>NC_091064.1:48337483-48962483 GCF_000393655.2 Nicotiana sylvestris
ACCCGATTTCCACCCATAGAAAAAGGGGGCATCGACACCATTCAGAGCCAACCAAGCTGACTCAAGTTGGGATACGCATCCACATTGGCCTGCCACGAACTCCTTATCAAGGAAGCCCTGAAGTTGTTCCTTCAACTCCTTCAACTCTGATGGTGTCGTACGATACGGTGCCCATCATCAAATCAATACCGAAATTAACAACCTTGCCTGGCGACATGCCCGGCCACAAGAAACACATCCGAAAAGTCCATCACCACCGGAACTAAATCGATGGTAGAAGCCTCTATACTAACATTCATCATGAAAGCCTAAATAAGAAGGACAATCCTTCCCAGCTGTTCGCTGGGTCTTCGAAATATAAAACCACTCTACTAGGACATAATCCGTCGAACCTCGCCACTCAATCCGTTGCATTCCCAACATAGCCACTAGCGCCGCTATAGTGCAATAGTCCAGAATGACATAACACGGAGACAACCAGTCTGAACCCAATATCACATCCAAATCTAACATACCAAGCAACAAAATATTTGCTCGGGTCTCTAAACCCCGATAGTCACTAAGCAGTGCTGATTCACGCGACCCACAACCACAACATAGTCTGAATGTGAGAACTCCCCGTCTTCAAATCCATATAGCACATGAATCACTATATTCGATCCCATTTTCGCCGTCTGAATACATACCATACCTCTAATATCCAATCATTCCACGAGAGATACCATAAAATTCTTCTGCGCCACCAAGCAAACTCGAATATCAGCAGTTGATCTAACAAGAAAGTGTCATAATACCACCGAAGTACCATCAACTTAATCACATTGCCTTTTCTGAAACATATACCCTCGTCAAATCACTCCCATTTAGCAATACCATTCCCTTAATCACCTGAAGATCATCCCCCTAATCATCTGAAGCTCATTTCTCTAATCATCTGAAACTGCCTGTGCTGCCTAAGAATTTTATGACTTTCCGTTCAAAACTGAAATGTCCTTACACACGTAAATCTCAATCCTCCACAACATACCGCATATACCATACCATACTAGGATAACATGAGAACTTCATCTCCCTTCCGAGCCACAAACAACTATGTACTCAACCGACTAAGGACTTCCATTTATACCATTCAGAAGAGAATCACTACACATCACATGCTTCTCACACTCGCAGAGAATACGCATCTCTAATCACAGTAAAAATCATCAAGAACTCTCCGACTCCCCTTCACACAAACAAGTCTGCGAGGATTGAATCTTCCTAACTTAAGCAACCTACGCATGCCACTAAACCCAAGAGCATTGCCGTGAAATACCCGTAGAAACTCATTACCTCGTAAACACCCAAGGAAATAATCATGCCCTTACCGTACCGATCCGGCCTACTACCAAGCTATCCCATCTATCTGAGTTTCCTTCAAGTTTACCTTCACCTTGATACTCCTTCTTGCTATAACATCACAATTCCTCAACCCCAAACTTACCACACGGGACCCAAACATATAGCCACACCGACTGAGACCCATAACCCACTGAATACTCTCTTAACTATTCCCAAAGGCACCATATTCAAAATACTTTACTCTAAGGAAACTTCCTGCGAATCCAAATCCGTTACCTTTACCTTCCTGATACTGACACATGGAATCCCATAATTAATATAGAAAATACCACAAGTCCTGACATCTTCCCATGAAAACTCAGTTTCTAACCACATATACAACTTGAAGTTACCCAATTGTTACATGTAAAATCTTGAACCCATTGAACCATTTCCGAGAGTCATCCACTCTACTCGAACTACAACTAGCCTGATCAAACGAACTGAACAACCTGTGCCTCATTAGCACTTCAGACACTGTAGAATGCAACCTCATCCCAATACAACCAAGCCAGTTCCTGCTCTATGCACCGATCATCTTTTACTAACAATGACTCCATGCATTCCGTGATTCTCATACCCTATGAAGTATAATATAACCTTTGTCAAAATTTTCCTTTACCCGAGCCATCCTCGGTCTCAACCTCCGTAGGCCATAACTGATTCACCCGAACGTCTCAAACCGGAACTAACATAGCACATAACCGTACAATCACTTAATTAATAGCAGACTCCCCCAATTGGCTCGAAGCCATAGATCAAGACACATCCAATAACTCATAACACTTACTCTATTGAGGCCATAATACCACCGTGAGATTAAACCCAATTGAAATTACAACACATATCTTTCACTTGCAAATGAGATCTCCTAACAGACACGTAAGGATCACACAGCCTAGGAACACTTCGCAGGAGATAACCCACCTGCCTTGTCTTCAACTAACATTTCTATATACCTTCCACCGTCACAAACATTACGCAGTCACGTAGCCTTCCTGAGTTTGAATTCAAACCGCAACATGAAATTTACTTCACTCACAACTAGGAAACATGAAAAGATTCTTCACACACCCATAACTCGGGGCTATACCTCAAATCAAGATAAAAATCAAGCACCTAATAGTTCTTTTATCCCTCCAGCAGACCCTCCTCGTCGCTTCCAATTTATAAGAATACATCTTGCAGTCACAACATACTCATCACATAGCCATGCAGCCATCACTTCCACTAATAGGGACACTACCGAACATATCAGTTCGAAGCCACTTGCTCACACAATCAGCACCTCGGTGCTCAAGCTATAGGCAAAGGTCCGGCCTCAAGTCCTCTAGACTGGCCCAACATCAACTCACAGAGATCGTATATCGCCCCTCGATCAGGGAATCACAAGCAATGAAGGCACATCTGATACTGAGCGCTTATGCGCATGTGAACGCGTGGAAATAATCAAGGAGTTACATTTTAAGTTGAATCAAAGAATGCATGACAACAGTTTAAAAATGTTGAGTTTTCCTAAAGGTTCTGCAGCCTCTCAAGGATAAATACAGACGTCTTTGTACCGATCCGCAAGACTCTACTAAACCTACTCATGACTCGTGAGACATATGTAACCTAGGCTCTGATACCAACTTGTCACGACCCCAACCCCAAACCCGGTCGTGATGGCACCTCTCGTGAAGACAAGGCCGGCCAGTTTAACCCAATCCGCCTTTTAAAATTGTTAAGCAACACAAAAATAGTCTAAACATGATTAATAACCCTGAATAGCGGAAATAATGATAACAATGCAAAAGAAATCTAACTCGACACAGCCTTAACCGGGGTGTCACAAGTCACGAGCATCTACTAGGGTATAAATACAACTGAAAGGTCTGAAATATACAAAATAGGACTAATGAATGAAGAGGGAGAAAAGCGGTGCTGCGAACGCCGGCAGCTACCTTGCTTAACTCCGATGACTCTGCCTCCGATCAGCCAAAACCCGCTACCGGGTGTATAAATACCTGAATCTGTACACAAAGTGCAGGGAGTAAAGTGAGTACTCCAACTCAGTAAGTAACAAATGTAAATAAAGATTGAAGGCAAGAAATCACGTAAAGAACATCAAGATGATGTATATAAGCAGTTCAAAACAAGTAGGAAAGCAGTGAAGCTGTGAAAACCTCTTAAAACATCTTAGTTCAATTTGAAACTTCTTTGTAAATGACTTTTGCAACGGTTATGCAAATGAATGCAGAACAATTAATACAGATTAGCACAGATATCCGCCCCTCGGGCACAAAGACACAATTTAAACACGTAAATGGTAGGAAAATAAGAAAAGATAAACACATAAGGTTCGCCCTTCGGGCACAGTCTCAGAAAAATACCAGCCCCTCGTGCTAAATCTCACATCACACTGGGTATCCGCACTCACTGGGCGTGTGTAGACTCCGGGAGGGGCCCCTTATGGCCCAAGCGCAATATCAAGCCATCTCGTGGCATCAAATCTAGGCCCTCAGCCTCATATCAATCAAGCCACCTCGTGGCATATTTATTTATCTCAGGCCCTCGGCCTCATATCAATATCAATGTATCCTCACAACTAGGCCCTCGGTCTTACTCAATCCAAAAATCATCACAAGCCCCTCGGGCAATAGTAAAATAGTATTTCTCAGCCCAAAACATCATTTAAAAATATCATTTAAGTCTCAAAAACTGAGTAAAGATGGTTGAGTAGTAATATAGTGGAAATCAACATGGTTGAGTTCAAATAATAAGTCCAAATAGTGAGAAAATAGTGATAAAGATCCCTGAAAGGTTCAACTAGTTGGCACGAAGCTCAAATATGGCAATCAGCCCAAATCATGATGATAACAAATAAGGTTCAGTCAAATACGCGGTAAAATCATCAATCAGGACGGACCAAGTCACGATCCCCAATAGTGCACGACCCCACGCTCGTCATCAAGCGTGTGTCTCACCTCAATATAGCACTACGATGTGCAATCTGGGGTTTCATACCCTCAGGGCATCATTTACAATCATTACTCACCTCGAGCCAGCTAACTCTCTAGCTCGCGACGCCTTTGCCCCTCAAATCGGCCTCCACGCGCGCCAAATCTATCCACAAATCAGAACAAGAACATTAAAATATGCTAAGGGAACAAAGCCCAAGCCCAACAATCAATAACGGGCACAAATCTCGAAATTACCAAAATCCGAGCCCCGGGCCCACTTCTCGAAACTCAAAAATTTTCACATCATTAGATTCCTCATCTCCTCACGAGTTCATACATATCAAAAGTTCTCAAATCTGACCCCCAAAATGGTCCTCCAAATCCCCAATCAAAATTCCAAGCCCTAGTTCTTCCATTTTTAGCCCTTTAAACCCATTTACAACCTTAATTCATCAAATTCTACTATAGAAATGTGTTTTTAAGTCCAAAATCATTATCTCAATGAAGTCTCTTTGATTCCTCTCTTCAAAATCGCCCAAAGCTCCCAATTCCGAGTGTAAAAATGGTTAAACCCTTCAAAAATCGTGAAGGAAGACATATATACATTCTGCGCAGACATAACCGCATCTGCAGTCCAAAATCCGCTTTTGCAGTACCGCATAGCAGTCAACACATCCGCTTCTGCCGAGTTCATTAAACCGGCCTAAGCCGCATCTGCGATCCTTTTCCGCATCTGCGCTTCCGCAGATGCGATCCCTTTAGACGCTTCTGCGGTCCAGCTCACCTGACCCATTTTCGCTTCTGAGATGAAACACTCACATCTGTGGCTCCGCATCTGCGGTCCACAAACCGCAGATGCAAAAATACCAGAAGCAGCATATCTGAAGCTGCAACACAAATTCCAATTTCTCCGCTAACCATCCGAAATCACCCTGAGGCCCCCAGGACCTCAACCGAAAGCACAAACATGACCCAATACTTTATTCAAACTTGTTCCAATCATCAAAACACCTCAAACAACATCAGATTACCCGAAACACATCGGATTCAAGTTTAAGTTTCAAGAAATCTTCCGAAATACGCTTCCGATACAAAAACCCAACCAAACCACGTCCGAATGACCTGAAAATTTGCACACACATAATGACACAACGAAACTATTGCAACTTCCGGAATTTCATTCCGACCTCTATATCAAAATCTCACCTATCAACCGGAAAATGCCGAAATCTCAATTTCGCCAATTCAAGCTTAAACCTTCCACGGACTTCCAAAAAGCATTCCGATCACGCTCCTAAGTTCCAAATCACCTCACAGAGCTAACCAAATCATAAAAATTCCAATCCGTGATCATATACAAGCAAGTCAAAGATTGGTCAAACCTTTCAAATTTCAAGCTTCAAATTGGGAACTGTTCTTCCAAATTCATTCCGATTATCCTGAAAACCAAAACCAATGATTTGCATGAGTCGTAAAACATCACACGGGGCAATTCGTGCCCGAGAACTGACGAACAAAGTGAAAAAGCTCAAAACGACCGGTCGGGTCGTTACACTTTCAATGAGTAGAAACCACATAGTCTCCAATACCACCAACTATTTTTACGCCCCGCAATATTACATCGATATTTCTTCCTACAATATTATATTTTGATAATGTTACGCCTTGAAGTATTATATTACGAGGATGTTACACTTCGCAATATTAAATTGCGATGATGTTGCACCCTGTAGTATTGTACATTGAATTTGTCGTAAGGTTATTCACATTAGTCCAAGGAAAAGATTATTTGGAGATTATAAGGATTATGCTATTTCAAACAAGTGATGTGTAAATTCGTGAAGTTGAGAGGGTAAGTAAGACGAAGAAAATGAATTTCGTCGAGGTTTGATATTTTGGGATAAAATACGGGCTGAGCGATAATACCCGATATTTATGGACTAATACCATAAAAGGTACCATATGACTGTGATAGTAAGATGCATACATATATTTAAAATGAGTAAATTTTTAGGTAATTTGAAACAATTCTTAATTATGCGGGTAATTGATTAATTACCGGGTAACGGGACATTACCTAATTACCTTATAAGTGGATAAAAATTTTAAAAAAAAACCCACCCCACCCCATGTGAAAGCAAGACACTAGCAAATTAATGACTCATGGTAACATTAAATTAGGTGACATCTTGATACATAAATTAGAAGACTCCTCAAACTTTAAGGCTTCCAAAAGAGACCATACTACAATTCTTGCAAACTCATTCCTAACATTCAATACTAAAACATTACAATCAGGGAAACGTTAGCAATTCTTGCAAAACCATTCCTAACATTTCATACATGGACATTACAATCAGAAGAGAGAAACGTTAGCAATTTCTTGCGACAAAACAATTCCAACAAGAATTATTGAAATCATAGCAACGTAAAATTTTGCGGTTCTAAAGGAGTACGGTGTAACCTTTTTCTAAGAATATTACACGAATTTTTTTCTACTCTAGGTAAGTTAAGGCTAAGTTTTTCCTTCATTTTAGCATGATCTCGTAATTACACAAGTTTGATAACAAGTCATAAAGAAAAATTCATATCCCAAAATTTACATATATTTCGCAAGTTACGTATATTTTTCTAGTTTTGTAAGTTACAATATTCTCCTTATCGGGGCTTCATATTCAATTGAGTATTTCCTTCTTCCATTCAAGAGAACAGAGAATTTATATATACAGTATTAAAGTATTTTCATTACCATCGAGATATAATCAATGGGCAGGCCCCTATTGGGCAACCTCTGATCAGATGGTAAGTTATATATCGAGCCTACTGTGGCCGAGCGCCTATGAGCGAGCCTACTATGGCAGAGCAGTTTTATATATATATATATATATATATATATATATATATATATATATATATATATACACACACCGAGCCTTATAGGGTCGGACAATTATTTTACTTACTATATTGAGAGAGTTGAGTCAGTATCAGCATGTAAGCATATGTTTAGATTATTAGTTTAGTTTCAGCTTTTTGTATATTGCCTTACATACTCAGCATATTATTTCATACCGATATCCCTTTTTGGGGGCGCTGCATTTCATGCGTGCAGGTTCAGACAGACAAACAGGTAGACCTCATTAGTAGGTGTTGCCCGAGTTCAGCTTTATCGGTAAGCTCCCCGTCCTTCAGAGTTACCGAGTCTAGAAGTTTTGTGTACATTTTTTGTATATATGTAGATAGGTTATGGGTAGGTCAGGGCCCTATTCCGATCACAGTACATCCATCAGTAGAGGCTTGTAGACACACCATGTCAGTTAGTACATTATGTTGGGCTTGTAGGCCCTGTACGTATATGTTGTTGGCTTTTCAATTATAGTAGTTATGACGGCCTTGCCGGCCCAACTTTATGTTGACATGTAGTCAGCGTTAGCCTCTATTCAGTTATTATATTTTGCTTCGCACATCATCTTGTAATGTGGCCCATGGCCAGAGTATGACATTATATGTTCAGAGCCTTATAGTCGCAAGTGGTACGCAAGGATAGGTAAGGCACCGGGTACCGGTCTCGCCCCTAGGCTCGGGCATGACAACTATCCTCAATTAGCATCCACCGTGTGACTCCACCACAATCTCGACGACTAGTCAACCAATTAAACCTTCCCAAGATCGTACTCATCTACCAGATGCCAGAACCCGCTGCACCTCCATGTGAACAACTAAATAGTCTTCCAATACCTCTGTATCTTCAGTCTGGACGACACGTTGAGATAATGTTTGAGCATCCCTAGCTCCCTCGTATCCCATCTGTAGCATCACAAACCACTAGCGCATAGCGAACGCTAAGAGCGCAATATCATACACGAGTGGATGTAAAGGAACATAAGATATTTATTCGAGCTGAATTAATGTCTCACAATAAGGAATGAAAGAGGTGGAATTTCCCAATAGTTTTTGTAGCCACTCGAAGATAAGTACATACGTCTCCGTACCGATCCTCAAGACTCTACTAATCCTATTTATGACTCGTAGCACCTATGAAGCTAGAGTTATGATACCAACTTGTCACAACCCAAAATCCCTCCGAAAGAGTCGTGATGGCACCGAGTGTCTGAAACTAGGTAAGCGTAACATTAATAGAAATAACGATAATATTTACTAACTTCAAACAATTTCGAAATAGAAATCGTTGTACAATTTACAATTCCAAAACTGGTAGTACAAGTCATAAGCCTTTCTAGGAGTAGTTATACATAATGAATACCTCACTATTCTAGAACAAAAGTAAACAATGGAAATAAGTAGAATAGAAGGTTATTCTGAGGCCTGTAAACGCTGCAGCAGGTTTACCTTGAGTCTCCACAGCAACGATCCACACAGCTACTAACGATCGAATACCTGGATATGTACAAAGAAAAGTACAGAAGTGTAGAATGAGCACACCATAGCGGTGCCCAGTAAGTATCAAGGCTAACCTCGGTGGAGTAGTGACGAGTGCCATACCTCCTTTTTACCTGAGGGCGGATATAAGGGAGTTTTTTCAATTAAAGTGATAATATTTGAAATGAGATTATTTATTTATTTTAGAGTCGCCACTTGGGATATTTTATGGTGTCCCAAGTCACCGGTTTATTTTAAATCCCAAATCGAGGAAATTGACTCTTATTTATGGTCCGTGAACACAGAAGACCGGGTAAGAAATTCTGTTAACCTAGGAGAAGGTGTGAGGCACTCCCGAGTTTCGTGGTTTTAGCACGGTCGCTCAACTATTAATAATTGACCTTATTATCTGATTTATTACACATTCTAAACCTATGTGCATTTTTAAATTTCAAACCGTTTTTTAGGATTTATGGAATTTATTTGAACGAGTCACGATGTTGTGCACTCGTTATTTTTGTACATATTACGAATCGCATCACATAAATGACCAAGTTTTGACAACGACTAACCAAGACATACAACATTTAGCATGCGTCAATAAATATTCCGACTGCTACATAAATCTAGTAGTCATTAAACAAAATATGGGCATGAAAATGCAATAACTGTAAAGAATTGAACAAAAGAACAAAAATTGGAGATGGATTGAACACTAACTCAAGCAACAAACTAAGGCAACATGATAATTATTAGAATAAATTAGTAAAATAATTGGAAGAACGGACCTTTGGTATAAATCAATGAAAATTGGAATTACAAGAAGTTAAACAACTTGACGACTCATGACTGGCACTTTCGCCAGCGAACACAGACGGAACCGGCAACTCAAGACCTCAACGACAACCTTGATCAAACTTAAATCTAGCCCGAAACTTATCCTCACTGTGTAATCCTTCTCTGTTTTTAATTTATTGAAGCTGTCCTATCTTCTATCCCATGTGTGTTTGTGAGTGTGTATGTTTATTGAAAAAGAAAGGAAAAGGTTCTCTCTTGAAAATGTGCACAGTCACTCTTTCATCCCCAATTTTGTGCTCTATTCCTTTCTTATTTTCTTCTTGTCTAGCTCCCACCCCTTTGTGTGTGTGTATGTGTGGCTGCTGTTAGTGAATTTTAAAGAAGAAGAAGGAATTTTTCTAGGGGGTACGACTATCTCTTGAATTGGTGTTGAGATCTGCCGTTCTCTTTTTGTGAAGAAGGGGGTCCTCAAGTGTGTAGAAGAAGGGGTATTTAGGTCTGTTTTTCAGCTGATTTGCAGTATTTTTGGAGCTGGATTATGTAATCTTCAACTCGTTTCATGGTTATTTAGTAGGGGAATTTCAGCAGGGTTTGGGGCAGTTTTTCAGGTCGATTTGGGAGCTGTTTGAGGTCTTTTTTTTGTTGATTTTCGCTGGGTAATTGGGGTTGTTTTTCAGCTCATGGTTGCTGGGTTTGGGGATAGTTTGAGGGCTATTTTGAGCTGGAATTAGCAGTAGTTTGTGATGCTATTTCTGAGTCATTTTAGTGTTGTATTAGCAGTGTTTCTGGGTTAAGGAGGATGAGATTGTAGCTAGTGTTTTGGTGGTTTAATGGAGCTGAGTTGCAGTGTTTATGGGCTGGATTTCGGGTGTGTTAATGTTTATGCTGTTTGTTGTGAAGCTTTTGGTTGTGTTTCCATGGCTAGCTTTGGGGGACCATTTGTCTTAATTGAAGAAGAAAGAGCTGTCGGTATAGAGAAGAAGAAACAGTGGATTTTCGCTGCTTAGGTCTAAGGTGTTGGAGAATATAAGGTTTTTAACTTTAGGATATTAGGTTATTTTTGGGTTTAATGGGTTTAATGGGTATTGGGCTTGGTTTTAGGGGCTAAGGTCTGAATTGGGCCAAGGGTAATTGGGTTGGTCCAAAATTGCTTAAGAAAATTCAAATATGAAATTAGTTTTGGGATTGTTCAAACTCTTTTAGCTAAAATCCCAAATCTTATTCTAAAAAGTATAATGTATTTATAAAATATAAAAATCACTCTTAATTAAAATAAACTACTAAAATAAAACTAAATACTAAAAGTAAAACTATTTTTGCATATTTTTTAATTTATGAAAGATGGATAAACTAAAAGTAACTAAATAAAATATCAATTAGCTAAATGAGAGAAAATATTTTTGTAATTTTTATTTTTGTGATAAAATAAAGTAAAAGGGTCAAAACTAGTTAAAATAGTGATATTAGACCTAAACTAAATATTTAACCGCTACAATATATAAAATCTAGGGGAGGGTCAAAAATTACAAGTCTACAGCTGCCCCTCTATGACTGGAAACTCGAAAAGTTTTTAGAAAAAGAACGATGAGACAGGTTTTTGACCCGACCCTTATTTAGATAGACCAAAAACTAAAAGCAAGCAGAATATGACCGAGCCCTGGTATCTGAGCTGCCTACATATCCTTGGCTATAAAAGAATCAGGTCATGTGTAGTTCATAATTAGGAAGAGTGATGGAGTATAACAAGGTGGAGAGTTGAGTGAAGTGCCGTCGAGGTTCCGGTCTGTGGTCCTGTTATTACATAAAAAATCAAAATCAAAAAGACTAACTAAGCCTATCAGCTACGAGTTTCAAGATTTCTATCTATGAGTCTTCTGAAGCTTGATCTTGAGTCTTGGTTGGTTCTTCATGCGGACTCTGATCTGAATCTTGATGCTTGCTAGCTGCAGGTATGGATTTATTCTTTCACAGCTTCTTCGGAGCAAGACCAGACATGCAGAGCTTGTGAATCCAATTTTGTCTTGAGTAGTCCACATCTTTTCTCCGCTTCTGCACTTGGATTCATTTTCTTTTTCTTTTCTTTTATTATTGATTGAGACTTCTTTTTGGTTATCTCGGACCCTTTTCGACCCGTATTCTTGAGGCGAGCTTCTGCTACTTCTAACTTGAATTGACAACAAGACTGGAGGTTTCCCCTATTCTTCAGGAGGGATCATGTTGTCTCTGACTGGAACTTGAAATGAATTCCCTCATTCTCCAGGTGGGCGCCTGCTAATGACTTAAAACTAGAAATGAATTTTCTTGTTCTTCAGGTGGGCGCTTACAACTGACTTAAGACTTGAATAAATTTCCTTGTTCTCCAGGTGGGCGCCTAATACTACCGCAAAATAGATAAAATAAAAGAAACTTTTCTTCCCCAGTTTGTACTAGAAAAATTTGTGAGTTGTTAGCAGAACTATAAATCACCTATGCTACTGATGAAAGATGCAATGATGAGAGAAAAACTGAAGACTCGACTAGGATGTGCATCTCCTGTGAGTAAAAACAAGAAAATTTCAACCCAATCTAAGAAGTGCGTCTCCTAAATTTGAGATTGAGCTTGTAGAAAACTATAAACTAAGCTTGACTAATGTAAACTAACCCTATTCTCCAGGCAGGACCCCTGATTTCAAGGAAACAAAAGATTGATAACTTAAGAAAATTAAAAATTGACCCTTTTTGTTTTCAAATCCAGACATTCCTTTTCAATTTAAAATTGTTATCCTAGGAGAAAATTCATCAGCCTAGGATTTAATCTTAGGAGAAAGATTCATCATACTAAAATTTTAATCCTAGGAGAAAGTTCATCAGACTAGGTCTCTTTTCTTCTCTTTTTTGGTATCTTAGGAGAAAGATTCATCAGACTAAGATTTCTATCCTAGGAGAAAGATTCATCAGACTAGGTCTCTTTTCTTCTTTTTTTTGGTATCTTAGGAGAAAGATTCATCAGACTAAGATTTCTATCTTAGGGGAAAGATTCATCAGACTAGGTTTTCTTATCTTAGGAGAAAAATTCATAAGACTAAGACTTCGATACTAGGAGAAAAATTCATTAGATTAGGTTTCTTTATTTTTTGTTATCTTAGGAGAAAGATTCATCAGACTAATATTTTAATCTTAGGAGAAAGTTCATCAGACTAGGTCTATTTTTTTCTTTTTTTTTGGTATCTTAGGAGAAAGATTCATCAGACTAAGATTTCTATCCTAGGATAAAGTTCATCAAACTAGGTCTTCTATCTTAGGAGAAAGATTCATCAGACTAAGACATTTATCCTAGGAGAAAGATTCATCATACTGGTGTTTTATTTGTTATATTAGGAGAAAGATTCATCAGACTAAGATTTTTATCCTAGGAGAAAATTCATCAGACTAGGTTTCCTATCTTAGGAGAAAAATTCATCGGACTAAGATTTCGATCCTAGAAGAAAATTCATCAGACTAGGTCCTTTTTTTTTGTTATCTTAGGAGAAAGATTCATCAGACTAAGATTTATATCCTAGGAGAAAATTCATCAGACTAGGTTTCTTAACTTAGGAAAAAAAAATCATCACACTAAGATTTCGATCCTAGGAGAAAATTCATCAGACTAGGTCCTCTTTTTTTTGTTATCTTAGGAGAAAGATTCATCAGACTAAGATATCTATCCTAGGAGAAAATTCATCAGACTAGGTTTCCTATCTTAGGTGAAAAATTTATCAGACTAAGATTTCGATCCTAGGAGAAAATTCCTCAAACTAGGTCCTCTTTTTTTGTTATCTTAGGAGAAAAATTCATCAGACTAAGATTTTTATTGGGAGGAAAATCCATCAGGCTAGAACTTTTTTTCCTAGGAGGAAAAAATGTGAAGATCAATGACAAGATTTTATGCACAATAGCAAGACAAATAAAGGCAATGATTTGAGAAACTTCCCTTTGTCGGCTCTTCTCCTCTTTTCTTTTTCTTCTCTTTTTTTCTTTTTATTCTCTTTTTTTGAAACCACTTTCCTTGCACTGCTTCATTCCTATTTCAAACAAAGAAAATTTTGTCAGTTTTAAAAGTGGTGGTCGGTTTGTGGCCTTGAATCTTGATCAGCTTGGCTTTCGCTCGATCATCTTGAGTCGGTCTCAAGAAACTTTTGTTCTGCACCAACTCTGATTGTTTCATACCCAGTACCATTTGTATTTGCGGCTCAGTCAGCCTTATCTCAAAAAAGAGATTTCTTTTCTTGGATAACCTTTTCAGATAGCTTGAATGTTTTTGCTTTTGGAGCAATTTGTCTGTCAGAGAGTATCACAACTGGTAAGAGCCTTTTGCATGATGTGCATACTTCATAGTCATTGTTCGATACTACAGAGAATCCCTGATTAACCTTGAGGGGAGAAACCTTTGCGTGAATTCTCCAAGGCATGTTGACAGTAACAGCTGAGTGCGCTGGTCAAATTTACTTTGTGCAACTGAAATGGTAGTAGTAGATTTTGAAATCTTTTCTTGCTTGTTTTGACAAGGCGGACTCAAAGTGAAGGACACAAATGGTGCAAAGAAATAATATTAACAAGAAATGTCCCTGTCGGGAATGATAGAAGGAAGGTTTTTTTTCCATTTTTTAATTTTTTTTTCAATAGCTAGCCTTAATGATCATGACATGCATTTTGGACTTAACGGCCTGATCTATCAACTGATCTAATTTTTCCTTTTACCATTCTTATGACCTTTGAAGTCGGGCTTGTTCGTGACGATTCTTTGCATCAGTTTCACGACTCACTTTCGACTAGTAGTGCCCCGAGGAGTTTTCACCAATACGTCTCTCTCATTTATTTATCTCTACTTACTGTCGCCTTATAGTGCCCGTGAGGATTTTCACTAGCAAGACTCTCTCATTTTTTTTTTCTCTCTTTTTTTCCTTTCCCTTCTTTGCTTTCTTTTGTGAGCAACTTGATAGTGTTCTATGTTGTGTGACAACTGTTGCTCATTGCATACTTCTTTGGGCATTTTTGAAGGCTTATTGGGAGGTCTTGATTTGGAATGTTTTTGGATAGGGTTTGAAAGAAAGGATGGCATGAAGGCTTAAAGTAGACTCAATATCATGGGTTATACACTCACAACTCTTGGAATCGACTCTTTCAAAAACTAAAACAAACTCATTCCCCAGCTTTAGATACTGGACTTTTTTTTTGAATTCTTATTTGGTTGGACCGAACCGTTTAAGGCTGCCTATATATCCTTTTTAAAGGAATCAGGTCTAACGTAGTTCAGACATCTGACCTAACTTTTTTTCATTTTTCTTTCTGTTTTTTCTTTTCTTTTTTTCTATCTTTTTTTTTCTTTTTGTTTTCAAAAAAAGTTACTTAGCTTCTATTTTTTGAGGGCATGGACCTTTGACAATTCTTTTATTCTTCTTCTTCTTCTTCTTCTTCTTCTTCTTCTTCTTCTTCTTTTTCACTTAGAACTTTCTAAAAGTTGCCCCAGTTTGTACTCTTGGGGCATGGACTTTTATTGTTATTTTTTCATTCATTTTTTTGACTCTAGACTTGATGCCAAAAGAGGGTGATCAAAGAAAATAACATAGGCTCAAAAGGGGTAACAAAGGGTATAACGTATTTGGGTAGCAGAAAAAAGGCCTCCTAGCCTTGAGAATGCCAACACGACATTGATGGACATGTTGCTTTCTAGGTCTTTTTCAATGTAAAGTTGTATGGGCAATGCTTTCCTCGTAGTGAATGCCCCTTGTCAATTCGGGTGACTTTTCTTGGATTTTGTCTTGATGAAGAAGATGCATTTTGCCACTAACTGATCCATTTTAAGTTGTCTGGAATACACCTTCTTTTGAAAAACACTTTTTATCTCTTAGTACTAAACAAATTTCCACCTGTCCGATCATCCTTAAGCTTGATCTTCTCAAATGATTCAAAAGGTAGAGATCCTTAACTTCCATGAGCATGACTGCTTTGGTTCCATGTAAACTTGGCTCATACTCATTTTCCAATATTTCATGTATTTATTCATCTTCAAAAGTGTTCTTTCTCACTTGTCAAATTCAAGACTAAATCAATTTTCTAAGATCTGGCTAAAAATTCCGCATGCATGTCATGTCACTAGAACTATCGTAAAAAGAACTATGCACAAATGGCTGACTGCCTTTTTTTATTTATTAAATAAAAGATAGAAGGGTCCGATAGCACAAAAAGAAGAAGGAAAGACGACAAAATAAGCTACCACAACTCCTCTCTGTCTAAAAGAGGAGTGACTTTCCAGTTACTAAGCGACATTTAGCCACATACTTGCACATTAGCATTACTACGGTATTCGACCATTTTTATTGCTATGGATTCAGCACTCAAATTCTGACTTTTGATCAAACTGTTCCCCATATTGGCTGTCGGATTTCAGGATTGACAACATGGAAATTTTTACAATACTTAATCCGCCAAAGGACTTGGACAAATTCTCATGTCTCCCTACCATCACAAATCATCTAAGTAGAGCATATCCTGGTTCTCAAAACTGGTAGAAGTTGCATTTACTTTTATCACCAACTTGCCTACTTGACTTTTCGTGACCTTAGTTGGATCAACAATAGTGGTTCTTGTTCCTTTGGTTGAGAATATGCTTTTATTTCCGAGGGATCTTGGATTGTTCTTGGTGACTTGCCATTGCAAACCAACAAACTAACCACCTTTAACTAACTTTTATTTCAAAAAAACAAGCATATTAGAATAAACACTGTGTTTTTCTTTTTCCTTTTTTTCTCTTTTTTTTTTTATTTTTTGTTTATTTTGTCCCTCCTTTTTTTCAAAATCATTCGATCGAACCTGATTTGGGTTGCCTACGTATCATGTGGGAACATGAATCAGATCTTGCGTAGTTCGGGAAAATTAGGAATATAGGAAATAAACTAAATCTTTCTTTTTTTTTATTTTGAATTTTCTTTTTTTTACTTTTGTCTTTTTTTTAATTTTCGTAAGAAAGAAAATATTTTTTGATTTCAATTTTTTTTTTGGAATTTCGAAAGAAAAACTTCAAAAGAAGAAAGAAAATATCTTTGAATTTTTGGACTTTTATGTTAAAATTGTGAAAGAAAGACTTCTAAGGAAAATATTTTTGAATCTTGAATTTTCTTTTCAATTTTAGAAAGAAAAACTTCTAAAGAAGAATGAATATATTTTTGGATATTTGGAAGAAATTAAAAGAAGATATTTTTGGATTTTTTTTAAAAAAATTGGGGTCTAAAAGAAAGACTTTCAAAATAAGGAAGTAAAGGAAAATATTTTTGGATTTCTTTTGAAAATTGCGGGCCGAAACCGATAAAGTTTGCTTACGTATCTCACATCCAGTGAGAATCAGACCTGCGTAGTTCGCTAGTTTTGACGCAACATGGGAAACATTACTTTTGAAAACAATCACTTATTTCTTTCTCTCTTTTTTTAAAATTTCGACAGTGTTTCGAATTTGAAATACCTACCTCTCACTTTTGATTTTTTTTCCGATATTTTTCTTTCTTTTCATTTTCTTTCCATTTTCTAGAAGTCAGTCAACATGCAAGCCGAAACAGACAGATACGCAAGTAGCACGTAAGATGCATCAGGATGATCTTTTAATTTAGGTACACCTGTCCTAGACGGACCCAACCCGTGTGTTAAGTCCCCAAAGTCAAATGCGTGTGATGCAAACAAGCATTCCTACTAGGGATCCAGCATGAGACTATGTTATTCTAGGTTTAAAACCTGGGTGTATTGTTCTAGACCTGACTTACCCGAGCAGACAACTCGAACCTAGAGGGGAAGTGTATCGGTAACCAAAAGATCATCCGGCTTTGCAACTTGTCTGAACCTTGTTTTAAATTAAGGATATGACACTACCAGAAAAGAAGTCACGCCAGCGTACACTTCCCAGAATATTTAGAAGACCTAGAGAGAAGAAGGGTTTCGTAACAGTTGATATACAGTTCATAGAATATCAAAGCGGTAATTAGCACATTAGGCTCAAACACGTAAAAATCAGATAATAAATGAAAGCCAAGTATAACAGTTATTCTAAGCTCGAATTCTTCAACCCTGAACCAGAAGTTCTGGGTTCTATCCCTAGCAGAGTCGCCAGAGCTGTCACACCTCCTTTTTACCCGAGGGCAGATATAATTGAGTTTTTTCAATTAAAGTAGCAATATTCGAAATGGGATTATTTATTTATTTCAGAGTCGCCACTTGGATAATTTATAGTGTCCCAAGTCACCGGTTTATTTTAAATCCCAAATCAAGGAAATTGACTCTTATTTATGGTCCACGAACACAGAAGACCGGGTAAGGAATTATGTTAACCCGGGAGAAGGTGTGAGACACTCCCGAGTTCCGTGGTTTAGCATGGTCGCTCAACTATTAATAATTGGCCTCATTATCTGATTTATTACACATTCTAAACCTGCGTGCATTTTTAACTTTCAAATCATTTTTTAGGATTTATGGAATTAATTTGAACGAGCCACGATGTTGTGCACTCGTTGTTTTTGTATATATTGCGAATCACGTCACATAAAATGCACCCGCAATTTATAACATGGTTATTTTAATTATATTATTTAAAATTATGGTCGGGTCACATGAATGCACACCCAAATTGAGATTTATGTACCGTGTCCATGTCACGGGAACCGTACCCATAGCCACGATAATTTATTATTCATTTAACCAACTCAGCAGAAAAATTTTGTGATCAGTAGAATAAAAGCAAGAAATTGAAGCTATGTTGTATAATGCTTTTATAGAGATGTGTCTTAGAACTTAATTTGCAGTGCTATAGATATATCCAATATATTGCATCAATAAATATTCCTATGAAGTGAGGCTAGTACATGATCAACTTCTGATCTATATTGTATCAGTTCTTTATGCTAAATGACCAAGATTTTGACAACGAATAACCAAGACATACAACATTTAGCATACGTCAATAAATATTCCGACTGCTACATAAATCTAGTAGTCATTAAATAAAATATGGGCATGAAAAAGCAATAATTGTAAGGAACAAAAGAACAAAAATTGGAGATGGATTGAACACTAACTCAAGCAACAAATTAAGGCAACATGATAATTATTAGAACAAAGTAGTAAAAGAATTGGAAGAACGGACCTTCGGTATAAATCATTGAAATTGGAATTACAAGAAGTTAAACAATTTGAAGACTCATGACTGGCGCTTTCGCCGGCAAACACAGACGGAACCGGCAATTCAAGACCTCAACGGCAACTTTGATCGAAGTTAAATCTAGCCCGAAACTTATCCTCTCTGTTTAATCCATCTCTGTTTTGTAATTTATTGAAGTTGTCCTATCTTCTATCCCATGTGCATTTGTGAGTGTGTATGTTTATAGAAAAAGAAAGGAAAAGGTCCTCTCTTGAAAATATGCACAGTCATTCTTTCACCCCCAATTTTGTGCTCTATTCCTTTCTCGTTTTCTTCTTGTGCAGCTCCCACCCCTTTGTATGTGTGTGTCTATTGTTAGTGAATTTTAAAGAAGAAGAAGGAATTTTTCTCGGGGGTGCGACTATCTCTTGAATTGATGTTGATATCCACCTTTCTTTTTTTGTGAAGAAGGGGGTCCTCAAGTGTGTAGAAAAGGGGTCTTTAGGTCTATTTTTCAGCTGATTTGCAGCAGTTTTGGAGCAGGAATTTTGTGTAATCTTAACTCGTTTGATGGTTATTTAGTGGGGGAATTTCAACTAGGTTTGGGGCAGTTTTTCAGGTCGATTTGGGAGCTGTTTGATGTCGTTTTTTTGCTGATTTTCGCTGGGTAATTAAGGTTGTTTTTCAGCTCATGGTTGATGGGTTTGGGGATAGTTTGAGGGACGTTTTGAGCTGGAATTAGCAGCAGTTTGAGATGTTGTTTCTGGGTCATTTTAGTGTTGTATTAGCAGTGTTTCTAGGTTGAGGAAGTGGAGATTGTAGCTGATTTTTTGGTGGTTTAATGGAGCTGAATTGCAATGTTTATGGGCTAGATTTCGGGTGTCTTTGGGACAATGTTTATGCTGTTTTTTGTGAAACTTTTGGTTGTGTTTCCATGACTAGCTTTGGGGGACCATTTTTCTTAATTGAAGAAGAATGAGCTGCCGCTATAAAGAAGAAGAAACAGTGGATTTTCGCTGCTTAGGTCCAAGGTGTTGGAGAATATCAAGTTTTTAACTTAAGGATATTATGTTATTTTTGGGTTTAATGGGTATTGGGCTGGATTTATGGGCTAAGGTCTGAATTGGGCCAAGGATAATTGGGTTGTTCCAAAATTGCTTAAGAAAATTCAAATGTGAAATTAGTTTTGGAGTTGTTCAAAGTCTTTTAGCTAAAATCCCAAATCTTATTCTAAAAAGTATAAATATATTTATAAAATATAAAAATCACTCTTAATTAAAATAAACTACTAAAATAAAACTAAATACTAAAAGTGAAACTAATTTTGTATATTTATTAATTTTATGAAAGTTAGATAAACTAAAAGTAAATAAATAAACTATCAATTAGCTAAATAAGAGAAAATATTTTTGTAATTTTTATTTTTGTGATAAAATAAAGTAAAAGGGTCAAAACTAGTTAAAATAGCGATATTATACCTAAACTAAATATTTAACCACTACAATGTATAAAACCTCGGGGAGCGCCAAAAATTATATGTCTACAACGAGGAACAGTCAAGACGCCTACTAGTCTAAAAATCTGAAAAGAATATTACATAAAGTGAACAAGATAAAGATAACAAAGAAAGGCCAATAGCAGGAAGAAATCAAATTACAAATAGTAGAGATGATAAGGGGAAAAACGGATGGTAACCAAAATTAACCAAGTAATCACACACCAACATAGTTGGGATACAGACAAGTAAAAATGTGCTCAAGTAAGGAAAGCAGTGTTAACTCAACCAATAGCATCGTTTCTAATATACAATTCCAGTCATCCCAATCGTCGTAACCTCATATCATAATCACAACTTCCAAACCTTTAAGATACATGGCACTTTGTGCCCACATATTTCTATCTCACTTTACATGGCAAAATCCATGTTCTATTCAGTACACATTATCTGTGTCAAATGCTAATTAGGATGATCAAGAATTTCCATTTATATATCATAAAGTAAATTTACAGTTTCTAGGCCAAATAGGAAACCAGCGAGAAAGATGAAGTTATTTTTAGAAATCATTTGAGTGAAGAAAATAACATTTTCAAATAAAAATACAACATCGAGTAAGCTATTGCCTTTTATATAGGATTCATTAAATTAAAGCTTAATAGCAATTCCTTTTTGAGTAAAATACAAACCTCGGACAAGCTAAAGAGATTTAGTTGAGAAACCAATTGAAATAAAATATAACAATTATTAGAATTAGTAATACTGAAATATACGGGGAGTTGTAATTTAAAGTCATACTATGTAGCATGATATTAATTCCTTTATTTTCAAATATCTATGTTACTAACAACTTAGCGGTGCGAGAGGTAATGACTCGACGTAGTAAATTCACCTTGAAAATCAATTTACAGGAATACCAGTACTAGGAAAAGATCTCAGGAAATGACGGCAAGGCAATAATGTCAATGATAATGACAAAATCCTCGAAAGACAGTGAAAATCGTTAATACAAATTCTCAGAATCTCGTACGAAGGAACAGAAGCCAATACAATAAACAAGGGGGATACAGAATACACAAATATCATAATTCACCCTTATTTTACCATATCAATCCATCTTTATTTCACCTGTTGTAGCGTGCAACCCGATCCCATCGTACAATAAACATCAATATCCTAACAATAAATATAACATGTTGTGGCGCGCAACCTAAGCCCACCATATAATATCAATATCATAATTCATCCTTATTTCCACATAACAATCCACCCTTATTTTACCTGTTGCGGCGTGCAACCCGATCCCACTGTACAATAAAACTATCACAATATAAATATCCTATATTATTCCACTACCTCCCTTATTTCACCTGTTGCGGCGTGCAACCCGATCCCCAGTACAATAATTTTAAATCAACAACAACAATTCAATAATTAAATTTACAAGAATTTCCACAACCAAGGGTATGAGTTCACGACAATAAGGGAACCACTTAAAAATCAAAGAAATACAACAACATTTACAAATTAACAGGACATGTAAGGCACGTGATAACTACGCAAACAACCACAACAATTTGGACATGTAGCATATATGCACAAGGTCATAGAGAAACTCACAATTAAGAAGTAACAAAATAATAAGGAAGGCAATCACTTCAATTAAGGCAAATAAGGGCCAAATAACAAGTAAGAGGTAAAGAAGAGCTAACAACATCGTATAAAGCAAGTAAAGGTGAGACTAGCAAATAGGAAACTCACTCATATCAAAACAACTTCCTAATTAACTTAAGGGGCAATCTCCCACACAAGGTTAGGTAAGATACTTACCTCAAAGAAGACAGACTAGTACTCTAAAATGAACTTCTCCGATGAAATGACCTCTGGACGGCTCAAATCTAACAAAATTAACTTCAAAGCATAAATAAAACACATAAGAAAATATTCCAGATCATAAAGCCTCAATCTTTATCAAATTCTAAAAATCGGTCCAAAAGTCGACCCCTCTCCCACCCTCCCCCGGGCCCGCACCTAGAAACCCGACAGATTTCATAAAATCTGAACACCTATTATAATATTAGTTCAACCATACAAAAATTATCAAATTTCGATATCAATTCATCCTTCAAATCATCATTTTTCATTTTGGAAACTTTCTTCAAAAACCACCATTTTTCTCAACTAAAAACACAATTTAAATAATAAAAACAAGGACAAAATCATGGAATATAATAAATTCTAGGTGAAGAACACTTACCCAATCGATTTTCTTGAAAATCCCATAAAGAATCGCTCAAAATCGAGTTCTACAAGTCAAAATATGATGTAAATTGTCTAACCCTCGATTTGAAGATTTATATTCTGCCCAGGCATTTAATGAAATGCGATTGCTGAACACAACATGCGATCATGTAGAAGAAAAAGAAGGCTGCTCAGAACGACTCTACGCGAATGCGGACAATGGGATGCAAACACGGATATATGGACTAAGCTTACGTGATTGCATACGAAGAGACATGAACGAAACAACAATTTGGGGCTCCCCAGCAAGACTAACACTACGCGAACGCGGCCATTTAGAAGCGAACGTGCTGCAGAAGAAATTACATGTTCACGATTGCGAACCTAACCGAACGCGATGTAGGAAAATATGGCAGGTCAACCGGACACTACGCGATCACACTTGGAACTGTGCGATCGCGAAAGAGAGCACCAGACATCAGAAGTCAGCAATCCAAAATGGAAGAAATTGGCCCGTAGCCCATCCGTAACACACCCGAGGCCCCCAGGATCCCATCTAAACACACAAACAAGTTCTATAACCTAACACGGACTCGCTCGAGGTCTCAAACCACATCAAGCAATGCCGAAATTATGAATCACACCAAAAATTGAAATTATGAACTTTCCAATCTTCCAACTTCTAAAACTCGTGCCGAAACCTATCAAACCAACCCGGAATGATGTCAAATTTTGCAGGAAAGTCCCAAATGAAATAACGAAGCTGTTTCAACTCTCAGAATTGCATTCCAACCCCGATATCACAAAAGTCAACTATTGGTCAAACTCCTCCATCTTATAATCTTCAACTTTTCCAACTTTTGCCGAATTGCTTCAATTCAACCCACGGACCCCCAAATCCAAATTTGGACGTACACCTAAGTCCAAAATCACAACCCAAGCCTATCGGAATATAAAAACTCCAATCCAAGGTCAAATACTCAAAAGTCAAATCTTGGTCAATTCTTTCAACTTCAAGCTTCTCAAGTGAAAGTCACATCTAAAAATCCTTTCCAAACTTCTCAAAAACCCGAACCGATGATGCACACAAGTCATAATACACTGTGTGAAGCTACTCATGACCTCAAACTGCCAAATCGGACGAAATTTCTCAAAACGACCAATCGGGTCGTTATAGTGTCAAATGAAATAATAATTTTATTTAGATATCAAGTAAAGTAAAATAATATACGATTTGTACAAAATGTAGAATAAGATGATTTTAGTTTAAAAATCAATAAAATTGTATAAAAGTATCATTTTTAAACAAAAAAAAACCATAAGTTAAAATAACAAATTAAATATAGAATTTGTTAACGTATTAAGGACTCAACGAGGTTAAGATATGTTAAGTCTATCCCTTCTTTCCTTTTGGCATGATCCATATGATACAAATGAAACAAGCAAACGCGCAATTTTTACAAATGATTCTATTCATAGAAGTACTATGGGTGCCTATGTTCTTGATTCCCATGTGTCATATTATTATATCGTCTGTTCATGGGTCTCATAAAACACGTATGTTGATAAAGTTTATTTCATGGTATTAATCGAAGGCATATTGATATTATGGAATTCTGAGAGATCTTATCGACTTACTTTCGTATGCATTGAATTCATTTATATATATACATTGACCCATGATAAGATGGCATTATATACACATATATTATGTGTATATGGGGTATGGGGAAGGTTATGGTGTTAGATACGCACCACCACCTGATCAGTTGGTATATGTTGATGATTTTGCCCATAGAAGTCGAGATGATATGATGGGATGCCCTTAGAGGCTTGATGATATTATGTAGGCATATACCTATGCATGATATGAGATTTATACACACATGCATGAAACTATAAAGGTTTCATGATTCACCGTGCTATTCAGACTTACAAGTTGAGTTCTTTACTACAGGTTTCTTTCATGTCTTTATATACTACTTTTCATGCCTTACATACTCGATACTTACTTCGTAGTGACGTACCTTTTGCCTAGGGATGCTGCATTTCATCCCCGTAGGTCCTGATAGATAGGTTGACAGTTCTCCTTGTAGGCTATCAGCTCAACAAAAGGTGTTGGTGCACTCCACTTGCTCCGGAGTTGCCTATTTGGTCAGTATGATTTGGACATGTAATGATCGGTATGGCGGGGCTTTGTCCCAACCTTTATGACATTTATGTACTCGTAGAGGAATGTATACAGATGTTATTACTTGTATGGCCATGTTGACCTATGTTTTGAGTGTACAAATGATCATGTCGGCCTTATAGGCTTGTATGTCACATGTATAAGTTTCTATATCATATTGGGTCGTCCTATGTCTAGTATTCCTCTATGTTTTATTTGGTCATCTCATGAAGGCCCTTCTGGCCCATTTACCCATGATGGTATGATAAGAAAGATATATTATATTGGTATTCGATTGAGTAAGGCAACCGGGTACCCGTCGCGGCCCTCTGATTTGGGTCGTGACAAAAGTGGTATTAGAGCAGTTCTGTCCTAGAGAGTCTACAAGTCGTGTCTAGTAGAGTCTTGTTTATGGGTCTGTTATGCACCATATTTATAAGCAGGAGGCTACAGGGCATTTAGGAGTGTTACTCTTCCTTCTTAATCTAGATCGTGTGGTAGAGCTCGGTTTTAAGAATTCAAGCTCCTAAATTCAATTCTATTCATAACACAATGAAACCTACATCGAGAAAGAAGATGGTTTGTAAGAGATTGAATGTTCTTGTGGAAGAGTTGAGTCAGAGGAACTTGATTTTGCATCAAGCTTATGATGAGTAAATGTGAAGTCTTCAGAAGATCACGTGTGTACTAAGACGTGTAAGCATCTTGATAAGGAGCCCTAAGGCATGAATATCTATCCACCTATATGGTAAAAAGCAATAAGAGAATTAGAAGGTAGATACAAGTTTCAACAAGTAAAAGAAGCGAGGTGAAGAAGGATACGAGGTACCCATTTAGTGAAGATTATCAGTATTTACAATTCAAGCATAGAAATATAAGCATTTTAAGTTACCTTCAACAGTAAAGAGGTATGTACAATTGGCCACACCTATCTCAGTTATGCCCTCTTGGTAAGAGATATATTGTTTAAGAGAAGGATGAGATATAAGGATCCAGCTGGGGTTAGAGTAGCATTAGCTGATATTTCCAAAGGATATTACAAATGTGGTAATACATCTCCTTGTGAGACACCCAGATGGTGCACTTTAGAATAGTACAATCAGATATGAATACTAGAATGTTCGAAAATTTTAGAAGATAGGCAGTAGAATGGTATAAAGGATAAAAATTTACCTTAGCATGACTCCCGTTCCTAGTAAAAAAAGAGAATGTTAGGCGACCTGAAGATCCAGTGGATGGAACAAGGGGAGATAAAAGCAAAAAATGTTTTGTTGATGTTTTCAGAATAAAGTGATAGACAAAAATATGGGCAATAGAATAAGAAGAGAGTAAATGAAGCATTATGAGTATGATGTGATAAATGAGTGATAACGAAATATCAAAATATGACAGGATGACAGAGTCTATAGTCAAGTGAAGGGAAAGACAATAGGAGACATGCCTTGAATCAATAAAAAGTTATTAGCTATGAAGTCATATCCTCATTTCAAGAAATAAGTTGGTGACTCCAACATGATTACCAAAAGGAAAAGTCAGACCCTGGAGTAATAGAAATCGGTATGGGCTGGTGAACAAGATAAATTGAACATGAATTAGGGACCGAATGATTTGATAATAGTCAACATTGTGAGAATTTCATAGATCATGTTTCAGTGATAATAGAATGGACAACATAAGAATAACTTTTAAAGGTCATTCAGGAAGACGCTTCCCCAAAGCCAGTACTGTCAGCATAGTTAAACTTAAGGGACTAAGTGTGCCAGTTACACTAGGTTTTACCCTCGTGAGTACGAAATTTCGTTATCCTTGGTACCGAATGGTTATCGCAAGGTGATTAAGAGTTAGTGAAGATGTGAAAAGATGCAAAAGATAAAGAGAGTGGGGAAGATGGTGTTATATCGTATTAAGTAGGATTTATATGGTTCATGTAACTAGGGAATAGTAAAGGAAGAATATGGTAAAAACGCAAAATAAATGAGATTATATTTATTTAGATTATATAGATATGTTATGACTCCAAAATATTATGCAAGCACGATGCCAGAAAGAGGCAGTTAGGGTTCCCGCCCAGGAACCCTACCAGGATGTTATTGATAAATAAGTGCGAGTGAACACTTGAAACATAAGGAGCCAGCGTGAGAGGTACGTTAAGAGAAAAGGAAATAATCCAAGAGAGATTACACGGAACATAGATATAAGAATGGACCAACGAGTAGTTAGTAGTTGATTCAGGAAGAGTCTAGTTATGTCTAGACAAGAGAATATAGATAATCAACAGATCGTGCAAGATAAAAGTAGTGAATCCCAACATAGGGGATTCAGTCTCGCAGATATGACATCGTGATACTTGAGAAATATTAATATAAGATTTGGGGTAGTTAAAGGTACAATATAAGTATTACAAAAATAAAAGAGAGTGTCACTAAGAAGACAATAAAAATTCCAGTTCAAAAGCAACCCTACAAGCACAAGGTCGTGGAGGTAAGTAACTAAGGATAATTATAGGCGAGCAAGAACATCAAAAATTGTGTCAGGTATATGATGTAATAAGCTCGCAGCTTTACAAGAGTTAAAGGGTTTCCCCTAAGTACTACAAAGAAAGACTAGCCGAGGAAATAGGGAAGAAGGCTTCAACCTAAGCATAGTAACATAAAGAAGAAATGGTCTTGTAGCAACTGTCTCACTACAATATTATATGCACTCCATAAGAAAGTGTCACCTATAGTGACTAATGAACGGGAAAAAAAATCAAAGGTGATATTTGAGATCATATGAGTTAACAGAAAATTTCAGCATTTGTGGGCAATAAGATAAGTCAAGTATTCATGCAACAAGTGGTAGAACGACCGGAAAAAGTAATTGCGTATGTTTAAAGACAATTGAGAAGGCACAAAAAAAATCTATAGTGCTAACTTATGTTTTTGAAGAAAAAGGTAGAGAAGGAAAGATGGTTGAAGTAGGACCATAAGAAGTACCTTTAGCATTTCAAGTACCCGGTTCAGAGCCAGGACATCTTTGGTATATCCACCAGCAGCACCTTTGGCATGATATGTGGGCATCATATATTGATCCACTAGTAGCAGAGCCACTGAGTGAATGACCTTAACAATCGTTTTAGAAGTAGTGGTTTACTATACTGATGACTCAAAGAAAGGTCGAAATCCATCCCTTTTTTTAAAACTGATTAATTAACGACTCACCAAGCAGGGACACGTTGTGCAGTAGTAGCCAGTTCAAGGAAGTGAAACTAAGACAGGAAACTTCCCTTTTTTACTTTTAAGTAAGTAAGGTGGTGCTTTGAACATTTTCACTAAATTCGAAAAGATAAACATCTACCCGGTATACCAGCAATCCTTCTATGCAGATACCCCTTTTTACTATCAACCATTGTATTGCCAAGAGGAGAAAATGCTCAAGGCTCTATATATTCTTTCTTTATTCAATTCATTCCTATCCTTTTTGTTTTCAGTCCCGGGTTTCCTTACCTTTTCAAGCCAATTGATCGCCTTTTTAGTTAACTGTGGAACCCGCCCTTTAGCCATCTATCTTTAGATACGGAGGGATTATAAGTCGTAGAATTTTAAGCCCAAAAAATAAGGTAAGAAAGGTGGGGAACAAGGCCTCACACAAAAAGATTTGCCTAAGAAGTCTTAAGGAGATTTTCAATAAGTCAATACCAAGATTTTCTTTTTGCGCCTACTGATGTGATGATAATTCAGAAGCTTTTTTGCAAAGAAGAAGGGCCCTGATGGGTTCACGTGCTAAGGCTTCACTAAAAATGCTCTTTTTCAAGAGAGAGGTTTAAGGTGCATTAATCACGCCTTGAAGGAGGGAAGTAGTGGAGTAGGAGAGGTAAAGATGGATGGAAATAGATAAGTAAGAGAGAAGGTGACACCAGCTAACAGAATGGACGGAATGAGAAGAAATCCTCAGGATGGAAAGAAGCTTGAAAGAGAGAACCAGGAATGTAATAGCGTGAACAAACAAGGAAAAAGTCACGAAGTTTGACGATAAGAGCATAACACTTTACACGAGAGCGTAAAGCCCTTGATCCTTTCAAGAATGTAATTATCCTTAATATTTAGGAGCAAATTTAGAACCTTTATAGTGGATTAAAAGAAAGAACAGACTCATATGAAAGTTCCCAGAAACAATAGCTGTAACAAATTGCATACATCATCATGCGAATGATATCGCAGTCAATTCTAAATAACTTACAAAGCAACATACAACTGATTTTATTCTGTTATTTATATCTTGTTAAAATGACAGTCGTATCTAAATATTGCAATGGTAGCCACTTTAATGTATTAGCCAATTTCGATTTTCGTGATCTTCTCATTCCACTACAACAACCATGATCCCAAATCTGGAATGAGATTTATGAATTAAAAAATTGATTCGAAATAAACTGTAAATTGACACTTTGCGATTAACTAATGCTCATTTTCCTGCAAAATTACTCATTCAGCCCACTTGTGAGAAATAAACACCAGTCCAATTTCTCGTAAACCTTAGTAATTTAGAATCAACAATGACAAAGAGACATTAGTGAGATATAGACTTTCTGTGACGACCCGACCAGTCATCTTAAGAATTAACGCCCAGATCCCCGATTAATTCCTTTCCCGAGTTTATTTCTGCTATTTTGATTTGTCGGGATGTTCGGTTTTGAGTTTCGGAGAGCTTTGGGACACTTAGTCCCAGAATGAGAGCTTAAGTGTTGGAAAGTTGACCGAAGTTGGATAGTATAAAGACGGCCTCGGAATGAAAATACGATGATTCTGTTAGCTCCGTTGGGTGATTTCGGGCTTAGGGGCGTGATCGGATTATGTTTTGGAGGTCCGTAGCTAATTTAGGCTTGAAATGGCGAGAGTCGAATTTTTGAAGTTTCCGGCCCGATAGTGAGATTTTGATCTAAGGGTCGGAATGGAATTCCGAAAATTGGAGTAGCTCCATAGTGTTGAATTTGACGTTCTTGCAAAATTTCAGGTCATTCGGACGAGCTTTGATAGACTTTTTGATTGAAAGCATAAGTTAAGAGTTCTTGGAGTTCTTAGGCTTGAATCCTATGTTAATTGGTGATTTGATGCTGTTGAGAGCATTCTGAAGTTTTGAACAAGTTTGAACAATGTCATGAGATGTGTTGGTACAATTAGTTTGAAGCCCCGGGGACTCGGGTGAGTTCCGGGTTGGTTCCGGGATGTTTTAGGCCGAGAATCATAGTTGTTGCAGGTCCAGAAGAGTTGCAGGCCTCGGAACTCACTAGTGCGGTCTGCACAAAGTCCTGTGCGTCCGCGGTGGGGGCTGTGCGGTCGCAAAAAATGCAGTGCGGTCCGCAGTGAGGAAAATTCCAATGGTCCTACTTCGGAAGCTCATATCTTTTAATTTACAAGGAATTTTGGGATGATTCAAACACAAAAGTTGTAGCCCTTCGTGTTAAGTTTCCAAAAAAAATAAAGAAATCACAATTTGGACATCTGTAGAGAAAGTTATGGTCAAAATACTAGAGCCTATCACTGTAGTCAAAACCTGTGCGGATAGTAGTCGTTTTGTGCGGACCGCACTGGTTTTTTGCGGACAGCACTCGTTTTTCGGTGGTCCGCAGTGGTGGAAATCCGGGGGGTGCCCTATAAATATGAGGTTTTGGGTTTTATTTCATATTTTGACCTAGAGAGCTCAGATTTTGGCTAGTTTTCAAAGGTTTTTCAAGAAATTTATCGGGGTAAGTGATTCTAACTCAGATTTGGGTAGAGTACATGAATCCATCATTGAATTCATCATTTAATTCGTTATTTGGGATGGAATTTGGGAAGAAAACTTGTGAATTCTTTCAAAAATGTAAAATGATGATTTGAAGGACCAAATGGTATCGGAATTGGATAATTTTGGTATGGTAAGACACATCAGGGTATGAGGATTCTAAAAATGTAAATTTTATCTGATTCCAAGAAGTGGGCCCGAGGGGCGTTTTGGTCATTTTACATAATTTTGCGTATTAGCTTAGAATTTAATTGTAGAATCAATTGCTTGAAGTGTTATTTACATTATGCAATTGAATTGAATAGATTTGGGCCATTTGGAGTCGAGTACTCGTGGCAAAGACGTGGTGTTGGGTTGATTTTGAGCCAGTTCGAGGTAAGTGGCTTGTCTAACCTTGTGTGGGGGACCTTCCCCTTAGGATTGATATATTTGGTAATTGAAATGTCTTGTACATGAGGTGACAAGTGCGTACTTGTGCAAATTGTTGGAAATCTGATTTTCTTTAAGTACTTATTAGTACGTTCCTTCTCCTACTTTTGGAGCTTTCCGATTTCCGCTGGAACGAAAAGCCGCTCGCCGGAAACGAACTGCAACAGAGCTCGCCGCTCTAAGATCCAACGCCACCTAGAGCTCACCAGAAACGAACTGCAACAGCCCCATTTCCCAGCGACCATCCTTCTTCGACACCAACAGCCGCTCGACCTTCAACCATCTCTATCCTGGGCGATTCTCGATACCACTGACGCCCGCCGAAGTGTGGCTGGAAATTTTCAGATCCGGCAGTGAAGTGTTAAACGCCAGTGAACCTTTTTTCTATTTATCTTATAACCACCTGTGTTAAAAAACGGGAACTATTTTCATTCCCTCAAGGTGGTGGTTCCGAGTTTCCGATCGTTGTTCAATTGTTCCGACCGACATTTGGACTCCGTCCTTGATTCATTAATGCAAAGTGGTAGCAGTGATAGCTCCTTCTAGTTTTTGGGTCGTGGTATTTTCTGTATTTTCAGGAATTCTCGGAGTATTGGAGACAAGTTGGGCGCACGAGCACTGGCAAAGGAGAGCAACCTGGGCGAGTGTCAGCAAGTGGCCGGGAGCGTACAACTACATCGAGCACAACAAATCAGCCACAGGTTTTGTTATTGGGAGTTGGTACCTCCTGTTTTACTGTTTCCCTTTTGGTGTTAGCTAAATTACTGTTATTTTACTTCGCAATAGTTAAACCTTTGAACTAGGATACTAGCTACCGCGTGTTTCCTTCAAGTTTGATTTGTGTACGTTGTACACTAGCGAGACTTCTCTAGATTGTTGTAGGTGTAGTGGCTGCAGTCTGGGATGATAGAATAAGGGCATGTCCTCGGGTGGGGCAGAGTGTGGGGTGGGGTTCAGGGGGTGGGTCGGGTAGCAGGGGAGGTAGAGGGGGCAAGGGAGCCTATAGGTTGAGAATCGGGTCATGGAACATAGGTTCACTAACGAGTAAATCCATAGAGTTGGCGAAAATCCTGCAGAAGAGGAAGATTAATATAGCGTGTGTCCAGGAAACTAGGTGGGTCGGATCGAGGGCGAAAAACGTGGATGGGTATAAGTTGTGGTACTCTGGTGTCCTGAGGGGTAAGAATGGAGTGGGTATCCTGGTAGATAGCCATCTTAGGGAGTCCGTGGTAGAGGTCAGGCGGGTGAATGATAGGCTAATGACTATAAAGTTGGTGGTGGGTGAGGGTACTTTAAATGTCGTTAGCGCGTACGCACCACAAGCAGGCTTGGATGAGGATATTAAAAGGCAATTTTGGGAGGGGTTGGATGAGATTGTTCGTAGTATACCGCCTTCTGAGAGGTTATTCATAGGAGGAGATTTCAATGGTCATATTGGGTTATCTGCAGGTGGGTACACTGAGGTGCATGGCGGATTTGGTTTCGGAGAGCGGAACGGAGGGGGCATTGCGCTGTTGGACTTTGCCAAGGCTTTCGATCTAGTCATTGCAAACTCGAGTTTTACGAAGCGGGATGAACATTTGGTTACTTACCAAAGTTCGGTGGCGAAGACTCAGATTGACTATCTACTCCTCAGGAGATGCGACAGAAGGTTGTGCGAGGACTGCAAGGTTATCCCAGGTGAGACCCTCTCAACGCAGCATAGGCTTTTGGTGATGGACATTTGTATTAGGATAAGGAGGAAGAAGAGGTCAGTACAAGGACGCCCCAGGATTAGGTGGGGCGCCTTAACTAAGGATAAAGCTAAAGAGTTGGAAGGAAGGTTATCGGCAATGGGAGCTTGGAGAAGTAGTGGGGACGCAAACACAATGTGGTCGACGACGGCAGACTGTATAAGAAAGGCGGCGAGAGAGGTGTTAGGGATATCTACGGGACACTATGGTGGACACAAAGGAGATTGGTGGTGGAATGCAGTTGTCCAAGGTAAAGTGGAAGCAAAGAAGGCGGCTTACCTAAGGTTAGTAGGGAGCACTGACGAGGAGGAGAAGAGAGAGAACAGTCAAAGGTATAAGGTAGCTAGGAAGGAGGCGAAGATGGCAGTGACAGAGGCTAAAACGACAGCTTTTGCTCGTCTGTATGAGGAGCTAAGGAACAAAGGTGGGGAGAAGAAGTTATTCCGACTCGCTAAGGCGAGAGAGAGGACAACTCGGGATCTGGACCAAGTGAGGTGCATAAAAGATGATGACGGCAAAGTTTTGATGGGAGATGACCAGATTAAGAGGAGGTGGCAGACCTACTTTCATAAACTTCTAAGTGAAGAAGGGGATCAGGATATTATACTTGGGGAATCGAGGAATGCCGACAGTCACCATGAAGTAAGTAATTGTAGGGACATTGAGATCGATGAAGTCATGGAGGCAATGCGTAAGATGAGAAGGGGCAGAGCTACCGGGCCAGACGAGATTCCGGTTGAACTGTGGAGGTGTGTGGGTCAAGCAGGCTTGGAATGGCTTACTGCATTGTTTAGTGTTATATTCAAGACTAATAGAATGCCTGAAGAGTGGAGGTGGAGTACAATGGTCCCGTTGTATAAGAACAAAGGTGATGTCCAGAGCTGTAACAACTATAGGGGCATCAAATTACTAAGTCATACCATGAAAGTTTGGGAGAGAGTGGTAGAAATGAGAGTGCGAAGGACGGTGTCTATTTCAGACAACCAGTTCGGGTTCATGCCGGGACGATCTACCACAGAAGCTATCCACCTTATTAGGAGGATGGTGGAACAGTACAGAGATAAGAAGAAGGATCTCCACATGGTGTTTATTGATCTGGAGAAAGCGTACGATAAGGTTCCTAGGAAGGTCTTATGGAGCTGCTTAGAGGATAAAGGGGTCCCGAGTAACTATATTAGGGTGATTAAAGACATGTATGATGGAGCTAAGACTCGGGTTAGGACAGTAGGAGGCGACTCTGAACACTTTCCAGTTATTACGGGATTGCACCAAGGGTCTGCGCTCAGCCCATTCCTATTTGCCCTGGTGATGGATGCACTGACTCATCATATTCAAGGGGAGGTTCCATGGTGCATGCTATTTGCTGATGACATTATTCTAATTGACGAGACAAGAGGCGGCGTCAACGAGAGGCTAGAGATTTGGAGACATGCTCTTGAGTCTAAAGGTTTCAAGTTGAGTAGGACGAAGACGGAATACCTCGAGTGCAAATTTGGAGTTGAGCCGACGGAAGCGGGAGTTGAAGTGAGGCTTGACTCTCAAGTCATTCCCAAGAAAGGTAGTTTCAAGTACCTTGGATCGGTTATTCAGGGGATCGGGGAGATTGACGAGGATGTCACACACCGTATAGGGGTGGGGTGGATGAAGTGGAGGTTAGCGTCGGGAGTCTTGTGTGACAAGAAAGTGCCACCGTTACTAAAAGGTAAGTTTTATAGAGCAGTGGTTAGGCCTGCCATGTTGTATGGAACTGAATGTTGGCCGGTAAAGAACTCACACACCCAGAAGATGAAAGTAGCAGAGATGAGGATGTTGAGGTGGATGTGCGGGCATACAAGGATGGATAAGATTAGGAATGCAGATATTCGAGAGAAGGTGGGTGTGGCCCCCATGGAGGACAAGATGCGGGAAGTAAGACTCAGATGGTTTGGGCACATTCAGAGGAGGAGCACTGATGCACCGGTGAGGAGGTGTGAGCGACTGGCTGTAGTGGGCACGCGGAGAGGTAGAGGGAGACCTAAGAAGTATTGGGGAGAGGTGATCAGACAGGACATGGCGCGACTTAGGATTACTGAGGACATGGCCCTTGATAGGGAATTATGGAGGTCGAGCATTAAGGTTGTAGGTTAGGGGAGAGTGTGAATATTTCTACAGCACAAGTGAGAGAGACTATCTAGTTAGGAGTTAGACTAGGAATGTCAGTGGTCGTCTATTGATGCAGGGCTTTACCTTCTAGTTGTACTATACCAGCCATCTATTTCGTATTTCGTATTTCGTATCCTGTATTTCATATTTCGTATCTCTTATATATTGTTGTTATTTTTATTACGCATTTTTATGGTACTAATATATCATCTCCTATTGCTTTTTTGAGCCGAGGGTCTCCTGGAAACAGCCTCTCTACCCTTCGGGGTAGGGGTAAGGTCTGCGTACATATTACCCTCCCCAGACTCCACTTGTGGGATTATACTGGGTCGTTGTTGTTGTTGTTGTTGTTGTTGTTGTTGTATTAAGTCCGTTGTTAGCTTAGGAAAGCATGTCTAAGTGATTTAATTGCTTTAATTATTCAATCTGTTTACGTGAACTCTATGCAGCATGCTAGGCTAGAATTATTTGTTACCTTAACATGAAATTTCACTTCTCTGAATATTTTCTTGTTGTTGCTATGTATTTACATTGGGACTACGGATATGGGATTCCGGTAGCTCCCCGTTGTCTGTTTATTTTGGGACTGCGGGTTAGATTCCCGATAGATCCCCTTGCACATTTACTATGGGACTGCGTGTTAGATTCCCAATAGATCCCCCTGCATATTTATTTTGGGACTGCGGGTTAGATTCCCGATAGATCCCCCTACACAATTATATGGAACTACGGGAATGCACCCGATAGATTCCCCCAGTACTGGGTATTTATATTTGGGGACTACAGATCGAGAAATTTGGTAGATCCCCCACGTATTGATAATTAGACTACAGGACGGGATCCCGGGAGATCATTTAAGCATATATATGATGGACTACGGGACGGCATCCCGGGAGATCCACTGGATAGTTGTAATTGGGACCACAGGACGGTATCCTGGAAGGTGCCCCAATTGTTATCTCTGTGTTGAGCTGTATTTCCTTTCATGGTTTGTTTATCTCTGTTCTAGTTGTTGCTGTTTCTTTCACTTCTATGTTATTCCTCACTATTGCACTTATTTATACTGTTTTATTCCACACTGTTAACCCTTATATTGTTTTTAACCTCAGTAGGGCCCTGACCTTCCTCGTCACTACCCGACCGAGGTTAGGCTTGGCACTTACTGAGTACCGCTGTGGTGTACTCATGCCCCTTCTGCGCATCATTTTCATGTGCAGATCCAGGTACTTCTACTCAGGCCTACCATCCTTGAGGGAGGCGACTACTTAGAGACTTCGAGGTACATCTGCTGCGTCCGCAGACCGAGGAGTCCCTTTCTATTCCTCCTTTTAGTATTAGGCCCTTCTATACTTTCTGTTCTTATTAGACAAATTCCGGAGTTAGAGCCATGTAGTATTTCTTTTTCTTAGCTTGTGATTCGTGGGTTTCCGGGTCTTGGATTTCGATATTGGTTTTGAGATTTATATATATGGTGTATGGCGAACGACACATTTAAACACTGTTATTACCTTATTTCTGCTTTTCAATTGTTTACTTCCGCAAATTTGGGTTTTCTTCCGTAATTTAGGCTTACCTAGTCGTAGAGACTAGGTGCCGTCACGATGGTTCACGGAGGGCGAACTGGGGTCGTGACAAGTTTGTATCAGATCTCTAGGTTCATAGGAGTGATGGATCACAAGCCGGTTTATTAGAGTCTCACTGATCGGTACGGAGACGTCTGCACTTATCTACGAGAGGCTATGTAACCATTAGGAAAATTCTACTTCATTTGATTTGCCTATCATGGGAGATTTTTGACACCACAATCCTAAACTTCTTTCTTCTATTCTCTCACAGATGGTGAGGACACGTGCTACCAGAGATGATCAGACACCCGCACCCCTTGGTAGAGCCGTCAGAGGTCGAGGTCGGTGTAGAGGCCAAGGACGCACACGTGGTGCAGCCAGGGCACCTTTGCAAGCTGCCACCGAAGAGTCACCAACAGTTCCAGTCAGATCCCAGGCATCAGATACGCCTACTTCTACTACTACTCCAACACTTCAGGAGACTTTAGCACAGTTCTTGAGCATGTTTGGTACATTAGTTTAGGCGGTGTTGATTCAGGTTGTACCAACTACTTCACAGATCGAGGGAGGGACCTAGACCTCCACCGCCCCCCACTCCAGAGCAACGAGTTCACATTGTTCAGGTTCCAGGTGTCATAGTGACACAGCCTGTGGTCCCAATTCAGCGGGTGGTAAGGACCCCTCACCGAGTAGAGGACAGGTGGGTCCAGGAGAGAGAGGGAAGACGAGGCCAGGAGGGAGAGTATAGGGGAGTGAGTAGACCTCGTAGACTAGGGAAACCCATTGGTCCTTATTATGGAGGAAAAGTACGACATGGTAGAGGTTTTGCGGGTCAGCCAGCTCAGTTTGCATCTCACATTTTACATAGTGTTTCAGGTGTTCAGGGGTCTTGGAGTACCCATACCGCACAGTTCCTAATGCCACGTCAGTCGCGAGGCTGCTTTGAGTGTGGTGACATATGCCATGTGATGAGGTATTTCCCTAGACTTGGGAGGAGTGCACCTCCACAGACTTCTCAGCCACATCGCGCTCCGCAGAGTTCTCAGGCTATGATTATAGCACCAGTTGCTACCCCACCTGCTCATCCATCTAGAGGAGAAGGCCAGGCCAGATATTATGCACTTCCTGCCTGTACCGAGGCTGTTGCCTCCGATTCTGTCATCACATGTATTATACTGGTGTGTCACAGAGATGCATTGGTTCTATTCGATCCAGGCTCCACTTATTCATATGTGTCTTCTTATTTTGCTCTGCATTTGGGTGTACCTCGATATTCTTTGAGTTCCCCTGTTTATGCTTCTACTCATGTGGGAGATTCTCTCGTTGTGGACTGTGTTTATTGGTCGTGTTTGGTTTCTCTTAGTGGTTTTGAGACCAGAGCCAATTTATTGTTACTCAGTATGGTTGACTTCGATATTATCTTGGGCATGGACTGGTTGTTTCCCCATTATGATATTCTTTATTGTCACGCCAAAACCGTGACGCTGGCTATGCTAGGTGTACCGCGTGTTGAGAGGAGGGATACTTTACATCACACTCCCAGTAGGATTATTTATTTCCTTAAGGCTTAGCATATGGTTGAGAAGGGGTGTGATGCGTATTTAGCTTATGTGAGAGATGTTAGTATTGATACCCCTTCAGTTGATTCAGTTCCAGTAGTACGGGCCTATGTGTTTCCAACTGATCTTCCAGGCATGCTGCCTGATAGAGATATTGATTTTGGCATTGATCTGTTACCGGACACTCAGCCCATTTCTATTCCTCCGTATTGTATGACTCCTCCTGAGTTGAAGGAGTTGAAAGATCAGTTACAGGAATTGCTTGATAAGGGTTTTATTCGGCCCAATGTATCACCTTGGGGTGCTCCTGTTTTATTTGTGAGGAAAAAGGATAGTTCTATGCGTATGTGTATTTATTATTTCTATTGAACAAAGTGACAGTAGAGAACTATTATCATTTGCCTCGTATTGATGATCTGTTTGACCAGCTTCCGGGCGCATGGGTGTTTTCTAAGATTGACTTGTGCTCAGGTTACCATCAGTTGAAGATTCGGTAGCCAGATATCCCGAAGACTGCTTTCAAGACTCGGTATGGTCGTTACGAGTTCCTGGTTATGTCATTTGGAATGACCAATGCCCTAACAACCTTTATGCATTTGATGCATAGTGTGTTCTGGCCATATCTTGACTCGTTCGTCATTGTCTTTATTGATGATATTTTGGTGTATTCCCGAAGTCGGGAAGATCATGCGCAACATCTGAGGATTGTGCTTCAAACTTTGAGAGAGAAGAAGTTATATGCTAAATTCTCGAAATGTGAGTTTTGGTTGGATTCAGTGGCATTCTTAGGCCACATGGAATCGAGTGAGGATATTCAGGTGGATTCGAAGAAGATAGAGGTCGTGCAGAGTTGGCCCAGATCATCCTCAGCTACAGAGATCTGCAGTTTCCTTGACTTGGCGGGCTACTACCGTCGTTTCGTGGAGGGGTTTTCATCGATTGCGGCCCCTATGACCAGGTTGACCCAGAAGGGTGCTCCGTTTCAGTGGACGGAGGAGTGTTAGGTAAGCTTTCAGAAGCTCAAGACAGCTTTGACCACAGCCCCAATTTTGATACTGCCTACAGGTTCGGGGTCTTATACGGTCTATTATGATGCCTCGAGGATTGTCCTGGGAGCAGTGTTGATGCAGGATGGTAGGGTGATTGCCTACGTATCCAGACAGTTGAAGATATATAAGAAGAACTATCGTGTTCACGACCTTGAGCTAGCTGCCATTGTTCACGCCCTGAATATTTGACGCCATTACTTATACGGTGTGCCTTGTGAGATTTATACTGACCATCGGAGCCTGAAGCACTTGTTCAAACAAAATAATCTAAATTTGCGCTAGAGGAGGTGGTTACAGTTGCTAAAGGACTATGATATCACTATTTTGTATCACCCGGGCAAGGCCAACGTGGTGGCCAATGTTTTGAGTCGCCGAGTAGAGAGTTTGGGGAGTTTGGCTTATTTACCAGTATCAGAGAGGCCTATGGCGATGGATATTCAGGCCTTACCTAGCCAATTTGAGAGATTGAATCTTTCGGAATCTAGTCGGGTTCTGGCTTGCGTGGTTTCTCGGTCTTTCTTATTTGATTGTATCAGGGAGCGGCAATATGATGACCCTCATTTGCTTGTCCTCAAGGACAAGGTTCAGCACGGTGACGCTATGGAAGTGGGAGAGAATCACCATGGACTTTTTAGTCGGGCTCCCACTGACTTTGAGGAAGTTTGATGCTATTTGGGTGATTGTGGATCGGTTGACCAAGTCCTCTCATTTTATTCCTGTGTACTACTTATTCCTCAGAGCGGTTGGTAGAGATTTATATCTGGGAGATTGTTCGTCTGCATGGTATTCCAGTGTCCATCATTTCAGACAGAGGTACTCAGTTCACATCACAGTTCTGGAGGGTCGTTCAGCATGAGTAGGGTACTCGGGTGGAGTTGAATACAGCATTTCACCCTGAGATAGACGGACAGTCCGAGCGCACCATTCAGATTCTTGAGGATATGCTCTGTGCATGTGTGATTGAGTTTGGAGGGTCTTGGGATAAGTTCTTGCCATTGGCGGAGTTTGCTTACTACAATAGCTACCAGTCCAGTATTCAGATGGCACCGTATGAGGCTTTATATGGGAGGCGGTGTAGATCCCCGGTGGGTTGGTTTGAGTCGGGTGAGGCCAGATTGTTGGGCACAGACCTGGTTCAGGATGCTTTAGAGAAAGTTAAGGTGATTCAGGATAGACTCCGCACAGCCCAATCCAGACAGAAGAGTTACGCGGACCGGAAGGTTCGTGATGTTTCCTATATGGATGGAGAGCGGGTTCTGCTTCGGGTTTTGCCTATGAAGGGCGTTATGAGATTCGGGAAGAAAGGGAAGTGGAGTCGAGGTTTATTGGCCCTTTTGAGATATTGAGGCATGTTGGGGAGGTTACTTATGAGCTTGCCTTACCTCCCATCTTGGCAGGAGTTCATCCAGTATTTCATTCTTCGATGCTCCAGAGGTATCACGGCGATCCGTCGCACGTGTTGAATTTCAGTTCAGTCCAGTTGGACAAGGATCTATCTTATGTTGAGGAGCCTGTGGCAATATGGGACAGGCAGGTCAGAAAACCGAGGTCAAAGAACATTTCATCGGTGAAGGTTCAATGGTAGGGCCAGCCGGTCGGGGAGGCAACCTGGGAGATCGAGCAGAATATGCGTAGCCGTTACCCTCATCTTTTTACTACTTCAGGTATGTCTCTATGCTCGTTCGAGGACGAACGAATGTTTAAGTGTAGGAGGATGTGACGATCCGGCCGGTCATCTTAATAATTAACGCCCTAATCCCCTATTAATTGCTTTTCCGAGTTTATTTTTGCTATTTTGATTTGTCGGGATGTTCAGTTTTGAGTTTTGGGACACCTAGTACCAGAATGAGAGCTTAAGTGTTGGGAAGTTGACCGTAGTCGGAATAGTATGAAGACGAACTGGGAATGGACATCCGACAGTTTCGTCTGCTCCATTTGGTGATTTTGTGCTCAGGGGCATGATCGGATTGTGTTTTGAAGGTCCGTAGCTAATTTAGACTTGAAATGGCGGGAGTTGAATTTTTTAAGTTTCCGGTCCGATAGTGAGATTTTGATCTAAGGGTCGGAATGGAATTCCAAAAATTGGAGTAGCTCCGTAGTGTTGAATGTGACGTGCTTGCAAAATTTCAGGTCATTCGGACGAGATTTGATAGACATTTTTATTGAAAGCATAAGTTAAGAGTTATTGGAGTTCTTAAGCTTGAATCCTATGTTAAATTTGTGATTTGATGTTGTTGTGAGCGTTTCGAAGTTTGAACATGTTTGAACGATGTCATGGGATGCGTTGGTACAATTGATTTGAAGCCCCGGGAACTCGGGTGAGTTCCGGGTAGGTTTCGGGATGTTTTAGGCCGAGAATCATAGCTGTTGCAGGTCCAGAAGAGTTGCAGGCCTCGGAACACACCAGTGCGGTCCGCACAAAGTCCAGTGCGTCCGCGGTGGGGGTTGTGCGGCTGCACAAAATGCAGTGCAGTCTGCGGTGAGGAAATTTTCACTGGTCCTACTTCGGAAGCTCATATCTTTTCATCTACAAGGAATTTTGGGATGATGCAAAAACAAAGGTTGTAGCCCTTTGTGTCTAGTTTCTAGAAAAATATGGAAATCACGATTTGGACATCTGTAGAGAAAGGTATGGCCAAAATACTAAAGTATGTCACTGCAGTCAAAACCTGTGCGGACAGCAGTCGTTTTTTTGTGGACCGCACTGGTTTTGTGTGGACAACACTCGTTTTTGTGTGGTCCGCAGTGGTGAAAATCCAGGGGGTGCCCTATAAATATTAGGTTTTGGGTTTTATTTCATATTTTGACCTAGAGAGCTCGGAATTTGGCGATTTTTCGAAGGTTTTTCAAGTTATTCATCGGGGTAAGTAATTCTAACTCAGATTTGAGTAGAGTACATGAATCTATCATTGAATTCATCATTTAATTCATGATTTGGGATGGAATTTGGGAAGAAAACTTGTGAAATCTTTTAAAAATGTAAAATGATGACTTGAAGGACCAAATAGTATCAGAATTGGATAATTTTGGTGTGGTTAGACTCGTAAGGGTATGAGGATTCTGAAAATGTAAATTTTACCCGATTCCGAGACGTGGGCCTGAGAGGCGTTTTGATCATTTTACATAATTTCGCGTATTATCTTAGTATTTAATTGTCGAATCAGTTACTTAAAGTGTTATTTACATTATGCAATTGAATTGAATAGATTTCGGCCATTTGGAGTCGAGTACTCATGGCAAAGACGTGGTGTTAGGTTGATTTTGATCCGGTTTGAGGTAAGTGGCTTGTCTAACCTTGTGTGGGGGACCTTCCCCTTAGGATTGATATATTTGGTAATTGAAATGCCTTGTACGTGAGGTGACGAGTGCGTACTTGTGCAAATTGTTGGAAATCTGATTTTCTTTAAGTACTTATTAGTACGTTCCTTCTTCTGCTTTTATTACTTGTACTATTAAGCCTGTTGTTAGCATAGGAAAGCATGTCTAAGTTATTTAATTGCTTTAATTGTTCAATCTGTTTACCTGAACTCTGTGCAGCATGCTAGGCTAGAATTATTTGTTACCTTAACATGAAATTTCCCTTCTCCGAATATTTTCTTGTTGATGCTGTGTATTTACATTTGGACTATGGATGTGGGATTCCGGTAGCTCCCCCTTGTTTGTTTACTTCGGGACTATGGATTAGATTCCCGAAAGATCCCCCTGCATATTTACTTTGGGACTGCGGGTTAGATTCCCGATAGATCCCCTGCACAATTATATGGAACTACAGGAATGCACCCAGTAGATTCCCCCAGTACTGGGTATTTATATTTGGGGACTACGGATCGAGAATTTTGGTAGATCCCCCGCGTATTGATAGTTGGACTACGGGACGGGATCCCGAAAGATCCTTCAGACATATATATGAAGGACTACGGGACGACATCCCGGGAGATCCACTGGATAGTTGTAATTGGGACCACAGGATGGTATCCTGGAAGGTGCCCTGGTTGTTATCTCTGTGTTGAACTGTATTTCCTTTCGTGGTTTGTTTATCTCTGTTCTAGTTGTTGTTGTTTCTTTCAATTCTTTGTTATTCCTTACTGTTGCACTTATTTATACTGGTTTATTCCACACTGTTAACCCTTATATTGTATTTAACCTTAGTAGGACCCTGACCTTCCTCGTCACTACCCGACCGAGGTTAGGCTTGGTACTTACTGAGTACCGTTGTGGTGTACTCATGCCCCTTCTGCACATCTTTTTCATGTGCAGATCCAGGTACTTCTACTCAGGCCTACCATCCTTGAGGGAGGCGACTACTTAGAGACTTCGAGGTACATCTGCCGCGTCCGCAGACCGAGAAGTCCTTTTCTATTCCTGCTTTTTATTATTAGGCCCTTCTGTACTTTCTGTTCTTATTAGACAAATTCCGAAGTTAGAGCCATGTAGTATTTCTTTTTCTTAGCTTGTGATTCGTGGGTTTCCAGGTCTTGGATTTGGATATTGGTTTTGAGATTTATATATATGGTGTATGGCGAGCGGCACATTTAAACACTGTTATTACTTTATTTCCGCTTTTCAATTGTTTACTTCCGCAAATTTGGGTTTTCTTCCGTAATTTAGGCTTACCTAGTCGTAGAGACTAGGTGCCGTCAGGATGGTTCACGGAGGGCGAACCGGGGTCGTGACACTTTCAGATTACTATATGTTTACTATCTAATTAAGGGATAAATATAAATTCAATAATACTAGAAATGCACTTTTTAATCATGAGATACTAAACAGAGTAAGCAGAATCAGATTTACTCATATCTAATTAACAATTCATGTAGAAAACAAAGAATGGAGATTGAATCATCAAAAACTGTTACGACCCAAATCCCAACATGTCGTAATGGCGCCAATCACATTACTAGGCAAGCCGACAATCATATATAACTACGCATTTAAATTAAAAATATTATTTTTAACAAGTTCAACAGTGGAAAACGTCATAGATGACTGATAAAAACAACTGAAACTCAATGACAACAATTCCCAAAATCCTGGTGTTACCGAGTACATAAGTTACTATTGTCAATATAGTCTAAAACTTTAGTACAGCTATGTGAGAAAATAGAATAGTACAAAAATAAAATGAAAGGAAGGAGAGTCAAGTTCTGCAGGCGTCATAGTAGCTACCTCAAAGTCTTGGAGTAGGTACTAACACGAGATCTAGCAATCGTCGTGTCCTGATGTAGCTAGATCTCCACACGAAGTGTAGAGTGTAGTATGATTACAACCGATCCAATGTTCAATAAGTAACAGGACTAACCTTAGGCTGAAAGCAGTGATGAGCTCAGATAGATACAGTCCATATCAAATAATGACAACACAGATATAATAAGATAATGACAGTAAAACCTTAGAGAACTTCCATATTCAGGTTGTACACAGTACAAAAAATTTTGCTTGCTTTCAATTTCAACAATTTAAGCCCAACACTAATAAAATATGCCAAGTATAACTAGCATGAGCAATGTTACATCTCTCTTCATACAAGTCGAATATGCATGCCAAATGTAATGCATCACAATGATACTCCCAGGTACTCACACTCTCAGAGTACACAATTTGTCTATCTGGAACTCCCACTCATCACACAAAATCACTCAGCATTGTGGATGGTAGGCTATAATCTCGTATTTAGTCGCTTATTGCACTCTACTTTACTGTACTTTAATTGAGTTTGAGCTTTAATCGCTAGTGTTTTGCACTAATTGTGTGTATTATGCCTTGTAGGAGTGATTTCGAGCTATGTAGATGTTATGGAATGAATTTGAGCCATTCTGGAGCTTTGAAGTCTGAGTAAAAGCCCAAGGGATTACGCCGGAATTGTGTTCGGGGATCAATAGATGATAGTGCACTTAAAGAACAAAACGAAGAATCGAGCAGAGGCTACCCAGGTGCGCGAGCGCGCACTGGGCGTGCAAGTGAGACAGAACAGTGGCTAAAGTGCGCGAGCAGACTCCCAGGTGTGCGAACGTGCACGTCCAACTCCGAAAATTGTCCTATTTCGCATATGAAAAGGTACTTCTGTTTGGGTCAGACCCTACTTGGTATATATACATGAAAAAATGGTATTTTTTGGACTTTTGACACATGTAAGACCTAAGGAGGCTAAGGAGAAGTTGGATAAGCAAGAGCACGAGGAATCCATCATTCATTCCTAACTCAAGACAAGGGTTTGGATTGTTTTATGTTTTTCTTTACTTTAAACTTAATTGTGATGAATTACTCTATGTCTATGGAGTAGTTCTCTTTAAGGTATGATGGATTTGGTGTATTGATATTTGTTTGTGGATTTTAACTCTAGTTTATCAAATCCTAAAGAGAACTACTCCATAGACATGGAGTAATTCATCACAATTAAGTTTAAAGTAAAGAAAAACATAAAACAATCCAAATCCTTGTCTTGAGTTAGGATTGAATGATGGATTTCTTGTGCTCTTGCTTCTCCAACTTCACCTTAGCCTCCTTAGGTCTTAGATGTGTCAAAAATCCAGAAAATACTATTTTTCCATGTATATATAACAAGTATGGTCAGGCCCAAATGAAAACATCTTCTCTTATGCGAAATAAGACATTTACTGGAGTTGGATGTGCGCGGCCGCGCACCTGGGAGTGTACTCACGCATATGGCCGTGCACTTTAGCCACTATTGTACCCCACTTGCGCTCCCAGTGCATGCTCACACATCTAGGTGACCTGTGCTCGATTCTTCATTTCATTCTTTAAGTGCGCTATCATCCGTTGATCCCCGAACACGATCTCGGCTTAATCCCTTGGACTTTTACTTAGACTTCAAAGCTCCAAAATAGCTCGAATTCATTCCATAACATCTACATAGTTTGAAATCTCTCGTACAAGGCATAAACCACACAATTTTTGCAAAACACTCAGCATTGTATGGTACCTGCGATCATTGTTGGTATGTCATACTCTAGAGGGGCGGATCCTGCCCAAGCGCTAATATAAAGCCAGTATGGCCTACTACGGCTTGCAACCCGATCCCATAATAATAGATAAGATGATAAGTCCTGCAACGGCGTGAAGTCCGATCCTATAAATATCACTCAGAATTCGGCTTTCAGACCCCAACTCGATTATCAATCTCTCTAGTCTAACAAGCTCACAAATTTCATACCACTCAGCTTGAACAATGATAACACGATATAACAGTAAATGGTAACAGAGACTGAGATATGATACGCAAATGAATAAATATGACTGAGTACATAATTGCAATTTAAGCAAATAAGTCAACAGCAGAAATGACCTCAGTGGGTCCCAACAAAATAAGAGCATAGCCTAAACATGATTTCTAACATGGATCACAACTTAATTGCTCTAACGTGTAGGAATTACACGGGTAGAATCAAGACTAGATAACTACACAGAATTACAAAATCAACCGAGTCATATTTACCATGGTTCAAGCACACACGCTCCTCACCTAGCATGTTCTTCACCAACACCAATCATATAGCATGTATTCCAGGGATTCATATCCTCAGTACTAAGTTTAGAAGTGTTACTTACCTCAAAGTAAGCAACTCAATGCTCCAACAAACCCTTGCCTCGGAAATCGGTCTCCGAACGACTCAAATCTAGTCATCAACAACTTAATATAACCAATACAAGCTATAGGAATCGATTCCATATGATAAATCCATGGTCTTTAACCAAATTTAAAAAGTCAACCCAAAAATTCAATCTCGAGCCCACGTCTCGGAACCCAACAAAATTACATAATCCGAACACCCATTCAATAATCAGTCCAACCATACCAAAATCACCCAATTCCGACCACAAATCGATCTTCAAACTACCAAGTATTACTCTCCAATACCTAGTCCAAAATTCCCCAAATTTAACTTTAAAAACACATAATCTAGGTGTAGAAATCAATGGGCATTCAATATTATTAGACAAAAGTAACCAAAAGATTTGTAGTGAAATCCCTCACAAAAATCGCCCGTATCCGAGCTCCTAGAGTAAAAATATGAAATAATACTCTAACCCTCATTTTTTAAATATTAATAGTTTGTTCAGTTGCCCTTCTTCGCAAAAGCGGAAATTGCCTAGCGTTTGCGAAGCACAAAAATCCTTAGCTGCCAATTCCTCTTACGCAAACATGAGACCTCCCTCGGAAAGCGACAACCATTGGTCCAATGCCTACACGAACGCGACCCCTCTCCCACGAACGTGAAGGCTTACATGCCTGGTGCCCAAACCGGCCTAATCTTTCTACGCAAACCCAGAGGGGACCCAAGTCCCCTCTCGCGATCCCGATGCACAGACCGACTAGACCTTCACAAATGTGTCCATCTTCTCGCAAACGCGATGAAAAAACTTCACCGGTCACTTAAATACACTTCACGAATGCGAGACCTCCCTCGAGAATGCGTATAAGAAAACCAAATACAACCATTTCAGAAGTCTAACAAGTCCAAAAATGAGTCTAAAATGATTTGAATCACACCCGAGGACCCCGAGGCCCTATCCAAACATACCAACACATCCTAAAACACCATACGAACTTAGTCGAAGCCTCAAATTATATCAAACACCATCAAAATCACGAATCATACCCCAATTCAAGCCTAACAAACTATTGAACTTTCAACTTCTAAAACCAATGCCGAAACACACCAACAAACTCTGATTGACTTTAAATTTTGCACACAAGTCATAAATAACACAACAGACCTATTCCAACTCCCTCGAACCGAATCCGATCTTAGTATCAACAAAGTCAACTCTTGGTCAAATTTCTCCACTTTCAAACATTCGTCAATTCAAGCCAAAATGACCTACGGATCTCCAAATTAATATTCGGACATACTCCTTAGTCAAAATTACCATAAGAAGCTATCAAAACTTATTCCGGAGTCGTTTACTTATAAGTCAATATCTCGTAACCTCTTTTAACTTAAGCTTCCAACCTTGAGACTAAGTCTCCCTATTCATTTCGAAATATCCCCGGAACCAAACCAACCACCCCGGAAGTCACATAACCACAAATGAACATAGAATATGCAATAAATGGGGAAACGAGACTACATTACTCAAAACAACCGGCCGGGTCATTATAAAAACACAACTCCTTCATGATTTCAAGTATCACCAGATTTTACTCGGACCAAATGAGCAATTCATTTAGCAGACAAATGTAATATGGAGATTGAACATTGGAAACACAACTCATTCATAATTTAAGTCATTTTACAAAGCAAGGTTTCAGGTTCAGAAATGTGTACCTAAGATACTTGAGCAGTAGAGCTTGAAATAGTCAAATAAAGGTAGAGTAAGAGAAAATTAGAGTCCAACAGAACAGAAAAAGCAAATTTAGCAATCAAACAGCTCCTCATAGCTTCAGTCATCATTCGAATTCCCAGGAAAAATGAAGTAGAAGAGTGGAAGTTGAACTGCTTTGAAATCTTCTTTTGTTTGTGTTTTAGTTTTAAATTTTTGAATCTCTTTTGTTTCCAGATCTCATATTTAATTTTTGAATTTTCAAAATTGTTTTTCAGATGCTCTCTAGGCGTGTGCAAGTGTATGAGTGAGATGATAAAGAGTGAATGAGTGTGTTGTGTGAGTGATAGTCCTTTTTATAATAGATTCTACAATTGTATTTCAGTTATTTTCTATTCTTTTTTACCCTTCTCTTTTCTATTATCTACTCCCTCAGTCCATCAATCCCGACCCCTATTTTACTATTTTATTGCCTATTAGTTTCCACTATTCTCCTCTAGAAGCTTCCTACAGTTACTGAAAGATTCCTTCCAAGTGGAAATCCTAAATTGTCCTTTTAGACCCATACTAATTACCATCAGCCTACAATCATGGGCCTAGACCTTTTGGTCAACATGCTTACAATTAAGGTTCCTCTCATCGAGCCCTTTTGGTCAAATAAAGCAGGCCCATATCTGATGAGCCTAAATCAACAGCAACAAATCATGTCCAGATTGAAAACTGAAGCTAACATTTACTATTGCAATCAATATAATTTCAAACTACAATTATACTAATTCAAACATGCAATTCAAATTAAGTCATGGCATAAAACAAACAGAGACTAACTATATGAATTAAGATATTTTAACGAAGCAAAGGAGGAGGAGGAAGTGGAGTTACCCAAAGTAAAAACACTACTGCTAGCAAGAAACACAACAGACAGTGAAAGTCTGCTAGGGATATGGGAAATTTGGTCTCTTGGCCGGTCAACGGTTTTTTGATCGGATTTCAATGACTTCAAAATGAGCTAAAACTAACGTTAATCGGTTGCTCTTGTCAAGAGGGATTGATCAACGTAAGTTTCAAATCAAAACAAGTTGACATCATTGAATAATCAAAAAGGGGACAAATTAGGGTTCTGGTATTTCCTAGATCTACTAGATGTAGAGTTCTATGGATTTTTTGATGGAATTGAATGTAGGAGAGTTATGGGGAGAGGGTGGGGATTGTTTGGTGATGGTTTGGGGTGGTTTGGTGGCAAGCCGCCGACGTGGGCGATTTTCGGTGAAGTCAAGGCGGAGGGTGAGAGAGATGATCAGGGAGACAATTTGGGAGGCTTTTGGGGGTGTATGGGTCTATTTCAGACACTCTTAAGGAGGACAAAAATTATATGCTCACAACTGCCCTATATTGCTTGAGAACATGAAGAGTTTCCGGGCAAAGATAAAGTGAGCAATCATAAGCAATTTTTTCCTGTTTGATAATCCATGGGAAGCATTTTGAAAAAGTTTGACCGAACCTTGCTACGAGGTTGTCTACATATCATTGGCTATAAAGGAATCGAGTAAGTGTTAGTTCTGGAAATTTTGGTAACTGGGACTAGTGAAAAGTTGTGATTTCACGGATGTTGTTGCTGTTACTGATTGTTGAACTCCTTATTACTCAAAAATTATAATCAGTGGAAACTAAACAAGCTTATCAGCTATGAGTTACAAGATTCCTATCCATAAGTCTTCTGAAGCTTGGTATCAAGCTGACTCTGACTCGCACCTTGATGCATGTTCGATGTACGGTGTGTCGTGTGAGGTATTTACAAATCATCGCAGACTCCAGCACTTGTTGAAGCAAAAGGATATAAACTTGAGGTAGTGGAGGTGGTTAGAACTGTTAAAAAACTATGATATTACCATTTTGTACCATCCCGGGAAGGCGAATATGGTGGCCGTTGCCTTGAGTAGAAACGTTGAGAGTATGGGTAGCCTTGCATAAATTCTAGTTGGTGAGAAACCGCTAGCATTGGATGTTTAGGCTTTGGCCAATCGACTCATGAGGTTAGATATTTCGGAGCCCGGTCGGGTACTTGCTTGCGTAGTTTCTTGGTCTTCTTTGTATGAACGCATCAAAAAGCGTAAGTATGACAACCCCCATCCACTTGTCCTTAAGGATACAGTGCAGCACTGTGGTTCCAAGGAGGTTTCCATTGGAGATGATGGGGTGTTGCGGATGCAGGGTCGGATTTATCCCCTCTGAGTTAATATTTTATTGTTCTACTTGTTATTTTGTTGCTTTATATATATTATACGTAGGCGTCTTGTCATAGACTTATCACTACCTCGTCGAGGTTAGCCTAGACACTTACGGAGTACCTTGCATTGGTAGTACTCATGCTACACTTCTATACTTCTTGTGTAGATACTGGTGTTGATCCTAACGTCGTCTAGTGGTGTTCTGCTTGGATTCAACTATAAGACTTGAGTTATAGTTGCACATCGTCCGCAATCCCTAAAGTCCCCTTCTTTATCTATTCTACTATTTATCTAGTCTCAAACAGTTATATTTACTTCAGACCATATGTATAGTACTCTAGTTGCTCATGTATTCGTGACTCCATATTCTGGGAGATGTTTAGATATCGTCATATGCATTTTATTATTCCATTTCAGACTATTTCAGTTTATCTTTATTAATATTTTATTTTGAATTGATAAAATCGGTTAAATAATCTAGCTAACTTTGGGTTGCCGTACAAGTAAAATTTTAGGCGCCATTACGGTCATGAGGGTGGATTCCGGGTCATGACATACTCTCGAGGATATTTTTAATTAAAATTCATTTATGTCAATTTACAAATATTTCACTCATTACTACATATTCTTTATATTTTATTAAATCACCAAAACGTAAATTTTATAGATTTTGTTCACACTCTTTATATGTAATCTATTACATAGATGTTTATATTTATCATGTGATACTCATGCTTAAGCACTTTTCTTCTTTTGAATTACTTTCACATTCTTTGTAAATACTAAGTTAATTATTCCTTACCTAATTCCTTATTTATTTGATCGAGTCCATCATAATCACATTTTGTGGATCTTAAGGGATGCCTAACTCCTTCATCTCGAGATAATTTGAACCCCTATCTAGAATCTCAATTGTTTTGTAGACCATAATCTAAGTGTACATTACATAGTATAATGTATGTGTCCTTGTATACCTTGTATACGGTAAAATCGGAGGGACCAATTTTCGGTCATTACGATACTTCATTAGCACGTTTCCAAAGCCTTGGGACGGACTTCGATATCCATGCCCGCGGGGTTATTGACAACGACCTCAGGGCAGTACGAATCGATAGTCATGGTAAGAAAGTGGGCAGCCCCAAGTCACGCGACTAGAGCTGAACTAGTCTATTTGGCTAGTCCAAGTCCGTACCATAGCATTAAATAGTTGTACTAACCATGTATCTTGGTAATAAAGGCATTTGTACTATATTGGTATTCCCCTTCATATATAAAGGGGATCCTTGTTATTTTGTAGAGGATCTGATGTTCAATATTGAATACACAAAAACATTCTCTCTGCTCTCTAACATATTCTCTTGATCCCATTACTTGCATTTATTGCTTATATTCATTGTGTTCTATTTATTGTTCTTCATTTATTGCTCATAAAAGGCTTCCATCAAAGCTATCATAACTGTTAATCCCCCCTCAATTGCTCCTAGTCGAGCATCTGACTCGACCTCGAGGCCCGTATACGCCAGCTCGAGGCCCCGATTTCCAGCCCTTCAGTTTGGTCATTATACTATCTACAATCTCTTATCTCATTTTCTAATCTCTTACATAGCATCTATTGCCTAAACAACTAGTATAAAAATAGATCACGTATTTTTAGAACCAAAAAATCAAATCTAATTGTAATTATCATTTTCAAGGTAAACAATTTGGCGCCCACCGTGGGGCTAAAAATAGTAGTGATTATTTTCTTGCTGGTTCACTCCATAATGCAAGTTAACTTTCACACTTTTTCTTGTCCAAGATCTTTGATTTCAGGTTGAAACGTCTAACTTAGTGAATGCATATGAAAACAACGGTCTTGAGGACCACGTAGAGAATGGTGTAGTTGTTTTAAGTATTGGCACACCACCACTAAACCCTAGGGACGCGCCAGAGCCAATCCCCGCGGATGTGGTCTCAAGCGATGCCTAACACGTCGATATAAACTCTCACACTAACAGGAGCATACGCCAAGGAGACCAACAAAAAGCTCAGAAAATCCCAGCTAGGGAAGAACAAGAGATTAGCCTTCACGTTATTTTTGAAATGTTAAAGGTACAACAGCTGGCGATTGCCCAGCTGTAAAGTTACCAGAAAACTCCCAACGCGGTACCACCGGGAACGACTCCCCCAGCCAAGCAAGTACCGAAAAGATCAAGTAACAATGGGTCGGCAGCCGACCCCGCCCTCATAAAGAGGCTCAAGGACCTCATAAAGAGGATTGAGTCGGGCGAGAAAAAGATAGGAGCCAACGACAAGAAGGTAGAGACCTACAATTCTAGGGTCGATCAATTTCCTGGCGCACCCCCGATTCTGAAAGGTGTAGATTCGAAGAAGTTTGCACAAAAGCCGTTCCCACAGGAAGCGTCCGCAAAACCCATTCCAAAGAAGTTCAGAATGCCCGACCCTCCGAAGTACAATGAAACCTCGGACTCCAATAAGCACGTCACTGCTTATACTTGTGCAGTGAAGGGCAACGACCTAAGGGACGATGAGATCTAGTTCGTCCTATTGAAAACATTCAAAGAGATACTTTCAAAAGGGGCAATGATATGGTATCACAACCTGGCCCCAAACTCGATAGATTCACTTGCCATGATGGCAGATTCATTCATAAAGGCACATGCTGGTGCCATCAAAGTAGCTACAAGGAAATCCGACGTCTTCAAAATCAAGAAAAGGGAGAACGAGATGTTGCGAGAGTTCGTATCTTGCTTCTAAATACTAGTCTCCGATGACTGGGTAGTTCAACCCTTCACTCAAGGTTTGAACGAGAAAAGCTTAGTAGCTTCAAAGCAGCTGAAGCAGAACTTAGTCGAATATCCCGCCGTAACTTGGTCGGACGTCCACAATTGATACCAGTCAAAGATCAGGGTTTAAGACGACCAACTAGGAGCCCCCTTGGGCTCGGTGTATCCTACCAGGCTTCCGGCAAAGGAGTCAAAACCGAATAAAGAGAGATACAAACCATACACTGAAGATAGAAGAAACGCCCCAAGACGCAACATACCCTGCAATAACCGGAGGATGGATCGAGGCCAAAATCCTTGGGGACTTGCTAACAGATCTGGGTTTGACAAGCACATAGGGCCGACAGAGGCGCCCCACTTGTCGGAATACAACTTTAACGTCGACGTTTCAGACATCGTATTCACCATCAACAAAATCTCTGCCTTTAAACCCGTTGTATTGATTTCTCACATACGTTAGGAGTGACGTTGTTCAACAACCACCTAAATATGTATACTTTCTCAAGAAACAGATAATAAATAGGAACAGTCAATATGTATATATACCAAGCAAGGTCAGGCCCAAACAATTATACCTTCTCCTATGCGAAAAACAACAATATTTCACGTCTAGACTGTCGCAGCCGTGGTCAATCCGCGGTACGGACGCGGTACATTGCAAGGCTACTGCCTCAGCCCGCCTTAGGTCCGCGATCGCAGTTTCGACCGCATTTTTTACCCTGTTCTGTTTGGAATTTGGAAAAATGTAAAACATAAAAGTTGTATTCCTTTGTTTTATCTTTCCAACCATATATTGTGGAGCCCAATTGGAGTTTTGAAAAAAAGGTTATGTTCATTTTACTAGACTGTGCACAATATGCCTACTCGATTCTTTGTTGCTCTATCATCTGTCGATCCTCGAATATGATACCGGCTTAATTCCTTGGGCTTTTAATTAGAATTCAAAGCTCCAAATCACTTGAATTCATTCCATAACATCTACATAGCTCAGAATCACTCCTACAAGGCATAAAACACACAATTAGTGAAAGACACTAACGATTAAAACGCAAACTCAACTAAAGTACAATAAATTTGAGTGTAATAAGCGACTAAAATACGTAATTATAGCCTATCATCACCAACCTTTTCATAGTATCCAATGGACAAATAATGAGGCTCGAACCTCCGTCAACCAAGACACTAGCAATGAATTTGTATTCAAACTGCACTGTGATATGCAATGCTCTGTTATGATTCAACCCTTCAGGCGGCAACTCATCTTCATAGAAGATTATCTTGTGACTTTCCAGCACCTGTCCTGCCATATTGGCCATCTCTCCGCAGGTGATATTTTTGGGCACGTAGGCTTCACTCAACACCTACATCAAAGCATTCTTATGTGCCTCTGAATTTTGTAATAGTGACAGTGTGGATATCTGAGCTGGGGTTTTGTTCAAATGATCAATGACAGAATACTCCTTTGCTTGTATTTTCCTCCAAAGGTCATCTGGCCTTGTTTCAATGATAGGCTGCTTGGTAGTGGCATCCTTGCTTGGTCCTCCCAAGTGTTCAGGTGCATAGACTCTTCCGGTCCTGGTCATTCCTTGTGCAGCATCGGATTCCTCTATTTTTGCCTTCCCTTTTCGCCGAGCCTCAGCAACATAATCCTAGGGTATTTCTTTTGAGTCAAAAAAAGGTGTGATTGATACTGTCACTAGGAAGGGTGTAGCCACTTCTACTTCAAATGGAACAGGTGTGGTCGCAGGAGGAGCTACCTCTACCTCAAATGGGACTAATGTAGTTATCTCAACTTTGATTGGTGATGAGTCTGTACTACGATGGGAGTGAGTGTGACTGCAAGTTTAAAGTCATCGCCTTCCTGAATAAGCCCGATTGACCCTCAGGATCCCACTCTTCATTTGTCTCTATCACATGTACCCCATCACCTCTATGATCAGGGAGAGGGTTCTTGCGGACATTGGGTATGGCTTCCTTCGCCTGTATAATCTTGTTGTCAATCAGCATTTGGATTTTGTCTTCCAATGTTCGGCACTCGTCAATGGTGTGCCCTTTCATACCAGAATGGTATGCATATGTTTTGTTTGGGTTGACCCATTGGGATGTGTTTTCTAATGCCACAGCAGGAATATGGGTGACATAACCAGCGGCTTTTAACCTTTCATACAATTGGTAGATGGGTTCAACAATAGCAGTGTATTGTCTGGGTGGCTTACGGTCAAAGTTTGGTCGTGGTCTTGGAAAGTTTTGGCGAGCTGGAGGTGATTGGAAATGAGATGGTTGGAAATTATAGGTATGATAGGCAGTGGCTGGTTGGGAATATCTGGGAGATGAGGGTTGATATGTGGGTGGTGGTGCTTGGTATGTGGGTGGAGGTATTTGATATGTGGGTGGAGGTGTTTGATATGTTAGTGGAAATTTTGAGCCTTGAGCCAACATTACTGCCCCAAAGTCTCTTTTCTTCGATATGCTGCCTGATTGCAATGCTTTATTTGTGGCCTGTAATGCTTCAAAATTTGTTACCATCCCGCTTTTGATGCCTTCCTCAATTCTTTCCCCAAGCTTGATGATATCGGAGAATTTATGGTTTTCAATAACCATCAAACTTTCGTAATACTGCGGATCCTGTGCTCTGACGAAGAACTTATTCATCTGTTCCTCGTCAAAAGATGGCATGACCTTGGCCGTTTTCGACCTCCAACGAGTAGCATACTCACGAAAAGTTTTGGTGGGTTTCTTCTTAAGATTCTGGTTGTAGAAAACATTTGGTGCATTCTCTATATTGAACCTGAACCGGTCCATGAAATCCGATGCCATACTCACCCAATTGGACCATTTCTTGGGACCTTGGCTGATGTACTAGGACAAAGCATCTCTAGTAAGACTCCTCATAAAGAGTTTCATTCGGATCTTTTCGTCTTTCCCGACCCCGACAAGCTTGTCACAATAGGTCCTCGGATGAACCCTGGGATCACCAAACATCTCAAACTTGGGAGGTTTGTATCCCTCCGGCAGTTTTACATCTGGCTGTATGCATAGGTATTCATAGTTCAAACCTTCTATTCCCTTTCCGCCTTCGACATCCTAACTCGACTTGTCAGCTTCTTGAGTTCTTCAGCCATGTTTTTAATGAGCAGGTCCTTCTAGGAAGATTCTGTTGTATAGGAGATTGGTTGGATAGAGTGAGGCATAGTTTCCACGTATATGGGATTGTTTTGGTGAGTACCTAGTGCCTGGGTGCAATGGTGGTCATTGGTAGAGTTTTGAGGGTCGGGAATGGGTTGTAGTGTATTCTGGAGAGTATGATAAGTGGTGGTTGGCGGGTAATGAATTGGTTAATGATGGTGTTGTGGCGGAGTTGGTATTGGTAAGGGATTGAGATTTTGGGGTAGGGTTGCGTATTGATACGGTGCAGGAGGGTTTTGCGGATGTTGGTTTGGTTTGTTTTGGGGAGGTGCTGGGTTCTTTGTGTTTTGTTGGTTGATGTCAGGGACATTCAGGGTGAGTGACAAGTTTTCAAAGTTGTGAACCTGCTCAAGTTCTCCCTATAGTTCTAATATCTTTTTTTCCAACTTCAAGACTAGATCATTTGGTGTCGGAGTACTCCGACCATCTAAAGCTTATGCGTTCTCAGCATTCTCCTTTCGAATACCACTTAAATCGTCCATTTTTGCTTTTCCTTTGCCTTTTGTATTACTTGGAGGAGGAGGAGGTGGAGGGCCTTTAGATCTGGTGTGATATGCCGATGATACCAGTATGAGCGAACCAACCTCAGGGGATGGGAATAAAGAAAAACAAAAAGGTAAACAAGTCAGTAAGGATTTTGAAATGTTTGCAATATTTAAACACATATTGCGGGAATGTAAATTTGTGTCCTAATTTGGGAGCCTCGTTGTGCCCGAGGTAGGTCTAGCGACAAATAAAACTGGATAAATTTTATGCCAATAATTGCCTCATTTCACTATAGTAAAAGTAAACGAACAAAAAAGAAACGAAATAAGGTAGTGTCACTAATGGCTCATGGCCTTATTATATTTGAAAGAAAAGCAAATAAATCTAATCTACTTGGTCCCAGAAGGACCCTCTCCAAACTGGATGCTCTTGTTGATCAACTCTCCCAACTCGCACAGGTTCAGCAGCAGGAATGCCCTTACAAGATGCCCTCCTTCGTTTCCTTCAGCATTTAGGCAGTCAGTGACCCTTTTTCTCATTTTCCCTTCCAACTCCATTAAACTGTACTCCAAATATTCCAGCCTCTCATTGGATTTAACAGCTCTTTCTTTCCACTCATTAATCATCTCCATATTAGCCTTGTGTAGTGCCATATGCTCGGCTTCAGACTCTCTAAATCTTTTCCGCAGCTTGTTGTACTTCACCTTGGCTTCAACAACCTCGTCTATGACCCTGTTTCCTGGCCCAGCCCTTGGCTCAACGACCCCAGTTATGTTGTCCTCCAACCATGAAGGGTAAAGGTATGAATGGCCTGCGTGATATCAGTCTGGCTCAATATTATCTTTCTCCACAATAATCTTCAAGGTCCACATGTGTTGCGCTTCATTCTTATACGGGATGGCGTCACCCTGGAAATTGGCTCTGAAGTGACACATTTTGGCAACCTGTGGTATGATTTGTCTCCTGCCTACTTGTCTCATAACCCTGAGAGGAGCGTAAGGGTATATGCCCCACAACCCGATCAACACCATGTGCGGAAAATCCCTAGATCTAATGATGAATTCATCGGTAGGGAACTACTCGAACATCCACTGAACTCTATTCTCAGTCAAATTTTCAAAAAGTTGTACCCATCCTGGAGCGTCCTCTGATTGATCAAACATGTCTAGAATATAATTCATTCTTTTGGGATGATGGAAGGCTATATGATCATTCCACAACCTTCGCGGAAATTCTTGATGGTATTGCCCCTTCTGGAGATGTTCTAACAACCAGACCTGTAGCAGCAAGTTGCAACCCTCAAAGAACCTGAAACCCTTCTGACACCGTTCTAAAGCCCGGTATATGTCTGCAACGATCATAGGGATGAGAGTGTATGTCTCCCCTTCGATCCCGTCCATCAGAGTTTTGGTTACCATGGCCAGCCTAGTATGGATCCTATCCCCTTGGATTGGGAACACCAGCATGCCCAAGAATACATGATAAATACGAAGACCCTATGATGAATCCAACCTAAACAAGTGATTGAGAACTCATCGTCAAAAATACGGTAGGAACTGTTGTGACCGTATCTTTCATAAAGGAACTCAAAATGTATGTAGGAGTCCTCTAGGCATTTCAAGTTGTCATTCTTCTTCAGCCCCACCATTTTCAGAAATCCTCTAGTAGTGCGGTTTTCTGGTGCTCAAAGATTAGGGCTATACCAAGGCAAACCCTCCTATCTCTTCTAGAAGGGGTGTCATTTCTATGTTCCCAAAACGGAACACAACCCTTTCCTTCTCCCAAAATATAGTTACAGCCTCGATCAACATTTTGTTGAGCTGATGATCCATCAGAGAAGGTAAGTTTCCTAGGACTCGTTTCACATGGTTTTGGTCACATGAAGGAATATCCCTCCACCAATCTAGCAAAAGTTAGGGTGTGCTAACCATACCGAATGTGGGGACTTCGTACCTCATTTTCTGCAAAATAAAGAGAGTTAGGCCCTTTCCCCCTCCAGGTTCATCTATTTATACCGTAATGATTAGCATATTGGCACTTATTTCTCCAAATTAATGCACATAATCGTGGTTACGTTCGTTGGGATTATGGAAAACCCGATGTACTTTTAGATAAGGCTTGTCTTAAAGGGTTATTATATGGACAACATATTAACCTGGCTAGGTTTGACCATGATGTATGTACAATTTAATCAGAGTAGGGTTGCTATAGAGGTCTAGACTAGGACCCTCAAGCGGACAACTTGAGAGGGAAAGGCACAGAACCGTCAAACGCACCGTTGATCGACTAGTTTTACCGTAAATACGCCTTTCTGAATTTAAAGGGTGATATATATGAAGGGCGCAAACACTCATCAAGCGTTGCTAAAGGACTAATTACGCACGAGTGGAGTATGATGTTGAGCATGATTTATGCAGAACTAAAGAACATGTTGTCAAGTATTTGCATGTAAGAAAATAATAAATGCAATATTTAAATAATTGAAGAGACAGTTACAGAAAAAAGAAAATATGAGACAAGTCAGTTTCAGGAATAAAAGAATCATAAATGCTTGAAAATAGACAGTTATATTCAAATAAGGGGAAAGGGTACGTGGGATAGAGCATGCTTAGACTAATTCACAAAAGATAAGTTCATTATGGTAAGAGCATAAAATATCCCCAGCAGAGTGTCCATGTTGTCGCGCCCCCTTTTTCCCTTTTTGATGGGGAAGTCCGGGTTTTGACATTCATGGGGGAAATAACTTGTTTTCCTTTTAAGAATTGGGTATTTGAAATAAAGCTAGCTTGTGGATAGCCCCCGAGTGAGAACTTGCTCAAACTTGGGTAGACCTTGGGCTTAATAGTCGAGTGAGCGTTTGATCGAACTCGAAACAAAGATAACCCGGAGGCTTTATAAATAGTCCCCGTGTGAGAACTTGCTTGAACTCAAGTAGCCCTTGGGCTCAATAGTCGAGTGAGCGTTCGCTCGAACTCTAAATAAAGATAGCCTTGAGGCTTTGTAAATAGTCTCGAGTGAGAACTTGCCCTAACTCGGGTAGCCCTTGGGCTTAACAGTCGAGTGAGAGTTCGCTCGAACTCAAAATAAAGATAGCCTTGAGGTTTTGTAAATAGTCCCCGAGTGAGAACTTGCTCAGTGCGAGGCCGAGCTTAAGAAAACTTCAAAGGAAAAGGATGCCGAAAAAGCCTTATATGCACAGAAGTGCTGGAGATTCATAATCTTCAAGTTAAGTTGGTGCAGGTGCGCCAAGATCGAGCTGAATATGTTGAGAAGGTAAAATAATTCCTTAGAATTTTTCACATACTTGTTTTGTTTTAGTGGCTGGCATCGTTAAATTTCTCAGTTCAGTCAAAAAGCCGAAGTGGAGGCGCAGCTTCGGGAGGAGCTTATGATAAAAGAAGTCGATGCCCTTAAGTTGAGGCGGGGTATGGATGATATCCCTTACGAGAAGGACACCCTTAAAGAGCAGTTAGCTTCGCTTGAAAGCCAACATCGAAGCGCAAAGGTGAGCCTAGCTCGGGGCCTTTAAATTGAGAAGCTAAAAACCTGATCTACTTCTGAGCTGGCCAAGTTTGAACTGACCCGAGCCCTAGAGCATGACCGATTAAGATCTCGGAGATGGGATCTCGAGGATATACATGCATGGGGTATCAATTTGTCTGTTGAGATCGAGAGGGTGAAGGCCTTGGAGGAAAAATTGGCAACTTTGCTTTCTTTTGATGACGGTTCAGCCAGTGGTTCGGAGGATGATGTAGATGAAGGTGAAGTCCCCGAGGGGGAGAAAGCCGTTGATGCTCTGGGGGTTGAGGTCCAAGCTATTGAAGGCACAACATTCGAGGGAGCTATGTTCGGTCAAGTGACCCCGGCGATAGATTAGGTTTTTATTTGTTCCTTTTTTGTGTAAAGGCTCTAAGCGTGAGCCTTGCAAATATGTCTTTGTAAACCTTTGTTATATATATAAGGATCTTTGCTTTTCGTCATTTCTTGTCTTCCCATTGCCTTTTTGGAATAAACTTTGATGCTTGTCGATAACCGGTCCGATGTGTCAGACTTATAATATAAACCCCTTAGGTTTTCATGCTCAATGAATGATCAATAATAGTTGACCGTTCGGGGTTTGATCCTCGAGTCAAATTTTGACCCGAGGCTATCGACCCTCAAGTTTTCAACACATTGGCCCTTAGGCTCTTTAGATTTACCCTTAGGCTCTTTAGGCTGGCCCTTAGGCTCTTACGCATTGGCCCTTAGGCTCTTTTTAGATTGGGCCGATGCGACCTCTAATATGGCTATAGTTTTCCCTCATTTTGGCTAAATACTTTTGAAGTTTTGATTATGCCTTGTCATGTTTTATGTCCGTTTGACTCTTTGAAGGCTCAAACGATAACCTCGATTATGAGTTGATATGTGACGATAGCTGAGTACCTCGGGAGGTTCGCTCGAAGGCTGAGTTTTCGAAACCTTTTTATCAAAGGCTGATTGTTTTCGAAGCCTTTTTATTATTTGAAGATGATATTATCAAAGCTCATTTGCTTATGCCGAGGGTAGCCTGATTAACCGGTTCTTTTAGAAGTATTTTCAAAGTATTTTTGAAGGCCTTTAGTTTTATGGCGGCAGTCGAACGTCTCCAAGCCGCATTAATTTGCCCGTAGCCTTTAGTCCCGGGGTGCAGTGACCATGGCATCTTGTAAGTCCCCATGAATTTCCTACTCAAAATCCTGAATCTCATGGTGCCAAGTTAGGATCATGTGTTAGAGATGCGTAAAATTCTGCTCGCCGCGGTTTGGACTTTTTTGGATTGATCTATGATATAAAAAGTCAAGAAGTAATGTTTTCCAGAAAATGCGATTTTGTGGTCAAGAATGCGGTCGCATATCAGGAATGCGGACCGCATAATCGCTGCAAAGTGAGTCAGTGTGTTGGTCAAATTTGTGGTCAACTAGCTAAAACCCAGTCTTTTAGAAACTGAGCTTCATCGGTGATTGTGTGAACATGGTAAAATTAAAGTTGAATTGTTGCATTGCTTGCTATTTTACATGTATTGGTGTTGTAACCTTATGTGTGAAAAGTGTGTCTCAGTATGATCAATGTGCTATCTTGACAACTTGAAAGGGGCAAAGGTATGAATTATGTATTGAAATGTTTAGACCCTAAATCGAGATTGCGGCTGAATATGTTGTGTTATCTATGTGAAGTCATATCCATGCTTACAATTTAAAGTTGCTCTTGTGTGCACCTTCTGTCCTAAATGGCAAAGCTAATATTGGAATTGGGAATAATGTAAAATGCGGCCTAGTGCCAAGAATGATGTAATGAGTTATGGCCCCAAGTGCCTATGAAATGATACATGTGAAATGAATTGATTAATGAGATGGGAACAATGCCTTGGTAAGGCGGCCTAGCCGATCGGGCCGAGATCGGACTCCGCTCAATAGCGGTGGTAGTGTGAAGGAATTCTAGAAAAGAACGAAAATGAGATTGTGATTGAAGTATATGTCTCAAATGAGGCAACCTAGCCGATCGGGTCAAGATCGGACACCGCTCAAGATAGCGGTGGTATTGGAAACATATGATGAATAGTATGAATGTAGGTGGCTCCATTACGGATAGTGCCGATCGTGTGTAGCGGATCATCCTCTTCTCAAACTCTTGGTGAGCCCCTTTCTCCTTCAAGGGGTTTTGTGACATGCCTTTTGTTATAGATGTCTATTTTGAGGTATAGTCGGGGCCTTGTCGCCGGCGTTGTTATCGCTATCTTGAGTATCCTTAGAGGCTCCGTAGACATATGTGTGGGTTATGTACGGGCGTTGGATGGGTCTACGAACTATGATGTAATTCAAATTCTCGTTTTGCTACAATATAATTGTATGTAATCTTGGGAACTTAATTACGGATTAATGTTGTAATTTAAAATGAACTAACTTTGTAGAATGCACTATCTTTCCTCGTCTAAGTAAATGAATGAAAGCATGGTTTCCTTATTCGTACCGAGTTGGGTAGGAAGTGTTTGATAAGGCTTGCTTAGTTGGGTTTACTCGATTGAGCGTCGGTCGTGCCTCCCAATATTAGGGCGTGACACATCTATATAGAGGGTATGCCTTTTTAGGGTCTTACAAGTTCAATTATATAGCCTTGGCCTTAATATCGGGGTTATGCCTTTTTAAGGTCTTATAGATTTGAGTATGCCTCATTGAGGTCTTATAAGCTCATTATTGCCTCATTGAGGTCTTATAAGTTTGGGCATGCCTCGTTGAGGTCTTTACAGATTCGATGTTGTCTCATTGAGGTCTTACAAGCTCGAAGTTGCCTTATTGAGGTCTTATGGATTCGAGCTTTTGATGGCTTCGATGAGCTGACTGTCAGTGACAATCCCCGAGTGTTCGAGGATTTTTGGACCTTGAGCTATTTTTCGTGAAAGTAGTAAACTTCTTTGAGGCACACAATGTTTTGACAAGTGGAGAGGCTTCTTTGATTACTTTATATATGTGTACATGTTCTTGCCTTCGGAGGCTCGATTGTTCTACATGAAAACGGTTCATTCGACCGTTTGGCCCAATATAATATTTTCCTATCGAGGTCCCCTTAGGCGTCACTCGATTTTTTCGAAAAGATAACCTCCAAGGGGGATGTCCCCAGTATTCGAGGCTGATTAAGAAGAAGCCTTGAATACTTGTTGAGTTCTCCTTGGGTAGCATATAGATGTTGCCTTGTTAAAAACTTCGCCAGTAAAACCCATTTGGGATAAAACCCGATCAAAGGGAAAAAGAGTGGAAAGCATGCTTTAAAACCCAAGGTCTTCGAATCGAAGGATGCTTCGACGTCTCCCATCAAACACCTGTGAGGAATTAGTATGAGACATAAAGCGGAAAAGGGAGAAGGTTATACCTTATCAATGCTCGCCTTCTATGGTGCCAAGTTTGTAGGACCCCTTTGCCTGCTACTCTAAGGATGCGGTACGGTCCTTCCCAGCTTGGTCCTAGCTTCCATTTTTTTGGGTTTCGAATGTTGAGGGTGACTTAACTTCGGACTAAGTCCCGACTCTGAAGTATTAGAGGTTAGTTCTCCTGTTATAATATCTCTCGATTCTCTATTTTTGGGCGGCCATTCGGACTAGTGCAGCCTCTCGCTTTTTGTCTAGTAGCTCGAGGGCTATCGTCATGGCCTCGCTATTCGAGTACACGGTGGCATGTCAAAATCTGGCGCATGGATCTTCGACCTCGACTGATATCAAAGCCTCGGACCTGTATACCAAAGAGAATGGTGTCTCTCCTGTGCTCGACCTTGAAGTTGTTCGGTATGCCCATAGTACTTCGGGCAATACCTCTCTCCATTTCCCTTCGTATTTTCTAACTTCTTTTTCAATTTTTGGATGATGGTCTTATTCGTGGACTCGGCCTGTCCATTTGCACATGGGTGATAGGGCGTTGATAGAATCCTCTTGATTTTATGATCTTCGAGGAATTTCATCACCTTGCTGCCTATGAACTACTTCCCATTATCACATGCAATCTCGATGGGGATCCCAAATCGGCATATGATGTGGTCCCAGATGAATTCAATGACTTATTTTTCTCTTATCTTCTCAAAGGCCTGTGCTTCCCCCAATTTCGAGAAATAGTCTGTCATAAACAGAATAAATCTAGCTTTACTTGGCGCCGTTGGTAGGGGGATGACGATGTCCATCTCCCATTTCATGAACAACCATGGTGATAAGACTGAATGTAGTTGTTCACCAGATTGGTGAATCATTGGCACGAACCTTTGGCATTTGTCACACCTTCAACCGAATTCCTTGGTGTCCTTTTCCATGCTGTCCCACTAATAGCCTGCTCTGATCACTTTTCGAACCAAAGAATCGGCGTCAAAATAATTTCCACAACTGCCCTCATGAATTTCCCGAAGTACATAATCGGTGTCCCTTGGTCCCAAACATACTACTAGAGGTCCGTCGAAGGTCCTTCTGTATAGTGTTCCATTCTCGTCGAGTGGAAATCGAGTCGCTTTGGCTCTAAGGGCGCTCAATTTTTTTGGTTCTGTGGGCAGCTTCCCATTTCTCAAATAGTCGTTGTATTTATTCCTCCAGTCATATGTTAGATTGTTGATTTTACCTCGGCGTGGACTTCTTTAATTACCGAATTGGATAAATGTACAACAGCCCCCGGGAATATTTCATCTTCTTCGATGGATGACCCCAGATTCACGAGTGCATCAGCCTCGCTGTTCTGATCTCAAGGAATGTGGACCAGAGTCCATTCTTTGAAGCGATGCAATATGACTTAAAGTTTGTCTAAGTATCTTTGCATCATGTCTTCTTGAACCACGAAGCTCCCATTTACTTGGTTGATTACCAGAAGGGAGTCGCATTCGCTTCAACGACTTCTGCTCCTACGCTCTTGGCCAGTTTGAGACCTGCAATCATAGCCTCATACTCGGCCTCGTTGTTAGTAAACTTCGGAGTTTTTACAACTTATCTAAACATGCCTCCTGTAGGCAGTTTTAGAACGATTCGAGTCTGGACCCTTTCCCATTCGAGGCACCGTCGGTGAAAAGGGTCCATATTCTCAATGACGTGCTCGTTCTTAGCAAGAGTTCTTTCTCTACCTTGGGCACGAGGGCAGGCATGAAGTCATCCACAAAGTCCGCCAAAATTTGGGACTTGATAGCCGTCTGGGTTGGTACTCGATATCATACCCTCCGAGCTCGATGGCCCATTTAGCCAATCTGCCTGATAATTCAGGTTTGTGCAAGATATTTCGAAGAGGGTATGTCGTTAAAACTCATATATAATGGCATAAAAACTAAGATTTTAATTTCTAATATGCACTTATTAATGCAAGAGCTAACTTTTCTAAGTGTGCATACCTGGTTTCAGCTTCTCCTAGAGTCCGACGTATGTAATAAACAGGGAATTGCGTACCTTGTTCTTCCCGAACCAATACACTGCTTACCGCTACTTCGGATACAGCCAGATATAGGTACAACATTTCATCTTCCTTCGAGGTATGGAGCAAAGGAGGGCTCGAGATATACTGCTTTAATTCCTCTAAAGCATTTTGGCATTCCGGAGTCCACTCAAATCTGTTTTTCTTCTTGATCAAGGAGAAGAAATGATGACTACGATTTGAAGATCTCGAGATGAACCAGCCTAAGGCCGCTATCCGCCCGGTCAGCCATTGTACGGCCTTCACATTATTCACCACTGTAATTTCTTCAATGGATTTGATTTTGTCGAGGTTAATCTCGATTCCCTTATTTGACACCATGAAGCCTAAAAATTTGCCCGATCCTACTTCGAAGGCACAATTCTTGGGGTTGATCATCATGTTGCAGATTCTAAGGATATCAAATATTTCCTGCAAATTAGTCAAATGGTCTTGTGCGCGCAGGGACTGACCTATCATATCATCAATGTAAACTTCCATATATTGGCCTATTAAATGTTCAAACATCTTATAACTAGGCGTTGGTATGTAGCTCCTACGTTTTTAGCCTGAAGGGCATCATATTATAACATTATGTACCGTACTTCGTGATGAAAAAAGTCTTTTCCCTGTCCTCTAGGTTCATTTGAATTCGATTATACCTGGAGTAGGCGTCGAGAAAAGTGAGGATCTCGTGGCCGGCTGTGGCATCGATCAGGCGATCGATGTTAGGCAATGTGAATGAGTCTTTGGGGCATGCTTTATTCACGTCTTTATAATCCACGCACATTCTTAATTTATTTCCCTTTTTGGGAACCACTACTACATTAGCCAACCATTCGGGGTATTTTACCTCCCTAATTGATCCTATTTTGAGGAGTTTTGTTACCTTGTCTTTGATGAACGCATGTTTTACCTCGGATTGAGGCCACATCTTTTGCTTCACTGGTTTGAACCTGGGATCGACACTTAGTCGATGGGTGGTTATTTCTGGCGGGATCCCTATCATGTCTAAATGGGAACAAGCAAAGCAATCAATGTTGTTAATAAGAAATTGGATGAGTTTTTCCTAAGTTTGGGGGTTAATCCTGTTCCCATGTATACTTTTCGATCTGGAGGGTGCTCGATCAAGACAGCCTATTCGAGTTCTTTGACCGTTGATTTTGTTGCATCCGACTCTTCGGTAGCAACGAAGGTCCGAGGAAGTCTTCTTCGTGATCTTCATTTGAATGCTCACAAACCACCTGTTCCTTGGAGGCCAGCCTGTTTCCTATCTCGTCCTCGACGGGGAGAGTTAATGTTGGTGCCATGTCATTTACCACGAATATCTTCTTTGCTGCATGCTTTTCCCCGTACACCATTTTTATACCATCTTTTGTTGGTAACTTCATCATCTGATGAAGAGTTGACGGTACCGCCCTCATGTTGTGTATCCACGGCCTTCCAAGTAGGGCATTGTACCTCATGTCACCTTCGATAATATAAAACTTGGTATCTTGGATTGTACCAGCCACATTGACCGGGAGGATGATCTCCTCTTTCGTTGTCTCGCTTGCCATGTTGAACCCATTGAGCATTCGAGAGGTGCGCGTGATCTGATCGAGCAGTCCGAGCTGCTCCACCACCTTCGACATGATTATGTTGGCCGAGCTACCTGGATCCATGAGCACACGTTTAATTTGAACGCTATTCAAAAGAAAAAAAATTACCAATGCATCATTATGTGGTTGGGACAAGGCCTCGATGTCTTCTTCTCTAAATGTAAGGGCGTCCTTGGGTATATAGCTCCGAGTTTGCCTTTCCGTTGCAATGGACACTTTTGTCCATCTGAACATGGGTCCCTGTGGAACGTTGGTTCCCCCAACGATCATGTGAGTGATGTTCTGAGGTTTTTCTGGTCCATTCTTTCTGTTTGCCTCTCTTTCTTGAAAGTGGTTCTTGGGTCGATCGCTGAGGAATTCTTGAAGGTGCCCTTCGTTGATCAGCCGGGCCACCTCCTCTCAGAGCTGTCTAAAATCCTCGGTCCTGTGACCATGAATGCCATGGTATTCGCACATCAAGTTGGGTTTCTTCGGGAAGGATCTGACTGTGCGGGCTTTGGCCATCTGGTATCCCTGATTCTACCCATGGCTGATACAATGTGTGAGACATCGATGTTGAAGTTGTATTCCGACAATTGGGGTGCCTCCATTGGCCGCGAATGCCTGTCAAACTCAGGTTTGCTCATAAGTTTTTGGGAATTTTGGCGTTGATCTACTCTTCAATCATTTCGAGGTATATTCTGCCTCGAGGTGTCTCTTCGTTCCTTGAAGTATGGCTGATACCTTTCTTTGTTTGATTTCGACTCCCTTGGTTTCTTTGCTAGGATCCTGCTTGGATATACTAAGCCAGAGGGGGCTCCCAATTAGTTATCCTCGACCGTAAACTTCAATTGATATTTGTTGTGTACATCTGCCCAAGTCACAGCGAGATACTCAAACAAGTTCTACTTTAGCTGCTTCGAAGCTATCGAGCTTTGCTCGTACAAGCCCTGAGTAAAGGCCTGTAGTGCCCAGTCATCGGATACCAGCGGTAATTCATTCGCTCCATCTGGAAGCGAGATACAAATTCCCTCAAAATTGCATTCTCCCTTTATTTGATCTTGAAGACGTCGGACTTCCTTATAGAAACCTTGATGGAACCGGCATGTGCCTTCATAAAAGAATCTGCCAACATGGCTAACGAATCCATTGAGTTCGGGGGTAGGTTGTGATATCACATCATGTCTTCCTTCGATTGTGTTTCTCCAAATTTCTTCAGCAAGGCGGATTTAATCTCGTCATCTGTAAAGTCATTCCCTTTTATAGCATAAGTATAAGCGGTAATGTGCTCATTGGGGTCCATGGTCCCGTTATACTTCAGGACATCGGGCATTCTGAATTTCTTCAGGATGAGCTTCGGAGCTGCACTTGATGGGAATGGTCTCTGCAAGAACTTTTTTGAATCTACACCTTTCAGAATCGAGGGTACACTTGGGATCTGATCGACCCTCGAGTTATAAGTCTCTACTTTTTTGTCGTTAGCCTCTATCTTCTTTTCTCCTAACTCGATTCTTTTAGTCAATCCCTCAAGAATTTTCATGATTGAGGGGTCAGCCCCCTAGCCGCTTTCATCGGGTCTTTCTAGAACTAGTTCGTGCTGCATGTTCACTGGCTCGGCGGTGTTAGGGGTTCTATTCTGACTTTAAAGTTGAGCGATAGCGACTTGCTGAGCTTGAAGCATCTCGAATATTACTTAGAGGATGAATCCTCCTTCTTCCAATCCTCGTGCTTCTTGGCCTCCAGCATGGGCTTCCCTACATCCATTCCTTATGGGGTCTGCGCCTGCTTCTGTGTTTAGAGCATTGTGGGAGCTGATATCACATGGCTCCAAGTTTGGCACTCCCTCAAGGTTTACAGGTGGTACATTGAGCCCTATGCCGCTATTTTCTTCAAGTCCCTCACTGTCGTGAAGAGGTGAATTTTGTGTGCTAGACACGATTAAGCTTGAAATCAAAGAATCTTTGACAAGAAAATGTGAAGAGTAACGTGTGTTATCAGAAAACTAGCACCAAAACAATCACTATTATTTTTAGTCCCACGGTGGGCGCCAAACGGTTTACTTGGAAAAATGGTATTAACAATTATATTTGATTTGTGGTTCTAAAAATACGTGATTTATCTTAATACTAGTTGTTAGATGAATAATGCTAAGCAAAAATTATAGAAATAACATAAGTCTAAACCCTAACTAGTCGTGATGGCACCTAACACCCTTATTAGGCAAGCTGGACATTACCATAATGAACCATAATAGCAGAAATTATAGAAATAACATAAGTCTAAACCCTTAATATAGCATAATAGTACCAATATATGTTAAATCCCCCAGAACTAAAATGGAAATACAAGTCTAAATAGACAAATACAATATTGTCTGAAATAAAGACAACAATACTTAAGAAAAGAGACGTCAAGACTACGGTCAAGAGTGCATCTCTACCTCATCTCTCGGTGATCAACTCCGATATATCCCTCAACTACTGATGATTAAGTCTGACACTTGGATATGCATAATTAACTGCAGAGTATAGCATGAGTACAACCAACCCCATTTACTCAACAAGTATCATAACTAAAATCGGAGAGGTAAAAGAAGCAAGAATTATAAATGATGCTTGCTATAACCTATACAGTTTATAAATTCAATAATTATAGGATAATAATTAGTCAAGTCATAAAGCATAGAAGGAACCATCTCTATGTGTGTGTGTGTGTGTGTATGTGTGTGAACAGTTACTCAAGTACTCTACCCCATCAATAATCCAACATATAAAGATAATATACAAGTATATCGAGTAAATAATCATGGAAATTGCAAGTAAAGATGATATGCAATAACCAACAACACTGGCCAAATTTTCCTCAACATTTCCATATCCGTACCAAACCACTAATCTGTTTTCCTGAAATCCGCGTGTACACCATCAAGAGAGAAACATTAGAGGGTGACCCTAGGGGGAATGTTTAATATCCACATGCATCACGACCAATTCAACATGCTATCAGCCTGGCATGGTCACATGCTCAATATCATAATCTATCCGGCATGGTCAGAGACATAACAACACAATCTTCCCAACGTGGTCATATGCATAACAACACAATCCGCCCGGTGTGGTCTCATGCATGACAACACAATCCGCGAGGCATGGTCACAGGCATAGCAACACAATCCACTCGGCATAGTCACAGGCTTAACAACCAGATCCGTTTGGTATGTTCACAAGCATAACAACACAATCTACACGGCATGGTCATAGGCATAACAACACAATCCTCCCTGTGTGGTCACAGGAATAACAGCACATCCTGCCCGGTGTGATCACGGGCATAAAAACACAATCCGCTCAATGTTGTCACATGCATAACAACAGAATCTGCCTGGTGTAGTCACAGACATAACAACACAATCCACCCGGCGTGGTCACATATGATCCATGAATATCAGATTTCATGCTCCTAGACAGGTATATGTGACATGCTAAAGTTTATGCGTGTGAAAAATGTGCTATCATAGACCAAATCAAAAATTTCATCACGAAAATAGCAAATATCAAGTTCAATAAGGAGATTAGCCTCTATGAAATCTCAAAACATCGATCAAGTAGCTCTAAATAGGGTACAACTATGAGAAACATCACAACTTAAAGCTTAACAATAAATTCAAGGCATGTCATAGCCTGAGCACTACCCCGATCATGGATAAATACCCTGGTGCTTGCACATGGGCTCAATCCCCACACATATGCACACCCATAACACGTAGCTATCACAAATAACTAATGAAACTAGTGCCTTAACCATGTTTAGGTAAGATACATACCTCAAGCAAGCCCGGTCACTCCTTTAACAAGCCCTTCCCATGTGAATCAACCTCCGGACGACCCGAATCTAATCAAACGAACTTAATATAATTGATAAAATTCAAAATGATAAAGCTAAGATCTTTAATCAAAATCAAAAAGTCAACCCAAACGGACAACCTCGGGCCCGCACCTCGGAACCTGACAAAATTTAGAAATTTTGAATGCCCATTCAAATACGAGTCTGTATATGGTAAAATCGGAAGGTCCAATTTTCCATCGTTATAACGTCTCGAAGGCTCGAAATCACGATCGAGTTTCATCCCTCGAGGGCCATCGACGCTCGATATCGGGGTAGTATGAGATTGACGGTTATGGGAAGAAAGCGGGGAATTCCAAAGGCATGAAGCTAGAGCCAGCAAAAGTCTACCAGGATGTGCATTGATCACAGGCAGTTGAACAAAGTTACAATCAGGAACAAGTATCTTTTACCTCGTATCGATGATTTCTTTTACCAGCTTCATGGAGCGAGAGTGTTCTCCAAGATTTATCTCCGTTCAAGGTATCACCAGTTAAAGATTAGGGATTCAGACATTCTTAAGACAGCCTTCAGGACTCGATATGGTCATTATGAGTTCCTTGTGATGTCTTTTGGGCTGACCAATACCCCAACAACATTCATGCATTTGATGAACAGCGTGTTTTGGCCTTATCTCGACTCGTTCGTTATTGTATTCATTGATGATATTCTAGTATACTCGTGTAGTTAGGAGGAGCACATGGAGCATTTGAGAGTTGTGTTGTAGAGGTTGAGAGAGGAGAAGTTGTATGCAAAGTTCTCCAAGTGTGAGTTTTGGCTCAATTTAGTGGCTTTCTTGGGGTACGTGGTGTCTAGTGAGGGTATTCATGTTGATTCGAAGAATATAGAGGCGGTTCAGAGTTGGCCCAGACCGTCCTTAGCCATAGAGATTTGCAGCTTTCTTGGTTTGGCGGGCTATTACCGTCGGTTCGTTCAGGGATTTTCATCTATAGCATCACCCTTGACCAAATTGACTCAAAAGGGTGCTCCTTTCAAGTGGTCAGATGAGTGTAAGGCGAACTTTCAGAAGCTCAAGACTGCCTTAACCACAACACTAGTGCTAGTTTTGTCATCAGCTTTAGGTTCATATACAGTGTATTATGATGCTTCGAGGGTTGGTATTGGGTGTGTGTTGATGCAGGAGGGTAGAGTGATTGCTTATATTTCTTATCAGTTGAAGCCCCATGAGAAGAACTACCCCATTCATGATCTAGAGTTGGATGCCATTGTTCACGCGTTGATTTGGAGACATTATCTCTATGGTGTGTCTTGTGAGATGTTTACTGATCATCATAGCCTCCAGCACTTGTTCAAGCAGAAGGATCTCAATTTGAGGCAACGGAGATGGTTGGAGCTGCTAAAGGACTATGATATCACTATCTTGTATCATCCGGGAAAGGCCAATGTAGTGGCCGATGCCTTGAGTAGGAAGGCAATGAGTATGGGCAGTTTGGCATATATTCCTATTGGGGAGAGACCTCACATAGTTGATGTTCAGGCCTTGGCCAATCGGTTTGTGAGGTAGGAATTTCGGAGCCCAGTCGGGTCTTAGCTTGTGTGGTTTATCGGTCTTTCTTGTTTGATCGCATTAGAGAGCGCCAATATGATGATCCTCATTTGATTGTCCTTAAGGATAGAGTTCAGCACGACGATGTCAGGGATGTGACTATTGGTGACGACGGAGTATTGAGGATACAGGGACGGATATGTGTGCCCAATGTAGATGGGCTTCGGGAGTTGATTCTGGAGGAGGCCCATAGCTCGCAGTATTCCATCCATCCGGGAACCGCGAAGATGTACCAGGATTTGAGACAACATTATTGGTGGCGAAGAATGAAGAAGGATATTGTGGGATTTGTAGCTCGAAGTCTCAATTGTCAGCATGTGAAATACGAGCATCAGAGACCGGGTGGCTTGCTTCAGTAGATAGATATTCCAGAGTGGAAGTGGGAGCAGATCACCATGGACTTTGTAGTTGGGCTCCCACGGACTTTGAAAAGTCAAAAATTGACCCCAGGCCCGCTAGGTCAAAACACGAGGTTCGGACCAAAACCCGATCACCCATTCACCCACGAGCCCGAATATATAATTAGTTCCAAAATTCGACCCCAAAATGAGGTCTAAATCACAATTATACAAAAAGCCCTAACTCTACCCAAATCTCTAATTTTCTACACTTAAGAACATGATTTAAGCCTAGAAATCTAATGGGTGTTAATGAAAATTGAAGAAAATGAGTCTAAGATTACATACCTATAGATTGGTGGTGAAATCCTCTTTCAAAAATTGCCCAATTTGGAGTTTGAAAGAAGAAGTTATGAAATTTTGATTAAGTCCCATTTTGCTTCTGTTTTAAAAATCACTGGACAGGCCTTCATCGCATTCGCGATAGGCCTGTCACGTTCGCGATGAGTTAGGCCTTAGTGAACTTCGCGTTTGAGACAATGGGTTCGCATTCGCGGAGCTTTGACCCTTCGAGCCTTCGCGTTCGCGGGCCAGTGGCCGCTTTCACGTAGAACAAAATGTGAACCCTCCCCCAGGCCTTTAACCTTATGGATTCGCGAGTGCTTGGACGCGTTCGTGAAAGGTATTCCCCCCTCAGCCTCGCGTTCGAGTCTCATGCTTCGCGTTCGCGAAGAATAAATATGGCACCTGGAAGATTAGCCTTACGCGTTCGCTAATGGGACCACGCGAACGCAATTAACAAAATTCCTAGGCACTGAACAGCCAAAAACCTGCAAATTTTTATGAGTTCAAAACTTTCCGAAAGCCATCCGAAACTCACCCAAGACCTCGGGGCTCCAAACCAAACAAACATACTAACTCAAAAACATCATATGAACTTATCCGTGCTATCAAATCACCAAAATAACCTCTTAAACAATGAATTTAGCATAGAAATCTAAGAAAAATCTCAAAACTTTCAAAGTAGGGATTTTCACAACTACGGGTCCGAATCACCTCAAACGATTTCTGTTTCTTACCAAATTTCATAGGCTCATCTTATTTCATATATAAGACCTGTACCGGGCTTCGGAACCGTAATACAGGCCTAATACTATCAAATCCTAAATGTTCATTTCCAAAACTCATAGAAATTTCAAGAAAACAATTTTCTTTTAAAAAATTCATTTCTCGGGCTTAGGACCTCAGAAATCGATTCCGGGCATACGCCCAGGTCCCATATTTTTCCACGGACCCTCCGGGACCGTCAAATCATGGGTCCGGGTCCGTTTACCCAAAATGTTGACCGAAGTCAACTTAAATGCATTTTAAGTCAAAATTTCAACATTTTCACAAATTTTCACATAATAGCTTTCCGGATATGAGGCCGAACTACGCCCGCAAATCGAGGTGAGACTAAAAGAGGTTTTTAAGGCCTCGAAATACCTACGTCGGGGAAAAGATGGGGATAATGGCTCCGTATATCGTACTCGAACTCCTAGGTCGATGCCTCAGCGGGCTAACCTCTCCACTAAACACAAACAGAAGGAAAACTCTTCGATCTCAACTGACGAACCTACCGGTCTAGAATAGCTATCGGCTCCTCCTCATAAGACAAGACCTTGTCCAACTGGACAGTGCTGAAATCTAACACGTGGGATGGATCGTCGTGATATTTCCAAAGCATGGACACATGAAACACTGGATGTACGGCTGATAAGCTCGGCGGCAATGCAAGTCATAAGCCACCTCTCCCACTCGATCAAGAATCTTAAACGGGCCAATGAACCTAGGGCTAAGCTTGCCCTTCTTCCCAAATCTCATCACGCCCTTCATATGCGACACTCGAAGCAATACCCGCTCACCGACCATGAAAGCCAAATCTCGAACCTTGCGGTTGGCATAGCTCTTTTGCCTAGACTAAGCTGTACGAAGCCTATCCTGAATAATCTTGACATTGTCCAAGGTATCCTGAACCAGATCTGTACCCAATAACCGAGCCTCCCCCAGCTCAAACAACCCAACCAGCGACCGATACCGCATACCGTACAAAGCCTCATACGAAGCCATCTGGATACTCAAATGGTAGTTGTTGTTGTAGGAAAACTCTACTAAAGGCAAAAACTATCCCACAAGCCTCCAAAGTCAATGACACAAGCTCGGAGCATATCCTCCAAAATCTGAATAGTCCGCTCGGACTGCCCCTCCGTTTGAGGATGAAATGATGTGCTTAACTCAACCCGTGTGCCCAACTCTTGCTGAACTGCTCTCCAGAAATGCGAGGTAAACTACGTACCTCGATCCGAAATGATATACTCGGGCACACCATGAAGACGAACAATCTCCGGATATAGATCTCAGCTAACCTCTTGGAAGAATAGGAGACTGCCACAGAAATGAAATACGCTGACTTGGTCAGCCTATCAACAATAACCCACACTGCATCGAACTTCCTCTTTGTCTGTGGGAGTCCAACAACGAAGTCCGTAGTGATCTTCTCCCATTTCCACTCACGAATCTCAATCTTCTAGAATAAACCACCAAGCATTTGATGATCATACTTAACCTGCTGGCAATTCAAACACCGAGCCACATATGCAAAGATATCCTTCTTCATTCTCCGCCACCAATAATGCTGCCGCAAATCCTGATACATCTTCGCGGCACCCGAATGAATAGAGTACCAGGAGCTATGAGCCTCCTATAAAATCAACTATCGTATTCCATCCACATTAGGCATACAAACTCGACCCTGCAGTCTCAAAACTCCATCATCACCTAAGGTAACCTACTTGGCACCTCCGTGTTGCACCGTGTCTCTAAGGACACCCAAATGGGGGTCATCCTACTGCCAATCATGGATACACTCCAATAAAGAAGAACGAGCAACCGTGCAAGCTAACACACGACTGGGCTCAAAAACATCCAACCTCACGAACTGATTGGCCAAAGCCTGAACATCCAAAGCAAGCGGCCTCTCACCGACCGGAATATAAGCAAGACTATCCATACTGGCTGACTTCCTACTCAAAGCATCGGCCTTTCTCGGATGATATAAGATGGTGATATCATAGTCCTTTAATAGCTCCAACCACCTCTTCTGCCTCAAATTTAGCTCCTTCTGCTCTAACAAATACTGCAGACTCCTGTTATCTGTGAATGCGTCACATGCCACGCCATACAGATAATGCCTCCAAATCTTCAACGCGTGAACAATGGCTGCCAACTCCAAATCATGAACCGAATAGTTCTTCTCATGAATCTTCAACTGCCGTGAAACATAGGCAATGACCTTGCCATCCTACATCAACAATGCACCAAGCCCAATACGAGATGTATCACAATAAACTGTATATGGCCCTGAACCTGTGGGCAAAACCAACACTGGTGCCGTAGTCAAAGCTGTCTTGAGCTTCTGAAAGCTCGTCTCACACTTGTCCGACCACCTAAACTGAGCACCTTTCTGGGTCAACCTGGTCATCGGGGCTGCGATAGATGAAACACCCTCCACAAACCGACAATAATAGCCTGCCAACCCCAAGAAACTCTAAATCTATGTAGCTGATGCTGGTCTAGGCTAGTTCTTGACTGCCTCAATCTTCTTTGGATCAACCTGAAAACCCTCTGTCGATACAACATGACCCAGGAATGCAACTGAACTCAACCAGAACTCACACTTCGTAAACTTAGCATACAACTGACTATCCCTCAAAGTCTGAAGAACCACTCTAAGATGTTGCTCGTGCTTCTCCCGACTGCGGGAATATATCAAAATATCATTAATGAAGACTATCACGAACGAATCCAAGTAAGGACTGAACACTCGGTTCATCAAATCCATAAAAGTTGCTGGGGCATTTGTCAACCCGAATGACATCACCAAGAACTCATAATGCTTGTACCGAGTGTGGAAAGTTGTCTTAGGGACATCGAATGCCCTAATCGACAACTGATGGTAGACAGATCTCAAGTCAATCTTCGAAAATACCTTGGCACCCTGAAGTTGATCAAATAAATCATCAATCCTCGGCAATGGATACTTATTCTTGATTGTAAGCTTGTTCAACTGTCGGTAATCAATACACATTCTCATCGATCCATCCTTCTTCTTAACGAACAACACCGGCTCACCCCAAGGAAAAACACTAGGTCTAATGAAACCCTTCTCAAGCAAGTCTTGCAACTGCTCCTTCAACTCTTTTAACTCAGGCAGGGCCATACGATACGGCGAAATAGAAATGGGATGAGTTCCCAGAGCCAAATTAATGCAGAAATCAATATCCCTGTCGGGTGGCATACCCGGCAGGTCTGAAGGAAATACCTCAGGGAACTCACGAACAACGGGCATAGAATCAATGGGAGGAACCTCGGCACTAGAATTACGGACATATGCCAAATAGGTCAAACACCCCTTCTCAACCATACGCCGAGCCTTCACATAAGAGATAACACTACGAGTAGAATGACCATGAGTCCCCCTCTCCACTCTAAACGAGGTAAACCCGACAAGGCTAAGGTCATAGTATTGGCATGACAGTCCAAGATAGCATGGTAAGGTGATAACCAGTCCATCCTCAATATGGCGAAATCAACCATGTCCAGAAGCAACATATCTACACGAGTCTCAAGACCCCCAATCACAACTATACAAGAGTGATGGACTCGATCTACCACAATAGAATCACCCACCAGTGTAGACACATATACAGAGGCACTCAAGAAATCACTAGGCATGACCAGATACGGTGCAAAATAAGATGACACATAGGAGTATGTATACCCTGGATCAAATAAAACCAAAGCATCTCGGCCACAAACCAGAATAGTACCTGTGATAACTACATCGGAAGCCTTAGCCTTAGGCCTGGCTAGAAGAGCATAACATCGGGGCTGGGCCCCACCACCCTGGACTACATCTTTGGGATGGCCTGCAGCTGGCTAGCCTCCACCTCTAGCGGTCTAAGCTCCACCTCTAGCACCTCTACCCCCACCTCTAGCTAGCTGGGCGGGCTGTGGAACACCTGGTGCCTGAACCATAGCATGGGAACCCTGCTGCTGCGACTGAGTACCCACCAATCTCGAACAAGCCCTCAGGATATGACCATACTCACCGCACTCAAAACACCTACCTGAATGTTGAGGCTGAGGAAACTGAGATTGACCCTAGCGACCTAAGTGACCACCCCGAAAACTTTGTAGTGGCGGTGCACTGATAGGGGCTGGTGGTGCACTATAGGGCTACTGATCAGAATACTACATATGAGAACCACGGCCACCTGAAGCATCGTGAGAAACCTGAAGTGCTGACTGAAAGGGCCTAAGAGGATGTCATTTACCATATGAATCCCTGCCTCCAAACGAGGCACCACTGAACCTTCCTGAATGACGAGGCCTCTTATCTAACCCATGACCACCTCCCTGCGACAGAACCATCTCCACTCTCTTGGCCATATTGGACGCCTCCTGGAAGGAAATCTCACTCCCTGTCTCCCTCGCCATCTGAAAAAGAATCGGCTAAATAAGTCTATCAATGAACCTCCTCACTCTCTATCTCTCTCTCGGTGGGAAGTATGATAAGAGCATGATGAGCCAAGTCGATGAATCTGGTCTCATACTGTAATAGTCATAGAACCCTACTAGAGATGCTCAAACTTTCTCCGATAGGCCTCTCTCTAAGTGATGGGGAGAAACTTCTCCAGAAATAGCTGAGTAAACTGCTCCCAAGTCAAGACTGGCAATCCGGCTGGTCTAGCCAAACAATAGTCTCTCCACCAAGTCTTGGCGGATCTCGACAAGCGAAAGGTAGCAAAATCGACCCTATTGGTCTCTACTATCCCCATGTTCCTGAGAACCTCATGACAGTTGTCTAGATAATCCTGGGGATCCTCCGAATATATGCCGCTGAAAGTAGTAGTGAAGAGCTTGGTGAACCTGTCTAATCTCTACAGAGCATCGGCAGACATAGCTGCTCCATCACCGGTCTGAGCTACCACACCCGGCTGAACTGCCCCAACTAGATGATCTGCTAGAGTTTGAAACTAAGGAGCCATCTGCTCTGGAGTGCGAGTAGCAGGAGTCTGGGCTCCTCCTCCAGCCTGAGAGATGAATGGTTCTACAGGAAGCAAGCTTGCCCGGGTGACACTCTCCATAAGGCCCACTAGACGGACTAGAGCATCCTTGAGTACTGGGGTAGCAATAAACCCCTCTAGGACCTAAGTTGGACCCACCGGAACTACTAGGGCCGGAACCTCATCATCAAAATCAACCTGAGGCTCCTCCGTTGGTTCTGCTGCTCTAGGCTGAGCTCTGCCCCTGCCCTGGCCTCTAGCACAGTCTCGGCCTCACCCTCTACCCCTCGTGGGAGCTGCTGCTGAGGGCTCGGGCTGTTGATCGATGGATGAGGAAGCGCATGTTCTCGCCATCTACGAAAGAACAGAGTAGAAATTCAATTAGCATTGAGAAACTAAACTGCACAACAAGAAGGAATAAATGTGAAGTTCTTCCTAACTCTGTAGCCTCTAGGGGATAAATATAGATGTCTCTGTACCGATCCCTCAGACTCTACTAAGCTTGTCCGTGAATTGTGAGATCTATGTAACCTAGAGCTCTGATACCAACTTGTCACGACCCGGATTTCCCACCCTCAGGAGTCGTGATGGCGCCTACTCGTAGAAGCTAGGCAAACCGCGAAATAAAGAATCACTAACTCTTTTATTTTAGCCCTTTTTAACAATTTGAATTATCAGGTAATCAACATTGAAATATTAACGAAAAATAAAATCAAGCGGAAGACTTAGTCTGATCAAATAACCAAAGCCAGTACGACAATGCCAACATACGTCTCTACCCAGAATCCAGTGTCACAATATCACGAACTGTCTATGATTACTACAACAAAAGTCTGAAAGAAAGTACTATCTGTCTCGGAAACAATGAAAACAAAATACATAATAAGATAGAAGAGAATGTCGGGTCTACAGATGCCTGCAGGACTACCTCGGGATTTCTAGCTGGACTGAAGGCAGCCAGCCAAATGCTACTGTCCAAAAGTTGCTCCGGGATTTGCACATAGTGGAGAGTGTAGCATCAGCACAACCGACCTCATGTGCTGGTAAGTGCCTAGCCTAACCTTGGTGAAATAGTGACGAGGCTAGGACCAGACTACCAAATAAACCTATGCAGTTATATAATATACAACGGAAAATAAACCAGGAGTAAACAAGTTAAGATGGGAGGGGGATACATGTTGCGGGTTTATATCAATATCGGAAGTAGATCAAGAGTAAAGGCATAAGGACAACTTAGAATTCACAGCAAAACAATAAGGAACTTGTACCAAATCTATACATACTTTGTATTATCAGTTGTTGCGGCGCGCAACCCGATCCCAACATATAACAACACTGTTGCGGCGTACAACCCGATCCATATCATTTATCACTGTTGCGGAGTGCAACCCAATCCATATCATTTATCACTGTTGCGGCGTGCAATCCGATCCAATTATATCATTGTTGCGGCATGCAACCCGATCCAATTATATCATTGTTGCGGCGTGCAACCCGATCCACATATAATATTATTGCGGCGTGCAACCTGATCTAAATATATATCATTGTTGCAACGCACAACCCGATCCACATATACCATCAACAACAATCATAACAAAAGTCCCGACAAGGGATCAATAAATAACTACACTATCATGGCAAGGGAATCAACAGTTTAAGTAACTACGTCCCGAAAAGGGAGAAACAACTATAACCAAACTAGTTCCAACATCTAACTACATTAGCTAACACCAATACTCAGTCATAAGTAATTTCCACGAGAATAATCATAATCCTAACTCAATACAGAGAATCATCAGCTTAAACATCCGTAGTATTATTTAAGGACACAGTAAATTACAATTCAAGACTCACGGTCATGCTCGACACCAACATATAGATACTCGTCACCATGCTTATACGTCGTACACAACAAGAAACAAGTAGCAAATATGACACAACTCCTAATCCCTCAAGCTAAGGTTAGACCAAACACTTACCTCGAACTTCCATGGCCAACTCAAGCCTCAAACACCACTTTTCCTTTTGAATTTGGCTCCAAATCAATTGTATCTAGACATAATTGACTTAATAACATCAATAAACTCTAAATAATCCAATTCCAATGCTTAATTATAGCTTTCCCATCATTCTTCCCAAAAAGTCAAAAATTGACCCCAGGCCCGCTCGGTCAAAACACGAGGTTCGAACTAAAACTCGATCACCCATTCACCCACGAGCCCGAATATATAATTAGTTCCAAAATTCAACCCCAAAACGAGTTCTAAATTACAATTATACAAAAATCTCTAACTCTACCCAAATCCCTAATTTTTTACCCTTAAGAACATGATTTAAGCCTAGAAATCTAATGGGTGTTAATGGAAATTGAAGAAAATAAGTAAAATATTACATAGTGGTGAAATACTCTTTCAAAAATTGCCTAATTTGGAGTTTGGAAGAAGAAGTTATGAAATTTTGATTAAGTCCTGTTTTGCTTCTGTTTTAAAAATCACTGGACAGGCCTTCATCGCGTCCGCGGTAGGCCTGTCGTGTTCGCGATGAGTTAGGCCTCAGTGACCTTCGCGTTCGCGACATTGGGCTCGTGTTCACGGAGCTTTGACCCCTCGAGCCTTCGCGTTCGCGGGCCAGTGGCCGCGTTCGCGTAGAACAAAATGTGAACCCTCCCCCAGGCCTTTAACCTTACGTGTTCGCGAGTACCAGCCTCGCATTCGCATCTCAGGTTTCGCATTAGCGAAAAAGAAATCTGGCAGAATCATAACTTAGGAAAAACTAGTCTGAAAGGTTACACCTAGTTGCTAGGGGTACAGAATTGAGCAGGGTAAGAATATACTAAGTGACAAACATAGTCATAGGAGCAAATTACAGCTAAAGTGAGGGTTTCAAAACAGATTAGGGCATATCATGGATGTAAATTAGTCACTTTATAAATCCAGAATAAGGTAGGAGATAGTATGAGGCCATATAGCCAATGCAAACACTCAAATTACCAATGCATTAAGTTAAACATGCTTCAAACTGCCCAAATTGCCATACATTTCTAGGACTAATAGTTTAGGTGTGAGTCAATTCTAGAGAGGTTTATATCATAACAGAATCACACGTAAAGAGAGTCGAGAAATTACATCAAGTCATGCAATTTCAGAAACATAGATATGCTAATCAGAACATTGCGAAGGTTAAGAACTAACCAGTTTCAACAGGTAGACAAACAAGAAAAGAACAGCGATATGATCCAGAATTTCAAACGCGTCAAGTTCCCAAGGATTTCAAAGAACTCAGGGCAGTGCTCACACCCAAGGAAGGTCGGAAAGTAGGAAATCTGGTGGCCTTGGCTTTCAGCTGGCCAAGAGCAAAAATAGAACAAGAGAATAAATGAACACAGAGTAAAAGCCTTAGTTTTAGTGGGAAGTTTTTAGCAATCCCGAATCTCTGTAAGAGGGAATGGGGAAGGGGTTTATATAGAGGTAAAAATCGAACAGTAAACAAGGAAACTAAGTAATTCAAGTAACAAACAAGATAATAAACATGCAAAATGATCTGAAAATCAATTTAAGAGAGAGATCTTTGAATCATAGCTTTTAGGGAAAGTGAAAATTGGCCGGATCTAAACGAAAAATCGAACTCACATAGTAGTCTGAACGTATATAAAAAGAATAACGTTCAAAATTAGAGATTTGAACCATTTTGATTAAATTTCGGAAGAGATTTGCTTTTCATGTTTAGGCAAGCACTTAGGTAATACCATAGGAGAACAACCAATACGAAAAGGGGCTCGGATATGGCAAGAAATGGTAGTTTAATCCCATATTTGGTGGGACTAGGAGATGGTTTTAAAGGGGCGGCGATTAGGATTTAGTTGAAGAAGAAGGGGGAGTGGAGAGTGTTTAGGGGCGGCGGGTTAGGGGGAATGGTTAGGGTTTGGGGGTATGGATTAATTAAAGAGGCGGATTAGATGTGGGCCGTTGATCTTAGAGATCAACGGCAAGGATTTAAAAGGGGCTGGGTCAGATTGTTTAAATGGGTTACTGGTCGGGTTTAGAGGGTTGGGCTAATCTAGTTTGGGCTAGATTTTTTAGGGTTTTGGGCCATTTATTTGGTCCGAAATTGGTTTAAAAGTGGGGTTGTTATTTAAATACCCAATATTTATTAAAAATAATTAATAAATAAAAAAAATATTATTTGTGCATTAAAATTATTAAAAATATTAAATTAACATTATAAAAATATAAAAAGTTATTTTGGAACAAATAATGTTATTATACATGAATATAGGCTATTATTGCAAAAAATGTGCAACTAGCCTAAAAAATACAAATGTAATTATGAAACATGAAGTAAAATATTTAAAAGCATACATTTTGGTGTAAATAATATGTTTGGATGATTAAATCATCATAAAAATAATTTAAAGGATAATTAATTGATATTTATATAATAAAATGCAGAAAAAAATTAATTTAGAGCTTCTAAAAATTATGAAAAATTATGGAAAATGCTTGTATAGATTTATAAACTAAATGATGATGCAAATATGCAATATTTTAAAAGTATATACTCCGTTTCAATTTGTGTGAACTTATTTCCTTTTTAGTCCGTGCCAAAAAGAATGACCTCTTTCCTTATTTGGAAATAATTTACCTTTATGCAATGATTTATAGCCACACAAAATATATGTGCTTCATTTTATACCACAAGTTCAAAAGTTTTCTCTCTTTTCTTAAACTCTGTGCCCATTCAAATGGGTTCACATAAATTGAAACGACTGAAGTATTTTTTTTTTAAATACGAGAGAAAAATTGGGTATCAAGGCCACGCAGATAACCAACCACACACACGAAAAAAGGGGAACCCGTGAAAATAGGGGAAAATGAACGGGGGCAGGGTAAACACCTTCTGATGCATTTCATAGCAAAAGCTAAGAAGCAAAAACCATAACCCCCCCCCCCCCCAACCCCATGAAAACTTCAATCTTCCCCGTAAAAATCAGTCAGTGTCTCTATCACTTAAGACCCAATAAAACAACATAAGAAAAACTCCTCCATATCCACCAACAATCCAGCCAACAACGCAGCCAACAAAGCATCAAAAAGCTAGCTGCAACCAGTCTCAAAACCATCCAAAATGACTCCAAAACCAGCCTCAAACCACCCAAAACTTCAAATGCAGCAGTAAGAGAGTGAGACCCAAAGAGCTGAAGCCTCTACTATAATATCACCTGAAACGCTCAGTACGTTAGGGTCGTCGAGGTCGTCGTTCGAGTGCTCTTGTCGTGGGTTTCGTTCGAGTTCTTTATCCGGGTTGTAATCGCTGGGATTCATGTATTTTTATGACGTTGAGAGCTTTGTGTATTGATCTATTGAAGAAGTTTATTTGCTGAATATAAAGGTTCATTCTCACCTTTCCTATTTGAATTTCTTAGTCGCCTCTTTTTTTCTAAATTTTTGTTTGTTCACGAATCTTTTCTATGCGTTTTGTTTGGGTTTTGTTATTGCATCTTTGATGAGGAATTTCTGAATGCTTCATTGTGAATGAACTTGGACAACAGTAAACTTTGGGTTTAGTTAGAATCAAAAGTTTTGGTTTTCAGTTGATTTAAATAGTTAATATACTGAAAAGGGAATTTGGCCCGGTAAGGAAATTGTTGGGGTTCAAATTAGTCATAAACTTATTTTGATCATTTAGTTCCTCATGTGAATAATCAATGCGCTAGTGATTCGAATATCATGTTCTTAAGTTAATTATCAATTACTTGAAGCATGAATTTTGGTTGTTAAACAAAGTGATTAAAAATAATTGTTGGTAAACATCTGTTGAATTCTTGGTACGAAATAGGCGCATAGGCCACCTGAAAGAAGCGAGTAATGGTGTTTTGTTTGTTTGGAATTGAGAAGAATTGGGGGGACAAACTTTTTGGTTTTTGGATTAGTTTATCCCTGAATAAGCTATCCCTCTTTCCATAATTAATCTACTTTATCCATTTCATAATAACTTCCATAACTCATTTTCCCCGCAACAAATCTCAAAATAGTTTAAGAAAATAATTTAAAACACGCTATTGCTTTAGGTGTGATTAATAATAAATTATCGTAACTATAGGTACGGTTCCCGTGGTATAGTCATGATACATAACTCCAAATTTGAGTGCACGTTTGTGTGACTTGACCCCAACTTCAACGTAATTTTAAAAATAAACTTATCGCAAATTGCGGGTGCGTTTCACGTGGCGCAGTTTACGGTATGTACAACACGACAAGTGCACGATATCGTAACTTTTTTTCTAAATAAATTCTATAATTACTTAAGAATAGATGAAAGCGGTATAAAAGCGGCAAACAGAAATGGTTTTAAAACATGCAATAATTCAGATAAGCAGGCCAATTATTAATTGTTACGCGACCGTGCTAAAACCATGGAACTTGGGAGTGTCTCATACCTTCTCCCGGATTAACAGAATTCCTTACTCAGTCTTTTGTGTTCGCAGACCATAAATAGAGTCCATTCTCCTCGATTTGGGATTTTAAAATAAACTGGTGACTTGGGACACCATAACAATTATTCCAAGTGGCGACTTTAATTTAAATAAATAATCTCATTTCGATTAACATCACTTTAATTGAAAAAACTCCCTACTCCTCTGAAAAAGGAGGTGCGACACCTTGTGAAGGACAAGATGCGGGAAGTGAGACTTAGATGGTTGGGGCATGTGAAACGGAGAGGAACAGATGCCCTAGTGAGGTGTGATAGGTTGGTCAATGAGAGGTAGAGGTAGGCCAAAGAAGTATTGGGGAGAGGTGATTAGGCAAGACATGGAGATTCACTAGCTTACCGAGGATATGACCCTAGACAGGAAGATGTGGATGTTGAGAATTAAGGAAGAGAGTTAGGTAGCTGAGCGTTGTCCTTGCTTGTACTAGTAGTTTTAGTGCATTACTTAATGTTGGTCTTGTATTTTCTCATTCTTAAATTTCTGTTATTACTTGTTGTTTATTACGCTTCAGTTTCTGATTGGTTTGTTATTGTTGTTGCTCCTTTTTATCTTTTCTGAATCGTGGGTCTATCAAAAACAGTCTTTCTGCGTTCTTAAAGGTAGGAATAAGGTCTGCATAAACATTACCATCCCCAAACCCCACTTGTAGCAATATATTGTATTTGTTGGTGTTGTCTTCAAATAATATCATTTACTTTCTTGATAAAAAAGAAACCCTTTAAATATATCTAATTGTTATGAAATATAACTCAAAGTAGCAATATGGAACAAGGAAATAAAAGCAATTTAGTAAAACATGAACAAGAAATGGAGATAGAGAGAAGGAAGAGATTTTTTTCTTTAATTGTGTGTATTTTCCTATCTATTACAAGGCCTTTATATAAGCATGAAAAGTGAAGAAAATATGTCATGGAATATGTCATTGAACATAGAAAATATGTCATTGAATATGTCATTAAGCATTTGACATGAAGATCATGGAGGAAGAGTAAACATCCACCATGATATGATATTTATTATAAAACTCCCCCTTGGATGTCCATAAATAATGTGCCTAGTTAAAACCTTATTAGGAAAAAACTCTATGGGAAAAAAATCCTAATGAAGGAAAAAGAGTACACATATACGCCTTTTGGTTGTCTCGTTAAAAACCTTGCAAGAAAAACCTGGTGGGACAAAACCTTGTAAGAAACAAAGAGTACACCGCATATTAACTCCCCCTGATGAGAGCATCAGTTCACATCCTTCAGCCTTCGCATCCCAATCTTGTACACCTGTTATTGAAGGTTGACGTCAACAGAGATTTGGTGAACAAATCAACCATATTATCATTTGAACGAATCTGTTGCACATTGATATCACCATTCTTTTGAAGATAATGTGTGAAAAATAACTTTGGTAAAATGTGCTTTGTCTTATCTCCTTTTATGAATCATCCCTTCAATTTGGCTATGCATGCTGCATTGTCTTCATACAAATTATGGGTAGTTTGTCACACTTCAAACCACATTTGTCTCGGATAAGATATATTATAGACCTCAACCAAATATATTCTCGACTTGCTTCATGAATAGAAATTATCTCAGCATGATTAGAAGAAGTAGCCACGATTGATTGCTTAGTCGATTGCCAAGATATGACAGTGTCTCCACATGTAAACACATAGCATGTTTGAGATCAAGCCTTGTGTGTGTCAGATAAATTCTCTACATCGGCATAACCAACAAGATCGGGATTGCAATCATTGCCATAAAATAAGCCCACATTGGTATTCCCTTTTAGATAACACAATATGTGTTTGATTTCACTCCAATGTCTCCTTGTAGGAGCAGAGCTATATCTTGTTAAGACATTAACTGAAAATGTTATGTCACGCCTTTTAGTGTTAGCAAGATACATTAGTGCATCAATTGCACTAAGATATGGTACTTCAGGACCAACAAGTTCTTCATTATTTTCATGAGGTCGGAATGGATCTTTATTTATATCGAGTGATCTCACAACCATCGAGATACTAAATGGATGTGCTTTATCCATATAAAATCGCTTTAAAATCTTTTCTGTGTATGCTGATTGATTGATAAAAATTTCATCTTTCATATACTCAATTTGTATACCAAGACAAAATTTTGTCTTTCCAAGATCTTTCATTTCAAATTCGTTCTTTAAACAGTTTACTGCCTTAGGAAGCTGCCTGGGAGTTGTAATGATATTTGAATCAACATACACAAAGATTATAACAAATTCAAATCCAGATCTTTTTATAAAGATACAAGGACAAATTGAATTATTCTTGTACCCTTCTTTCAATAGGTACTCACACAGGCGATTATACCACATGCGCCTTGATTGTTTCAATCCGTATTAGTATTTTTGAAGCTTTATTTAATAGATTTCTTGGAAACATTAATATGCTTCAGAACAATTTTAATCCTTCAATGATTTCCATTATACGCATATCAAGTTTTCATGTATTGCCAGATAAAAACTTGAAATAATTATATCCACCATAAGAGAACATATCTCCATATAATCAATGTGAGGATATTTACTAATTTTCTTGTGTCACAAGTTGTCTTTATGTCTATCGACATGAACTTTTTGCACCAGAACACATTTATACCTCCATTGGCTTTATACTTTCATGTGTTGGGACTATCCGCCCAACTTTACATTTTTTCAAGTGAAGTCAATTTTCATTGCGTATTTTTAATTTGGCCAATCATTTATCTGTCCAAATTTCATGACAGATTTGAGCTCAAGATCTTCGTCAATATTAATAATATTGAGTGCTACATTATGTTAACAATATCATCGACGATCATTTTATATCGGTTCAATTATTACACAATAAAGACATAACTTATTGAGATCTCTTTATCTCATTATTATTAGGTACCCGAGCCTCTCACATGAGGTCTTACGAAGTGTTATGTCGTGGTGCTCTTCTAGAGCACTTGCCTCCTTATTATGACCATTTTGCCCCTCTCCTTCTTCAAGGAGTTTTATCTTTGGAACCGATTGGTTTGTTACGCTTCATGCGTGCCATAGACTCCGTCCTTCATGGACTTTATTCTATTTGGAGCATTAACAGCTGAAATATGACATTTAATTTTGGGTCAGCAAATGTGTCTGGCAATAATTTATAAATTAATTATCACTTGAACTTCAAGTTCATATTTTCTTGTACGAGGATCTATATGTATTCATAATAATTCATTTCATGTATCACTTTCTCAGCTATCCATTTTTCCCCCTAATGTTGGGATCACCAACACATTTCCCAACCTTCTTTGGGAACCCATCTTTGTGCATTGTGGTGGCATAATTAAATCATATAGCACATTCATATTTCTATATAGAAATTATTTGGTTCTTGACCCTGAACCGATTGTGATAAGGAGAAATTTTCATAACTTGGCTAGATGCGTACAAGTGCTGGTGTATATTAAATAATACATCTCATACCAAATTTCATTTTTGGGAGTTTTGTTCTCATAACCAATGATTTAGCTATAATTGGAGGCATACAATTTTCGCTAAACCAACTTGGATTTAAACCAGTATTATCAAGATAAATCATCATAATTTATATTCTGGAATTGTGCTCTAATAATTTGAGCAAGCAATCTTGCAAAAACCAAACTGCAAGTTGATAACAAATGCACATGTGACCATAAAATAGATGCATCTATTAAAATCATATAATAGTAAACGGTCCACATGGCAGGTGACTGGGCTCATATATATATCACCTTTTATTCCTTTCAGAAATCAAGGGATTCAATCTCAACCTTTAACTGGTATATCATGAGAATAAGCAGCACAAGAGAATTCTTGAAGAATCTTCTATTCTTCAATATATGTCAATGTAATTCTTAATTATTTTTTCCTAACATAATTGAACCGAGATGGTCAACCGGTCATGCCAATTAATATTTGTTTTAGTAAACCTCTAGTTTACTTGTGGCATATGATTCCAGCATCATGCTTATATTTGTGTAGTACAAATTGAAAGAAGATCGGGTAACCTTTCATATTTACCCGGTATGATTATAGAAATATGAAGATATTCAATCTTCCTTTCATTTGAAGTGTCAATATGCCAATCCTTTTGACTTATATATTTGAAACTCAAAAAGTTTCTTTTGAGACTTTATAATATCAATGTCATAAATAAGTTTATTCATCCGGTTAGTAACAAATTAGTTTTTCCGGAGTTCTTAACAACTTTTGTACTACAAGATCTTTTATCATACCATTCATATGGTAAATGTCTCCTTCACGGATAAAATTATATCATAATAAATTGTCATGGTTAAAATCATCATAAGCAAAATCATTTCTTGCTTTAACTTTGCCTTTAATAACTTTTATAAGGCATGACAAAATAATATTTGGCGTATCACATGTACGCGACCAATGACATATTTATGTAACCACACAATAATATTTATTCTCTTTATTTTACTCAAACCTCCCTTAGAGGTGAGTTGTGTGGTATTCATATAATCATGAATTCCATGTCTTTATTCATTACTTTTATCACATATTGTTATATTCAACTTTAGGAATGGGTTTGCATTCTCAATGCTTATCACAAGTCACATTCTCTTCAAGGAATGGATCATAATCAGCGACGTGCTTTATTATTTTCATACCAATTTGATGGTAAGCATTGCCTTCATATTTTGAAGGACTATTTTGAGAACCCTTATTGTTCTCCTTTTATAATCATAATGATGATTCTTATTATTTGATATTTGGAATGCCCACGTTCATTGTTCAACCACTTGTCTTCATTGAAACTTATTATGCACTGTTATCACATTCACTTCAAGAATGGAGCAAATCAAGTGGGACAATTTTCATGCCTTTTCATGAAAAATATATTATTTTTCTTTAGTCATCATTATATCATCAATATGGTACATTGGGACTCAAACCCAATGTCTTACCAATATAAAGGCATGTTGGGCCATAATAAATTGGGACTCAAACCCAACTCTTATCATTATGGATCATCAAGATTTGATCCCGATGTCTTACCCTCAATCAATGGCATAATAGGCTAAACAATATTGAGATTCATTCTCAAGCCTTAATTTCAATCATATGCCAAGAAAGTTATACACAACTAATTTGCAACTTAGCAAATCAAATTTTCTTTCTTAAATAAGTGTACAAATCTCAAATCATCGTAAAGCTTTATTAATTATTTGTAGCATCTATATGAAATACAACTGTTTGTAGTCAGAATATTTCTTCTAAATTCTATTAGAGTTTAAAAGGATCATAAAATCATTGTCATAATATTTATTGAGTCTCTCTCAAAAATATTGTTATTTTCGGGGTATACCCTACCTATTGGATTTGATTTAACGTCATGACTTTCCTTCACTCAATTCAACCAAGCAATTAGTGAATAAATTTATCAAAAGTACACCTAACACATATATAGTACTAATACATAAATTCAGCATTTATATTACCCGAAAAGTGACATTATAGGTCACAACTTACCAGTTGTAGCTTGTGCATCATTCATATAAAATACTTAAAAATGGTAGGTCAGTAGCAAGCATCAAGTAGGTCATGGATACTCAAAAATACCTCTTCTAGTAGTCATACTAATCATTGTTTGCTTTCAAATGATACGACCATAAATTATGAAGTATACTTTCTCAATAGCTGGTTTGTTTTCCAAATATCAAAGAAGTAATTAATCAACCTAGATAAAGATGTGAAGTATTTCTTGTTTTCTTCAAGATGATTTATGCTTTTAATCAGTATGACCAATTTTATTTTATTTTTTATTCCTTTTTTTGTACTATATGCAAGTGTAAAAATCCAAAAGGAAAAAAAAATATTCATCCAAGTAAAAGAAAATGTTTAACGTGGCAGGACAGATTGAAGATAGTTAACACATAAATATGCATAAGACAATTTATATAAAATATCCTTGGTTACCATGACATGCATCATATCAATAATTAACTGCTACTATGATTTTCACATATAGAACTTCGAAAATTTTATTCCATTCATGTGATATAAAAGATGTAATATTAATATGTGCTTATGCAATACAGGTGTAGTACGAAGTTGTGTGCATATGAGATTTTAAAGGAATGACAAGTATAAGATAATCATACCTTCTTACATTTCATTACTTACCATATGTAGTTTCTCTTTACATTTAACCATGTGATGATATGTATGACTTCTAATTGTAATCTTTCCGGATGTAGGAAAAGTTTTGTAGATATATATATACAATTGGTTAGAGACTCGTGCTGATAACGTGTTATGAAATATAACTCAAAGTAGCAATATGGAACAAGGAAATAAAAGCAATTTAGTAAAACATGAACCAGAAATGGAGATAGAGAGAAGGAAGAGATTTTTTTTCTTTAATTGTGTGTATTTTCCTATCTATTACAAGGCCTTTATATAGGCATGAAAAGTGAAGCAAATATGTCATGGAATATGTCATTGAACATACAAAATATGTCATTGAATATGTCATTAAGCATTTGACATGAAGATCATGGAGGAAGAGTAAACATCCACCATAATATGATATTTATCATAACACAAATCGTTTTATCCTGTCATATTGGCTTTACAATGCACCGGATGTCTCTCTCTCTCTTTTTTCGTGGTTTATTTTAACTTTTCCTTTTGTTCTTTGCCTAATTTTGTTTACTAATTCACGTACTTGTACCCTTTGCCGAAAAAGGGGCCTTTGAATGAATAGTAATTAATTTAGCCAATTTTGTTTTCTAAACTAAATAGAGTATTATTAGTTACAATGGTCGTATTATTATGTACTTAAACCTAAGTAAACTCCTAATAAGCATAATACTAAAATAAATTCAAAATTGTACGATGAAGTAAGGGTTTGGTTTCTTATTTGTAGTGAATTTATGGATTTAATTACTTTTAAAACTATTTTTTTTTTAAATTCAGCTTGACTTGTACAAGAAAAAGGAAGAATATGTTAAGCAATGATAGAACAAGAAGTGCCATTTCTTTCAAAGAGAGAAGGACGAGCTATTTACATTTCATTCAATGCAAAAGCCAACTCAAAAAAGCAATTTACTTTATAAAGGGGGGGAAGAAAAGCAAAACAGTGAGAAAAATGGAGCTTAACATATATAAATAAGTTACACATTAAAAGAAAGATATATTTTTATTAGCCAACCTGACTACCTAAGATATTCTACATATGGTCAATAAAAGAATTACTTATTATTGGCCTCGAGATAAAGATGAGCTGACTAGAATCATAAGGTCAACCACCTCGATCGTGATGGCGCCTATCACAGTACTTGGCAAGCCGATTCAACATTTTCAACATCGATTTCTTTTATAAATTTATTTTCTAATCAAATAAATCTCAAATCTCTCAATTTAATTTATATAAAAATACGCGGAAACAGTACGTAAATACATCAACACAACCCAAATCTGGTGTCACTAGTCATGAGCCACTAAGTACAACTCAACATTGTCTGCTTAATACAAAATAAGTATGAAATATAAAGTACTAAAATATGAAGGAAAAAGTCAGGGTTGCGAACGCCGTGCAACTACCTTGCGATCTCCGGGCAAGACTCTGAAGGCAACGATCAGCTCTCACTCGGAGGCTCTGGCACCTGGATCTGCACACAAGGTGTAGGGAGTAACGTGAGTACGCCAACTTAGTAAGTAACTAAAGTAATTAAAGGTTGAGTGCAGTGACGAGCATTTAAAATCATATAGATACTTTATCAAAAATCGCAACAGAAATATCAAAGTCAAAATTTGTAATTCAATAATCAAATATCTCGTAAAAACTCATGTTTCAATGAAAATCCTTTAAAACATTTATTCAATATTTTTCAATAGAGGTTTAGTATAAAAGAGGAGTGAAAACAAAAAAATCTTATAAACAAGCCCCTCGGACAAAGTATCACTCATAAGTATAGCCCCTCGGGCAAGCCTCTCAGTTACTAGTGACACAACTCTCGTCAATCAGTACTCACACTCAGCACTCCTGCTCAATAGATATCTCATAATAATAATCATTGTGGTGTGCAGCCTGATCTGTAATATATAGTCAACTACGCTCACTGGGGGTATATAGACCCCGGAGGGGCTCCTACAGCCCAAGCGCTATATCGCTATGGCACGTAGCACGATCCAACATATCGTTGTGGTGTGCAACCCAATCCATATATATAAATATCGCTTCGGCGTGCAGCCCGATCCATATATATATATATATATATATATATATATTATCGTTGTGGCGTGCAGCACGATCCATAGATATATATAATCATCACTATTAGGTCCTCGACCTCTCTCTTAGTCATCAACCTCACAGTCACTCAGGCATTTTAGTGAAAATCAGGGAACTCAGCCCAAATAGTTTTCTTATATTTGAAAGTAGTGTAACTGAATCAATAATAAACAAGTAAAATCATGACTAAGGATATTCTTTCAAATCAAAATAGTATGAGAAAAGTAGTAAAATACCCCTAAAGGTCCAAGCAGTTAAAATGGGGAAATTAGGGGATTGGGATTATTAGCTAATTAGAAAATCAAATTTTTTGAGATAAAGTTTGTCAGCTAGTTAACAAACTTTATTTTTTGACATTAACTTCAATATTTTTTTTAATGATGAATTAAGATAAGAAGATTAACCAACATGTCTTACAATATAGGAAAACTAAATATTTACATGTACTTTAAATGATACTAAGAAAGATTCTATAGTTTACTTATTAAAGAGGTGGCGGAGGTCGAGGTGACCGTTCGAAGTACTAGGGCTTGTACCTACCCTGAGACTGCTCCTGAGACCTGGAAAATCTCATCGTCTTATGCTGCCCTGACTCAGTCCTCTCCGCACCATGCTGCCAATGCCTACCCCTTTCTATATTCTGGGCAAATTCCTAAATACGGGAGATATCCATACTATCCTGCAATGCAGCGGTGCCACACACCTCGGTCAACTTTGGGGCAAACCCTGCTATAATCATGTGGATTCTATCCCGCATAGTAGCAACTATGGATGGTGCATATCTGGCCAATGAGTCAAAACTGAGACTATATTCTCGAACACTCATATTGCCCTGCTTGAGGGCTAGAAACTTGTAACGACCCGACCGGTCGTTTTGAGCTCTAGCGCGTCGTTCAGCAGTTGGAAGTCATGAACAACTTCATTTCAAGTATATTGACTTGTATGTGGTCAAAGTTGAATTTCGGAAAATTTGGAGTCAAATTGGAAAGAAACTTTTCATTGCAGCAACCTTAAGTTGAAGAAAATGACTAAGATTGGAATTTTGAGTAAACGACCTCAGAATTGGGATCTGAAAGTTCCAGCATGTTCGTATGATGATTTCGGACTTGGGCGTATGTCCGGATTTGGTTTTGGATAACCCGTGAGCATTTTGGCGTATATTGTAGAAGTTAGTATTTTAGAAGAATTTCATAAATTTGGGTTGGAAGACATTTCAGAGTTATAGATGTTCGTTTGAGATTCCGAGTCTGGGAATAGCTCTGCATGGTGATTCTGGAGTTGGGAGCGCGATCGGAAGTGAATTTGGATGTTTGGAGGTCATTTTGAAGTCATTTGGCTAAATATAGAAATTTTAAGGTTTTTGAGAAAATTCGACCGGAAGTGAAAATTTTAATATCGGGGTCGGAATGCAATTTCGAAAGTTGGTGCAAGTCCGTAATGTCGAATGTGACTTGTGTGCAAAATTTGAAGTCATTCGGACTAGTTTTGGTAAGGTTTGAGACACTTAGTCTCTTTTAAGGAAGCTTAAGTTGGAAAAGTCAACCGAATATTGACTTATGTGTTAGAGGGCTCAAAATACAAATTTTATGGTTCGTATAGTTTCGTTAGGTGATTTAGGACTTAGGAGTGTGTCCGGAATATTTTAGTGATGATCGGTGTAGAATTAAGCTTGAATTGGCAAAGTTAGTATTTTGGCGAATTCCGGTTGATAGGTGAGATTTTGATCCGAGGGTCGAAATGGAATTCCGAGAGTTGCTGTAGCTTCGATATGTCATTTTGGACTTGTCTGCAAAATTTGAGGTCATTCGGACGTGGTTTGGTTGGGTTTTTTATCAAAAATGGAATTTGGAAGTTCTTGAGATTCATAGGCTTGAATCCGATGATGATTTGATGTTTTGATGTTATTTTGGGTGTTCCGAAGGTTGGGAAAAGTTTGAATGATATTGTGGACGTGTTGATATAATTGGTTAAGGTCCCGAGGGCCTCGGATGGATTTCGGAAGGTTAACGGAATGGAATTTGGATCCAAAAAGAAAAGAAAAAGTTGCTGCAATTTTTGCTGCTAAGCTGTCTTTGGACAGCAAATGTGCAGTCGTGGAGCATACTTCGGAGGCCTATATCTTTCGATCTACAAAGAATTTTGAGATGATTAAAAAACAAAAGTTGTATCCCTTCGTGTCTAGTTTCCTAAAAGCTAAGGAAATCGTAATTTGGACATCTGTAGAGAAAGCTATGATCGATTGAAGATGACTGGTGGAGCAGTTTCTCCAAAATTTTCGGATTTCATGGAGCCGAATTTAGAAGCTCATATCTCGGGATATATAAAGAGTTATATGGTGTAAAACCTATAAAATTAAAGATCTTCGAGTGTAGTTTCTAAATCTTCAAACCTTTTGTAATTTGGATATTTATACAACATGTTATGGGTGTTTAAACAGAAGGTGTCCGACAAGGGAAAATTTTAATAGGATGTACAACTTGTATAGCACAAGTTCAAGGTACAACTCGACGAAGTACGGACAGATTCTTTAAACACGGATTTGGCTTATTTCTTTCATTTCTTTCATTTGGCTTGGATGATTTTGAAGAGAATTTCAAGGGGGATTTTATCAAGCATCAAAGGTGAGTTGTTTCTACTTATTTCCAAGTTAAATACAAGATTATATGTGAATTAGAACATGAAAATCAGTAGAAAAGTGGGGTTTTAGGGCTTGTGCTTTTGAGATTTTCTAGGGTCGATTTGAAGGGTCAAACGAGCTCCGATTTTTGTATTCTTTATATGTACGGACTCGTGAGAGGACGAAGAACATCTTGGTATAAAAATTTCTGAGTTTTGAGATGTGGGCCCGGGACTCGGGTTTTGTCAAATTCGTGAATGTTGATATTTTTCGATTGCTTTCGATTGGGTATTGTCCCTTTAGCATAATGCGACATATTCATTGTGATTTTGGGCAGATTCGACGCATGTGGAGGCCAATTCGAGGGGCAAAGGCGTCGCGAGCTAAAGAAGTAGCCGGTTTGAGGTGAGTAATTGATGTAAATGATGTCCTGAGGGTTTGAAACCCCGGAATTTCACATCGTAACGCGATATTGAGGTGACTTGCATGCCGGATAACGGGCATGGGGTAGAGCACCATTGGGGATTGTGACTTAGTCCGTCCCGAGAGATGTTTTTACCGTGTTTTCTACTTGGATTTAATTGTTACATTTGGGCTTCTTGCCAATTATTTGAATCCTTCAGGGATTGACATCACTGTTTTCGCATACATGCATATCATTTGATCTCAGTCCAAGGTTTTAAATACTGTTTTGCAAACTCAGCCATCTTTCTAAGATTTGAAAACTTAAATGATATTTCTAAATGATATTTCGGGCTGAGAACTACTGTTTTACAAATGCCCAAGGGGCTTATGATGATTTCTGGACTGAGCATGGATCGGGCTGCGCGCCGCAGCAGTGTTATATTGATATTGAGGCCGAGAGCCTGGTTGATTACATTGATATTGAGGCCGAGAGCCTGGTGATATAAATTGGTCAGGTAACAATGACTAACCAGGACTTGATTGATGCCACGAAATGGCTTGTTATTGCGCTTGGGTTGTAGGAGCCCTTCCGGAGTCTGTACACACCCCCAGTGAGCGTCGTCAACGATAAATAAATATGAATGGCTCGGGCTGCACGCCGCAGTGGGTACCAGAGGGTACCGTCATATGCATTGCATTGCACTCATGCATTTATTCCTCATCTGCATTATCCGCCATAATAATTATGTGCTCTTATTTCATTGACTGGTTGCTTCATACTGTTCTGAGCCTAAGGGGCTGATACTGTTCTGAGATACTGAGCCCGAGGGGCAGATTTCTACTTATTATTTTGATACTGAGCCCGAGGGGCAGATTTCTACTTATTATTTTGATACTGAGCCCGAGGGGCAAATTTCTACTTGTTGTTTTGATATTGAGCCCGAGAGGCAGATTTCTACTCGTCATTTTACTGCCAAATTATCTTTTTTTACTGGTTTAAAAGAAATTTCACATGATGTTTCACTGAATTGTTATTTTAAATGATTTCACTGCTTCTGTATAGAGTGTTGTGTGCCTTAACGTGTTTTCTTACCTTCAGTTATTATTTATATTTATTACTCACAGGGTCGGAGTACTCACATTACTCCCTGCACCATGTGTTCAGGTACAGGTATTCCTGAGGCATAGAGCGAGTTTTCTGCTGTTCAGTTTTCATCGGAGTTATCGAGGTAGCTGCATGGCGTTCGCAGACCCGTTTTCTCCCTTATCTTCTGTTATTTATGATATCTTCAGACTTTGTTCCTAATTCCATACTTTGTAGAATTTTAGTAAACTCTGTAGTAGCTCATGACTTGTGACACCCCGGTTAGGGCTGAGTTGGGTTGGATTTCCGTATTTTATCTATACTTTCCGCTATTGGATATTATTAAACCATGTTTATACTATAATTGTGTTAATTAATTGTCTTAAAAGGATGAATTGGGTTGAATGACTGGCCTTGTATTCATGAGAGGCGCCATCATGACCAGGTTCAGGAATTGGGTCGTGACAAGTTGGTATCAGAGCCTAGGTTACATAGGTCTCACGAGTCATGAGCAGGTTTAGTAGAGTCTCGCGGATCGGTACAGAGACGTCTGTATTTATCTTCGAGAGGCTGCAGAACCTTTAGGAAAACTTCACATTCTTGAATTCTTATCGTGCGTTCTTGATTCATCTTGAAAAGTAACTCTTGAAATTCCTTCCACGCGTTCGCATGCGCGCATGAGCGCTCAGTATCAGATGTGCCTTGATGGCTTGTGATTCCCTGATTGAGGGGCGAGACGTGATCTCTATGAGTTGATATTGGGCCAGTCTGAATGACTTGAGGCCGAATCTTTTCCTACGGCTTAAGTACAAAGGTGCTGATTGTGTGAGCAAGTGTGTTGAACTTATATGTCCGGTATTGCCCCTATTAGCATGAATGACGGCTGGGTAGCAATGTGATGTGTATGTTAGTACTGCGAGATGTTTCTATATGACTTGGAAGTGTCGAGGAAGATCTGTTGGATGATAGGTGAACTATTAAGTGTATGATTTCCATTGTGATTAGAGGTGTAGCTCCGAGTTATGGGCATGAAGAATCTTTTCAAGTCTCCTATTTGGAGTGAAGTGAATTTCATGTTACAATATGAGTTTAGACCCAGGAAGACTAAGTGATTGTGTAATGTGTATGACGGTGGGAGGTATACAAAAATGTTAATTGGAGGCAAAGTAGGTGGGTTATCTCATGCGGAATAATCTACGTAGGTGTGTTCCTTATAATGTTGAATAGAGAGTTTCTTTTCTACTAACATGGTGTATGCATTGAGATTTGAATTTGACTCTAATTGAGAAATTTGAGTTGATTGTCACGAGAATGAAGGTGATCTTAGTAGTGGAATTGAGGTATTTTACGGTCTGTGTTACCTAAGCTTGTGAAGAATTTTTGTTGAACTAGCTGTAGTAATATGGCAATATTTCTGAGTTTGATGACCTGCGTGGCCTGGTTGAATTAGAGGAATTTAGTTCTGATAGCTTGATTAGGAGAAAATGGATTTCCAAGTGTTCTTGATGGTTTCTACCATGGTTTAAAATAGATACTTTCTACAGGTATGGGGAACGTGTTGTGTATTGTGAGTTCCTGTATATTTCTTCATTATTGATGGGGTACGAAGGTTTTGGAGCGAGGTTCTGTTTAATGTGGGGTTTCCTACTGGTACTTGGTTGGTTTGAGTGGTTATGGTGATCGAGAATGGTGTTGCGAGTATACGAGTTGTGTAGTATGTTATGCGATTATATCTAGGGTTATTGTTATGGCTTGACACAGTTTGTTCGGACTTATACAGTGTGTGTATGTGAGATTCGGGTCTTGAAAAGAATTCTGGATGTAAGAAATTGGGCTCCAAGGATTTGGGATAAGGTTAAAGTAATGTTTATTATTCACTACAATAGGTTTAATGTGTTTCGTAATAATTGGTTCCAACTTTTTTTTATGAATTATATGCCCTACCGGTATGAGGGTTCGTTATGTGCTATGAAAAAAAATGTTTACGAAATTTATTGAGAAGAAGAAAGAAAGGAAATTGAAAACTGCAGTTGGCACAATATGAAATATTTAAACCGGGCTGCAAGCCGAGGTGGAGGTTATGTAAGGACAAGGTCCTTGTGGTAAATAATTATAAGTTTAAAGTTTTCCTTTGTAAAGTTTAATTTGTACGATAATATTAAAGGGAGTCATGCCAGTTAAGTTGATTTGATAATTTTTGTATATTTTATGTTCATATTCAGCCATTTTCGTACTGTAAACATTGAGTTTTAGCTTATGAGATGAGTTCCCAGGTGGCGTTAAATGTGACTCATTAATCCGAGTAAGTAATAATGAGGTCTTCATGCCTCACATTCTGTTGTCAGTATTGTGAAAATTTGAAATGAGGTGGTGGTTAATATGAGATTTATTGATAATGATGGAATTATTTATGAACAACTATTAAGACCAGAAATGTGGTTATGATCATACAAATGATGCGTTTCATGTCAAAATATCATTGTGATAATGTCGGGCTTGTAATGCGGAGATTAGTGTTATTGATATACTTGTGGTACTTGTTGGGTTGTGGACATGCTGTTAGGAGTTGTTTTGGTGTTACTCTGACAGGTGCATAGGCCCAATTACAAGGGAGACTCTGCCGAAATATTTGAAAAATCTGGGAGTTAGTCAAATTTTGGGGACTTAAGAAAGTTGAAATGTTGGAAGAATATCTAAGATCTATATGAAGTCGTTCGGTTCATTTGGTTGTGGATTGTGGGGTGTTGTCCCGGCTATGGTGGTAGTTCTTTCATGTTATGAGAAGAAATGACTTATTACGGGTCCAGGAAAGGCTATCAGCCTAGTTCAGTGCGAGCAGAATCGACCTGAAGTGGGTGAATGGATTTAAATAGGATTATGGGCTTCATGTGAGTCAGATGTGTTCATTTTAGTATAGCGCTCCTCAAGGAGGGGTGTTGGAATATCATATGTTGTTCCGTGTTCGTCAACTCATGTAATATTGTGATTGTGCCATGTGTGCTGTGAAACGGATTGATAAATTCCTATTCTCTGGGGAAAAGTCCATATTAGTTGTGTGAGTTGAGCAGTCCATTCCTGAATCATTTCCTTATGTATCTTGTTCGCATTATGGCCTATTGGCGCATTTTTGCATCATGTGAGAACGTTGGTCATTGTCTGTGGTGATTGGTTGTCTGAGCAGCTCGTACTAGGTGAGGCGAGACTATTGGTATCGGGGACCATTGTAGTGGGATTATGTGAGGTATATTACAGAGCAGTTACCAGTATTTGGGTAGTAATGAGGTGATGATTTTAGTCAAAAAGGAGAGAATTAATGTTTGGTTAACTCTGCAATTGGTTAGAAATTTCTGCACATCTCCTCCGTTGTGGTTGTATCATCAGCATTATAACAGAATGTATAGGTATATCATCATATGCATTGGGAGCATCAGAGTCGTAGAATTTTGGCTATTAAGGTTCATGGAGTGTCATTGTGGTTAGATGGTGAATTATGCGATGCATGGTGCTAATTCAACAAAGGTACGCAGTCGTGTTCTGGTACCTCGTGTGGTAGTTGATACAGTGTTTATATACAGAGAACAGGTCTGGCAGAGAATTTCAGGTGTTGGAATTGGGTTCTGAGCTTATTGTATGGATAAAAGAGGATATCTGCAGATTTGATCAAACTAATGTGTCCATATGAGTTGTGGTAGAACGGGCAGGTGCACGAGGTGTTAAACAGTGATTTCAGATAGCTTAAGAGCAGTTCTTGGAACGTTCGAGGACGAACGTCTATTTAAGTGGGGAGAATGTAACAACCCGACCGGTCGTTTTGAGCTCTAGCGCGTCGTTCAGCAGTTAGAAGTCATGAACAGCTTCATTTCAGGTATATTGACTTGTACGTATGGTCAGAGTTGAATTTCGGGAAATTCGGAGTCAAATTGGAAAGAAGCTTTTCATTGCGGCAACCTTAAGTTGAAGAAAATGGCTAAGATTGGAATTTTGAGTAAACAACCTCGGAATTGGGATCTGAAAGTTCCAGCATGTTCGTATGATGATTTCGGACTTGGGAGTATGTCCGGATTTGGTTTTGGATAAACCGTGAGCATTTCGGCGTATATTGTGGAAGTTAGTATTTTAGAAGAATTTCATAAATTTGGGTTGGAAGGCATTTCAGAGTTATAGATGTTCGTTTGGGATTCCGAGTCTGGGAATAGCTCTGTATGGTGATTTTGGAGTTGGGAGCGCGATCGGAAGTGAATTTGGATGTCCGAAGGTCATTTTGAAGTCATTTGGCTAAATATAGAAATGTGAAGGTTTTTGAGAAAATTCGACTGGAAGTGGAAATTTTGATATCGGGGTCGGAATGCGATTCCGAAAGTTGGTGCAAGTCCGTAATGTCGAATGTGACTTGTGTGCAAAATTTGAAGTCATTCGGACTAGTTTTGGTAAGGTTTGAGACACTTAGTCTCTTTTTAGGAAGCTTAAGTTGGAAAAGTCAACCGAATATTGACTTATGTGTTAGAGGTCTCGAAATGCGAATTTTATGGTTCGGATAGCTTCGTTAGGTGATTTGGGACTTAGGAGTGTGTCCGGAATATTTTAGTGATGACCGGTGTAGAATTAAGCTTGAATTGGCAAAGTTAGTATTTTGGCGAATTCCGGTTGATAGGTGAGATTTTGATCCAAGGGTCAAAATGGAATTCCGAGAGTTGTTGTAGATTCGTTATGTCATTTTGGAATTGTCTGCAAAATTTGAGGTCATTCGGACGTGGTTTGGTTGGGTTTTTTATCAAAAATGGAATTTGGAAGTTCTTGAGATTCATAGGCTTGAATCCGATGATGATCTGATGTTTTGATGTTATTTTGGGTGTTCCGAAGGTTGGAAAAAGTTTGAATGATATTGTGGGACATGTTGATATAATTGGTTAAGGCCTCTAGGGTCTCGGATGGATTTCGGAAGGTTAACGGAATGAAATTCGGACCCAAAAAGAAAAGAAAAAGTTGCTGCAATTTCTGCTGCTAAGCTGTCTTTGGACAGCAAATTTGCAGTCGTGGAGCGTACTTCGGAGGCCTATATCTTTTGATCAACAAGGAATTTTGAGATGATTCAAAAACGAAAGTTGTAGCCTTTCGTGTCTAGTTTCCAAAAAGCTAAGGAAATTGTAATTTGGACATCATTAGAGAAAGCTATGATCGATTAAAGATGACTGGTGGAGCAGTTTCTCCAAAATTTTCGGATTTCATGGAGCCGACTTTAGAAGCTCATATCTCGGGATATATAAAGGATTATATGGTGTAAAACCTATCAAATTAAAGATCTTCAAGTCTAGTTTCTAAATCTTCAAACCGTTTGTAATTTAGATATTTTTACAACACGTTATTGGTGTTTAAACAGAAGGTGTCCGATAAGGGAAAATTTTAATAGGATGTACAACTTGTAGAGCACAAGTGCAAGGTACAACTCGACGAAGCACGGGCAGATTCTTTAAACACGGATTTGGCTTATTTCTTTCATTTCTTTCATTTGGCTTGGATGATTTTGGAGAGAATTTCAAGGGGGATTTTATCAAGCATCAAAGGTGAGTTGTTTCTACTTATTTCCAAGTTAAATACAAGATTATATGTGAATTAGAACATGAAAATCAATAGAAAAGTGGGGTTTTAGGGCTTGTGCTTTTGAGATTTTCTAGGGTCGATTTGAAGAGTCAAACGAGCTCCGTTTTTTGTGTTCTTTATATGTACGGACTCGTGAGAGGACGAAGAACATCTTGGTATAAAATTTTTTGAGTTTTGAGACGTGGGCCTGGGACTCGAGTTTTGTCAAATTCGTGAATTTTGATATTTTTCTATTGCTTTCGATTGGGTATTGTCCCTTTAGCATAATGCGACATATTCATTGTGATTTTGGGCAGATTCGACGCACATGGAGGCCAATTCGAGGGGCAAAGAGGTCGCGACTTGGTCCGTCCCGAGAGATATTTTACTACATTTTTGGTTGAGACGTATACTTTATTATTGTGAATTGGGCTTGTTGCCATGCTTGGGGCCTTGTGCCGACCTGTAGAACCCTTAGGGGATTTTTGACTGGTTTTCCTCACTTATTTTGTTAAAGAATTTATATCCTCAGTCATGTTTCCAATTGTAGGCTTCTTGCCAATTATTTGAATCCTTCAGGGATTGATATCACTGCTTTCGCATATTTTGCATATCATTTGACCTCAGTCCAAGGTTTTAAATACTGTTTTGCAAACTCAGCCATCTTTCTAAGATTTGAAAACTTAAATGATATTTCTAAATGATATTTCGGGCTGAGAACTACTATTTTACAAATTCCCAAGAGGCTTATTATGATTTCTGGACTGAGCATGGATCGGGCTGCGCGCCGCAGCAGTGATTTGAAACAGTGGTAACAATGACACTGTATGATGTGACTTGAAACAGTGGTAACAATGGCACTGTGTGATATAAATTGGTCAGGTAATAATGACTGACCAGTACTTGATTGATGTCACGAGATGGCTTCTTATTGTGCTTGGGCTGTAGGAGCCCCTCCGATGTTTGTACACACCCCCAATGAGCGCCGTCGATGATAAATAAATATGGATGGCTCGGGCTGCACGCCGCAGTGGGTACCAGAGGGTACCGTCATATGCATTGCATTGCACTCATGCATTTATTCCTCATCTGCATTATCCGCCATAATAATTATGTGGTCTTATTTCATTGACTGGTTGTTTCATACTGTTCTGAGCCTGAGAGGCTGATACTGTTCTGAGATACTAAGCCCGAGGGGCTGATACTGTTCTGAAATATTGAGCCCGAGGGGCAGATTTCTACTTATTATTTTGATACTGAGCCCGAGAGGCAGATTTCTACTTATTATTTTGATACTGAGCCCGAGGGGCAGATTTCTACTTGTTGTTTTGATATTGAGCCCGAGAGGCAGATTTCTACTCGTCATTTTACTGCCAAATTATCTTTTTTTACTGGTTTAAAAGAAATTTCATATAATGTTTCACTGAATTGTTATTTTAAATGATTTCACTACTTCTGTATAGAGTGTTGTGTGCCTTAACGTGTTTTCTTACCTTCAGTTATTATTTATATTTATTACTCACTGGGTCGGAGTACTCACATTACTCCCTGCACCATGTGTGCAGGTATAGGTATTCCTGAGGCATAGAGTGAGTTTTCTGCTGTTCAGTTTTCATCGGAGTTATCGAGGTAGCTGCATGGCGTTCGCAGACCCGTTTTCTCCCTTATCTTCTGTATTTATGATATCTTCAGATGTCGTTCCTAATTCCATACCTTGTAGAATTTTAGTAAACTCTGTAGTAGCTCATGACTTGTGACACCCCGGTTATGGCTGAGTTGGGTTGGATTTCCGTATTTTATTTATACTTTCCGCTATTGAATATTATTAAACCATGTTTATACTATAATTGTGTTAATTAATTGTCTTAAAAGGTTAAATTGGGTTGAATGGATGGCCTTGTCTTCATGAGAGGCGCCATCACGACCAGGTTCGGGAATTGGGTCGTGACAAAACTGATCGAGTCGGGCCTGTCGGATCTCTCGCGGTAAGTACTAGTCAAGGAAGGCATCTAAAAAATTCTCCCAAATAGCAGGAGGTGCATCACGTCCCCTGGACCTTTCCCATACCTCGTACCAAAGGATGGCTATATCTCGGAGTCGAAAAGCTGCTAACTCAAGTGCCTCTTTCTCCGTGGCATGCATAACCCGAAAGATCCTATGAAGTTGATCTATGAAATCCTGCGGGTCCTCCCTCTGATCTGTTCCCGTAAACTCTGGGGGATTCAAAGTAATAAACTCTCGGATCCTTGAACTCCCAGATCCTTCAGAAGGTCCTGCACCAGCGAATGCCCTAGCTTGTTGTTGGGTAGCTACCAATTGTGCCAATAAATGCACTGCACTCCTCAAGTCCTAATCTGATGGAAGCGGAGGGGGAGCTGGATGTATGGTCTCCCTAGGAATCTCCTCAGGTGGTGGAGGAGCCGGTAATTGCTAGATAGGGGTCTCTCTACGACTCCGATTGGTCCCCATCTACTGGGGGTACCCTACTAGTCCCCTCACCTACTGTTGTTTCTCTCCTTTGGCTAGCCGTAGTCTTCCTAGTTACTGTCATCTGTGCATGCAAACGTCAACACATAAGTTTAACTCAAATTTCCTATAACTCAATGCTACAACACGATTTAGATTTGAAAGAAGAGTAACCAACTCCTAAATGCCTTGTAGTCCCCTGCTTATATAATGTGGTGCACCACACATCTATAAATAAGACCCTACTAGACACGACTTGTATACTCCCTAGGATAGACTACTCTAATACTACTTTTGTCATGCCCCGATCCTGGGGGCGAGACCGGTACTCAGTACCTCACCTATCCTTGTATATCACTTGCGACTAAGAGACTCTGAATATATAATGTCATACTTTGGCGATGGGCCACATTACAAGATAATGTGCGATGCAAAATATAAAACTAAATGGTGACTAATGCTGACTAAACGTCAATATAAAGCTGGGCAAGCAAGGTTGTCATAATTACTACAACTGACAAGCCAACAAAATATATGTAAAGGGCCTACAAACCCAACATACTGCACTAACTGATAGGATATGTCTACAAGCCTCTACTGGTAGATGTACCGTGATCGGAACAGGGCCCCGATCTACCCATAACCTATCTACATATATACACAAGATGTACACCAAACTTCTAGACCCGGCAACTCCGAAGGACAGGAAGCTTACCGATAAAGCTGAACTCAGACAAACACATACTGAGGAGGTCTACTCGTTTGTCTGTCCGAACCTGCACGCATGAAATGCATCGCCCCCAGAAAGGGATGTCAGTACGAAATAATGTACCGAGTATGTAAGGAAATATACTGAAAGCTGAAACTAAATTGATAACCTGAACATATGCTTACCTGCTGATACTGACTCAATTCTCTCAATATAATAAGTAAAATAGTATTCCGGCCCTACCATAGTAGGCTTGTTCATAGGCTCTCGGCCATACTAGGCTCTGTATCTCGGCCAACTGGGCTCACTCATAGGCGTTCGGCCACAGTAGGCTCGGTGTATAACTTGCCATCTGATTAAAGGTTTCCCAATAGGGGCCTGCCCATCGATTATAACTCGATAGTAATGAAAATACTATAATATTATATATATATATATATATATATATATATATATATATATATAAACTATCTGCTCTCTTGACTGGAAGAAGGAAATAATCAATTGAATATGAAGTCCCGATCAGGAGAATATTATCACTTACAAGACTTGGAAAATATACGTAAATTTCATAATATGAATTTTTCTTTATGCCTCGTTATCAAACCCGTGTAATTACGGGATCATGCAAAATGAAGGAAGAGCTTATCCTTAACATATCTGGAGTAGGGAAATTCCGTATGATATCCTTGGAAAACGTTACACCATACTTTTTTAGAACCGCAAAATTTCTCCGTTGCTAAAATTCTAAAAATTCTCGTGGAATTGTTGAAATTATAGAAATCATGTGGCGTTATAGAAATCACGTTACATTGTTGAACTATCAGAATGCTCACGTTGTTGAACTATCAAAATGCTCAATGTTCCTTGGTATTGAAACATTTAAATGAATTTGCAAAGTTTGTTTGAAAGCTTTAAAGTGGAGGTGTCTTGCCACTAATTTATCGAGAAGACACCTAATCTAATGTGACCATGAGTCACTTACTTTCTAGTGGAATGCTTCTACTTGGGGTGGGGTGGGGTTTTTATTTATTCTTTATCACGTATTAGGTAATTAGGTAATGTCCCATTACCCGGTAATCAACCAATTACCTGCATAATTAAAAATTATCTCAAATTACTTAAAATTCTACTTATTTTTAATATACTTTATACATCATACTACCGTGGTCATATGGTACATTGCATGGTACTAGTCCATAAGTGTTGGGAACTATAGCTCGGACCGTATTTTATCCAAATTCGACAACTTTTAACGAAACTCATTTTCTTTAATTCGTGTACCCTTTCTTTCACGGCACTTACTTATTGCTTGGTATAAATAGCATAAATATGCTAACCTCAAGATAATCTCATCCCCAAGTTTACGTCCATTAACAGAGGACGAAACCTTAACGTCAAAAAACGCGAGATGTAACAAGTTGAGGGTCGTGATCGCGTGCCAGGGGCTGCGTTCGCGTAGGGTGTTTCTGAGGCAGTTCAATTATTCTGCTTCGTGATCACGAAGCTAGTCCCACTATTGTGAAGGGTTTACCTTGAGAAATGATATAAGTACTCTATTTCGAGGGTTTTAGTTATTTTATCACATTTTTATATTACGAGCTCGAATTTGGGCAATTCTTGAGGCAATTTTTACGATTTGGATTAGGGTAAGTATTTTTTTATGACGACCCAACCAGTCGTCTTAAGAATTAATGCCCCGATCCCCTATTAACTGCCTTTCCTAAGTTTATTTCTGCTATTTTGATTTTCCGAAATGTTCGGTTTTGAGTTTCGGAGAGTTTTGGGACACTTAGTCCCTAAATGAGAGCTTAAGTGTTGAAAAGTTGACCGTAGTTGGAACAGTATGAAGACGGCCTCGAAATGGAAATTTGATGGTTTCTTTAGCTCTATTGGGTGATTTCGGGTTTAGTTGCGTGTTTGGATTGTGTTTTGGAGGTTCGTAGCTAATTTAGACTTGAAATGCCGAAAGTTGAATTTTTGAAGTTTCCGATTCAATAGTTAGATTTTGATCTGAGGGTCGGAATGGAATTACAGAAGTTGGAGTAGCTCCATAGTGTTTAATGTGATGTGTGTGCAAAATTTCAAGTCATTCGGACGAGGTTTGATAGACCTTTTGATTGAAAGCGTATTTTTAGAGTTTTTGGAATTCTTAGGCTTGAATCAGATCAAAAATAGGTGTTTTGATGTTGTTTTGAGCATTCCAAAGGTTGGAAAAAGTTTGAATGATGTTTTAGGATTGGTTGGCAGGGTTGGTTGAGGTCCTGGGGGCCTCGGGTGTGTTTCGGATGCTCAACGGACCATTTTTAAACTTGGAAAGATTGCAGATTTTCTACTGTTGTGTTGTAGAGGAAACATTCATCGCGCTGGCGATAGGGTCTCGTGTTCGCATAGAGAATCTGGGTGAAGCAGCTAAATCATTCTTCGCATTTGCGATGAGGTCCCGCATTCGTGAAGGTATGGACCTGTTGGTCTTCGCATTCGCAACATGGTGCTCGCGTTCGCGTAGGATCTGCCAGTGTGAGCTACGCATTCGCGAGTGGACCTCGCGCTCGTGAAAGAGCAATTTGTCCAGGAGATTTCTTTATACATTGCGTTCGCGATAGTAGTTTCGCGTTCGCGAAGAGGAACGCGTCTGGGCAGAATATAAAATTTCAAAGTCGAGGGTTAGCCATTTGTGTGAAAACTAAAGCTTCGGAGCTCGAATTTGAGCGAGATTTTGAGGGATTTTCAGAGATATTAATTGGGTAACGATTATTAACTTATTTTTTCTTGTAACCCATTAATCCAAACATGAATTCATCATTTAATTTCAGATTGGAGATGAAAATTGGGAAAAAGTTGGAAGAAACTTCTTAGACCTAAAATTGACTTTTGAGTGGGAATTTGACCTTAGATTTGGATAATTTTGGTATGTATGAACTCGTGAGTGTATGAGGATTCTGAAAATATAAATTTTACCCGATTCCGAGATGTGGGCCCGAGGGGTGTTTTGGTCATTTTACCTAATTTCGCGTATTAGCTTAGAATTTTTTTGTAGAATCAGTTACTTGAAGTGTTATTTACACAATGAAATTGAATTGAATAGATTTGGGCCATTTGGAGTCGATAACTCGTGGCAAGAGTGTGGTTTTGAGTTGATTTTGAGCCGGTTCGAGGTAAGTGGCTTGCCTAACCTTGTGTGGGGGACCTTTCCCCTTAGGATAATGTATATTTGATAATTGAAATGCCTTGTACGTGAGGTGGCGAATGCGTACTTTTGCTAATTGTTGGAAATCCGGTTTTCATTAAGTAATTACTAGTATGTTTCCTTTCATGTTTTTATTACTTGCACTATTATGCCTGTTGTTAGCTTAGGAAAGCATGTCTAAGTGATTTAATTTCTTTATTTGCTCAAACTGCCTTACCTGAATTCTGTGCAGCATGCTAGGCTAGAATTACTTGTTGCCTTAATATGAAATTTTCTATTTTTGAATATTTTCCTATTGCTGCTGTGTATTTACATTGGGACTACGGATGTGGGATTCCGGTAGATCCCCCTTGTCTGTTTATTTAGGACTACGGATGTGGGATTCCGGTAGATCCCTTGCACAGTTATATGGAACTACGAGATTGCACCTGGTAGATTCCCCCAGTACTACGTATTTATATTTGGGACTACGAATCAGGATTCCGGTAGATCCCCACGCACTGATACTTGGACTACGGGATGGGATCCCGGGAGATCCTTCGGATATATATATATATGATGGACTATGAGACAATATTTCGGGAGATCCACTGGATAGATATAATTGGGACTACAGGACGGTACCCTAGAAGGTACCCCAGTTGTTATCTCTATGTTGAGTTGTATTTCCTTTTTGTGATTATTTTGCCTCTGTTCTAGTTATTGTTGCTCTCTCTATTCAATGTTATTTCTTACTGTTGCACTTAATTATACTGTCTTGTTCCACTCTGTTATACTTTTTATTATATTTAACCTCAGTAGGGCCCTGACCTTCCTCTTCACTACTCGACCGAGGTTAGGCTTAGCATTTATTGAGTACCGCTATGGTGTACTCATGCCCCTTATGCGCATGTTTTTCATGTGCAGATCCAGGTACTGTAACTCAGTCTTATCACCCTTGAGGCGAGGCGACTGCTCCAACGACTTCGAGGTATATCTGCTGCGTCCGCAAACCGAGGAGCCCCTTTCTATTCTAGCTTTTAAACATTTGACCTTCTGTATTTCTTTTCCTTGTTAGATATTCTGGAGTTAGAGTACTGTGTAGTGATCCTTAGCTTGTGATTCATGGGTTTTAGGGTCTTGGAGATATATATTGGTTTCTGAGAGTTAAATATTGTGTATGCCAAGCAGCATTTTTAAACACTGTCTTATTACTCTAATTCTGTTTTAAATTGTTTTACTTCCGCAAATTGGTTTATTTTCCGTAAATTTAGGCTTACCTAGTCATAGGGACTAGGTGCCGTCACGATGGTTCACGGAGGGCGAAGTCGTGAGAAGTTGGTATTAGAGCTCTAGATTCATAAGAGTTATGAATCACAAGCCAGTTTATTAGAGTCTCATTGATCAGTACGGAGACGTCTGTACTTATCTACGAGAAGCTATGTAACTGTTAGGAAAATTCCACTTCATTTGATTTCCTTGTCGTGCGATATTTTGACATCACAATTCTAAACTTCTATCTTCTACTCTCTTACAGATGGTGAGGACACATGCTACCCGAGATAATCAGTCACCCGCGCCTCCTACTGCAGCCGTTAGAGGCCAAGGCCGGGATAGAGGCCAAGGATACGCACGTGGTGCAGCCAAAGAACCTGTGCGAGCTGCCGCTGAGGTACCACCAGCAGTTCCAGCCAGAGTCCAGGCACCTGACACGCCTACTGTTACTACTACTCCAGCTCATCTGGAGACTTTGGCATAGTTCTTGAGCATGTACACCACTCTGGCTCAGGCAGGGTTGCTTCCCTTTGCTGCAGCTACATCTCAGGCCGGGAGAGGAGCACAGACTCCTGCTGCCCGCACTCCTGAGCAATGAGTGCATGTTGAGCAGGTCCCTGAGATTATTCTTGTACCGCCTGCAGTGCTAGTTCAGCCCGAGGGTAGGGTAGCGGCTTCCGAGGAGCAGCTGAGGCTTGAGAGGTTCAAGAGGTACAAGCCTCTTGTATTCAGCGGTCTAGCATCGGAGGATGCTCTGGGATTTCTAGATGAGAGTTACCGCATTCTTCATACCATGGGTATATCAAGATCGAGCAGGGTGCTTTCAGAGGTCAGTCCAGCAGACCTAGTCTGATCCAGTCGCAACCACCACATCCTCCCAGAGCTTTTTTTGAGTGTGGTGACACACGTCATATGGTGAGGGATTGCCCCAGACTTGGAAGGGGTGCACCTCCGCAGATTTCTCAGCCACAGCGTGCCCCGCAGAGTTCTTAGGCTATAGTTACAACTCCATTTGCTATCCCACCTGCTCAGCCAGCTAGAGGTGGAGGTCGGGGAGGTAGAGGTCACCCTAGAGGGGGAGGCCAGGCCCGATACTATGCCCTTCCTGCCTGTACCGAGGTTGTTGCCTCTGATTCTGTCATCACAGGTATTATACTAGTTTGTCACAGAGATGCATCGGTTCTATTCGATCCAGGCTCCACTTATTATTATGTGTCTTTTTATTTTGCTCCACATTTGGGTGTATCTCAGGATTCTTTGAGTTCCCCTATTTATGTTTCTACTCCTGTAGGAGATTCTCTTATTGTGGACCGCGTTTATTGGTCATGTTTGGTTGCTCTTAGTGGTTTTGAGACCAGAGCTGATTTATTGTTGCTCAACATGGTAGATTTTGATATTATATTGGGCATGGACTGGTTTTCGCCCCATTATTCTATTCTTGATTGTCACGCCAAAACCGTAACGCTGGCTATGCTAGGTGTACCGTGTGTTGAGTGGAATGGTACTTTAGATCACACTCCCAGTAGAGTTATTTCTTTTCTTAAAGCTCAGCATATGGTTGAGAAGGGGTGTGATGCGTATTTAGCTTATGTGAGAGATATCAATATTGATACCCCTTCAGTTGTTTCAGTTCCAGTAGTATGGGATTTTCCCGATGTATTTCCAGCTGATCTTCCGGGCATGCCGCCTGATAGAGATATTGATTTTGGCATTGATCTATTGTCGGGTGCTCAACCCATTTCTATTCCTCCGTATCGTATGACTCCTCCTGAGTTGAAATAGTTGAAGGATCAGTTACAGGAATTGCTTTATAAGGGTTTTATTCGGCCTAGTTTATCACCTTAGGGTGCTCGTGTCTTGTTTGTGAAGAAAAAGGATGGTTCTATGCGTATGTGTATTGATTATCGCCGGTTGAACAAGGTTACAGTGAAGAACCGTTATCCTTTGCCTCGTATTGATGATCTGTTTAACTAGCTTCAAGGCGCACGTGTGTTTTCTAAGATCGATTTGCGCTCAGGTTACTATCAGCTGAAGATTCAGAAGCCAGATATTCCGAAGACTGCTTTCAGGACTCGGTATAGTCATTACGAGTTCTTTGTTATGTCATTTGGGTTGACCAATGCCCCAACAGCCTTTATGCATTTGTGCATAGTGTGTTCCGGCCGTATCTTAACTCGTTCGTCATTGTCTTTATTGATGATATTCTGATGTATTTCCGGAGTCGGGAAGATCATGAGCAGCACCTGAGGACTATGCTTCAGACTCTGAGAGAGAAGAAGTTATATGCTAAGTTCTCAAAATGTGAGTTTTGGTTGGATTCAGTGGCATTCTTAGGCCACGTGGTATCGAGTGAGGGTATTCATGTGGATCCGAAGAAGATAGAGCCCATGCAAGGTTGTCCCAGAACATCCTCAGCTACCGAGATCCGTAGTTTCCTTGGCCTGGTGGGTTACTATCATCATTTTGTGGAGAGGTTTTCATAGATTGCAGCCCCTATGACCAGGTTGACCCAGAAGGGTGCTCCGTTTCAGTGGACAGAGGAGTGTGAGGCGAGCTTTCAGATGCGCAAGACAACTTTGACTACAACCTCAGTTTTGATATTGCCTACAGGTTCGGGGTCTTATACGGTCTATTGTGATGCCTCGAGGATTGGCCTCGGAGTGGTGTTGATGCAAGACGGTAGGGTGATTGCCTACGCGTCCAGACAGTTGAAGATACATGAGAAGCACTACCATAAAAATTCACGACCTTGAGTTAGCTGTCATTGTTCACGCCCTGAAGATTTGGCGCCATTATTTATACGGGGTTCCCTGTGAGATTTATACTGACCATCGGAGCTTGCAGCACCTATTCAAGCAAAAGGATCTAAATTTGAGCCAGAGGAGGTGGTTAGAGTTGCTGAAGGACTATGACATCATTATTTTGTATCACTCGGGCAAGGCCAATGTGGTGGCCAATGCTTTGAGTCGCTGGGTGGAGAGTTTGTGGAGTTTGGCTTATTTACCAGCATCGAAGAGGCCTATGGCGATGGATGTTCAGGCCTTAGCCAACCAGTTTGTGAGATTGGATCTTTCGGAGCCTAGTTGGGTTCTAGCTTGTATGGTTTCTCGGTCTTCCTTATTTGATCGTATCAGGGAGCATCAGTATGATGACCCTCATTTACTTGTCCTCAAGGACAAGGTCCAGCACGGTGATACCAGAGATGTGACTATTGGTGATGATAGGGTGTTGAGGATGTAGGGTCAGATTTGTGTACCCAATGTCGATGGGCTTCGAGAGTTGATTCTAGAGGAGGCCCATAGTTCACGGTATTCCATCCATTAGGGTGTCGTGAAGATGTATTAGGATTTGAGGTAGCACTACTGGTGGAAACGGATGAAGAAAGATATAGTTAGGTTTGTAGCTCGGTGCCTCAACTGTCAGCAGGTGAAGTATGAGCACCAAAGGCCGGGTGGATTGCTTCAGCAGATAGAGATTCCAGAGTGGAAGTGGGAGCGGATCACCATGGACTTTGTAGTTGGTCTCCCACGGACTTTGAGAAAGTTCGATGCTATTTGGGTGATTGTGGATCGACTAACCAAGTTCGCTCATTTCATTCCTGTATGTACTACTTATTCTTTGGAGCGATTGGCGGAGATTTATATCCAGAAGATTGTTCATCTGCATGGTATTCCAGTGTCCATCATTTTAGATAGAGGTACTCAGATCACATCGCGGTTCTGGAGGGCCGTTCAGCATGCATTTGGTACTCGGATAGAATTGAGTACAACATTTCACCCTCAGACAGACAGTCCGAGCGCACTATTCAGATTCTTGAGGATATGCTCCGTGCGTGTGTGATTGAGTTTGGAGGGTCTTGGGATCAATTCTTTCCATTGGCAGAGTTTGCTTACAACAACAGCTATCAGTCCAGCATTCAGATGGCACTGTATATGGCTTTATATGATAGGCGGTGTAGATCCCCGGTGGGTTGGTTTGAATCGGGTGAGGCTAGACTATTGGTCACAGACTTGGTTCAGGATGCTTTAGAGAAGGTTAAGGTGATTCAGGATAGACTCCGTACAGCCCAGTACAAACAGAAGAGTTACGCGGACCAAAAGGTTCGTGATGTTTCCTATATGGTTGGAAAGTGGGTTCTGCTTCGGGTTTTGCCTATGAAGGGCGTTATGATATTTGGGAAGAAAGTGAAGTTGATTCTGAGGTTTATTGGTCCTTTTGAGATATTGAGGCGTGTTGGGGATGTTGCTTATGAGCTTGCTTTACCTCCCATCTTGCATGTTTCGATGCTCCGGAGGTATCACGGTGATCCATCGCACGTGTTGAATTTCAGTTCAGTCCAGTTGGACAAGGATCTATCCTATGTTGAGGAGCTAGTGGCAATATTGGACATGCAGGTTAGAAAGCTGAGGTCAAAAAATATTGCATCCGTGAAGGTTCAGTGGTGGGGATAGCCGGACGAGAACGCGACCTAGGAGACCGAGCAGGATATGCAAAGCCGTTACACTTATCTTTTCACTACTTCAAGTATGTTTTCATGCTCGTTCGAGGACCAACGAATGTTTAAGTGTAGGAGGATGTGACGACCCGGCCGGTCATCTTAAGTATTAACGCCCCGATCCCTTATTAACTGCCTTCCCCAAGTTTATTTCTTCTATTTTGATTTGCCGGGATGTTCGGTTTTGAGTTTTGGAGAGTTTTGGGACACATAGTCCCTAAATAAGAGCTTAAGTGGTGGAAAATTAAACTTAGTCGGAATAGTGTGAAGACGGCCTCGGAAAGTAAATCTGATGGTTCCGTTAGCTCCATTGGGTGATTTCGGGCTTAGGGACGTGTTCGGATTGTGTTTTGGAGGTTCGTAGCTAATTTAAGCTTGAAATGTTGAAAGTTTAATTTTTAAAGTTTCTGGTTTGATAGTGAGATTTTGATCTGAGGGTCAGAATGGAATTCCGGAAGTTGGAGTAGCTCTGTAGTGTTTAATGTGTCGTGTGTGCAAAATTTCAGGTCATTCGGACGAGGTTTGATAGACTTTTTGATCGAAAGCATATTTTTAGAATTTTTGAAATTCTTAGGCTTGAATCCAATGAAAATAGGTGTTTTGATGTTGTTTTGAGCGTTCCGGAGGTTGGAACAAGTTTGAATGATGTTTTAGGATTGGTTGGCAGGGTTGGTTGAAGTCCCGGGGGCCTCGGGTGTGTTTTGGATACTCAACGGACCATTTTTGGACTTGGAAAGATTACAGATTTTCTATTGTTGTGTTGTAGAGGAAATATTCATCGCGTTTGCGAGAGGGTCTCGCGTTCGCGTGGAGCATCTGGGTGAAGCAGCTAAATCATGCTTCGCGTTTGCGAAGGTATGGACCCGTTGGTCTTCGCGTTCGCGTAGGGTCTGCCAGTTTGAGCTACGCGTTCATGAGTGGACCTCGCGTTCGTGAAAGAGGAAGTTGTCCAGTAGATTTCTTTGTGCATCGTGTTCGCTATAGTAGTCTCGCGTTTGCGAAGAGGAATGCGTCTGAGCAGAATATAAAATTTCAAAGTCGAGGATTAGCCATTTTTGTGAAAACTAAAGCTTGGGTGCTCGGATTTGAGCGAGGTTTTGAGGGATTTTCAATGATATCGATTGGGTAACGATTCTTAACCCCTTTTTGCTTGTAACCCATTAATCCAAACATGAATTCATCATTTAATTTCAGATTGGAGATGAAAATTGGGGAAAAGTTGGAAGAAAGTTCTTAGACCTAAAATTTGACTTTTGAGTGGGAATTTGACCTTAGATTTGGATAATTTTGGTATGTATGAACTTGTGAGTGTATGAGGCTTCTGAAAATATAAATTTTACCCGATTTTGAGACGTGGGCCCGAGGGGCGTTTTGATCATTTTACCTAATTTTGCATATTAGCTTAAAATTGCTTTGTAGAATCAATTATTTAAAGTGTTATTTACATTATGCAATTGAATTGAATAGATTTGGGCCATTTGGAGTCGAGTACTCGTGGCAAGAGTGTGGTTTCGGGTTGATTTTGAGCCGGTTCGAGGTAAGTGGCTTGCCTAACCTTGTGTGGGGCACCTTTCCCCTTAGGATTTGGTATATTTGGTAATTGAAATGCCTTGTACGTGAGGTGACGAGCGCGTACTTGTGCTAATTGTTGGAAATTCGGTTTTCATTAAGTAATTACTAGTATGTTTCATTTCCTATTTTTATTACTTGCACTAATAAGCCTGTTGTTATGTTAGGAAAGCATGTCTAAGTGATTTAATTGCTCAAACTGCCATACCTGAATTCTATACAGCTACTAGGCTAGAATTACTTGTTGCCTTAATATGAAATTTGCTATTTCTAATATTTTCCTGTTGCTGCTATGTATTTACATTGGGACTACGGATGTGGGATTCCGGTAGATCCCCCTTGTCTGATTATTTGGGATTATGGATGTGGGATTTTGGTAGATCCCCCTGCACAGTTATATGGAGCTACGGGACTGCACCCGGTAGATTCCAAGTACTGGTTATTTATATTTGGGACTACAGATCAGGATTCCGGTAGATCCCTGCGCACAGATAGTTGGACTACGGGACGGGATCCCGAGAGATCCTTCGGATATATATGATGGACTACGGGACGGTATCCTAGGAGATCCACTGGATAGATGTAATTGGGACTACAGCACAGTATCCTGGAAGGTACCCCAGTTGTTATCTCTACGTTGAGTTGTATTTCATTTCCTTGATTATTTTGCCTCTGTTCTTGTTGTTGTTGCTCTTTCTATTCTATGTAATTTCTTATTGTTGCACATAATTATATTGTCTTGTTCTACACTGTTATACTTTGTATTGTATTTAACCTCAGTAGGGTCTTGACCTTCCTTGTCACTTCCCGACCGAGGTTAGGGTTGGCACTTACTGAGTACCACTGTGGTGTACTCATGCCCCTTCTGCGCATGTTTTTTATGTGCAGATCCAGGTACTGCGACTCAGTCCTATCACCCTTGAGGCAAGGTGACTGATCCGGCGACTTCGAGGTATATCTGCTGCGCCCGCAGACCGAGGAGTCCCTTTCTATTCTAGCTTTTAAGCATTTGCCCTTCTGTATTTCTTTTCCTTGTTAGGTATTCTGGAGTTAGAGTACTGTGTAGTGATCCTTAGCTTGTGATTCTTGGGTTTCCGGGTCTTGGAGATATGTATTGGTTTCTGAGAGTTAAATATTGTGTATGTCGAGCGGTATTTTTAAACACTGTCTTATTACTCTAATTCTGTTTTAAATTATTTTACTTCCGCAAATTGGTTTATTTCCCGCAAATTAGGCTTACTTAGTCGTAGGGACTAGGTACCGTCACGATGGTTCACGGAGGGCGAACTAGGGTCGTGATAATTTTACTCGGATTTGATTATTTTATATTATTCCATCTTTGATTTTGGCATTTGATTGGTGAATCTAAAGAGCAATTAGGGGTTTGATATTTGGGATTTGAACATTGGAGTCGGATTTGAGTGAAACTAGTATGATTGGACTCATATTAAAATGGTTGTCGGAATTGGTGAGTTTTTCGGGTTCCAGGGTGCGGGCCTGGTTTTCATTTTGGTTGAATTTGAGTATTTGATTAATGATTCGACCTTTATAATTTGTATTTGTTTCTTATGGCAGTATTTGATCTTTTTGAGTTGCTTTTGGCTAGTTTCGAGCCGTTCGAAGGTCGATTCATGTGGGATGGATCATTTAGATTATTAATTTGGCTTTATTGACGTATGTATCTTACCTAAACTTGATTGAGGCACTAGTTTCCTGAGTTATTAGTGATATCTACGTGCTGTAGGTGGCGCATATGTGTGGGATTGGGCCCATGTGCATGCACCGGGGTATTTTTCATACTAGGGGTAGTGTTTAGGCTATGATATCCTTGGATTGATTGCTTAGCTTCATGTTGTGATTGTTTTTATATTTGTACCTCTCTTATGAGCCATTTAAGCCATGTTTGTGGATACAAAGAGGATAATCTTCTTATTGAACCTAATAAGTGCTACTTTCATGATGTATTTACCTAATTTGAACTATGATAGTACACTTTGCACATGCTTACACTATAGCATGTCACATATACAAGTGCAGGAGTATTAAATTTGATGTTAATTGATCGTGTACATATTTGCTTATATATTTGCTTTCTTTCTGATATGGATTGGACTGGTGGCATGTGACCACGCCGGGCAGATTGTGATATTGAACTTATGATCATGCTAGGAGGATTATGATATTGAGAATGTGACCACGCCGGAAAAATTATAATATTGAGCCTGTGATCATGCCAGGTGGATTGTAATATTGAGCATGTGACCAAGCTGGGCAGATTGTTATATTGAGCTTGTGATCATGCAAGGTGGATTGCACATGACTAGGTTATGCAGCTTGCAGATATGGATCCATTCCCCTAGGGCCACCCTCTCATGTGTCTTCTTGATGCTTAACATATAGATTGTGAGAAACCGACGAGTTTCTAGTTGATGTGGACTTTGGAAAATGCTAATCAGTGGTTTGGTTCGGTTATTGTGTTCTTGATGTGGTCCTTAGAGTCGTATTATTATTTCAATTTTGATCGGGTTGCACACTATAACAAAATGATGTTTTGGTTATTGTGTTTCATCTTTACTTGCAATCTCCTTGGTTGTTTACCTGATTTATTTGCATATTCTCTTTATAGGCTGGATTATTGGCTAAACAGAGTACGTTGAGTTACTTTGTGCACCAAGGTGATTTTATCTGTTATTCATGACTTGATTATATTATTGCTCTGTACTTTTTAGAATTATGAACTGTACATGTGATTAACGAGTAATATTTATATTTTTTGCTCAAATTACCTCGCCAAAGTGAGTGATTATACTTGCTGAGTATATGGGGTCGGTTGTACTCATACTGCACTTCTGTACCTTGCGTGCAGATCTTGGAGCTGAGATGATATGGATGGCGGAAGTTGGCATTGGAGACGTACCTGCTTTCTGGATATAGGTACCACGTGTCCTCTATAATATTAGATTTGTAATCTGTATATATATATTCCAAACGGATATTTTATTTGTTTTCATATCAGCATGTGTAAATCTAAGTCTTAGTAGCTCATGACTTGTACTACCAATCATTGGGTTATTGTACAAAAATTTAGTTATTTCAATTATTGATTTCTTATTATTTTCATTAAAATTGAGTTGATTATTGCTTGGCTTACCTAGCGGGTTGGGTTAGGTGTCATCACGACTAGAGGGATTTTTGGGTCGTGACAACCTATAAGTCTATAAAGATCATTATCTTAATGGTCTGCTAAACCAGTAAGAATCCGAGTAAGGGTTCTAGTTTTTCTAGGGGAGAGAGGGGTGTTAGACATCCCTTAAAATATAGTTAAAAGTAGTTCCTTAAACCTAGGGTAAATGCGGGATAAAGAATTATTTATATCCTAGTCAATTCGTGGTTAAAGTTACAAAGTGGGTCTATATGAAAACTTGCTTAAAGTGAAGAACTGGTTTAGTTTCATAAAAAGTACTTATTTCAGAAATAGATTTACAACTTTATGAAAGATGTTTGATTTTTTAAAAGCTATATTGTAAGACTTATTCCAAATAAAGATTGGTTAAAAATATAAGTCTATGTTAATACTAACTGTCAAGACCGAATTCCTACTATAGGCCGTAATGGCGCACAATATCGTTGTTAGGCAAGTCAATGGTGAACTATCAACTTAATTATTCATTTTATCACTTTTGAAATCATGAGTTTTATTAAATAAAAAATCAATGCGGAAAAAACCAAGGTTCTACAAAACATTAATTAAACATGAAAAGGAAATGGTGACAAAATTAAGAAAAACCATAACATCTGCTAAAAACTCCCAAACCCGGTGTCACAAGTGCATGAGGATATACTAAGAAGTAAAATACTAATACAATATCTATCTGGAAGGTAAAAATAGGAAGGGAAACATAAATGAACATGATGGAGACTCTGTGTTCTATGGATCGTAACATGGAATGCAACTCACCATAGTGTCCCCTCAACAGTTGCGCTCATACGCCCAATGACCACTAAAAATACCTACACAATCAGTGTAGAAGTGTAGTATGGGTACGCAAAATCAACGTGTACCCAGTAAGTATCTAGTCTAACCCTAAAGAAGTAGTGATGAGGGTTCAACATCAACACTTACTAGTGGTCCAATAAATTATTAAAATAAACTATAAATAAGAATGAAACACAATGGTAATAATGAGGTTAATTGTAACTAACATAATGACAATGTGAATTCCTCAAATATCATATACTATCTCACTCAGATACAAAATTTCAAGTTCTATCTCAAGCAGATAAGGAATGTCATATAATGCCAAGTCTCAATCAAAAAGGAAAAATCTCATGAATATTCGGACTCCTAGCGATATTACATATGAGTTATGACGAGGTCGTACTGCCCGATCTATAAAGTCATGTACATATACTGTATAGGTTGTATGGCCCGATCAACAGATGCATCTCAGATATACTGTCGAGGCGTTTGGCCTGATCCTCAAGAAGAGAAAAAACTTATCGAATTATGGGCCACATATTTGCAACACAAGAACAAAAACATAAAGTAATCATAACTTTTACCAACAATCAAATATCCCGTCAAACAACTCAAGATAATGAGGTTCGACCTCACACGATCTATAATCAAATTTCATTTATAAGTTTTAGGTAATTAAATTAACAAGTTAAGTTCAGGTAATACCAATATTGCATGATCAAGTCCGAAGTCTACCCTGAGAAAAACATATTTTTTACTACGTACAGACTCGTGCCACCTCGTGCATACATGGCTCATATAACTAGCAGCACATAACAAATTTAACACCTACGGAGTAGTTTCCCCCTCACAAGGTGTAACGACCTGAACGGTTGTTTTGGGTATTTGCACTTTGCTTAGTGGTTTGAGGGCATGTATATCTCCTATGATATATTACAACTTGTGTGTATCGTCGGTTTCAGTTTCCGGGTGATTCGAAATTAGTTTGGAAGAATGGATTTCATTATTGAAGCATTAAGTTGGAAGAGTTGACCAAGTTTGACTTTTGTGAATTTGAACTTGGAACGGAGTTTCGATGGTTCCGTTAGGTCCGGATGGTAATTTTGGACTTGGACGTATGCCTGAATCATTTGGATATTTCTAGAAGGATTCGGTAGTAATTGGCGAAAGTTAGAAATTTGAAGGTCTGGAAAGTTCATAAGTTTGACCGAAAATTGACTTTAAGGATATCGGATTGGGATTGTGGTTCCAAGAATTGGAATAGCTTCGTTATGTCATTTGGGACGTGTGTGGAAAATTTGAGTTCATTCCGAGTTGATTTTATATGTTTCGGTGCGAGTTTTGAAAGTTGAAAGTTCAAAAGTTCATTAAGTTTGATTTGAGGAACGATTTTTCATTTCGATGTTATTATGCATGATTTAAAGCCCGGGTAGATCCGTATTATGTTATGGGATTTGTTGGCATGTTTGGACAGGGCCCCGAGGAGCTCAGGTAAGTTTTATAGTGGAATTAGAGCATTTTTGTCCTTCATGTTTGATTGCTAGTGTGTTCTGATATCTGGTGCCTCGATTGGTCTTCGCGATAATGAAATATGTGATGCGATCGTGTTGGGGAAAACTTGGAGCTGGGCAGTTTCTTAATCGTTGTCGCAATTGGAGGGTCGCTATTGCGTAGCTTGGAGCTGGATACTGTCCGTGTTCGCATGGTGGAGGCCGTGTTCACATAGAGCTAAGGCGGGAAGTTGAGAGCTAGAAATTCTTCATCGTGTTCATGAGAGATGGGACACATCGCGCTTTGTCACCTGTGCGCTTCGCATTCGCATGGATATTTATGCAATCGCATATTGTATTGTTGGGAGGCAGTGTTGGTTGTTTTTCGCGTTAATGAAGGTTGTTCTGCCGTCGCAGGGTAATTCTGGGCATTGTATTTTTTCTTCTTCGTGATTGCGGTGGTATTTACACGATCTTGATTCATTAATTCGTCCAGTGATTATAAGTACTCTATTTTTGGGGATTTTGACCATTTTAGCATATTTGGAGCTATAGAGCTCGACTAAGACGATTTTTGAAGTGATTTTTAATGTATGGATTGGGGTAAGTATTCTCTACTCGGTCTTGGTTGAATTTCGTGAATCTATCTTTATTTTTGGTAATTGGATTGTGAATTTTGAAGAGAAAATTTGGGGGGGTTTGTCTAAAGTTTCATAGAGTGACATTTTGAGTTTTGAACATCGATTCGGAGTCGGATTTGAGTAAAACTAGTATGGTTGGACTCGTAATTGAATGCGTTGTCGGATTTTATGAGTTTCATTGGGTTCCGAGGTGCAAGCTCGGGTTTGACTTCTTGGTTGATTTTGGATTTTTAATTAAATATTCGACCTGAATTGATAGGGTTTGTTTCCTTTGGCATTATTTGATATTCTTGAGTTTTTTTGCTAGTTTCGAGACACTTGGATATCAGTACTATCATAACTCAAACCAATCGGCTGTGACGGAACTCGGTGCCTTACCCAACCGAGTACCAACGTAACATATCTTTCTTATCATACCATCATGGGTAAATAAGCCAAAAGGTCGTCATGAGATAACCAGAATAAAACATAAGGGAATACTTGACATAGGACGACCCAACATGATATAGAAACTTATACATGTGACGTATGAGACTATAAGGCTGACATGATCATTTGTAAACTCAAAACATACGCTGACAAGGCCATAAAGTATCCATATACCTGACATATGTCTACAAGCCTCTAAGGGGTCATTTGGTACGGTGTATAAGAATAGTGCGGAATAGTGTGTATTAGTAATGCATGTATTAATAATGCATGTATTAGTAATGCAAGCATTAGTTATGTAAATATTATTTCTTATCTATTGTTTGGTGTGGTGTATTAAAATTATAATGCATTGCATAATTTTTAAAAATAATAGTTGCTTACAAAAATGCCCTCCATATTCTCTAGCTTTAAGACACTTTAAGGATAATTTTGTCTTTAACCACGCTAATGCATGCATTAAAGCCTTGTTATTATTAATGCCATGGTTTTCTATGCATTACTTATGCATAGGATAATGCCAAGTATGATGTATAACTAATACAAGTATTAGTTATACACAAGTTGAAAAAAGGTAGCAAACAAGGTATTAGTAATGCATAAAGCTAATGCTTGCATTATTTTTTCTAATACCTCCTACCAAACGACCCCTAAGAGACATAAATGCCATAAAGGTCGGGACAGGGCCCCGCCATACCAATCAATACATTTCCAAATCATACTAACCAAATAGGTAACTTCGGAGCAAGTGGAGTGCACCAACACCTTCCGTTAAGCTGATAGCCTATTAGGAGGACTATCAACCTATCTATCAGGACCTACGGGTAGGAAATGCAACGTCCCCATGAAATAGGGACGTTAGTACAAATAAAGTATCGCGTATGTAAGAAATGAAAAGTAGTTTATAAATGACATGACAAAAACATGGAGTAAAGGACTCAACCTGTAAGTCTGAAAACTGTGAATCATGAAACATTTATAATGTCATGGATATTCGTATAAATATCATATCATACATAGGTATATGTGTACATAACATCATCAAGCCTCTGAGGGCATCCCATCATATCATCTCGGCCTCTGTGGGCAAAATCATCAACGTATACCAGTTGATGAGGTAGTGGTATGTATGTAACGCCATAGCCTTTTCTCATACCCCATATACATATACTATACTCGTATACAACGTCATCTGGTCATGGGTCAATATACATGTATAAACAAATGTAATGCATAATGAAGTAAGTCAATAAGATCTCTCAGAATGTCATGAGACCCATGAACAGACGATATGATAGTAGGACATATGGGGAATCAAGGACATAGGCAACCGTAGTACTTACTAAGAATAGGATCATTTATGAAAGTCGCATGCTTGCTCATTTCATTGTATCATATGGATCATGCCAAAGGAAAGAAGGGATAGCCTTAATATACCTTAACTCTTTTGATCCCTTAATACCTTCCAAGCAATTCCTCAAACAACTCAACTCATTCTACCATAGTATAAGGAGATTCAAAATCAATGCTGAGTAAAAGCTAAGTCCGCAACTTAAATTAGTAGCTCGTTTATGTAAATTTGGGCAGCATCTCCCCTATAACAAGGGCCTCCTACAATACAATATACCAACAACAACAACCAGATAAATCCAGCAACATATAAATATCAATGACAAGACATCATATAGCAACATCAAGTCACAACTACTTCACAACGAGCGACGAGCTCCGATTGGAATCCGTATACCTCATACCACCCCTTATAGACTTCTTACTTTAACTTAACAGTATTATTAACATTATAATGAAGTCATTCATTAATGATTTCAGCCTTATACCATATATTTATAACAAAGAAAAAAATCCACAACTCCAACTATCCTCAATTAGCAACTTTTTTCACTAGTTCATGTTGAGTCCATCCATTTAACTTAATCGACATCAAGATAACCTTAAGAACATGCAAAAACAAAATATAAATACCTCCAACAGTAACTTCAAGTCAAAATCCAAGTTTTATTTAGCTTATAATAGTCCTCAATGGCAATACAACGCCATAGAAGTGACACAAGCTAATCCAAGTATTATCTTGTAGTTTATCATCCTAACTACTTAACCAACATACAAGAAAGCTTAAGAACAATTAATAGGTTGTTATACTCACCTTATCCTGTAGCAAAAACTTAAAATTTCAGCCAAACACAGCCCATAACTATCCTTAATGACAACATAATCTCAAAGAGGTGTTGTTCTTCACTAGAACTAACTTTTGATGCTGAAATATGGTGTAATCACTTCAAACCCTTATGGTATCTATTTAGGAGGGTTAGGAGAAGTTTGGAGACAAAGTTGAGTCAAAAAGTATCAAAAAATAGGCGTCCAAATCATTTATAAAGTGAAGTAGGTCAACCACCGCCTAAGTGGGTCCCATTGGGAGCTGCTTGCACGGTCTTGCGAAAATGGTGAAAATGCAACTATCTCTCTACTCCAATATTGTATCAACAAACGGTTTAATATGTTAAAAACTAGTCTTGTAGATCTTCAATTTGATAGGTAGATCACCCTGTAATTCCAAGTATATATGGAGAAAAGTTCAGCTACATTTGACCTATTTTCAGTACATTTATGAACGTAACTTGTGATGACCTTTGCCAACTTTTGTTCGACAACTTGCTTGACTTCAAAACGTAGCACATGACTACCATACGACTAAAATAAATTATAATATAACCTCCTTATCATATTAATAACCCTAGTCTCACCCCAAAGTACATGTTATAACATTCCAAACTTGTCGGTTTTTGACGAAACTTATTTTCTTCAACTAGTTTAGCTTCTAAGCTTTCCAACCCTCTTGGTACTTGTTATTGATGATCTTAAATATTTGTAAACTCCAAGGTAATATGATTAACTTACTTTATATGCTTCCAAATATAATCTCATTTCGTAGCTTATATCAATTGACTTACGACGTACTCTCACATACGAAAATATGGGGTGTAATAGGTATGCACGGGATGGCATTTTTGGAGTATCGTTTGGCTTGCTCAGTATTGAATTTGGCTTCTTCAAGGTAATTAACACTTTTAACCTTGGTTCTAAGGGTATGAACCCCTGAATATACGTGATATGTGTTTAGTATTAAGGTAACAGACATGCTAGGTGACAGGCGTGGGCGTGCACCATGTGAATTATGACTCGGTTATTTCTATGGTACTGTATAGTTACCTAATCCTATTTATATCCATGAAATTTCTACGTGCTAGAGTAATTGAGGTGTGATCCATGTTAGAAACCATGTATATGCAATATATGTATCCTGTTGGGACCCACTGAGGTCATTTATGCTATTGGGTTTAGGGGTGGGCATAAAATCTGAAAAACCGAATTCTGAATCGAACCAAATTAATTTGGTATTTCAGTTTTGATTTTTTCGGTATTTCGGTACAAAAATTTTGGTATTTCAGTAATTCGGTACGGTATACGGTATTGAATTATTGATATTTCAGTATTTCGGTATGCCGAACTACCGAAATAATTTACGAAGAAAAGACCATCTTCCACTTCTTAACTGTTTTATTTTGTTCACTGCTCCTTTTCTATTAGCAAGTCTTTTGAGTTTTCCCAAGTACTTTTTCTCCCAGTATACTATTTTTAAGCAATGATAAAAAGTTAGTTATTCTAACCCTAGCTTTGACTTGGGTTTGGAATTTGGACTTTTTATAAATCTCCCACTTTCCTTTCTATAAATATACCCTTAACCAAAAGAAACAGTCAAAATGGTGTCCTTAAGTTTAACTTCTTTTATGCTTGTTCTGTTGTTCATTTTCATAACCTTAAAGGTTTCAATTGCTTATACTGATCAAGGTACATAATCTTTTCTTTCGCCAGCCATCAATATGTTTTATGTTTTACTAAATCAACAGATTAGTTTCTTCTTTGTCCTATGAAATCTAATTAAAAGTTGACTACTCTTCTGCAGCTAAGCAAACCTTTGTTGTGGTCCATGAAGTAGAAAATGCTTTAAACCGAAATCATACCGAAACCGTACCGAACCAAAATAAAAAATACCTAACCATAAATATTTTGGTACGGTATTTGGTATACATAATTGATAAACCAAATATCGAACCAAAATTCTTAAATACTGAACTGAAATATCGAATACCCGCCCCTAATTGGGTTATTTACTTACATTGTAATTACATACTCAGCCATATGCATTCATTTATATATCATATCTTAGTCTTTGTTACCATTTATCGATACATCACATCATCAGTTTTAGGATGATTTTTATTACATTATGAGCCCGAGGTACTGGAGAGATTGATGACTGAATGAGGCTAAGGGCCTGATTGTAAGGATATTCTGGGATCGGGTTGCACGCGCATAGCAGGTATTATTGATTCATGATGGGATCGGGTTGCACGCCACAGTAGGTATTATTGACTCATGACTTAATTGGCTTATTATAGCGCTTGGGCTGGATCTTCCCCTTTGGAGTATGCACACCCACAGTGAGCACAACTGCTATTGATTTTTGGGTTGGATTTGCCCTGTGCAGTATAAAGTGCGAGTGTTGAGCGCGATGCTGAGTGACTGTGAGGACTGAGTGACTGTGAGAACTGAATGACTATGAGGATTGAGTGATTGGGAGGACTGAGTGCATTAACACTCCGAGAGTATGCACATGGCTTTATCACTGGATTGTCTTAAAGTTGGCATGTATACTTGACATACATGCATAGATATGCATTTCCTCATGCTTTACGGTATAGTGACACTCATGACATTCCCATGCGCATTGACTTGGAGGCTTAGAGATGAACTTTCCTCATGCCATATGATAATGAGACTTCTTAACTGTTGAAAGTTTTTGGGAAAAATTATAGTTTTCAAACTTACTCCTATTTTTGTTGTTTTCGGTGAAAGGTTTGGGATTTACTATTATATTTAAAAAGCATGCCTATTTTCTGTAATTTGTGAACGAGTTGTGCATCATATATCTGAGTTATTTCTTGTACTATTGTTATTATATTGATATAAACTATTGTTGGTTATTGGAATTGGACTCTAACCCCTGTCCCAGCTCGTCACTACTTTTGACTTAAGGTTAGTTTTGTTAATTATTGAGTAAATGGAGTCGGTTGTAGTCATACTACACTTCTACACCTTGCATGCAAATGTTTGATGTCGATGCTACTGTGTATGGCGAGAGCTGGATTTGAAGATGTACCTGATTTCGGGTCATAGCTGCCTCTTGTCCTTGATAGCTTTAGAATTTTTAATCTGATCATGTATTTTTCAAACATATGATATATTTATTTCATGCCAGTGTTGTAAACTCTAAATCTTAGAAGCTCGTGATTTATACTACGAGTCCCTAGGAATTATTTGCATAATAGTTCAGTTGTATTATTATTTCTTCTCTTAACAAATCTCATTTGAAATGGTTTATTATTAATTGGCTTACTTGACGGGTTGCGTTAGGTGCCATCATAGCTAGTTAAATTTTGGGTCGTGACACAAGGTTAGACAGGAGACTTACCTTGCTATGCAATCCGATAACAGGCTCCAACGCCTCTCTAACACCTCAAACCGATGTCAAATGATTCTGAAACTAATCGAACAACATGAAAATCAATCAAAATAAACTCCACCACTCATAATTTAACAATTTATAATAATTTCCAACCCCACTCAAAAAGTCAACAATATCAACCCCCGGGCCCATATGCCCAAATTTCAAAAACTACAAAGATAAATATTACTCATAGCACCACGAACTCAAATATATAATTTATTCCTAATTCCATATCTAATTTCATGAATAAAATCTAAAATTACCAATTTTAGGTTTCTTCCAAATCCTACAATTTCTACCAATTTTCATGTTAAAATCCATATATGTTCATGAAATATAATCAAAAGTGGTGTGGAAACACTTTCCACAAAGAGGCGGATGGAATAGCTCTATAAAACCGCCCCAAAATTGGCTCCAAGAGAGATATATGAGAAGAATGAGAAAATATCGATTTTTGCAAACTTATATTCTGGTGCTTCTTTCTTCCGAGAACTGACGGGGGTGACACCGACCTTTTGCTACTCTGAATACCAATTCTCACTGTCTGGTTTGGTCCGTTGGAGATATGGCTTTCTTCATTTAGGCTTTGTTATGCTGGGCATAATTCAATGTTCACAGGTCGCTTCTTTCAAGTCCCTTTTGACTCATGCGCTTGATTTTGCGCTAGGATCTCTGGTTGCAACCTTCCGCTTTCTGGTGCTGGGGATTTTTATTGTTTCCCGCCGGGGATTCCTGTTGGATTCTTCTGCTTTACTGACTTGCAATGTATTCCTCTATTATATGGGTGGGCTCCCAACTTCAACCAACAACTTTGAAAATAAATTCGACATTCCTTTCTTCAGTCAGGCTCCTGACTTCATCAACAACTTTGAAAAATAAAACGCCTTTCCCTTCTTCAGGCGGGCTCCTGACTTCAACAACAATTTTGAAAATAAAATGTCATTCCTTTCTTTAGGCTGGCGTGATTTCAACAACTTTTAAAAATAAAATGTCTTTCCTCTCTTCAGGCGGGCTCCTGATTTCAACAACTTTGAAAAATAAACGTCTTTCCTCTCTTCAGGCGGGCTCTTGATTTCAACAACTTTGAAAATAAAATGCCATTCCTTTCATTAGGCTGGCGAGATTTCAACAACTTTTAAAAATAAAACACCTTTCCTCTCTTCAGGCGGGCTCCTGATTTCAACAACAACCTTGAAAAATAAACGTCTTTCCTCTCTTCAGGCGGGCTCCTGATTTCAACAACAACTTTGAAAATAAACGCCTTTCCTCTGTTCAGGCGGGCTCCTGATTTCAACAACAACTTTGAAAAATAAATGTCTTTGCTCTCTTCAGGCGGGCTCCTGATTTCAACAACTTTGAAAATAAAATGTCATTCCTTTCTTTAGGCTGGCGAGATTTCAACAACTTTTAAAAATAAAACGCCTTTCCTCTCTTCAGGCGGGTTCCTGATTTCAACAACAACTTTGAAAAATAAACGCCTTTCCTCTCTTCAGGCGGGATCCTGATTTCAACAACTTTGAAAATAAAATGTCATTCCTTTCTTTAGGCTGGCGAGATTTCAACAACTTTTTTTTAAAAATAAAACGTCGTTCCTCTCTTCAGGCGGGCTCCTGACCTCAACAACAACTTTGAAAATGCCATTCCTTTCTTTAGGCTGGCGAGATTTCAACAACATTTAAAAATAAAACGTCTTTCCTCTCTTCAGGCGGGCTCCTAACTTCAACAACAACTTTGAAAATAAAATGTCATTCCTTTCTTTAGGCTGGCGAGATTTCAACAACTTTTAAAAATAAAATGCCTTTCCTCTCTTCAGGCGGGCTCCTGACTTCAACAACTTTGAAAAATAAAACGCCTTTCCTCTCTTCAGGCGGGCTCCTGACTTCAACAAACAACTCTGAAAATAAAATGTCATTCCTTTCTTTAGGCTGGCGAGATTTCAACAACTTTTAAAAATAAAACGCCTTTCCTCTCTTCAGGCGGGCTCCTGACTTCAACAACTTCGAAAAATAAAACGTCTTTCCTCTCTTCAGGCGGGCTCCTGACTTCAACAAACAATTCTGAAAATAAAACGCCTTTCCTCTCTTCAGGCGGGCTCCTGACTTCAACAACTTTGAAAATAAAATGCCATTCTTTTCTTTAGGTTGGCGAGATTTCAACAACTTTTAAAAATAAAACGCCATTCTGTTCTTTAGGGGTGGCTCCTGACTTCAACAACAACTTTGAAAATAAAATGTCATTCCTTTCTTTAGGCTGGCGAGATTTCAACAACTTTTAAAAATAAAACGTTTTTCCTTTCTTCAGGAGGGCTCCTGATTTCAACAACTTTGAAAATAAAATGTCATTCCTTTCTTTAGGCTGGCGAGATTTCAACAATTTTTAAAAATAAAACGCCTTTCCTTTCTTCAGGCGGGCACCTAACTTCTTCAACTTAAAATTTTAGCACCTCCATTCTCCAGGCGGGCTCCTGACTTCAACAACTTCTTAAAATTTTAACACCTCCATTCTCCAGGCGGGCTCCTGACTTCTTCAACTTTTCAAAATATATTCAGCCTCCATTCTCCAGGCGGGTTCCTGACTTCAACAACTTCCTCAAAATTTTTACACCTCCATTCTCCAGGCGAGCTCCTGACTTCAACACTAATATTTTTTAAAAATAAATCAAGCTCCTTTCGAGCTTTGGAGAAAGATTCATCGGACTAAGATTTGATATCTTAGGAGAAAATTTCATCAGACTAGGACTTTTATCCTAGGAGGAAAATGTAAAGATCAAAGGTTTGAGAAACGTACCTTTGTAATTCCTTTTTTTTTCTTTTCTTTTTCCCTTGCACTGCTTTGTTCCTATTTCAACTCTCAAGCAAAGAAAATTTTATCATGCAGTTTTTTTTTTTTTTTTTTTATGGTGGCCGATTTGTGGCCTTGCTGGGGGATGGTTATCTCCTTTAAAAACTCGTGTTGTCTTTCCCCGAGACTGCTGGGGATAACACTGCTGGGGAATTATTTACTTACCTGTTGGGGAATAATATTATTGGGGAGTCTCTTTTACTCCCCTTTTCTCCAAAGCTACTCCCTTCAATACTTTTCTCTCTCAACATTGTTGGGGATAAAATGTTATCAGCCGGTGATAACGCTGTTGAAGATAACACTGCTGGGAGATTTTGATTCTTTCAAACATAGTGTTTCACTCTTCTGAAGGCTGCTGGGAATGATACTGGCCTTTTGCTTTTTCCGAGCACAAGTTTCATCCTTTTGTTCTGTCCACTAGGGAACAACTTCCTTTATTAAAACTTGTTATGCTGGGGTAAAACTGGTTCAAAGACCACTTCCCTTGAGACTGGTGCTATCTTTATTCTTCCCTAACTGGGTATCTGACTTTCAGAAAATTTTCTAAATGAAAGGAATATTTTCTGCCCCAGTTTGATAATATCCCTTGTGGCATGCATTTCTGTCATCAATGCCATTTCATTTACCTGTTTCAAATCAAACAAAATTTGTTAGTTTAAAACGCGGTGGTTGGTTGTGATACTCCACTGGGATGGCTTTTCCCTTTCTCCTTCCTTGTTTTGCGCTCCAAAACTTGTTGGGGATGATATTATTTGCTGGGGATAATCCCTTTCTGCTGGGGATATCCCTCTTCTTTCGTGGCATAGCTCGGAAACTTGCATTTTCCCGACCTTTTAGTCTCGCATGAATTTCCAAAATCATGCTCATTGCTCTCCTTGATTTGTCCACGGGCCTTGGCCTTGAGGTTTATAACCTTTGATTTCGGCAAGGGTATCCCTCTTGACACTCGTCAATCCCTTTGTCAATTCCCTTTTTGCTGGGGATATCTTTCTTGACACTGGCCTTGCGCTTGTTCCTTGCTGACTATACCACTTGGATGTACTAGTCAGATCTTATCTTGCATGATTGGAAAGTTGATGGCCTATTTTGAAGTCATTTCCCACTGGTTTTGACCAAACAGACTCTACTGGGGGATGTTTCTATGAAAAGGAGAAAGATAAACAAAAAGGGGAACCGAATAAAAAACAAAGGAAAAAAAATGACTCTTTAACAAGAGAAGCTATGAAAAAAAAACTTATCAAATGCAGATACCGACTCTAATGGTCATGACATGCGCATGTGGCCTATCCTCTGCCGTCAATCGTCTTTCAAGATCTTCGCTTGGCGATTCCCCATCTGATTCTCAATCTTATTCGACTTGTAGTGCCCGAAGGGTTCTCACTATCAAGCCTCTCTCATTTTGTTTTTTTTTTCTCAGCTTTCATCGCCTTATGGTGTCCGTGAAGATTTTCACCGATAAGACTCTCTCATTTGTATCACTTTCCAGCTGGGGATTTGGAGTGTTTCCAGTATGACTCTTTCTGCTGGGGATTAGAGTCCTTTCTGCTGTGGAACAGAGTGTTATGTTCACCGGTAAGACTCTCATTTGTCTGACTTGGCATCTTTTGAAGACTGATCAGAAGGTCTTTCTTTGGACCGTAATGTGGGTTTTTTGGATAGGGCTAGAAAGAAAGAGTATTAAAGGCTCAAAAACAAATCAGTTTGGGGTTCAAAATTACAACCTTTGGAACCATATTTTTTTACAACAAGCACAACCCTTGCCCCAATTTCTTGCTTGGGGATTATTTTATTTTTTTTTAATTTTTAATTCTTATTACACCATGACCGAACCGTGAGGCGCCTACGTATCCTCTTTGAGGAATCAGGTCGAATGTAACTTTCCTCTGTTTTCTTCTGACTTTCTTTTGTTTTCGTTATCATTTTTCTTTTCTTCTTTTTTTTCATTTTTCTTTTGTCGTTTTGTTGATTTTTTTTTTCTTTTTCTTTTTGTGTTTTTTTTTTCTTATCTTTTTATGTTTGTGTTTCTAATTTTGGCTACTGATTCCGAAAGAGGGGTTTGAAAGAAAATAAACAAGGCTAAAAAAAGGGTAACGAAGGATAAAGTGTTTAGGTAGCAGAACGAAATGCCTTCGTCATTCCAGTCTTCAAAACATGCCAAGTGAAAACAACACAATTGAACATAGATTTATAGTCTCTTCTGATGGTGCTGGACTTGACAATTATATTCAACATTTGCCTTTCATTTGTCATTTCTAAAGCACCGTTGGGCGACACTCTCACTCTCGACCCTCATGCCAATTTGGCGAATCTTTCTTTTAGCGGTTTTCTTTGTGTTTTACTTGCCCTAGTTCCGTATGACTCGAGCTTCGAATAATCCCAAACCGTCCTTATTTCTTTTAAATGTTCTGATCACCTTTCCGGGGTTTTATGATTAACTTTAAAAACTAGGCCCAAACTGTGTGCGCATGTCATGTCATTGGAATCGGCGCTGAACAAAAATGATTAAAGGACTAAACGAAAAGATGACTGGAAATAATAAAAGACCGGATTTTTCATTAGACTACCGGTGAAATGGTTTGAATAACAAAACAGACAAAAACAAACAAGAATAAAATCCTAAAACAACCTGGACAAACTTAAACAAACCGCTATGATAAAATGGAAAGATAAGACAGTTTGACACAAGACAATACCCGAATTAAAATCCTAATAATCCGAACAACAGAAATGACAACAAAATAAGTCACCACAAGCTTCTCTCTTGCTAACCAAGGAACGGAGCGTCCTCCCACTTTATCAAAATTGGCATCTTAGCCACTGAGCTTCGCATCAGTATTGTCCAGACCATTGCCAACTTCAATATCATCAACCTTAGTCAACAATTCCCCAATAGGATTCGAGTGCTTCTGTCATCAGGCCTGATCCCCGCAAAGTGCGCTTTTGGATCTTGGAATTCCGGCTTACCACAAACCAACCACCTTCTTTCTTTGTGATTCAAAACAAAACAGGTTCAAATGGACTCAATCGGTCCTCATTATTAACAACATCTTTTCCTTTTTTTTCTCTTTTTTTCATTTTTCTTTTTTTCGATTTTTTTTTCTTTTCTCTCTTTTCAGTGTTCTTTTCTTTTTTCTTTTTTTTTGTTGTGGTCGAATCTTATGGAGATTGCCTACGTATCATGACCCCGCATGAATCATACCTTGCGTAGTTCGGCCCAATAAAAGATAAATAATAATAAAATATTTTTTTTTTGGAATTTTCAATTTTCATATTAAAACAAACTTGATTACAAAAGTTTAAAAATTGACCATACTAACAGACTTTGACAAAAGACAACAAACGGCCTCGAAAATCAAATAGCCTGCATACTCTAATCAAAGAATTACAAACTCAAAGACAAACAGCCAGTTTCTTTCCCCGTTTGACAAAGGCAACCAAACGGTTATTTTTCAAATGTGGCCCCTTCCCAATTTTACATGAATTTTGAGGCCGGGGAGGATTATTTTATGACACTTTACAAACTTGCCCATTCTTTTACGAAGATAGCCTTTCGACAACTGAAAGATACTCTGAGGCTATTTCGGCAAGAACGGTTTAAGACGCGGCCGAAGCTGGCTTGGCTTATTTTTGACTAAAAATCCAAACGGTGTTCACCTGACCGCTGACTCTTTGTTTTTTTTCAAATTACAATGAAAACCTGGTGTTGCAAATACGGCCCTTCAGCGCCTCGGGGACGAAGATTTTTAAGGCTGTGTGGGTCAACTGGACCAAAATCCTAAAAAAAATGACCCAAGGTGGCTGTTTATACAAAGTCAGCCTTCCGGCGTCTCTTTCGGGAATATTCGGCTATTTTTGACAAAAACAGCATCACCTGACTTATTTATGACTCTTTTTATCATTTTTTTCAAAAATAGAAAACTCAATATTGCAAACACGGCCTTTCAACGCCTTGGGGACGAAGATTTTTAAGGCTGTGGGGGTCAACTGGACCAAATCTTAAACATGACCTAAAAAGTGGTTGTTTATGCAAGGTCAGCCTTCTGGCGTCCCTTTCGGGAACATTCGGCTATTTTTAACAAAACAGCATCACCCGACTTATTTATGACAAAAATTAAAATTTTGACATGTCTTTTTTTTTTTTATTTATTATTTATTTTTAGCTATTTTAGCAAAATGGGAGGTTGGACCCGATGAAGGTTGCCTACGTATCTCACATCCGGTGAGAATCAAACCAGCGTAGTTCGGGCCATTAACATAAACTATTTTAAACTCTTTTTTTTCATTCATTTTTGGCAACAAATATCAAACCCACTTTCAAAGCACGACTCTTTTCCTTTTCGATTTTGGGCGTTTTCATAAAAATAAAAAAAAACTATTTTAAAAGTAAGACCCTTTTTTTTCATTTTCATTTTCCATGGCAAGACAAACTATTTTCCTTTTCTATTTTTTTTTTCATTTTGAAAACAAAACAAAGTGAAGATTTTTTTTTTCGTTTCAACAAAATGATCAACTTATTCTTCAACCTAAAAATAAGAGACTCTTTTCTATGTTTTCTTTTGCTTTTTGAGTGAAGCAAACTATATATAAAAAAAATTCTTCATTTTTCCCAAAATTTCGGCAGAATTTCGCCAGTATTTGGGGCATTGGGTTTTTTTTTCTTCTAAAATAGGCAATTAACTCTCTACACAGTTACTTACCCTCTTTTCGCAATTTTCCAATATTCCCGATTTTTCGAAGTCGGTCAGCATGCAAGTCTGAAACAAGTAAATGCATAAAGCACACAGGATGCAGCAGGATGGTCTCTTCATTTCAGGTTGCTAGTCCTAGACGGACCCAACCCCTATGTTGAGTCCCCTAAGTCAAATGCGCATGATGCAAATAAGCGTTCCTACTAGGGATCCGGCATGTGGCTTTGTTATACTAGGTTCAGAACCTGGGTGTTTGTTCTAGACCTGGCTTACCCGAGCGGACAGCTCGAGCCGGGGGGGGGGGGGCAGCGTACCGGGAATACAGAAGCTTCACCAGCTTAGCTACTTGTCCGAACCTCGTTCTAAATTGGGATTTGACACTACACAGAAAAGAAGTCGTACGAAGTACACCCTTCTTCATGATTCAGAAGACTCAAAGAGGAGATGGGTTTCAGCACAGTTTATATACAGTTCACGTAATATCAAAGCGGTAAAAGGCAACCAATTAGCACATTGAGCCAAAACATGTAACAAAATCAGATAAAACCAAATATAACAATTTATATAAGCTCGAATTTCTAACCCTGAACCAGTGGTTCTGGGTTTCCAAATCCCCAGCAGAGTCGCCAGAGCTATCACACCTCCTTTTTCCGGCACCGTGAGGGTACAAGGAGTTTTTCCAATTAAAGGACAATCGAAACGGGATTTGTTTATTTATTTCAGAGTCACCACTTGGGAGATTTAGGGTATCCCAAGTCACCAATTTAATCCCGAATCGAGGAAAAGAATGACTCTGTATTACAGTCCGCGAACCAGAAATCCGGATAAGGAATTCTATTAACCCGGGAGAAGGTGTTAGGCATTCCCGAGTTCCGTGGTTCTAGCACGGTCGCTCAACTGTCATATTAGGCTTGTTTATCTGATTTTATACAATTATGAGCTCATGTGCAAATTTTAACTCTTTACCGCTTTTATTATATTTTTAAAGGAATGTGAACATCGTTTAAAAAACATGTCTTTGGATTGCGTCACATGAAATGCACCCGCAATCCGGAACATATTTTATTCAATGTTTTGGGATTTGGATTTGGGTCGCATGAAATGCACACCCGAGTTTAAGAAGGTAAGATTATTAAAATGCGCCTAAAGAGTCTAACGCGTTATTATCTTTGGGGAAGGCAGTGAAATTCACTAAACAGTCCATCCCGAATTCTAAATATTCAATTAAACGTTTATTGAGGGCCCTACAATTGGTGCGTTTTATTGGGCGAGACTCATCTCATTTATTTTTAAAGGACAAATCCTAAAGCGACTACATTTTTTCTATTAAAATTAGTTTCTAAAATAAAGAAAGAAAATCCTAATTAATTACGAGTTTTTATTTTATTTATTTAAGAAAGCATGACATACTAATTGCTAGATTAATACAAATATTGATGAAAAGGAATTTTACTCAAAAAATTGAAAATTATAAAATAAAAATTCGACAACTAATATTCAAAAGAATCATATATAGCTAGATTAAAACTCAGCATTGTTATAAAAAAAACTATTGAGATTAATTATTCACAACCATTTGAAACTAGATTTAACCATAATTACTAAAGCTTATTAGAAAATTTATTAGACTTAAACGTTCTTCTAATCTTGCCTGAACTCAAATCATGCCTTAATGCCTAATTTACGAAATTTAATTTAAATTCATGCCTTAGCTAAATTTAGCTACTTGTTCATGATTAACCTACTGTTGATAATCTTGAAACCTTCATAACTAGTTAATTAACCCGTCTTGCCAAACTGATTCATTAAAGACTAACTTATGTTATTTTTTCTTATTCCAATTATTATTCAGTAATACATGAAATAGCTTAAATACAATCAATAAAAGGAACAAAGAAAAAAAGCGAAATTAAAACTTCAAAATTTCATTCTTCATATGTATTCATGCTTCCACATTATTAGCTTGCAATAGCTAGTATTACAGTCGTGTACCTAATATTGGAAGCAAAAGAAAAGGGAGATCAGCGGAAATTCAGTAGCAATTCAACAACATCAACCCCAGCAACCAGTAACAACCAGCAACAAGAAACTAGTGACAGATTTTAAAATCAAGACAAAAATCCAGAAACACTAACAACAATCAACGGACAGAAGCAAAGAGAATCTTTTCAGATTTTGAAAGACTAGTTAGTGTTTAACCCTTAATTTCTGAATCCGTATATCAGAATATTTGGATTGTATATCAGGTGTATACTATTCTTCTTTTGAATTTCCAGAATGTTTTTCTTTTTATTTTCTGAAGTCTTAATATTTTCGGAATTTTTCTCTCTCTTTAATATCCAGCTCTTTTTTTTCTCTCTCTTCCCTTCTCTCTTAAAATTTTCCGTCTTCTCCCTTTTTCCTGTCTATCTTCTGTATTCTCTCCCCTTTTTATTCTGTCTTCTCAAAAATCTGATCAAAATCTCTTATTTATTTCTCATCCCAAACCCTTTAATCAATTAATAAAACCACCACTTTCTCCTACCAAACCCACTATCTTCCCACTCATCCCCCTTTTAATCCCACTACCTAATGTTTTGTCTCCCACTACATTAAACAAATATATCAACCCCACCCCATTATATCTTGTCCCCCATGCTTAACATAAAAAATTACATTATTCCCCCACTAATTTATGTCTTCTCCCCCATTATATTAAACAATTGTTTAAATGTTTTAATTCCAAAAATACCCCTCCGACCTTACTGAAATTACCAATTTACCCCTGAACGTACTGCAAATTACCAAACTACCCCATCAGCTACAACCAATTCACCTAATCAATTTCAACCAAAATATAGCAAATATGACCAATTTCTAAACAATTTTCAACAACAAATTCAAACTAAATGATGAACAACAAATAAACAACTAAAATTATTTTGATTGAACAATATTTTTTAACAACAAACAAATCTACTTTCAGATTCAACAACAACAACAACAACAAACAAGTATATTCAGATCTCTAAATTCCATAATCATTTGAACTTAAAATTAAATCTAACAACATTACAACCAACAATTTCTATATTAAAACTAAACAAGATCATGAAACAAACTGAAGAAATAATCAAAAATAATAATCAACAAACAAGAAGATCAAACTTATATTAATTTCGGATTCAAGAAAAATCAAACAAAGTATGGACATAAATGAAAAGATTCAATAACAATAACAAGCAAGTTTTATTCAAATTCGAATTAAATTCGAATTAAGCTTAAACAAAACAAATAAACATATTCAAATCACTAAACTTCAAATAATCAATTGATCTTTTAAAAATTAATTCCAACAAAATTATAACGAAGATACATTGAATAAAAAAAATTAAAACATAACTTCACATTAAATCACTGAATTAAAAACTAACTTCAAACAAAATGAACCCGAATTAAATCTATTTTAAACAACAAACAACGGATTCAAGCGATTTAAACTAACACTCTTCTATATTAAATTTAAATCCTTTTAAATTAATAAAACAAACTGAAAAATAATTAATTGAATCTTCAACTTAAATCTAACAACATTAAAACTAAGAATTTCTACTTAAAAAAATAAACAAAATAAATGAAACAAATTGAAATATATATATATATATATATATATATATATATATATATATATATATATATATATATATAAAATGATAAACACGAATTGGTTGAACCAACTAACCGGATCAGCGACGATGAGCTTGAACGGAAACGGACAACTCGAAAAGAACAACCACGATGTTCCGGATCTTGACGAACAGCGAAAACCCCATCTTCCCTTTAAACTTGACGAATTCAAACTGGACTTCGACGAGGCAGTCATGGCAGAAAAGAAGACGAAGAAAAAGGAACAGCAACGCAGCAGCCATGCTGCTTGTTAATGGCGGACTGGCAGCACTGGTTTTTTCGGCGACTTGGGGTCGTTTGGACGTGAGGTCGTCCAACAGATGGTCATTCATGGGACGCAAGGGGGAGGAAGAAGAAAAAGCAGCAGCGATGGTGGTTGTTGAGGTCGTTCATGGCTGCTAGACAAAGAAGAAGAAGCAACGAGGGTGGTCGACGTCGTTCATGGTGGTTCGTTTCACGACGGAGAAGAAGATGAAGCAGCGGCAGCGCTAGCCATGGCAGCCATGGACGTTGGTTATTTTGGATGTGAGGTCGTCGATGGCTGCTGTGGTTGGTCGACGAGGTGTTGGGGGAGACGATGGGGCTGGGCAGCAGGGTAGCAGCAACGGGGGGAAGCCATGGTTGCTTGGGGAAGCTTTTGGAGAGGAAGAAGAAAGAGAGGGGGGCGGGTAGTTTTAGGGTTTCTTTGGTTTTTGTTTTGTTTTGTGTAAGATAGGGGGGTGTTGGGTATTTGGGTTATGGACCGGGTTGACCCGGTTTGGAATGGACCGGGTCATGGGGAAGGTTGGGTATTTTTTGGGCTTGTGGCTTGAATTTGAAGAAGAGGCCCAATTCCGATTTTCTTTATTTTTTGCTTTTCTTCTTTTATTTTTCTAAAACTAAATTCTAAAAATCCTTAAACTATCATATAGAACTAAATTAATTTATAAAAGCGCAAATTAACTCTCAATAACAATTAACACACAATTAAGTAATAATTAAGCATAAAATTGTACAATTGGACATTAAATGCTAAAAATGTGAAAGATGCCTATTTTTGTAATTTTCATTTTTGTAAAACAAACTTAATTACTAACAATTGTAGAATTAAATCCTACATGCAAAATGCGATATATTTTTGTATTTTTTATTAATTTAACAAATAAACATGCGCAGACAAATATAAAAATAATTACACAAAAATACCACAAAAATTCAAAAAATTGCACACCAAGGAAAAATCATTTTATTTTGAATTTTTTGGGAGTAATTCTTTCATAGGGCAAAAATCACGTGCTTACACCACTTCATATCCAACTTAGAAAATTTGAAAACCTTCAAAATGCCCTTTTTCCATATTAAGCGTCGAAACGCTCCCGGTCTACCCGAAACTCTATCTGAACATACGTTCAAGTCAAAAATTACCATACAAATATATTGGAACCTTCAAATCCTGATTTCAAAGTTGTTTACTCAAAAGTCAAACCTTGGTCAACTCTTCCAACTTAAAGCTTCTGAATTGAGAATTATTCTTCCAATACAACTTCGAAATCCTCGAAAATCAAAACAACCTACACATGCAAGTCATAATACATAAAGTGAAGCTTCTCAAGGTCTCAAACTGTCGAACAACTCTCTAGAGCTCCAAACAACCGATCGGGTTGTTACATTAACCTTTGTATGTCCAAAGAGATATGAAATGAGTTATACATCGCCTATATGTAAAAAATTCGTTTGGTACGAATTGTTCAAATTTCAAATATCAACTTTTGTTTCTTTTGAAATCTATACTCAAATTGATTCATCCCGCGTCGCTTATTTTTCCAAAATATTTTAACTGTCAAGTTTGCCCAAGTGATCCAATTGAAAATCATTTCCAACATCGTTTTCATTAACCTTGATTGAATTCGGTAAATTCCCTTGGCCAAGAAAATAATTAGATAAACAAGTGAATGAAAAGAACCTTATTGTTAAAAATAGTTGATGTATACATTCAAATTTTGAAGATCCTTACAAAGTGAAAGATTAACTTAATTATACTTACCTTTACCCTATCGAATTTAAGCCAAGTCTTCTTTCTAACAATCACAACAAAAGATAAGAACACATACTATAAGTATTAGTTGCACAATACAATACACGGAAAATGGGTTAACAAAAATAGCAACGTAAAGTAGAGGAGGAAACTGGACTCTATGATGACTGATAAATTAGTCGGGCCCATTAATAGTCTGTTTGCAAAAATCAACTTATTTTGAGAAGTATTTTTTTTCAAAAGCGTTTTTTTTAGAAGTACTTTTGGTGAAAAGTAGTTTGTATTTGACTAATTAGTTTGAAAAACACTTCTGAGCAACAATTAGTGTTTGACAAAACTTTTAAAAAACTGCTTCTAAGTGTATTTTTTTCAAAAGTGTTTCTCAAAAAAGTGCTTTTGGAGAGAAGCTACTTTTTCTGCTTCTCCAAAACTGTTTTTGCTTATCCTTAAAAGCATTTTTTTTCCTTCCAAAAGCTTAGTCAAACACTTTAATTTTTGGCCAAAAATGCTTTTGGCAAAAAAAAAAAAAACTTTTAGCCAAAATGAAACTTGGCCAAACAAGCTATAATTTTGACTAGCAGTAGACTTCAGCAGGTAATGGATGCGACGAGGAAAGTTAGGGTTTAATGGAAAATTTTAATTTGTGTCTCATACAACTGACACTAGTTGTATGAGACAATTTTTTTGTCACACCGTTTTGTAGACCCAAATTTCTGTGAACCCAGAAGTGTAAGATTGTGGTCCACAAATTTGTAAAACAAAAAGGAGCCTACAACTAATATAAGTTGTATGAGACACAAAATAAAACTTCTCGGATTTAATGATGAAGCTAGGGTGATTTTGAATGGAGGAGGGTGTAATGATGAAGTTCTGTATCTTTCATGTTCTTATTTCATTTATGATGGAAATAAGAATATTTTCGGCTAGATTAGCAGCTGAAGGTGACTATAGGGGTCTCACAGTTGTCTCTCAGTGATCTTGTACACATTTGTGCTAAGTTCTGAGATGGCATAGGTCGAAGAGGATGAAGGGATTTAGAGAAGAAAGGGAAATGGGGGTGGTTGGTGAGTAAGAAAATGATTAGGACTTTTTTATGGTTGGCCTATGTTAAAAATGAGAGGGTGGATGTAGGTTGTCCGATCAATGGATTGACAACTCAGGATTATTAGTCTAGAAAATAAAAGCAAAATGATATTTGGAGATAAAATAGGGGACGTTTGATTGTTTTGATCCAATGGGTGAGATTAATAGGGATTGAATTAAATTTAAAAGTGAAAAGCCTAATTAATCTGGATCGTTGCTATGTGTGATTAATGGTTTCTATGTAGTGTATTGTCTTGTGAGGGCTTTTGGGATGCTGACGTGGTGGAACGGGATTGCCGGAGAGGATGTGGCGTGGATTGCCAAGTGGGAAGGGTGGCCTTGGGCCTGGACGGGTCAAAGGCACTCTGGGAAAACTTTTTTTGGGCCAAAATTGTTGGGTATTTGAAAGAAGGGGTTTTGACACAGTTACCCATGAAAATAAACCTATTTACCCCTGTCTATCTATTTATTTTTCTATCCATAAACTAATTACATTTCCTACCCATAATAGTTTTTGTGGTGAATTTTTTCTTTATTCTCCAATTCTTTTTTATTTATATGCTTCTTTTTTTTATTTTTTTTATTTTCTCCTTTTCTTTTTTCCCGTTTTCTTCTTATTTTTTTCTTTTTTCCTTTTCTAATTTCATTTAACTTTTTTTTTATTCTTATTCTTTTCATAATCTAATCTCATTTACTGTTTTTACTATTTTTTATTATTCTTATTTTTATATAATAAGAAAAATAATTGATATAGTAAATATTTATTCACCTTTTTAATATAACTAGTGTAATATACATTTGTCTTTTTTTTTTATTTTCTTAATTCAATTATTGAACTGAAATAATATGAGTTGTCACTTCATCTAATTCACTGAATATCACACTGACTGCTGCTAAACACCATAAATTACATAATCAGATTCTAAGAATCAACATGTGATTGCCATGCAAACCCTGATCTCCTTCCCTACAAATATCAGTACACACTCTACCATTAGCAGTAACACAACCAGTTATGGAGCAAGAAAGTATAATCTACGACCACCAAATCTCTATATATACTAGTTGGAATAAAAATGATAATAAAATATTGGAAAATACAATAAAAGTATAAGTAGCAAAAATGACTTGTAGTACCATATGATACTAATATGGTATACATGTATACCAACAAAGTATATGATTGCTCTAGAATATTGCAACAATTATCTGCGACTATACTATTGTACCAAAAGATTAAAGGATGCAATATAAGTATGAGAAAATTACATGCTCGCATTGCAAGCTAAATATTCACAAAGCAACTTGCTCATTCCGTATACTAACAGGATATATAGTTGTATGAGATCATTCCAACAATTAGCTATAACTATAGAAACTATTACATAATACACATAATCTATGTCCATCGGCACAAAAAAATTCCAGTACTACAAATCATGTTCATATAAATAATTTAGAATAGAATTCACGTAAGAATGCAGCTAAAACAACAACAAAAAATGTTCAAACTACCATATGATACCAATATGGTATATAACTATACCAACATGGTATACAATTTTACTTGTTAATTCCCAACAACTATATGACTATACTACTATTACATAACACACATGAATAAAGAGAAAGATAAAAAATAGTGTACCACATATTAATATAATAAAGTATTTCAAGATATTGTACTATATTACTATTATTAAAAGAAAATCAAATAGTATACCAATTAAATGCAACTAATACAACCAAAAAATGATTCAACTAGCATATGATACCAATATGACATATAATTATACCAATAGGGTATACGATTCTACTAATTAATTTCAGGCAACTATATATGACTATACTACTATTATATAATACACATGCATAAAGAGAAAAATAAAAAAATAGTGCACCACATATTAATATAATAATGTCTTTCAAGATATTGTACTGTAATACTATTACATAAAACAAATGCATAAAGAAAAAATTAAAATGATTACATAATAAACATGCATAAAGGAAAATTTAAAAAATTCAAGATATTGTACTATTCTACTATTACTAAAGAAAAGTCAAACAGTGTATCAATTAAATATAACTAATACAACCAAAAAAGGCTCCAATTAGCATATGATATCAGTATAGTATATAAATATACCAACATGATATACAGTTGTACGCGAAGAGTTTAAAAAAGATTTAATTCTATTATTAAACTAAAATAATATCAATTGTCACATAATCTAATTAACTCAATTTTCTACATCATAATCTAATATCAGTCAACTTGGAAAATCCTCTAAACATAAATTGCCAACTTTCGGTAAAGCAATACAAATTAACCTCCGGACCTCCGAATTCAACTCCAGGCAAATACTGTTCCAGGGTTATAAACCAAGAACCAAAGGGACCAAAATAACCCGAAGCCTTTTCGGAACGAAAATAAACCTCGCAAGTTATAAAGCCAAAATTACACGTGTGTAAAGCATCAAAGTGGGAAAGAAGGCGCAAATACATAAAACAATCAGTTGGGTCATTACAAATGATGACTACCTATACAACCTTACAATTTTGTGGCAGACTAAAACCTTAGAAATTTTTATTATTTTTTGATAGATTTTTTTGTAAGCCTTTTTTTCCCCTGGGATGGATGATAAAGACATGAAAGGAAAGGTGGACAAATCATACATCTACTTAGAAAATATAGGGATACTAGGGATACTGGCAACATCAGAAAGAGAAGAAAGAGAAAGAGAGGAAAAAAGGATAGGGGATGAAAGAAAAAGGGAGGAGAAAAGTTAGCTACAAAGAAAACAAAAATAGGAAGATAGATGGTTGAGTTATTATTTTTGATTGTATAGGTATGTACTGTAATTATTTCCAGAATGGTTAAAGCCGGGTAATATTTTTGGGTAGAATAGGTATATAACATAATTTGCTCTTGAAAGAAAGGGCTAGAAATAAAATTAACCCACTAGCCATTTATTTATCAATTGCAAACATAACCTGTTTAAATATTAACTCTTTTTTCATAATTAAACTTCTTTAATACCAATAAAATTAATAATGTAAAATTAAGAAATTATTATAAAATAATTTAATATTATCAAAATAGTTAAAAATATCTTATAAATAGTTATATATATAAAACATACAATAAGTCGGTTGGTTAACTAGTTTAAACAATAGAGGTGATATAACTGTAGTTATTTTAAGACTAAATAATTTTCATATAATTACGGACATAAGATTAATATTAATAATTATTGTAACCATTATTATTGATATGCCCCACAATATTATGTCGATATTATGTCCCGCAGTATTATATTACGATGGTGTTACGCCTTGCAGTACTACGTTACGATGATGTTACGCTTCGTAGTATTAAATTACGACAATGTTGCACCCTGTAGTATTGTACGTTGAATTTGTTGTAAGGTAATTTACATCAGTCCAAGAAAAAGATTATTTGGAGATTATAAGGATTTTGCTATTTCAAACAAGTGATGAGTAAATTCGTGAAGGTAAGAGGAGAAACAAGTCAAAGAAAATGAATTTTCGTCCAAATTTGGCATGTTAGGATAAAATACGGGCCGAGTGTTAATACCCGATATTTATGGAATAGTACCATACAAGGTACCATATGACCATGATAATATGATATATATAAAAAGGTATTAAAAATAAGTAAAATTTTAAGTAATTTGAGATAATTCTTAATTATGCGGGTAATTGATTAATTACCGAGTAACAGGACCCTACCTAATTACTTAATAAGTGGATAAAGATTAAACCTTCCCACGTGGAAGCAAGCCACACTCTAAAGAAATAATTTCTTATGAGGTGACAAACTAATGTGAAGTCTTACATATCAAAGACTAATATAAAACAAATGTAAAGTTTTACATTCCAAATATTTTCCATATCAAGGACTTCCATCAGAAGTGGGGGATGGAACGTTAGCCAATTTTTAAAGGCTTTCAATCAAATTTATTCTCAAAACACTTCAATCAGATTACTACTTTGACAACGTGATTTCTTAACCAAAATCTAACGAGGTTTCTTAGCACAATTAGCAACGTGAGATTTTGCGATTCTAGGGGAGTGCGGTACAACCTTTTTCAAGAATATAATACGGATTTTTCTCTAGTACTCCAGGTATGTTAAAGCTATTCCTTTTTTTCTTTTGGCATGATCCATACGATACAAACGAAACGAGAAAATGCACAACTTCCATACATAAATCTATTCATAGAAAAGCTAGAGATGCTTATGTTCTTGATTCTCCATGTGTCATATTATTCTGTCATCTGTTCATGGGTTTCAGGAAAATACGTAAGTTGAAAAAGTTACTTCATGATATTATTTAAAGGCATAATGGTCTTACGACACTCCAAGAGATTTTATTGACGTACTTTTCATACATTGCATTCATGTATATTGACCCATGACCAGATAATGGTATGTATATATATATATATATGGGATATGGGAAAAGGTTACATCATTATATATGCATCACCACCTGATCAGCTGATATACATTAATGATTTGCCTACAGTGGCCGAGATGATATGATGAGATGCCCTCAGAGGTATAATGATGTTATGAAATATTTACCTATACACGACATGAAATTCATACGCATATGCATGACACTATAATTATTTCATAAATTATAGAGTTATCCAGACTTATAGGTTGAGTCATTTATTCTATCTCTTCCATGTCTGTTATGTACTTATTTATGTGCCTTACATACTCGTTGCATTATTCGTACTGACATCCCTCTTTACTGGGGACGCTGCGTTTCATGCCTGAAGGTCCTGATAAATAGGTCGAGAGCCCTCCAAGTAGGCTATTAGCTCAGCGGAAGATGTTGGTGCGCTCCATTTGCTTCAGAATTTGCTTGTTTGGTTAGTATGATTTAGACGTGTATTATTTGGTATGGCGGGACTCTGTCCCAACCTTTATAAAATTATGTATTCTTAGAGGCTTGTAGATAGATGTCATGTACGTAAAAGGTTGTATGGCCTTGTCGGCCTATGTTCAGTATACGAGTGGTTATTTTGGCCTTATAGGCCTGTTTGTCTTATGTATAAGTTAGTATTGCATGTTGTATTCTACTTATCTCATGGCAGCCTTCTGGCTCAGTTATCTATGATAGTATGACATGAAAGGATACGTTATGTTGGTGCTCGGTTGAGTAAGGTACCGGGTGACCATCGTGGCCCATCGGTTCGGGTCATGACAAAAGTAGTATCAAAGCAGTTAGGTCCTAGGGAGTCTACAAGTCATGTCTAGTAGAGTCTTGTTTATGGGTGTGTCGTGCACCACACTTATAAACAGAAGGCTACAGGGCATTTAGGACTATCACTGTTTCTTCTTACTCTAGATCGTGTGGTAGATCTCAGTTGTACGGACTCAATTTTCTAAACTCTATCTTATTCATAATACGACGATGCCTACATCTAGAAAGACATGTGGTAAGAGATATAGTTGTGGAACAGTTGAGTTAGAAGAACTCGATTTTTTTGCATCATGCCTATGATGGATAAATACGAAGTATTCCGCAGACCATGTGTATACATAGATGTGTAAGCTTCTTGATAAGGATCCCTAAGGCAAGAATGCCTATCCACTTTTACGATAAAAAAGGAAAAAGAGAATCAGAAAGTAGACATAAGTTCCAGCAAGTAACAGAAGCAAGGTGAAAAAGGGTACGAGGTACCCAGTTAATGAAGATTATCGGTATTTTCAACTCAGGCAGAGAAATATAAGCATTTTGAGTTACATTCAATAGTAACAAAGGTATGTATAATTGGTCACACCCATTCCAGTTACGCCCTATGGGGTTAACAGAAGTAGTATAAGAGGAGGACGGGATATCAGGATCCAACTGGGGTTAGAATAACCTAAAATAATGGAAGAATTGTTTGGGTCAGTTGACATTTCCGAAGAATATTGTAAATGTGCTAATACATCTCCTCGTGAGTGTCACAACTCAAACCGATGGACCGCGACGGGCACCCGGTACCTTACTCAATCGAGTACCAACATAACATATTTTTTATATCATTCTATTATAGGTAAATGAACCGGAATAAAACATGAGGGAATACAAACTTATACATATGAAGTACGAGCCTATAAGGCTGACATGATTCTTTATATACTCGAACATAGGCCAACAAGGCCATACAAGTATCCGTATACATGACTTCTGTATACAAGCCTCTAAGAACACATAATATCATAAAGGTCGGGACAGAATCCCACCATACCAATCAAATCATATACTAATCATACTAACAAAAGAAGCAATTCCGGAGCAAATGGAGAGTACCAGCACCTTCCGCTGAGTTGACAGCCTACTTGGAGGACTCTCGACCTATCTATCAGGACCTACGGGGATGAAACGCAGCATCCCCAAGCAAAAGGAACGTCAGTACAAATAATGTACCGAGTATGTAAGGAATGAAAATTAGTAACTAGTAGACATGAGAAACATGGAGTAAAAGACACAACATGTATATTTGAATAACTCTATGAATCATTTAATATTATAATGTCGTGCATATGCGTGTAAATGCCATACCATGCATGGGTATATGCGTTCATAACATTATCAAGCCTTAGAGGGCATCCCATCATATCATCTCGGCCACTGTGGGCAAATCATCAACGTATACCAGCTAATCATGTGGTGGCGCGTATATAACACCGTAACTTTTTCCCATATCCCATATACATATAGATATATACATATATATGCGTATATAACGCCATCTAGTCATCGGTCAATGTACATGAATGCAATGCATAAAAAGTACATCAATAAAATCTCTTGGAGTGTGACAAGACCATTATGCCTTTAAATAATATCATGAAGTAAACTTTTTCAACTTATATATTTTTCTGAGATCCATGAATAGATGATAGAATAATATGACACATGGGGAATCAAGAACATAAGCATCTCTAATATTTCTATGAATAGAGTCGTGTATGGAAATTGTGCATTTGCACGTTTCATTTGTGTCGTATAGATCATGCCAAAAGAAAGAAAGGATAGCCTTAACATACCTGGAGTAGGGAAAATTGGTATGATATTCTTGAAAAAAATTGCACCGTACTCCTTTGTAACCGCAAAACTTTTCCGTTGCTAAAACTCTAAAGTTCTTGCTAGATTTGTTGGAATGGTAGAAATCACGTTGATTAACATATAAAATCTGACCTTTAATGATTTTGAGAATGGAAAGTTGAAGGAGTATAAGGATGGATAACGTTCAATGCAAAGTCTTGAAAAATGAAAGGAATTTGAAAGACTTTGATATCTAAAGTGTTGAAAATGAAAGGAATTTGTATCCTTGTGACATCTAATCAAGGAATGACTTTTAGTCATTTCTTGATAATGTGGCTAGATGCCACGTGGGGGTGGGGGTGGGATATTTAATTTTTATCCACTTATTAGGTAATTAGGTAATGTATCATTACCCGATAATTAACCAATTACCCGCAAAATTAAGAATTGTCTCAAATTACTTAAAATTCTACTCATTTTTTTAAATATACTTTATACATCATACTATCACGGTCCTATGGTACCTTGTATGGTACTAGTTCATAAATACCGGATATTATAGCTCGGACCGTATTTTATCCCAAAATGTCGAACTTCGACGAAATTCATTTTCTTCGATTTGCTTATCCTCTCACATTCATGAATTTACTCATTACTTGTTTGGAATAACATAATCCTTATAATCTCCAAATAATCTTTTCCTTGGATTGATGTTAATTACCTTACGACAGATTCAACGTACAATACTACATGGTGCAACATCGTCGTAATTTAATACTGCGAAGCGTAACTTCATCGTAATGTAGTACATCGTAATGTAATACTGCCTGGCGTAACATCCTCGTAATAAAATACTGCAAGACGTAACATAATTGTTATATAATGCTGCGGGACGATATATCGACATAATATTGCAGGTCGTAACATTATTCCCCCCTTTGGAACATTCGTCCTCGAATGTTGACTGATGCTCTTATCATTTTCATAACTTATTGTTCTTGTGAAAACCTTAATACTCTCCTCACCATTTAGGTAGTTGTTCTGTGAACAAATCCAACATCTAGGGTATTCCTACCTGTAGGTCTCTTTCTTACACCACGGCTTGTGATCGGGATTCTTCCAATCTCGTAACTTTTGCTACCTTTTGTCATGAAGTCTGTATGACTTTTTCCTTATAAGTACGCCAATGTGTCTCTTCTTTCCTTTTTCCTCCAGCTTTTAGCCAACTCTTGGCCTCATTTGGTAAACATATATATAGAGCTTGATAAGATGTCCCTCTGAGCATCTATGGGTATATCGAAATTCTTCGTTCGGTACTTTATTGAACTCACAAATATTGCTACACCTTGTTTTGTTCATCCATCCGTTTGACTTTACTACACCTAGGTAACTCATATTATACCATAACTCTTACCTCAATTTATCCTTACTGAGGTCTACTACCAACTCCCGGTTACTTTCATTGCTTATCCCATATGTATAAATCCAAGTCCTTTAATTCTCCCTCATTACTGTTTATCTTAAGAATGACGGCCTAATAGTATCTCATACTTTATGACTTTTGTCCATCCATTGTTGATTCACCTCAATATTGATCTACAATTTACCACCGATAACTTTGAACTTCTTACGTAATCACTACGGAACATTTGAAGTGATTTTCCTGACCCACCTAGGGATGATACTGTACCTCCATAACCATATTTCCTAGCATCCCAATGTGATTCACCTTATCGTGAGTAAATTTAATCCCGTACATTTCATGAATCCCTTTCTTCAAATCATTGCTCAATCGAAGGCCCAAACGTCATCCTTTATATATCACAATTACACCCTCATTCAATTACCAGGGAAACATGCCATCTCTTCTAAATGCTATTAGTCTTAGACTCCCCTTGAGTTTATTCAGGCTATAGTGAGCTTTGTATAACTTAGAGAAATCATCTGCTCTTTGTTGATACCCAATTTTTCCCTATGTATTTTTATATATAAAATACTTTCAAAATAGCATGTACATGCATATATAAGCATGCCCAAGAGTTTTGGTATTTTTTCAAAGATTTTAAAATCAATTTATTGCCTATTTTATATGCACAAAAAACAGTAATTATTCCCAAAATTATCAATTTTGGCGAGTAATTTTTATTTCCATATTTATACCAAAATATAATTAAGGTAATTTTTTATACATTTTTACAAATTTATTTGGTATTAAAAAAAGATAAATTGCATATAATTGCAATTATAGCCTATTTTACGATTAACAGCATTTTGCAATTATAAAATTATTTCCGGTATTTTTGGATTAATATTTATATATTATTAATTGGGTCAGTACTTTTAATTTGCTTTTATAATTTTACTATTTTTTATAAAATAAAAGGAAAAAATGGCTATTTAACATTTAGCCCCATTTCATTTCAATTACAACCCTATTTCATTTCAATTTTAGCCCTTAAATTGACCAAATCCTAACCCCAATCGGACCGACCTAGTTTCAATTTGGATCCAACCCACGACCCAATTAAAATGACCCTACCCGGTTTCCCACCTACCCTCTTAAATTTAGGCCGTTGATCATTCAGATCAACAGCCATTATTCACCCTTCCATAATTAAACCCAAACGACTAGCCTAATCCCCTCATTCTCACCTAACCCGCCTCCGAAACCCTAGCCTCCTTCTACCTCTCTTCAACCACCACTCCACCGGAATCCATGGCTTCTCAGGACATGGATGATTGGTACTCACCCCTTTCCATCATTAAACCTTGGGTGTTCGAAGCTTTGAAGTCTGACCTCGATGGTTCTCCTTCAGATCTTCTCAGATCTATAAGTTCTATGTCTTCTCCAGCCTGTTCTGGCATACCCAAAGCATTAGGAGCCTGATTCTAACTCATCCGACTCAAGATCGGACCTTCTTCCAAGCCTTTCTCATTTCTAGGGTTTCGCCAAAACCCTAAGCTATTCGAGGTTTTTCTCTGTTTGTTTTCTTAGATCTATGCTGTATCTGTGTTGTACTTGATTTTTAAAGTGTTTTCCCCAAATTTTCTTTTCAAAATCATTTGTCTTCGATTTAGGGTTTTTGAAAGGATTTCAAAACGTCTTTCTGATTCTTCCTTTTTCTTCTCTTTATGTGTGTTTGCCTATACTATATTTTACCACGCATGTGTTGTTTTTCTGCCTTTCTTTATGCTATACATGATTCTTCTGTACCTTTGTACTCTATTATGCCTCTAGAGTAGGCTCGCATGTTAATATTTGTTATGTTTTCCTACATGTTCTTTGCTATACTTTCCAATATTCTCTTACTATATGTGTTTTTGCTGAGTTCTTTAACTTTGTTTGTTTTACTGGACTCTTGTTGGAGTTCTAAGCATGTATTACTACTGTTTCTTAAGCTTATATCACCCTTCCTCTCTCCTGAACTTGCTTAAGTTCCGACTTTTCTTAAACATGTTCTTTATGCTCTTTAAGTCAACTTTTTTTTACTCTGTTGCTTCAAACCTACTATCATGGCCGTTGGTTTCTCACGAGTCTCTAAAAGAGACCTCTAAGTCTGTTTCAATGGCTTGCCTCCTCACCTCTATCGTCTGACTCAATTCGGAACCCTAAGATTTGGGGATTTCTTGGCAATTTTGATCTTTTGTGTGCGAGTTAGGGTTCCACTTTGGGAACCTGGACTCTTAGACTCATTGTGAGCCTGCAAACTAGACTTGTATCCCATTGCGTATGATTCTGAACCTTTATATGTTAGACTCTTTTCTATGTAACATGATAGTTCCTTCTTGATTCACATATTTGTGTGCTTTATATATGAGAAATTCTTCTTTCAAAAGGGTTTTGCCAACTATTGATTGATTCTGAATTCCTTTTTATAGGGTTTGATTGATTGTTACTGATTTTCTCTAATTGAACCTTCTTTACCTTTTCCTAACTTGGTTCATTCGAACAAAGCTTGCAATTTCGATTTTTTACTAGCTGATTGATTGATTCTCTTTCCTTATTTTTTCACAAACCGTGTGCTATTGAACTTTTATTGAACTTTTCCCTTAAATAACTTCTATGTATTTACCCTTTTTTTTGCTACTTTGAAAAGTCTTTAATCCAATTCTTTCCTTAATTGTCTTCTACCCATTTGAAATCAGAATCCATTAACTAAAGGGAGATTCTGTGTGATTGATTGCAGACATATTTTCTTACCTTTTCTTACTTGCCTTCTGTACTATAAAAGGGGACTACCCTTCTGCACTTGGACACACTTCGAATTCAATATTTTACACACACACACACCTCTCAATTACAATATTCTTTCAATACTCTACTGTGACGACCATGCCAGTCGTCTCATGAGTTACTGCTCCGCTTCCCCCATTTCAGCTTCTTTACACTTTGTTATCCGTGTTTTATATGATCGGGTTGATTAGTTCGAGTTCGGAGAGTATTTGGTAAGAAATGAGACACTTAGTCTCTTTTAAGAAGACTTAAGTTGGAAAAGTCAACCGGACGTTGAATTATGTGTTAGAAGGCACGGAAGTGAGTTTCGATGGTTTGGTTAGCTTCGGGAGGTGATTTGTGACTTAGGAGCGCGATCGGAATGAGTTTTGGAGTTGTAGAGAACATTTAGGCTTGAATTGGCGAAGTTAGTATTTTGGCGATTTCCGGTTGATAGGTGAGATTTTGATTCGGGAGTCGGAATGGAATTCCGTGAGTTGTTTTAGCTCCGTTAAGTGATTTGGGATGCGTGTGCAAAATTTCAGGTCATTCGGACGTAGTTTGGTTGGGTTTTCGATCGAATGCGTGTTTTAGAAGTTTTAAAAGAACTTAGGCTTGAATTCGATGATTTTAGTGTTAGTTGAGGTGTTTTGATGATTGGAGCAAGTTTGGATGATGTTTTAAGATATGTTGGTGCATTTGGTTGAGGTACCGGGGGCCTCGGGGTGATTTCGGATGGCTAACGGGAATTTTTTGAAGTTGGAAAATGCTGCAGAAATGCAGCAGTCAGTGCAGAGCAATTTTGCTCTATGCGATCGCATAGAAGGTGTTGCGATCGCATAGGGTTAGCTACAATGCCCTGGAATTTTGTTCTATGCGATCGCAGGAGCTCTAATGCGATCGCATAGGGTAAGCTACAGTACCAGACAGAATGTTAAAAACATTTCATCAGCGAACCAAACCCATTTTTCCACCATTTTTGAGCAACCTTGAGAGCTTTTGGACGGGAATTGAAGGGGTTTTGATGAGAAGTGATTGGAGGTAAGTCCTATGAACTAAATACATGATTATATTATGAAATCATCCTTGAAATTCATGAAAATATAGCCAAATTGTAAGAAATTAGGGCTTGAAATTGAAATTCTAAATTTGGGATTTGAGGGGCCATTTGTGGTCCTATTTAAGAGATTTTTGTATGTATAGACTCGTGGCGAGATAAGAAACCCGATGACGTAAAAATTTCTGAGTTTCAAGAAGTGGGCCCGGGGCTCGGGTTTTGCTAATTTCGGTATTTTTGATATTTTTCGAATGTTTTCGCTTGGGCTTTGTTCCCTTAGCATATTCTGACGTATTCGTTCTGATTTTGGATAGATTCGACGCGCGTGGAGGCCAATTCGAGGGGAAAAGGCGTCGCGAGCTAGAGAATTAGGTAGTTCGAGGTGTGTAATGGTTGTAAATGATGTCCTGAGGGTTTGAAACACTGGATTTGCACATCGTAGTGCTATATTAAGGCAAGATACGCGCTGGATGATGAGAGTGAGGTCTTTCACTACTGGGGATTGTGACTTGGTCCATCCCGATTGATGATTTTACCGAATATTTGACTGAAATTTATTTGTTATCATCATGATTTGGGCTGATTGTCATATTTGGGCTTCGTGCCAACTATTTGAACCCTTCGGGAATTTTTATCACTGTTTCCTCACTGCTTGACTTATTATTTGAACTCAGTCCTGTTGATATCTACTGTTTTACAAACTCAACCACTTTTACTCAGATTTGAAACGTAAATGATATTTCTACATCGTGTTTTGGGCCGAGAACTACTGCTTTACTAATGCCCAATGTGCTTGTGATGATTTTTGGACTGAGTGAGGCAAGGGCCATATGTGAGGATATGCTGAGTGATATGAGGCCGAGGGCCTGAGATACTTTATATGCCACGAGGTGGCTTGAGTGATGTGAGGCTGAGTGCCGAGTGATGATGCCACGAGGTGGCTTGATATAGCGCTTGGGCCGTAAGGGGCCCCTCCGGAGTCTGCACACCCACAATGAGCGCGGGTACCCATTATGCTGAGTGATTGATACTATGCTCGAGGGGCTGATATGAGGGATTGTGAGGTAGCCCGAGGGGCCGATACTGTCCTGAGTGATTGATACTGAGCCCGAGGGGCTAATACTGTACTGAGAGTGAGCCCGAGGGGCTGATACTATATTGAGCGATTGATACTGTGCCCGAGGGGCGGATTTCTACTTGTTATTTACCTGTTAATTTACCGGTTTTACTTGTTTCAAAAGGAATATCATTTGATTTCTTCACTGATTTACTGTTTTAAGTGATTTTTACTGCTTGATATGGAATTGCTTTGTGCCTTTACGTGTTTTCATACTTTCAGCCATTATTTATAATTATTACTCACTAAGTCGGAGTACTCACATTACTCCCTACACCGTGTGTGCAGATTCAGGTATAGCAGAGTCTGCACCTGAGCACTGATTCTGTCCAGGTTAGGCAGTGATTTGGAGTTACGAGGTAGCTGTTGATGCCCGCAACCCCTTGTCTCTCTTATCCTCTATCATTTATGTTTTATTCAGACTGTTGTATCGGATTCCGTACTTTGTAGACCTATAGCAGATTCTGTAGTAGCTTATGACTTGTGACACCCCAATTTGGGCTGTGTCGGGATGGTTCTTGCGGTTATTATCGTTAAATTCCACAATTTATGAATATTACGTTATATGTTATTATTGCTTATGATGATTAACTATTAAAAAGAGGTGTTCCGTTTTGGTCTGGCTGGCCTTGTATTCACGAGAGGCGCCATCACGACCGGGTTCGGGGGTTGGGTCGTGACAAGTTGGTATTAGAGCCTAGGTTACTTGGTCTCGCGAGTCATGAGCAGGTTTAGTAGAGTCTCGCGGATCGGTACGGAGATGTCTGTATTTATCCTCGAGAGGCTACAGAACCTTTAGTAAAACTTCATATTCTTGAAACTCCTATCGTGCGAACTTGTTGATCCGAATGCTAAAATTCTGTATTCGATTCTCTCGTAGATGGCGAGGACTCGCGCTACCAAACGAGGTGGATGACCACCAGTGCCACCCATTGAGGCCACCATAGGCCGTGGACGCGGTCGTGGACGTGGCAGAAGCAGAGCAGCGAGGGTAGCACCTATTGACCCATCAGCTGCCCCGGCTCTAGATCAGGCTCCAGCTATGGATGCTCCAGCAGCACTAGTTCAGGCACCAGCTGTGCCTATCGTGGTTCCGGGTCTTCAGGAGGCCTTGGCACAGATCTTATCAGTTTGCACTGGCCTGGCTCAGGCAGTTTCAACCACTATAGCAGTAGCTACTTCACAGGCCGGGGGAGGCAATCAGACCCCCGCTGTTCGCACACCTGAGCAGGTAGTGCAGGGACTACAGACACCGGGGGCACCTCCAGCTCAGCCAGTTGCACCAGTTCAAGAGTTTGTTGTGCCAGTTATGTCGGATGATGAGCAACGTCGTCTTGAGAGGTTTGGTAGACTCCAGCCTCCGTCATTCAGTGGTGCCGAAGGCGAGGATGCCCAGGGTTTTCTTGATAAGTGTCAGCGGATGCTCCGTACATCAGGGATTCTTAAGACTAGTGGTGTGGCATTTACCACCTTTCAGTTTACTGGGGCTGCATTCACATGGTGGGAGGCATATGAGAGGCGTAGGCCGGTTGGAGCAGCGCCCCTTACTTGGCAGCAGTTCTCCACTCTCTTCTTGGAGAAGTATGTGCCGCAGTCCCACAGAGAGGAGCTGCATAGACAGTTTGAGTGGTTGTGACAGGGGGATATGACCGTGTCACAGTATCAGTCAAGGTTTTCTAAGTTGGCTCGTCATGCCATTTGGATGGTTCCGACAGATCGTGAGAAGATCAGGAGATTTGTTGATGGCCTTAACTATTACCTCCGTATTCTTATGAACCGAGAGAGGGTGTTGGGTGCTACGTTCGAGGAGGTGGTCGATATCGCTCGCGAGATTGAGATGGTTCGCCGTCAGGATCGAGAGGAGAGGGAGGCCAAGAAGCCTCGCGGATCTGGCAGTTATAGTGGTGCTTCTTCGAGGTGCCAGTTTCAGCATGGTAGAGGCCGTTCTTTCAGGCCTACTCAGTCAGCCCGCCCAGAGTATCACAGGGCATATTTGGGTCATGGTCATCATGGATCTCAGCGAGGCCAGTCATCACTCAGTGCCCTTCCAGCACAGAGTTCATCTCGTGCCCCATCAGCTCAGGGTTCTTCTATGCCGAGTACATCAGTTGGTCACTCCGGTGCGAGGGGTTCCCTTTAGTCCCCTCCTCCAGCACCTGGGAGTTGTTTAGAGCGTGGAGAGTTTGGACATGTGTGGAGACAATGTCCTCGTCGTGTTGCTAGTTCGTCCTAGTAGAGGGGCCAGCCCTCGACTTCTGCTCCAGTTACTTCACCACCCGCCCAGCCAGCTAGGGGTAGAGGTCAAGCATCCAGGGGTCGCCCTAGAGGGGGAGGTCGATCAGGGGGCGGTCAGGCCCATTTCTATGCACTCCCAGGCAGACCCGACGCCATTACTTCAGATGCTGTCATTACAGGTATTGTTTCAGTCTGCCACAGAGATGCCTTTGTATTATTTGATCCCGGTTCCACCTTTTCTTATGTGTTATCATACTTTGCTCATTATTTGGGTATGCCCCGTGAGTTTCTTGCTTTACCTGTTCATGTATCTACCCTGGTGGGCGATACTGTTGTTGTAGACCGTGTGTACCGGTCATGTGTGGTGACTATTGGGGGTCTGGAGACCCGAGTAGATCTATTGCTGTTGAGCATGGTGGATTTTGATGTCATTTTAGGCATGAATTGGCTATCCCTGTGTCGTGCTATTCTAGACTGTCATGCTAAGACAGTCACTTGGCTATGCCGAGTGTACCGCGGATCGAGTGGCATGGTATGACTGATTATGTTCCTAGTAGAGTGATATCCTTATTGAAGGCCCAACGTATGGTTGGGAAGAGTTGTATTTTATATCTAGTGTTTGTGAGGGATGTTGGAGATGAGACTCCTAGTATTGATTCTGTTCCAGTTGTGAGGGATTTTCCCGATGTTTTTCCTGCAGACTTGCCGGGCATGCCACCGGACAGGGATATTGATTTTGGTATTGACCTGGTGCCGGACACTCAGCCCATTTCTATTCAGCCGTATCGTATGGTACCAGTAGAGTTGAAGGAATTGAAAGAACAGCTTCAGGAACTCCTAGATAAAGGGGTTCATTCGGCCTAGTGTGTCACCTTGGGGTGCGCCCGTTCTGTTTGTGAAGAAGAAGGACGACACAATGAGAATGTACATCGATTATAGGCAATTGAACAAAGTAACAATTAAGAACAAGTATCCTTTGGCTCGCATTGATGATTTATTTGATCAGCTTCAGGGAGCGAGAGTGTTCTCCAAGATTGATCTCCGTTCGGGCTATCACCAGTTGAAGATCAGGGATTCAAATATTCTTAAGACTGCTTTCAGGTCCAGATATGGTCATTATGAGTTTCTTGTTATATCTTTCGGGCTATCCAATGCCCCAATAACATTCATGCATTTGATGAACAGCGTGTTCCGACCTTAGCTTGATTCGTTCATTATAGTATTCATTGATGATATTCTGGTGTACTCGCGTAGTCAAGAGGAGCACGCAGAGCATTTGAGAGTTGTGTTGCAGAGATTGAGGGAGGAGAAGCTTTATGCAAAGTTCTCCAAGTGTGAGTTTTAGCTCAATACAGTGGCTTTCTTGGGACACGTGGTGTCTAGAGAGGGTATTCAGGTTGACCCAAAGAAGATAGAGGCGGTTCAGAGTTGGCCTAGACTGTCCTCAGCCATAGAGATTCGTAGCTTTCTTGGGTTAGCAGGCTATTATCGCCGGTTTGTTCAGGAATTTTCATCCATTGCATCGCCCTTGACCAAGTTAACTCAGAAGGGTGCTCCATTTGTATGATCGGACGAGTGTGAGGAGAGCTTTCAGAAGTTCAAGACAGCCTTGACCACAACTCTAGTGTTGGTTTTGCCATCAGCTTCAGGTTCATATACTGTGTATTGTGATGCTTTGAGAGTTGGGATTGGTTGTGTGTTGATGCAGGAGGGTAAAGTTATTGCTCATGCTTCTCGTCAGTTGAAGCCCCATGAAAAGAACTACCCCGTTCATGATCTGGAGTTGGCTGCCATAGTTCATGCATTGAAGATTTGGAGGCATTACTTGTATGGCATATCTTGTGAGGTGTTCACTGATCATCGCAGTCTTCAGCATTTGTTCAAGCAAAAGGATCTTAATTTGAGGCAACGGAGATGGTTGGAGTTGCTTAAGGATTATGACAACACTATTCTGTATCATTCGGGAAAGGCCAATGTAGTGGGCGATGCTTTGAGCCGAAAGGCAGTGAGTATGGGGAGTTTGGCATATATTCCAGTTGGGGAGAGACCCCTTGCAGTTGATGTTCAGGCCTTGTCCAATCGGTTTGTGAGATTGGATATTTCGGAGCCCAGTCGGGTGTTGGCTTGTGTGGTTTCTCGGTCTTCCTTATATGATCGCATCAAAGAGCGCTAGTATTATGATCCGTATTTGCTTGTCCTTAAGGACAGAGTTCAGCATGATGATGCCAGAGATTTGACCATTGGTGATGATGGTGTGTTGAGGATGCAGGGCCGGATTTGTGTGCCCAATGTGGATGGGCTTAGAGAGTTGATTCTGGAAGAGGCCCATAGCTCGCGTTATTCTATCCATCTGGGTGCCGCGAAGATGTATCATGATTTGAGGCAGCACTACTGGTGGAGAAGAATGAAGAAAGATATCGTGGGATTTGTAGCTCGTTGTCTCAATTGTCAGCAGGTGAAATATGAGCATCAGAGACCGGGTGGCTTGCTTCAGCAGATGGTTATTCCCGAGTGGAAGTGGGAGAGAGTCACCATGGATTTTGTGAGTGGTCTTCCTCGGACTTTGAAAAAGTTCGATGCTATTTGGGTGATTGTGGATCGGCTGACCAAATTTTGGCACTTCATCCCTGTGTGTACTACTTATTCTTCAGAGCGGTTGGCAGGGATTTATATCTGGGAGATTGTTCGATTGCATGGTGTTCCGGTCTCCATCATCTCAGATAGAGGTACTCAGTTTACTTCCCAGTTTTGAAAATCTCTTCAGCGAGAGTTGGGTACGCAGGTGGAGTTAAGCACAACTTTTCATCCTCAGACGGACGGATAGTCCGAGCGTACGATTCAGATATTGGAGGACATGTTGCATGCTTGTGTTATTGACTTTGGAGGTTTATGGGATGAGTTTCTACCACTTGCAGAGTTTGCTTACAATAACATCTACCAGTCGAGTATTCAGATGGCTCCGTATGAGGCTTTGTACGGGAGGCGGTGTAGATCTCCGGTTGGTTGGTTCAAGCCCGGCGAGGCTAGACTATTGGGGACAGATTTGGTTCAGGATGCCTTAGAGAAGGTGAAGGTGATTCAGGAGAGGCTTCATACAGCGCAGTCGCGTCAGGAGAGTTATGCGGACCGGAAGGTTCGAGATGTGTCCTATATGGTTGGTGAGAAGGTCTTGCTGAAGATTTCTCCCATGAAGGGTGTTATGAGGTTTGAGAAGAAGGGCAAGTTGAGTCCGCGGTTCATTGGGCCTTTTGAGGTGCTTCGGAGGATTGGGGAGGTGGCTTATGAGCTTGCTTTGCCACCCAGTCTGTCGAGTGTGCATCCGGTATTTCATGTTTCTATGCTCCGGAAGTATATTGGGAATCCGTCTCATGTTTTGGACTTTAGCACGGTTCAGTTGGATGATGATTTGACCTTTGATGTAGAGCCAGTAGCTATTTTGGGTCGCCAGGTTCGAAAGTTGAGGTCAAAGGATATAGCTTCAGTGAAAGTGCAGTGGAGAGATTGGCCCGTGGAGGAGGCTACCTAGGAGACCGAGCGGGAGATACGGAGCAGATATCCTTATCTGTTTGAGGCTTCAGGTATGTTTCTTGACTCGTTCGAGGGCGAACGTTTGTTTAAGTTGAGGAGGATGTGACGACCCGGCCAGTCGTCTCATGAGTTAGCGCTCCGTTTCCCCCATTTCAGCTTCTTTACGCTTCGTTATCCGTGCTTTATGTGATCGGGTTGATTAGTTCGAGTTCGGAGAGTATTTGGTAAGAAATGAGACACTTAGTCTCTTTTAAGAAGGCTTAAGTTGGAAAAGTCAACCGGACATTGACTTATGTGTTAGAAGACTCGGAAGTGAGTTCCGATGGTTCGGTTAGTTTCGGGAGGTGATTTGTGACTTAGGAGCGCGATCGGAATGGGTTTTGGAGTTGTAGAGAAGATTTAGGCTTGAATTGGTGAAATTAGTATTTTGGCGATTTCCGGTTGATAGGTGAGATATTTATCTGGGAGTCGGAATAGAATTCCGAGAGTTGTTGTAGCTCCGTTAAGCGATTTGGGATGCGTGTGCAAAATTTCAGGTCATTCGGACGTAGTTTGGTTGGGTTTTCGATCAAATGCGTGTTTTAGAAATTTTAAAAGAACTTAGGCTTGAATTCGATGTAATTCGATGATTTTAGTGTTAGTTGAGGTGTTTTGATGATTGGAGCAAGTTTGGATGATGTTTTAAGATATGTTGGTGCGTTTGGTTGAGGTCCCGGGGGCCTCGGGGTGATTTCAGATGGCTAACGGGAATTTTTGAAGTTGGAAAATGCTGCAGAAATGCAGCAGTCAGTGCAGAGCAATTTTGCTCTATGCAATCGCATAGGGTTAGCTACAGTGCCCTGGAATTTTGTTCTATGCGATCGCAGGAGCTCTAATGCGATCGCATAGGGTTAGCTACAGTACCAGACAGAATGTTAAAAACATTTCATCCGCGAACCAAACCCATTTTTTCACCATTTTTGAGCAACCTTGAGAGCTTTTGGACGGGAATTGAAGGGGTTTTGACGGGAAGTGATTGGAGGTAAGTCCTATGAACTAAATACATGATTATATTGTGAAATCATCCTTGAAATTCATGAAAATATAGCCAAATTGTAAGAAATTAGGGCTTGAAATTGAAATTCTAAATTTTGGATTTGAGGGGCCATTTGTGGTCCGATTTGAGAGATTTTTATATGTATAGACTCATGGCGAGATAAGGAACCCGATGACGTAGAAATTTCTGAGTTTCGAGAAGTGGGACCGGGGCTCGGGTTTTGCTAATTTCGGAATTTTTGATATTTTTCGAATGTTTTTGCTTGGGCTTTGTTCCCTTAGCATTTGTGGCGTATTCGTTCTGATTTTGGATAGATTCGATGCATGTGGAGGCCAATTCGAGGGGCAAAGGCGTCGCGAGCTAGAGAATTAGCCATTTCAAGATGAGTAATGGTTGTAAATGATGTCCTGAGGGTTTGAAACCCCGGATTTGCACATCGTAGTGCTATATTAAGGCAAAATACGCGTTGGATGATGAACGTGGGGTCTTTCATTACTGGGGATTGTGACTTGGTCCATCCCTATTGATGATTTTACCGCATATTTGACTGAAATTCATTTGTTATCATCATGATTTGTGCTGATTGCCATATTTGGGCTTCGTGCCAACTATTTGAACCCTTCGGGATTTTTATCACTGTTTCCTCACTGCTTGACTTATTATTTGAACTCAGTCCTGTTGATATCTATTGTTTTACAAACTCAGCCACTTTTACTCAGATTTGAAACTTAAATGATATTTCTACATCATGTTTTGGGCCGAGAACTGCTTTACTAATGACCAAGGGGCTTTTGATGATATTTGGACTGAGTGAGGCCGAGGGCCATATGTGAGGATATGCTGAGTGATATGAGGCCGATGGCCTGAGATACTTTATATGCCATGAGGTGGCTTGAGTGATGTGAGACTGAGTGCCGAGTGATGATGCCACGAGGTGCTTGATATAGCGCTTGGGCCATAAGGGGCCCCTCCGGAGTCTGCACACCCACAGTGAGTGCGGGTACCCATTATGCTGAGTGATTGATACTATGCCCGAGGGGCTAATACTATCCTGAGTGATTGATACTGAGCCCGAGGGGCTGATACTGTACTGAGAGTAAGCCCGAGGGGCTGTTACTATGTTGAGCAATTGATACTATGCCCGAGGGGCATATTTCTACTTGTTATTTACCTGTTAATTTACCGGTTTTACTTGTTTCAAAAGGAATATCATTTGATTTCTTCACTGATTTACTGTTTTAAGTGATTTTTACTGCTTGATATGGAATTGCTTTGTGCCTTTACGTGTTTTCATACTTTCAGCCATTATTTATAATTATTACTCACTGAGTCGGAGAACTCACATTACTCCCTACACCATGTGTGCAGATTGAGGTATAGCAGAGTCTGCACCTGAGCACTGATTCTGTCCAAGCTAGGCAGTGATTTGGAGTTACGAGGTAGCTGTTGATGCCCGCAGCCCCTTGTCTCTCTTATCCTCTATCATTTATGTTTTCTTCAGACTGTTGTATCGGATTCCGTACTTTGTAGACCTATAGCAGATTCTGTAGTAACTCATGACTTGTGACACCCCGGTTTGGGCTGTGTCGGGATGGTTCTTGCGGTTATTATCGTTAAATCCCGCAATTTATAAGTATTACATTATATGTTATTACTGTTTATGATGATTAACTGTTAAAAAGAGGTGTTCCGTTTTGGTCTGGCTGGCCTTGTCTTCACGAGAGGCGCCATCACGACCAGGTTCTGGGGTTGGGTCGTGACATCTACTCTCTTCTGAGATCTTTTGTACTGTTTGCTTGCAATTTAGTTTACAAGACTTCAGTTTTCACTTATTTGTTTCCCTGAAACTGGTATGTTTTTTTTATTTAGTTTTTTGCCTCACCCCTATGTGTTTATACAGTTCCAGCCCTCTTGTTTACTTTACTGCTCAGGTTCAATAATTTATGTTAATTATGTTCTTTCCCTACATCTGTTTCTATTCTGAATCCCTACCCCTGTTCCCTTCTATGTGCTTGAGTTAAGGTTCTTGGCCTGACAGTATCCAAATTACTACCCAGGCTACAACCTGATCCACAATGGGTCCTAACTCCCAAGTTTGGCTAACAGGCTGGTCAGGGGTGTGCCAACATTCCCAATTGTTGGGCACAACCACCAGCCTGCCATGGCTCTCCCTGATTCCCCCCTGTGTACTTACACTTACTCTTAGGTTCTAAGTTATGCCCCTCTCTTATGAGCCTTGATTTGGGACCTTGAGTTCCCTCTGAACTTGGACATATGAGGGCTGGCATTTCCACACTGTACTATGCTCTTAATTCTGCAATGTGTTTGGGGGTGTAAGCATTGCCCAGAGCCCTTTGAGACTTTTGGGAGCTTTGATACATCCCAAATATGAGAAAGGATTTTTGGAAATCTGATCATGGAAATTGGTTTATCTCATATTGTTGGACTTTGAGTCTGAGTTAGGCTGTTTGGTGTTAGCTGGAACTTCTGATGTAATTTTACTTTTCTTTTCTGATTCATTTGGGTCTGTAATATGTTGTAATAACTATCGAGGATGGATGGTGGAAAGGGATGGGGATGAATGCATGCAAAGGGTAGAAAACCTGCCTATAGGTTATTTATGAATTTCTGCATTCTCATTTTAGAAATCATGCCTATAAGTTTTACTACACTTTTGCGTTTCTACATCGTAGAAATTATGCCTATAAGTTCTGCATATAGAAATCATGATCTTAGGTTTTTCTGCACTTCTGCATATGCATGTCATTAGGCAAACAATCATAGGTTTAATAATGATCAACTCCATTCTAGATACCATGCCTATAGGACTCCTGCATTTATGTAATCGTTTTGAAAACCAATAACGCTTAGATGACTTGCCTATAGGAGTAATCAATTGAATCAGCTTCGTCTATGAGTCTAAAATCAGTCATAAGGTCGTTTAAAGTCTGCAGATCCTTTTGTTTATAAAACCAGCAATCTTTCTTTAAAATCAGAACGCGCTGCTAGAGGTCATGCCTATAGGTCTCACTTAGGCAAACTATTAGGTAATTAATTGTGTCAGTTTTTTTGATAACTACAACCAGACAAGGCTAATTTGGACTCCTCATCTGAGAAATATGTGATGAATCAGCCTATCCTACGCTTTAATTTATTAAAGACCTAACCAGTACTTGTAAGTCATACTAAATAACTTGCTGCTTTGAATGAGGAGGCCTACTTGAGCCTTATTTGCTATTTGTTCACCCTTTAACTACTGTTTGTTTTGCTTGTCGCCTAGATTTTTATCCTTTTTAAACTCTGAAAAAGCCCCAACTCCCTCCCCTTTACGATTAGTAGTATCAATGCCTCCGGGACTAATAGGATTGGGACGGGTAATAGCATGCAATAAGTAACGATACTATTCCGCGCTTTAATACCTTAATGGGATTGGAAAGGGTAGATATGGATATGATGACCGGTGCGCTAATACCACATGTAACCCCTCTTTTGAGGAGTGATTACCGGGTATTGCATTGACCTGATCCATATTGTTTGTAAACCTAGGTCCCGCTTTCTTTTTAACTTGTTTTATTGTTCGAACTATTTCCTTAAAATTTCTGCTTTCTTTATTCTCTTCAAACTTTCAATTTGCTTGCAATAATATGTGAACCCCTTCTTACTTGAGCCCTTAATTGTTTATTTGATTATGTAAAGTCACAATTGTAAGGTGGCCAGGAACCACACTAGTGGATCTTGAGGGGTGCCTAACACCTTCCCCTCGAGATAATTTCTAGCCCTTACCCAAACTCTGGTTCTTCAAACTCAGACCCTTCTTAGTGTTCTAATGCACTTAATCATTAGGTGGCGACTCTTCAAGTTCCAAAACCCAATTCCCAAAAGGGAACAAGTCGTCCTCCCAAATGTCACAAGCCCGATTTCGCGAGAAAAAGGGGGCGCGACAGCGTGGCGACTCTGCTGGGGATATTTCTTTTAGGCTTTTACCATCTCATGTTATTTGTGACTTTACTACTTCTTTATTGCCTTTATTTAATTTCTTTATTTCTCTTCTATTACGAGACTGACTTGGATCCTTGTTTCTTTTCTTTAATGCTTTCTTTTACTGCTTTCCTTCAATACTATTGTAATTATGAGCAATTATTGTAATCATTACTTTATGAACGTGCAAATACATAACAACTTGTAACTGCATATTCAACATCATATTCCACTCGTGCCAAACAAAATACCATAGCAACGCTTATAATGAGTGGTTGCGCCCTTCCGATATCATTGCCCCCTAAATTTGGCAAAGGCGTATATGCGGTAAAACCAGTCGATCAATGGTGTAGTCGACGGTTCCGTGCCTTTCCCTCTTGAGTTGTCCGCTCGAGGGTACCTGTCTAATACCTTATAGAAACCCTACTCTGTTCAATTGCGCATGCATCACTGTCAAAACCTAGCCGAGTCAGTTATGTTGTCCACATAATGACTCTTTAAGATAGCCTTGTCCAAAGTCCACTGGGTTTCCTGGGAACCCAAACGGACGTTACCATATTCTGTGCATTTATTTGGAGAACTAAATGCTGCTTATGCTAATTATTGGTTTAAATAGTCGAGTCTGGCGGGGTAAGGGTCTAACACTTTGTTTTGCAGAAATGAGGCACGAAGTCCGGTGGGAGGATCATCCACCCAAGGTTGCTAAGCTGGTGGCAGGATCTTCACTCCAGTGATTAGGATCTTGTCCGGAAATACCTAGGAAATTTGCCTTCTCTCTTGGAGGTCCAACCCAGCAACAAAATCATAGAAGCTGCTACTCTGTTCTGGAACTGTGATTGGTCTGTGTTTCGCTTCGGGGAGATTGAGATGACACCTCTGCTCGAGGAAATATGAGGATTAGCTAGTATTCCGTGGGAGACTCCGGGTTTACTTATGCCGAAAAATTGCAAGGGTAGGGGTTTTCTCAAAATGATGGGACTAAATAAAAACATAGACTTGACCTGTTTGAAGGATTCCTACATTCCTTTCGACTATCTGTACGAAAGGTACGACCATAGTAAGTCCTACCGCACTTACCCAGATGAATTCGCCCTCACCTCATTGGGGCATATCCACAGAAGGGTCTTTGTCTTTATGTTTTGCTTCTTGGGGATGATAGTGTTTCCTATGAAGAAAGCAAGGATTCACACCAGGCTAGCTATGGTCACTAAAACCTTAATGGAGGGAATTGGTGGGCAACCCTTTAGCATAGTGCCCATGATCGTTGCAAAAATGTACCGAGCCTTGGAAAAGTGTCAACAAGGAGCCCCACACTTCGAAGGCTGCAACTTGCTACTCCATCTCTGGCTCATAGAGCATCTCCAAATGGGTGAATATCGGTAAGAGATTCAGCGGAGAGACTGGGACGATCATATAGCCTTCTATCAACCAAGGCGAATGAACTACATGCCCGACATGTTTGCTCCGCCAGGAGATGCCAAAGGATGGGTGGAGCTATTTGAAAATCTGACTGAGGATCAAATATAATGGATGTTCGAATGGTTCCCTACTGACGAGTTCATCACCCGATCTAGGGACGCACCGTTTCTGATACTGATCGGTTTAAGAGGAACTTACCCTTATGTCCCTCTCCGGGTCATGAGACAGGCTGGTAGGAAGTAGGTTATACCAAGGGTCGACAAGATGAGTCACTTCCGGGCTGACTTCCAAGATGATGACAGTCCTTATAATTGCCAAGCTCAGCATTGTTTTCCTTTTAGAGCAATGTAATAGGGAGATCGGTTGAGCAGTAGCATCCTACAGCAGCATACAACAGCGCACAACAACAGCAAACACTACAGTCACACGGTAGTCCCAGCTACCAAAATTTCCCGAACTACATTGACCTGATTCCTGTTTCAGCCCAGGATATGTAGGAAACCTCTGAAGCAAAGGTTCGGTCAAATCTTTTTCAAAAAATGCTTCACACGGAGTATTCGGACGGGCAAAAATCGCTCGCTTATCTTTGCGCGAAAACCCTTCGTGTCTTCGTGCAAAGAGGGGCAGCTGTAAGCACGTGATTTTTGCTTTACGAGCAATCGCTCCAAAAGAAAATAAAAATAGTGACAAATGATTTCGCTGTACAATTGTTCGAGTTTTTCGTGACATGTGTTGTTAGTCATTTGTGGATCTGTCCATTTTGCATTTAATCATTAACAAACAAAATACAAAATATGCATGTCAGGGTGATTAAACCATAATTCGGTCAGTAAAAGAAAATTCAAAAAATATATGTGCATCGTTCGTTCTAGGCTTTTAGTTAACTTACCGAAATATTTTTTGTGATAATTGTGTTAAAATGTTGCATTGTTGTTGGTTTTAATTTCATTATTTTATTATTTTTTATTTCATTTTTGTTTTAAAAGAAAAAAAAAAATAGAAAACAAAAAGAGGGATTGAAAATCGGGTTAGGCCCAGGAAATAAAACAAAAAGATGGGCCCAAACCAGCACAAGACTGGTCCAGACCAGGCCTGCCCAGGCACCTCCCGAAACAACGTCGTTTCAGGGACGGTTAATCTGAGCCGTTCATTTCCATTGATCCGGTGGCCTTTATTGGCCCTCATGACCCGACCCAGTCCCATTTTTGACTGACCCCTTGCTTAACCAAACGGCACCGTATGGTCAAGCCTCCCCAATCCTGGCCATCAATTTTAATCAATCCAACGGCCAGGATTGAATCAGCCTCCCCGTATATAAACTCAACCCTTCACCCCACGCCCCCTTCAGGCATCTCCTTCCCCAAGCTCGGAAACCCCCAAACCCTAACGCCGCCCTAGTCTCCCTCGCCATTAAAGCCGGCGGCACGAGCGCCGGTGATCACTTCCTGAACACCCTCAGACCCTCTCACTCTCCTGAACATGGATCTGCTATCCATTTGCCTCGAATCACTTTCCTTCGTCTCGAATCTTCATTTGAAGATTTGAGTCGAACCCGGACCTATACCAAATTACCCCATCTTCATACCAGACACTCCCCTGACCCTCCTCGTGACCAAACCAAGCTTGGTTTGGTCCGAATCTACCCACAACTCCCAAAAAATCAGATCTGAAGATCCAAAACCTAGAACACATACACCTGGGGAATCCGGCCGGTCTTGAAAGGGGTTTAAGGTTTAATGGATCTTAACCAAGGTGTTCTCATGTGAGAACACCCTGGTTAAAATTTGTTCGGCCTCAAATGGTCAAAGCTAAGTCGGATTTGGGACAGTTTGGTTTAAACTTTTTCAGTAAGTTTTCCTGCTCTTTGTTTTAGTTTTGATTGAGTTGTTAACATGCTTTGTTGTGAGTATTTGTTATTGTCTGTTACTTTTTCTGTTTTCTTCCATCTCTAGCAAAGACCTTTTATTTGGTCGATTGATTTTCTATGTGTGTGTTCTGAATGTACTCTGTGATATACATGTTCGTCGATTAGATTAATCGTCAAATAAGTTAACTTATATAGGTTCCCAGTGATTGACCAAAGTTGTCCGAAGCCCTTTAGGTCCCTGAACGTATTGTTTATATGAGCGACTGATTATTACTTGTTATAATTAGTATAGTCGACCTGATAAATGTCGTCGATTAACTTCCTATGACTGAATGTTCAAATGTTCTGATATGTACAACCTCACTTTACTGAATGGACCTGTACTGTGAAATGAATATCGGACATTATCTGTGAATGCTAGTTTGTTAACTACATTGTAAAAAAAAAATTAAAAGGATCGGGCTAGGGCAATTCTGAAATTGAACTTTCAGAAGTTCAAAAATGCCCTGATACTGCAATGGGCAGGGCAGTAATAATCAAAGGCTAACAAGGGTATTCTGGGGTTTGAAAAGGACAGAAAAGATTAGTTTAAATGAACTGACAAGTAGGGTACTAATTAAGATTAAACTAATGCCAATGGGGAACAAGACATAAGAGCATGGGAGTTTAAAATGAATACTAAAATGAGCCCATAACTCTTGATTAAAGAAAACCAGGCGTGGGGAGCAAAGGGCTGGCATCAAAAGATGCTTAAGGATGGATTTAATAGGTATGGGCAGACTGCAAGTTGGAGGATGCAGGCAGCTTGGCTGCACTGGGTTATTAGCTTATAAATAAGCTGTTTCAGAACATAAAAAGGGGCGGGAATTTTTAGTCTTGAGGCTGGAACTTTAGTCTGAAGAGAGGTCTAGTGAGTTCAAAGAAAACTGAAAAAAACATAAGGTAGTTTCCAGTAAACATTGTAACCAAACACTGTCTGAAAGTTGTATAAGAATGCATTTTGGTCAAGCTGTCTTGGCCAAGTTCTGTTGTTTGCATTGACTGAGTTGTTTATGGTTGTTGAACTGTTGGTGTTGCTGCATTGAACACTCTGTTATTGCTGTTGTTTCTCTACTCTTTCTTGGGATTGCTCGTTTGGTGCTCGACTATTTGCTGGTTCTCTTTGTTCTGGGAAATATTGTTGGTTGTCTGTGGGCTGTGGAAAACACTTGGTTTGTTGATTTGTTGCTGTGTTGTTGCTGTGTATCTGCTGTTGCTGTGTTTACTGCATACTGCCCGGCTGATCATTCCTGTCTTCTTTGTCCTCTATACCAGGTACACAACCAATGCACTATCAAAAAATGTAATTGGAAAATTTGAGCATGAATACTAATGAAAGTCCTGAAGAATGTTTTTTTTATGTACATAGATTTGTTACATTAAATATTCATGTAATAGTTTGCATTCTGGTTTAGATACTGAAGGTAGCCTGTGTGCCCAGTAGATGTCAATAGGTGGTGATTGAATGCTAGTTTGTATATGTAGGTTGATAGATAAAAGGTCTCCAATGCAGTAGGTTGTATCTTAGGTTTTATATGGTTAGCATGTCCTTAAATACATAGAACTATCCATGTTAGTTAATTTCATGCCATTTTGATAAATTGTCTCCTTATAATTGGCAAACCATTGCCTTAAAATAAACGATGCAAGTCTGCACTTCTCAACCTCACGAAGGTCGAGCCCGGATCAAACGAACCAGCAGGCCTTCATCAGAAAGGCATCGGCCCAGGTCCAGCCGATACTGTGTAGGCTGGGTTTGGGCCCACGATGCTCGATTAGCTGCCCATGGGCATGGCCATGTTTTTATTCTGCAAAGGCACTCGGAATTCCGCTATAATAACCAGCAAGCATGTAATTGAATAGGGTCATTTTTATTCTCAACTAGTAGAGACAAATGCGGCAAGAAACGTAGTTGTTATAGGATATCCTTTTAAAATAAAGACGAGATGAGCCTCGACAAACAAAAATGCACAAGGTGCGGGGCCCTCGTTAAATGTATATTATCGAAGCATTTAGTTTCCAGGACGGGTCGTTTAGCAAATCTCACAACCCTCCTAAAATAACAATACGTTAGACTCTTTAGGACGCGCTTTAATAAACCTTACCTTCTTAAACCAGGGTGCACATTTATGTGACCCAAATCCAATTCTCAACGGAGTCGAAATGTGTTTCTAATCACGGGTACATTGATTGTGACGTGGTTCGAGATGCGTGTCCATGACGTTGCAAACTCATTTTTAAAATAAGAATGAGATGAGCCTCACCAAATAAAAATACAAATTACGGGGCCCTCAGTAAATATTTGCTTTAAAAATTGTTAGACTTCGGGATGGACCGTTTTAGTAAAATTCCACGGTCTTACCCAAAATAAATACGTTAGTCGCTCTAGGCGCGCCTTTAATAATTTAATTTCCTTAAACTCGGGTGCACATTGATGTGACCCAAATCCAAATCTCAATGGAGTCAAAGTGTGTCGACGACCACGGGTACATTGATTGTAACGTGGTTCGAGATACATTTTTATAACGTTGCAATTCTTGATAAAAATAATAGTAAATGATAAAAGCGGTTGGAAGATAAAATTTGCACATAAGTTCATGTTGTATTTAAAATCAGATAAATAAGCCAAATATAACAGTTGAGCGACCGTGCTAGAACCACAGAACTCGGGAATGCCTAACACCTTCTCCCTGGTTAACAAAATTCCTTATCCGGATTTCTGCTACGCAGACTGTAATATAGAGTCATTCTTTTCCTCGATTCGGGATTAAAATTGGTGACTTGGGACACCCTAAATCTCCCAAGTGGAGACTCTGAAATAATTAAACCAATCCCGTTTCGATCGTCCTTTAATTGGAAAAACTCCCTCGCGCCCCTCGGGCATGTAAAAAGGAGGTGTGACAGAGCCTATTTGCTGATGGGACAGCGTGAGCTAGTGAAGTTGTTCGATGGAGCTAAAGATGCCGAGTCTGGGGAAGGTTTTTCTGGGACCAAGTAGTTAGGAGTCTTTTCTTTTGCTTTAAAAATGTAATAAGGCCAACGTCCATTAGTAACAATTTATTTTCTACTATTAGTGTCGTTTTGGGATTCGCCTTATTTTTTATCAATAAAATGAGACATTTAGCATTATAAGTTCTCCAAATCAACTTGTCTCTAGGCCTACCTCTGGCACAACAAGGCTCCCAAATTAGGACACGATTTATATTCTTGCACTATGTGTTTAAATATTGCAACGTTTTCTTCTCATAATCCGCACTAACTTGTAACCTTTTTTGTTTTTACCTTTTGTTTATTCCCCTCCCCAAAGGTTAGTTCGTGCACTCTGACATTGTCATCATACTCCACAAGATCTAAAGGCCCTCCACCTCCTCCTCCTCCGAGTCCTATCAGAAACAAGAACAAGGGAAAGATGGAAGATTTGAGCAACATCAGAAAGGAGAACTCAGTTGAAAGGGTAGAGGTTCCTCAGGGTATTCAGGTTTCCAAGGAAAGTGCCTCCCAGCTCGAACATAAGTTATTGAAGTTTCAGGAAGAACTAGACCAAGTTCGGAACTTGGCGAATTTGTCATTTTCCCTCACTACCCCAAATGTCAACTTTGCCAACACTCAAAACCCCACACCTCTACAAAGCATCCTGAAACTACAAAACCAACCCGCTCCTCATCACCACTGCAACACATGCCACACTTCAGACAACACCCCACTGCTCATCCCTAAACCATTAAATTCCACAAATGATCATCCCCACAACACCACCATCTATGTGGAAACCATGCCAAACTATACTCAACTCATTTCAAGCACACCCGAGTCCGATGATAAGGACTCGATTATTAGGAATCTGGCGGAAGAACTCAAGAAGCTAACTAGCAGAATTCAAGGCGTCGAGGGAAGTAAGGGGATTGAAGGACTAAATTACGAAGACCTTTGCATTCAACCCGATGTCAAACTGCCTGAGGGGTATAAACCTCCTAAGTTCGAAATGTTTGATGGTACCGGGGATCTGAGAGTTCATCTGAAGACATACTGCAACAAGTTGATCGGATTAGGGAGGGACGAAAAGATTCGCATGAAACTCTTCATGAGGAGTCTAAAGGGAGATGCTTTGTCTTGGTACATCAACCAAGACCCTAAGAAGTGGTCAAATTGGGTAAGTATGGCGTCCGATTTCATGGACAAGTTCAGGTTCAACGCGGAAAATGCACTAGATGTGTTCTACATCCAAAACTTAAAGAAGAAACCCATGGAGACATTCCGCGAGTATGCTACTTGTTGGAGATCAGAAGCTGCTAAGGTCAAACCGGCTTTAGAAGAAGAACAAATGAACAGGTTTTTTGTCCGAGCTCAAAACCACAATACTATGAAAGGTTAATGCTTATTGAAAGCCAGAAATTTTCCGACATCATCAAGCTAAGGGAAAGGATTGAGGAAGGTATCAAAAGTGGTATGGTAACTAACTTTGAAGCTTTGTAGGCCACCAACAAGGCTCTACAGTCTGGTGGCACGTCCAAGAAAAGGGATGTGAGTGCCGTGATGGTTGCACAAAGAACAAAATCCCCAATTGAATACCAAACCTACCCAATACCTCCACTCATATATCAACCTACCCCAAATTACCAAGCACCCTCGCCCTCTTACCAAACTCTACTACCTACTTACCAATCACCTCCACCTCCCACATATCAGCCTACTTCACCCAAAGGTTCCCAACCCGTACATGTCTACCAAACCTACAATACTCAACCCTCTCACTATCAATCACCTCCCACCCGCCAAAACTTTCCTAGACCCTGACCAAACTTTGACCGCAGACCCCCCAAACAGTATACCACCATTGCCGAACCTATCGACCAGCTGTATGAAAGGCTCAAAGCTATTGGTTACATCACCCCTATCCTTGCCGTAAACCCCGAAAACCAATCCTAATGGGTCAACCCAAACAAAACCTATACATACCATTCCGGCATGAAGGGGCATACCATTGATGAGTGCCGCTCTCTGAAGGATAAGATCCAAGCTTTGATTGACAACAAGATCATCATAGAAAAGGAGCCAGCTCCGAATGTCCGCAATAACCCTCTACCTGACCACAAGGGTGGGGGAATTCACATGATTGAGATAGAGGACGATTGGGACCCCAAAGGGTCGATTGGATTGATCGCTGAAGGTGATGAGCCAAAGGAACCAACGGTCACACTTAATCCGATTGTGGTCCAGATCCAGCCTTCTAAAAATGTTGAAGTAGACATGTCCATACCACTTGAGTTCGAAGTACCTTCTTCTGCAAAGACGCCAGGACTTATTAAGGTCAAGTTTGGGTTTCCAAAGACACCTATACCATTCAAAGTGGTTGTGTTACCATCTAAGGCAAAGGTGCCCATTCCGGTGGCCATGATAGCCGTAACACCATTCCATACGAAGGCCATACCATGGGATTACACCGCCGAGGCAAGAAGGAAAGGGAAAACCAAATCTGGAGAAGTAATTGCAACACAGGGTATGACACGAATCGGCAAGGTTTATACCCCAGAACATATAGCCGAGTCCAGTAAGCAGGCCTCTGGACGACCAACCATCACTGAAACTGGGCCTGATGATCTCTGGAGGAAGATACAAGCCAAAGAGTATTCGTTCATTGGCTAGTTGAACAAAACGCCTGCCCAGATCTCTATCTTGGCTCTGCTACAAAGTTCTAACACACATAAGAATGCCTTATTGAAGGTGCTGAGCGGGGCATATGTACCTAACAACATAACTGGAGGAGAAATGGCAAACATGGTGGGGCAAGTATTGGAAAGTCACAAAATCACTTTCCACGAAGATGAGCTGCCACCTGAAGGGCTAAGCCATAACAAGGCATTGCACATCACTGTACAGTGCGAAGATTATTTCATCACCAGAATCCTGATTGATGGAGGGTCCAGCCTCAATATTTGTCCATTGGTGACTCTCAAAACATTGGAAAGAGCCTGCATGAGATCAAGGATGGAGCCATCAATGTCAAAGCTTTTGATGGATCCCAAAGGTACACTATTGGGGAAATCAGTTTGTGTCTGCAAATGGGACCGACTTGGTTCGACGTTGATTTTCAAGTGATAGATGTCCCAACATCTTACAACTTGCTATTGGGACGGCCCTAGATCCATGTCGCCGGGGCTGTAGCATCAACCCTACATCAAGCAGTGAAATTCGAGTGGAATCACCAAGGGGTAATTATTCGCGGCGACGGTAGCAATCCCATATACAGTTGCCAGACCATCCCAGCAATTGGAGGAAGAAGGAAGATAGGCGGAGAAACCTACCATCACATTGAGCGAGTCAATGCCGTGGACAAGGACAAATGGTGGGATAACAAAATTGAAAGTATACTGAATTGGTGTGGATATGAACCTGGCAAGGGACTTGGCAAGAATCTCCAAGGAATCGCTAAGCCTATCAAGTTGAAGAAGCACGGTACCACTTTTGGTTTGGGATATGAATACACTTGGGAGGAATTCAACCACTGGTCGCCACCATGGCGCAGTCCCTACTACCCAAAGGAGCATCCGATACCTTGCTTGGAGCAGACTTTCCAGCCAACCAGTGTCACATATAGGTCGGGAGAAGAGGAAGCACTGGCGACGATGAGGAATTTGTTTTTGGAAGATAATAATAGGGACTATTGTGTCATTTTCGAGGAGAAGGGGGAGGAAGGTCCTTCTATACAAGCTGTGAGCCGAGGAGCACGCCTCATCAATTGGTCCATCAGAACCACCAGGGCCCGGAAAGCTTCGAGGTAGCAAGGTTGAACAAAGCACCATGCATTATCTTTATTTTTTCGCTAATTTACTTTCTTTCCGCATTTTTAATATTGAAATAAGAGCTCCAATGTTAAAAAGAATTATGAAATTTATCAAAGCATTTCAGTTTCTTATAAATCTTGCTCTTATTAATTTTTATCATTTACTTTATTTACACAGCATTACTATTACTTATCTTGATGAACCGACAATTGTGACGAGCAACAAGGAAACACAACAAATGGATATGGACTCAGAAGAAGATGAGGTTGTTAAAGATGTTGAGGATTTTGAGAACAGACCTAAGTCTAATATGGACGAAACTGAGATTGTCAACCTGGGAGATGCAGAAAATGTCAAAGAAACACGAATCAGCATTCATCTATCACCATCAGAAAAGAAAGAGTACACGGAATTTCTAAGGGAATATGAGGACATATTCGCCTGGTCTTATGATGACATGACTGGTCTTAGTACATCTATTGTAGCTCACAAAATGTAAACCGATCCGACATGTGCACCAGTAAAACAGAAGCTCAGGAAGTTCAAACCTGACATGAGTTTGAAAATCAAGGAAGAAGTCACCAAGCAAGTCAAAGCCAAGGGTCTTAGGGTAGTAGAGTATCCAACATGGTTAGCCAATATTGTGCCAGTACCGAAGAAGGACGGGAAGGTTAGAGTTTGTGTCGACTACCGGGATCTCAACCGGGCCAGTCCGAAAGACGACTTCCCCTTGCCGAACATACACATTCTAATTGACAACTACGCCAAGCATGAACTGCAGCCGTTCGTTGATTGTTTTGCTAGGTATCATCAGATATGGATGGATGAGGAAGATGCGGAGAAAATGGCTTTCATTACACCGTGAGGGATGTATTGTTACAAGAAAATGTCGTTCGAGTTAAAGAATGTTGGGGCCACCTACATGAGGGCCATGACTGCTATTTTCCATGACATGATACACAAAGAGATCGAGGTATATGTAGACGATGTCATCATCAAATCCAAGAAAGCCAATGACCACATGGAAGATCTGAGGAAGTTCTTCAACAAACTAAGAAGGTACAACTTGAAGCTGAATCCCGCCAAATGTGCATTCGGGGTTCCTACCGGAAAACTACTTGGGTTCATTGTGAGTCGTCGAGGAATAGAACTGGATCCGTCAAAGGTCAAAGCCATCCAAGAATTGCCACCACCGAAGAACAAGAAAGAGGTTATGAGTTTCTTGGGAAGACTTAACTACATCAGCCGATTCATAGCTCAATCCACTGTCATTTGTGAGCAAATATTTAAGATGTTGAAGAAGGACGCCGCTACCAAATGGACTGATAATTGTCAGAAAGCCTTCGACAGAATCAAGGAATACCTGTCAATGCCACCAATTTTGGTCCCGCCCGAGCCGGGTAGACCTCTATTACTCTACCTCACAGTATTTGATGGAGCTTTCAGTTATGTTCTGGGGCAGCATGATGAAACGGGAAGAAAGGAGCAGGCCATCTATTATCTTAGCAAGAAGTTCACCCCGTACGAGGCCCGATATTCTCTATTGGAATGCACCTGTTGTGCTCTGACTTGGGTAGCTCAGAAGTTGAGACACTATTTCTGTGTCTATACCACTTACCTCATATCAAGAATGGATCCTTTGAAGTACATCTTTCAGAAGCCCATGCCCACTGGCAAGATAGCCAAGTGGCAGATCCTGCTGAGTGAATTCGACATTGTTTACGTAACTCAGAAGGAAATCAAAGGATAAGCACTGGCAGATCATCTTGCTGAAAATCTTGTGGATGGAAAATACGAGCCTCTAAAGACGTATTTTACTGATGAAGAGGTATCTTTCATAGGGGAAGATATTGCAAAACCCTATGATGGTTGGAGAATGTTTTTCGACGGAGCAGCAAACTTCAAAGGAATTGGCATAGGAGCGGTCCTAGTATCAGAAACCAGCCAGCATTATCCGGTGTCTGCCAAGCTCTGGTTCCCATGCACCAACAACATGGCCGAGTACGAAGCCTGCATCTTAGGGCTCAAGATGGCCATTGACATGAACATTCAGGAATTGCTAGTGATCGAAGATTCAGACCTACTTATACATCAAGTCCGAAAAGAATGGGCAACCAAGAACTCCAAGATACTCCCTTATCTGCATCATGTATAGGAATTGAGGAAGAGGTTCACAAAGACAGAGTTCCAACATGTTCCCAGAGTTCAGAATGAGTTTGCCGATGCATTGGCTACCCTATCGTCCATGATACAGCACCCAGACAAGAACTTCATTGATCCTATTCCGGTAAAGATCTATGATCAGCCAGCTTACTGCACTCATGTAGAAGAAGAAGCAAACGGAGAACCTTGGTTTCATGATAGCAAAGAATATTTGATGAAAGGAGAATATCCAGAACTCGCAAATCCTACTCAGAAATGCACACTTCGGAGATTATCTAAAAACTTCTTTCATAGCGGAGGAATCCTATATAGGAGGACTCCTGATTTGGGGTTACTAAGGTGTATCGATGCAAAGGAAGCATCGAGGCTACAGGAGGAAATTCATGCAGGAACCTGCGGTCCGCATATGAACGACTTTTTCTTAGCCAAGAAAATACTCCGAGCTGGTTATTTTTGGATGACTATGGAAATAGACTGCATCCAGTATGTCCAAAAATATCATCGCTGTCAGATACATGCAGACATGATAAAGGTGCCTCTAAACAAGCTTACTGCAACAAGCTCGCCATGGCCGTTCGCCGCTTGTGGAATGGATGTTATCGGACCTATCGAGCCTGCTGCATCAAACAGGTATAGGTTCATTCTAGTGGCAATTGATTATTTCACTAAATGGGTTGAAAGCAACATCGTACAAAGCAGTGACTAAGAAAGTGGTAGCAGATTTTGTCCGCGGCCACATTGTTTGTCGGTTCAGAATTTCGGTGTCAATCATCACTGATAATGGTTCCAATCTCAATAGTGACCTGATGAAACCCATGTGTGAAACCTTCAAGATCAAACACAAGAATTCTACAGCTTACAGACCTCAGATGAACGGAGCTGTAGAAGCCGCCAATAAGAATATCAAGAAGATACTAAAGAAGATGATAGAAAAGCATAAGCAGTGGCATGAGAAGTTATCATTTGCCTTGTTGGGATACCGCACCACAGTCCGCACATCAACCGGGGCAACTCCCTATATGTTGGTTTATGGTACAGAAGTAGTCATTCCCGCCGAGGTAGAAATTCCCTCCTTAAGAATCATACATGAAGCCGAACTTGATGATGCAGAATGGGTAGAGAGTCGCTACGAGCAGCTATCTCTAACAGACGGAAAGAGAATGAATGAAGTTTGCCATGGTCAACTCTATCAGAACAGAATGTCCAGAGCCTTCAACAAAAGAGTCAAGTTGAGACAGTTTACACCGGGGCAGTTGGTGTTAAAGAAGATTTTCCCACATCAAGAGGAAGCCAAAGGGAAGTTCTCTCCCAACTGGGAAGGTCCATACATGGTTCACCGGGTCCTCACCGGAGGAGCCCTCATACTTGTAGAAATGGACGGTGAAGTTTGGCCGAGGCCGATCAATTCAGATGTAGTAAAACGATACTATGTGTAACTTTTATGCTTTCCTCATATGATGTAATTTGAACTGCGCCTGACCTGATTCCCATTTAAGAGGGGATACGTAGGCAGCCTTATGAATTTGGTCATAATTCAGTAAAATTTTCATTTCCCCTCGCTATTGGAAACTGGGGCAGAATTTTGAGGAGGACCCTCAAAATTCCGAGGTGATTTCAGCCATTCAACGCAAGCAGCCTTTGGAAGAAGTAGCCTAGTAAACTGGGGCAGAATTTTGAGGTGGACCCTCAAAATTACGGAGCGAGAGAAGTTGCAGTATCTTGGACCACGTCGCAGTCGTCAGTTCATCTAAAGAAAACTATTCTTAATTATGTATTTATTGTCATATTTCTTTACTAAATCATGCATGTCTGTTACCAAAGTTTCTTCGTTTAGCAACGCTATCCCAATGATATGCCCAATATCATCGGAATGGAGCCGAGCAGGTCAAGCAGAGCCAACAGGAATACAAACTAACCTCTCCTCTTTACAAAACTCACGATTTTTCTTTGAATGCAGGCACTTGAGTTGCAAAATCATCAAATATACTATACACTCACGAGACTAACATTGCTCAGGAATATAACTCTCAGAACCGTTGCACTTACTCATAGCTGCTATCCGCACACAGTGCTCCCAGCAGACACAGTATCCCCAGTAGTCGCAATGCCTCGATCCGCTATCAGCTAAGAAAATTCTATCATCATTTTGCCCTTTTTACTCCTTGCATAAGGCTACCTTTCTACCTTCCGAGACTAAGAATTGTCTCCATCTGCATTCCTCCATTGCATAAGGCTACCTTTCTGCCTTCCAAAACTAAGCTCTATATCCATCCGCACTTCCTGCATTTCATAAGGCTACCTTTCTACCTTCCGAGGTTAAGCTCTACCTCCATCTGCATTTATCTGCATTGCATAAGGCTACCTTTTTGCCTTCCGAGACTAATCTCTGTCTCCATTTGCATTTCTCTGCATTGCATAAGGCTACCTTTCTCCCTTCCGAGACTAAGCTCTGTCTCCATCTGCATTTCCTGCATTGCATAAGTCTACCTTTCTGCTTTCCGAGACTAAGCTCTGTCTCCATCTGCATTTCTCTACATTGCATAAGGCTACCTTTCTGCCTTCCGAGACTAAGCTCTATCTCCATCTGCATTTCTATGCATTGCATAAGGCTACCTTTCTGCCTTCCGAGACTAAGCATTGTCTCCATATGCATTTCTCTGCATTGCATAAGGCTACCATTCTGCCTTCCGAGATTAAGCATTGTCTCCATCTGCATTTCTCTGCATTGCATAAGGCTACTGTTCTGCCTTCCGAGACTAAGCACTGTCTCCATCCTGTATTTCTCTACATTGCATAAGGCTATCTTTCTGCCTTCCGAGACTAAGCTCTGTCCCCATCCTACATGGCTGAAATATCGCCACTTTATCACTCTTGCATGGCTGAAATATCGCCACCTTTTATTTACGTCTTGCATCGGTTGAAATATCGCCACCTTCTGCATTTTATGGGCTGAAAGATCGCCAAATTGTCCAAAGGCGTCATTGTTCGGAGGAACCATTTGCATAGCCCAAGAACGCCATGCCATGGCTTGAGGACCCCATTTTATCTTTTGCATATCATTATTCAAAGGCATCATAGTTCGGAGGCATCATTCTCATAGACCGAGAACATCATTTCATATCCTGCAAATCCTTTATCATACGCTTCATCGCCTAGGACGTCATAGTCTGAGGACGTCATCCTAACCGTCCGAAGACAACATTCATGGTCCAATGGGAACTTGCATCACATTTAAATTTATGCAAAATATATGCTCATTTGCAGGTAAACTGGCTAGCAACGGCCGTCTCAGCAGGGGCGATCTCGTTCCAGTTCCTGCAGCTTATCAGACTCCGACCATCCTTCTCAACCCGAACATCGCGTCCGCTTTTCGAAATCTCCATCGGTATATTCCGCCAATGGATCCTGAACTACATATGGCTGATTCCTGTAAGACCAGGGATATGTAGGCAGCTCAGGAACCATAGCTCGGTCAAAATTCTTCAAATCGTTTCATTCGGTCAAAATTGGCCATCATATCTTTACCCGGCAACTCTTTCATCCTTCCCGGGTAAAGAGGGGCAGCTGTTGATACCCAATTTTTCCTTATTTATTTTTATATACAAAATACTTTCAAAATAGCGTGTACATGCATATATAAGCATGCCCAAGAGTTTTGGTATTTTTTCAAAGATTTTAAAATCAATTTATTGCCTATTTTAGCAGTACAAAAATCAGTAATTATTCCCAAAATTATCAATTTTGGCGAGTAATTTATTTGATTTCCATATTTATACCAAAATATAATTAAGGTAATTTTTTATACATTTTTACAAATTTATTTGGTATTTAAAAAAAAGAAGCTAAATTGCATATAATTGCAATTATAGCCTATTTTACGATTAACAACATTTTGCAATTATAAAATTATTTACGGTATTTTTGGATTAATATTTATATATTATTAATTGGGTAAGTACTTTCAATTTGCTTTTAAAATCATTTTACTATTTTTTATAAAATAAATGGAAAAACTGGCTATTTAACATTTAGCCCCATTTCAATTCAATTACAGCCCCGTTTTATTTCAATTTTAGCCCTTAAATTGACCCAATCCTAACCCCAACCAGACCGGCCCAATTTCAATTTGGATCCAACCCACGACCCAATTCAAATGACCCTACCCGGTTTCCCACCTACCCTCTAAAATCTAGGTCGTTGATCATTCAGATCAATGGCCATTATTCACCCTTCCATAATTAAACCCAAACGACTACCCTAATCTCCTCATTCTCACCTGACCCGCCGCCTTGGAAACCTCTCATCTCTCAAACTCTCTCAAACTCTCCGAAACCCTAGCCTCCTTCTACCCCTCTTCAACCACCACTCCACCGAAATCCATGGCTTCTCAGGACATGGATGATTGGTACTCACCCCCTCCATCATTAAACCTTGGGTGTTCGAAGCTTTGAAGTCTGACCTCGATGGTTCTCCTTCAGATCTTCTCAGATCTATAAGTTCTATGGCTTCTCCGGCCTGTTCCAGCGTACCCAAAGCATTAGGAGCCTAATTCTAACTCATCCGACTCAAGATCGGACATTCTTCCAAGCCTTTCTCATTTCTAGGGTTTCTCCAAAACCCTAAGCTATTCGAGGTTTTTCTCTGTTTGTTTTCTTAGATCTATGCTGTACTTGATTTTTAAAATGTTTTCCCCAAATTTTCTTTTCAAAATCGTTTGTCTTTGATTTAGGGTTTTTGAAAGGATTTCAAAACATCTTTTTGATTCTTCCTTTTTCTTCTCTTTATGTGTGTTTGCCTATACTATGTTTTACCACGCATGTGTTGTTTTTCTGCCTTTCTTTATGCTATACATGATTCTTCTGTACCTTTGTACTCTATTGTGCCTCTAGAGTAGGCTCACATGTTAATATTTGTTATGTTTTTCTACATGTTCTTTGCTATACTTTCCAATATTCTCTTACTGTATGCGTTTCTTGCTGAGTTCTTTAACTTTGTTTGTTTTACTGGACTCTTATTGGAGTTCTAAGCATGTATTACTACTGTTTCTAAAGCTTATATTACTCTTCCTCTCTCCTGAACTTGCTTAAGTTCCGATTTTTCTTAAACATGTTCTTTATGCTCTTTAAGTCAATTTTTTTACTTTGTTGCTTCAAACCTGCTATCATGGCCGTTGGTTTCTCATGAGTCTCTAAAAGAGACCTCTGAGTCTATTTCAATGGCTTGCCTCCTCACCTCTATCTTCTGACTCAATTCAGAACCCTAAGATTTGGGGATTTCTTGGCAATTTTGATCTTTTGTGTGCGAGTTAGGGTTCCACTTTGGGACCCTGGACTCTCAGACTCATTGTGAGCCTGCAAACTAGACTTGTATCCCTTTGATTATGATTCTGAACCGTTCTATGTTAGACTCTTTTCTAAGTAACATGACAGCTCCTTCTTGATTCACATATTTGTGTGCTTTATATATGAGAAATTCTTCTTTCAAAAGGGTTTTTCCAACTATTGATTGATTCCGAATTCCTTTTAATAGGGTTTGATTGATTGTTACTAATTTTCTCTAATTGAACCTTCTTTACCTTTTCCTGACTTGGTTCATTCGAACAAAGCCTGCAATTTCGATTTTTTACTAGCTGTTTGATTGATTCCCTTTCCTTATTTTTTCATAAACCGTGTGCTATTGAACTTTTCCCTTAAATAACTTCTATGTATTTACCCTTTTTTTGCTACTTTAAAAAGTTTTTAATCCAATTCTTTCCTTAATTGTCTTCTACCCGTTTGAAATCAGAATCCCTTAACTAAAGGGAGATTCTGTGTGATTGATTGCAGACCTATTTTCTTACCTTTTCTTACTTGCCTTCTGCACTATAAAAGGGGACTACCCTTATGCACTTGTACACACTTCGAATTCAATATTTTACACACACATCTCTCAATTACAATATTCTTTCAATACTCTTCTCTCTTCTGAGATCTTTTATACTGTTTGCTTGCAATTTGGTTTACAAGACTTCAGCTTTCACTTATTAGTTTCCCTAAAACTGGTATGTTTTTTTGTTTAGTTTTCTGCCTCACCCCTATGTGTTTACTTTACAGTTCCAGCCCTCTTGTTTACTTTACTGCTCAGGTTCAATGATTTATGTTAATTATGTACTTTCCCTGAATCTGTTTCTATTGTGAATCCCTACCCCTGTTCCCTTCTATGTGCTTGAGTTAAGGTTCTTGGCCTGGCAATATCCAAATTACTACCCAGGCCACAACCTGATCCACAATGGGTCCTAACTCCCAAGTTTGGCTAACAGGCTGGTCAGGGGTGTGCCAACATTCCCAATTGTTGGGCACAACCACCAGCCTGCCATGGCTCTCCCTGATTCCCCTTTGTGCACTTACACTTACTCTTAGGTTCTAAGTTCTGCCCCTCTCTTATGAGCCTTGCTTTGGGACCTTAAGTTCCCTCCGAACTTGGACATCTGAGGGCTGGCATTTCCACACTGCACTATACTCTTAATTCTGCAATGTGTTTGGGGTGTAAGCATTGCCCGGAGCCCTTTGAGACTTTTGGGAGCTTTGACACATCCCAAATATGAGAAAGGCTTTTTGGAAATCTGATCTTGGAAGTTGGTTTATCTCATATTGTTGGACTTTGAGTGTGAGTTAGGTTGTTTGGTTGTAGTTGGAACTTATGATATAACTTTACTTTTCTATTCTGATTCATTCGGGTCTGTAATATGTTGTAATAACTATCGGGGATGGATAGTGGAAAGGGACGGGGATAAATGCATGCAAAGGGTAGAAAACCTGCCTATAGGTTATTTATGAATTTCTGCATTCTCATTTTAGAAATCATGCCTATAAGTTTTACTGTACTTTTCCGTTTCTGCATCATAGATATTATGCCTATAATTTCTGTATTTCTGCACCTTAGAAATTATGCTTATAAGTTCTGCATTTCTGCATCTTAGAATTATGCCTATAAGTTCTGCATATAGAAATCATGATCTTTGGTTTTTCTGCACTTCTGCATATGCATGTCTTTAGGCAAACAATCATAGGTTTAATAATGATCAACTCCATTCTAGATACCATGCCTATAGGACTCCTGCATTTATGTAATCGTTTTGAAAACCAATAACGCTTAGATGACTTGCCTATATGAGTAATCAATTGAATCAGCTTCGTCTATGAGTCTAAAATCAGTCATAAGGTCGTTCAAAGTCTGCAGATCCTTTTGTTTATAAAACCAACAATCTTTCTTTAAAATCAGAACACTCTACTAGAGGTCATGCCTATAGGTCTCTCTTAGGCAAACTATTAGGTAATTAATTGTGTCAGTTTTTTTGATAACTATAACCAGACAAGGATAATTTGGACTCATCATCTTAGAAATATATGGTGAATCAGCCTATCCTACACTTTAATTTATTAAAGACCTAACCAGTACTTGTAAGTCATGCTAAATGCTGTTTGTTTTGCTTGTCGCCTAGATTTTTATCTTTTTGACGTGATCCATATTGTTTGTAAACCTAGGACCCCCTTTCTTTTTAACATGTTTTATTGTTCGAACTATTTCCTTAAAATTTCTGCTTTCTTTATTCTCTTCAAACTTTCAATTTGCTTGCAATAATATGTGAACCCCTTCTTACTTGAGCCCTTAATTGTTTATTTGATTATGTGAAGTCACAATTGTAACATGGCCGGGAACCACACTAGTGGATCTTGAGGGGTGCCTAACACCTTCCCCTCGAGATAATTTCTAGACCTTACCCAAACTATGGTTCTTCAAACTCAGACCCTTCTTAGTGTCCTAATTCACTTAATCATTAGGTGGCAACTTTTCAAGTTCCAAAACCCAATTCCCAAAAGGGAACGAGTCATCCGCCCAAATGTCACAAGCCCGATTTCGCGAGAAAAAGGGGGCGCGACACTCTTCTTGTTTTCATGAGCTTAATCCTGAGGACTTGTCCATTTTTGTTACCTTCTCACTCGCCCATTCTTATCCTTACTTATGTCTTCTAGAACCTTGTCGCTTCACCATACAATATCTTGTGACCTACACAACTTTATTTATATTACTTGCAATCTTTCAACTTGCTTGCATCGTAGATTTACTTATGTCATTTTGGAACGTCAAGCGAGACACAACATCGTCTCTAACTCTTCTTTACTCTCTTAGTCAGGATTTTCGATACCTAGAACATAGGCTAGAAGATATTCTACTGACAATGCCGCTATTATTCCTAGATACTGAATCCCCGTGCTTCTAGCCTTTTATATTAAGAATGGACTATTCATGATCTTCTGCCTTTGAGTATCTCGTACGTTGTTCAACCTTTACCTTGCTTACCTTAAAATCTCTCATCATATCTTCTATCTCTTTCATGATCTACCTTCCACCTAGGTGTAATTTACGTCCATTACTTGAAGCTCTACTATAATACTTGCACCTCTGGTGCATACACAATCTGGTGGCAGCTTCATACTGGTACTCTTCTAACTGTCTCTATCGTAAAGCCATTATAGAATGTGGCTACTGTACTATTTCTCTTGTACCTCTGAGAGTAATTCTGTAATATTCTTAATTATGATTTCTATAATTTCTGGGTCCAACAATCGAATTCCTGATTTACTTTGTTGATGTAACTCTTTAGTTTCCTCCTTTTTCTGATAGGCTTTTATATTGGCTTAAATTATCTCCCGCTCCGGGGTTCACGTTTATGGGCGTTAAGGAATATGCATGATACAAATCCTTTAACAATTTAATCCTTCATTTATGACCTGGTCTCAATTCTTTCTTTTAATGTATACTAGAATCTTCTACAACTGTATATGCTGCATGTATAAAACTCCAAACCCTTAGGTGCATTCAGAACGTAACCAACTCTGGATCATTGATCGAATAATTCCTTTCATTCCATTTCATCTTTATTCAAATGTAAGCAATTGCTTTTCCTGGTCTTTTTTCCCCCTTTTGCATGCATACTTAGCTTATCTGAGTTCTCACGCATGCCAAAGTTTTTGTGCAACTCATATGGTCCCGAATATTACTTTTGGTTTTACTCCCCTTTCATTGGCCATGGTAGGTGAAACTTTCTTTTGGAGTGCATACAATTTTATAGTTAAATTGTTGCTACACAACCCTTTCCTCTTTAGGTCATTGTGCTTTGGTTGAAGGCTTCTTCCTTATTTCCTCAACTAGTCTTTTATTGTGGTACTTGGGGTGAGGGATCATCTAACTCTTGTAAGGATGCGAGCTTATCCCATCGTATGCCTGACGGAATTTTTGATGTTCTTCCTCGCCTATTGTCATGACCCTAGTTTGCCCTTCATGAATTGCCATGACGGCACCTAGTCTCTACGACTAGGTAAGCCTACCAATGCAGAAAAATAACAAAACTTGCGGAAGAAATAATTAAAAGCCAAAATAACGGAATGAACCGTATTTAAAATTCCGCTCGTCATATACAATACAACTTCTCGAAAACTAATAACATTTTCCAAAACCCAGAATCTCATGAAACCACAAGCCTTGGAATGTCTTCCAGTCTTTAACTCTAGAATATCTAACAAGGAAAAGAAAATACAGAAGGGCTAATACAATAGGGAGAGTAGGAAGGGACTCCTTGATCTGCGAATGCGACAGATATACCTCGAAGTCTATGGAACTGTCGCCTCACCTCAAGGGTGATAGGACTGAGTCAAAGTACCTGGATCTGCATATGAAAAACATGCACAGAAAGGGCATGAGTACACCACAGTAGTATTCCGTAAGTACCAAGCCTAACCTCGGTCGGGTAGTGATAAGGAAGGTCAGGGCCCTATTGAGGTTAAATAAAATATAAAGTTCGATAGTGTAGAATAGAACAATATAAATAAGTACAACAGTAAAAGTAACACAAGATATAAAGGGCAACAACAACTATTACAGAGGCAAGGTAAACACAGAAAGAAATACGGCTCAGCACCACAATAATAATCAAGGATCTCCCAAGATACCGCCCTGTAGTCCCAAATATACATATCCAATAGATCTCCCAGGATCCCGTCCCGTAGTCCAACTCATAGTGCGCAAGGATCTACCGGAATCCCATTCCGTAGTCCCCAAATATTAATACCCAGTACTAGGGGAATGTACCTGGTGCAGTCTCGTAGTTCTATATAACTGTGCAGGGGGATCTACCGGAATCCCACATCCGTAGTCCCAAATAAACAGACAAGGGGGATCTACCAGAATCCCACATCCGTAGTCCCAATGTAAATACACAGCAGCAACAAGAAAATATTCAGCAAATGTCAATTCCATATTAAGGCAAACAAGTAATTCTAGTCTAGCATGTTGCACAGAATTCAGGTAGAGCAGTTTGAGCAAATAAAGCAATTAAATCACTTAGACATGCTTTCCTACGCTAACAACAGGCTTAAAGTGCAAGTAATATAAATAGGGAAGGAAACATACTAGTAATTACTTAATGAAAACTAGATTTTCAACAATTAGCACAAGTACGCACTCGTCACCTCACGTACAAGGCATTTCAATTAACAATAATACCAAATCCTAAGGGGAAGGTCCCCCACACAAGGTTAGGCAAACCACTTACCTCGAACCAGCTCAAAATCAACTTGAAACCTCATTCTTGCCACGAGTACTCGACTCCAAATGACCCAAATCTATTCAATTCAATTGCATAATATAAATAACACTTCAAGTAACTGATTACACAAAGAAATTCTAAGTTAATACGCAAAATTAGGTAAAATGACCAAAACGCCCATCGTGCACACATCTCGGAATTGGGTGAAATTTAAATTTCCAGAAACCTCGTACTCTCACGAGTCTATACATAACAAGAACACTAAAATCGGAGTTCAATTGACCCCTCAAATACCCATGTTATGGTCTCTTAATCTCAAGCTCTAATTACCCATTTTCCCCAAATTTTTGACCTCTAATTATGTCTTTAATCACATATAAACGAGTTATGAATTCAAAAATGTTACCTCCAAGTGATTACCCTTTGGTTTCCTCAATAATAACCCTCAAAAGCATCAATCCCGTTCAAAAATGGTGGGAAAATGAAGAAAGGTAGCGGATGGGCTATTTAAATACTGCCTAGGTATTCCTTCTTCGCAAATGCGGAAGGCCTCTCGTGTTTGAAAAGCACAATTTCACTTGGGCCCAGATTTCTTCATCACGAATGCGATGACAGGGACGCGAACACGATTCAAAACTTCCTCCTCCTACGCAAACGCGAGAAAGCCATCGCGAACGCGTAGGTATAGAACTCCCAGCTTCGTGAATGCGGGAGACACTTCACTAACGCGAAACATAAATTCCTCACCAGCCCTAGCTCCTCTTCACGAACACGAGACCCCACTCGCAACGCGAAGAAGAAAATCAGAACTGACTGTTGAAACATTTTCTGCAATTTTCTAAGTTCCAAAAATGACTTGCTGAGTATCCAAAACACACCCGAGGCCCTGGGACCTCAACCAAACATGACAACCAATCCTAAAACATTATTCAAACTTGTTCCAATCTTCGGAATGCTCAAAACAACATCAGAACACAAATTCAGCATCGGATTCAAGTCTAAGAACTTCAAAACTCTCAAAATACGCTTTCGATCAAAAAGTCTATCAAACCTCACTCAAATGACCTGAAAATTTGTACACACGTCACATTCAAACTATAGAGCTACTCCAACTTCCGAATTTCCATTCCGACCCTCGTATCAAAATCTCACTATCGAACCAAAAACTTCAAAAATTCAACTTTCGGCATTTCAAGCCTAAATTAGCTACGAACCTCTAAAATACCATCCGAACACGCTCATAAAACCGAAATCACTCAACGGAGCTAACAAAACCATCAGAATTCCATTCCAAGGTTGTCTTCACACTATTCCGACTACAGTTAAATTTTCAATACTTAAGCTCTCATTAAGGGACTAAGTGTCCCAAAATTCTCCGAAACTCAAAATCGAACATCCCGGCAATCAAAATGGCAGAAATAAACACAGGGAAAGCAGTTAATAGGGGATCAAGGCGTTAATTCTTAAGACGACGGCCGGGTTGTCACACCTATAATTACCCATGGTTACTTATCTCCACACCCCTATGCTTGTAGGGTTACTCCTGAACTAATATTTTGACTTTCTTTTCGGTGGCACTTTTTTTTTATTTCCGTAACACTCATACGGTACCTTTTTAACTTCCCCAACTCCTATATGGATATTTTTCAAGGACCACGATGTCATAACTATGAGGCTGAATTCCCCATATTCGGGTTCCCTATGTTTATCTTGCACGATCTGTTGATTTATCTGTATTCTCTTGTCTAGCCATAGCTAGGCTCTTTTTGAATCAACTACTAATTGCTTGTTGGCCCATTCCCGTATCAATATTCTGCGTAATCTTTCTTGGGTCATTTCCTTTATTAATCAATAATATCTCGGGCAGGAACCCTTACTTCCTCTCTCTGATTTCGTGTTTACATAATGCTCTGGTATTGCAGCATATCTGTAGGCTTTGAATAAGTGCAATCTCATCCCTTTTTGGTTTTATTGCATTCTTCCTTTACCATTCTATAATTACTAGAACCACTTAATTTTGACTTAATACCATATTACTCCATATTCGACCCTTTTAGGGAAATACTAAGATGTAACGCTATGACAATCTACCTATAGATATTTTGCCTTTTCATCTTTGGCGTCTTGTCACATCATCGATGACCCTTACTCTCCTTACGGTAATCCTTCTGTACTAAGGATAACGAAATTCCTTACTCGCAAGGTGGCAATTACTGTAACTGGCACGTGCAGTCTCTTAAGCTTAATTTTACTCACATTGCTTACTCTAGGGAATCGTCTTCCTGAATGACCATTCTTTGAATTTCTCATGAATCTGCTTCTGTTGTCCATTCTACTATCGCCGGAACAAAATCTAAAATTCTCATGATGCCAACTATTATCAGATCACTCAGTCCCTAATTCATGTTTAGTTTATCTTGTTCACCAACTCATAGTGATCTCTATTATTTTGGGGTCTAGCTTTTCCTATTGGTAATCACGTTAGAGTCACGAACTTACTTCTTGAAATGAGAATATGACTTCATGGCCTATACTCTTTTGTTTTCTTGAGGACGCGGTAATACCATTATCTTTTTGATCTACCATTGTCACCCATGTATCACATCTTACTCATAATTTTTCCTTATCTCTCTTCTCATTACTCTACTAATATTTCTGCCTATCCCTTTCGTGTGAAAACTTCAGCAAGACATTCTTTTGCTTTTTGCTCCCCTTGCTTCATCCATCGCTCTTCGGGTTTCTCAAGATTTGCTAAAGACCTCACATTTGCTTATCATAAGCATGATGCAAAGTCGGGTTCCTCTGACTCAACTCTTCCATATCCATGTCTTTTACCGACCGTCCTTATGGATGTAGGTATCATCTTATTACGAATAAAATAGAAGTCAGGAATTTGAATTCTTACAACTGAGCTCTACCACATGATCTAGAGTGAGAAGAAAGAGTGACAGTCCTAAATACCCTGTAGCCTCCTGCTTATAAGTGTGGTGCACGACACACCTATAAACAAGACTCTACTAGACATGGCTTGTAGACATCCCTAGGACAGAACTGCTCTGATACCACTTTTGTCACGACCCAAACTGATGGGCCGCGACAGGAACCCGATACCTTACTCAACCGAGTACCGACATAACATATTTTTCATATCACTCTATTATAGGTAAATGAACCGGAATAACGCATGAGGGAATACGAACTTATACATATGAAGTACGAGCTCCGCATAATTCTTTATATACTCGAAACAAAGGCCAACAAGGCCATACAAGTATCCGTATACATGACATCTGTCTACAAGCCTCTAAGAACACATAATATTATAAAGGCCGGGACAGAGTCCTACCATACCAATCAAATCATGTACTAATCATACTGACAAAAGAAGCAACTCCGGAGTAAATAGAGTGCACCAACACCTTCCGATGAGCTGACAACCTTCTTGGAGGACTCTCGACTTGTCTATTAGGACCTGCATGCATGAAACGCAGGGTCCCCAAGCAAAAGGGACGTCAGTACAAATAATGTACCGAGTATGTAAGGAATGAAAATTAGTAACTAGTAGACATGAGAGAAACATGGAGTAAAAGACTCAACATGTATATCTGAATAACTCTGTGAATCATTTAATATTATAATGTCGTGCATATGCGTGTAAATATCATACCATGCATGGGTATATGCATTCATAACATCATCAAGCCTCTGAGGGCATCCTATCATAACATCTCGACCACTGTGGGCAAATCATCAACATATACCAGCTTATCAGGTGGTGGTGCGTATATAACGCCGTAACCTTTTTTCATATCCCATATACATATAGATATATGCATATATAACCCCATATGGTCACCGGTCAATGTACATGAATGCAATGCATGAAAAGTACATTAATAAAATCTCCTGGAGTGTGACAAGACCATTATGCCTTTAAATAATATCATGAAGTAAACTTTTTCAACTTACGTATTTTTTTAGGATCCATGAACAGATTATAGAATAATATGACATATGGGGAATCAAGAATATAAGCATCTCTAATATTTCTATGAATAGAGTCATGTATGGAAATTGTGCATTTGCACGTTTCGTTTGTGTCGTATAGATCATGCCAAAAAAAGAAGGGATATCCTTAACATACCTAGAGTAGGGAAAATCCGTATGATATTCTTGTAAAAGATTACACCGTACTCCTTTGTAACCGTAAAACTTTTCCATTGCTAAAACTCTAAAGTTCTCGCTGGATTTGTTGGAATGGTAGAAATCACATTGATTAACGTATAAAATCTGATCTTCAGTGATTTTGATAATGGAAAGTTGAAGGAGTATAAGGATGGATAACGTTCAATGCAAAGTCTTTTAATGCAATGTCTTGAAAAATGAAAGGAATTTGAAAGACTTTGATATCTAAAGTCTTGAAAATGAAAGGAATTTGTATCCTTGTGACACCTAATCAAGGAACGAATCTTAGTCATTTCTTGATAATATGGCTAAATGCCACGTGGGGTGGGGGTGGGATATTTAATTTTTATCCACTTATTAGGTAACTAGGTAATGTCTCGTTACCCGGTAATTAACCAATTACCTGCAAAATTAAAAATTGTCTCAAATTACTTAAAATTCTACTGATTTTTTAATATACTTTATACATCATACTATCATGGTACTATGGTACCTTGTATGGTACTAGTCCATAAATACCGGGTATTATAGCTCGAACCGTATTTTATCCCAAATTATCGAACTTCGACAAAATTCATTTTCTTTGATTTGTTTATCCTTTCACCTTCACGAATTTACTCATTACTTGTTTGAAATAGCATAATTTTTATAATCTCCAAATAATCTTTTCCTTGGACTGATGTCAATTACCTTACGACAAATTCAACGTACAATACTATAGGGTGTAACATTGTCGTAATTTAATACTGCAAAGTGTAACATCATCGTAATGTAATATTGGCAAGCGTAACATCCTCGTAATAAAATACTGCAATACGTAACATAATCCTAATATAATACCGTGGGAAGATATATTGGCATAATATTGCGGGGCGTAACAGTGAGATTCCAAGATGTTGCACTCTAAAATAGTAGAGCTAGATATGATGTAATGACCCGGCCTGTCGTTTTAAGAATTTATGCCCTGATCCCCTATTAACTGCTTTCTCCGTGTTTGTTTCTGCTATTGTGAGTTGCTAGGAGGAATTATTTGGAGTTTCGGAGAGTTTTGGGACACTTAGTCCCTAAATGATAGTTTAAGTTCTGGAAATTTGACTTAGCGTGTTCGGATTGTGTTTTGGAGGTCCATAGCTAATTTAGGCTTGAAATTCCGAAAGTTGAATTTTTGAAGTTTCCGGTTCGATAGTGAGATTTTGATCTAAGGGTCGGAATGGAATTCTGGAAGTTGGAGTAGCTGCATAGTGTTGAATGTGACGTGTGTGCAAAATATGAGTTCATTCGGACGAGGTTTGATAGACTTTTTGATCGAAAGCGTATTTTGAGAGTTTTTGATGTTCTTAGGCTTGAATCCGATGCTAAATTGGTGTTTAGATGTTGTTTTGAGCGTTCCGAAGATTGGAATAAGTTTAAATGATGTTTTAGGATTGGTTGGCATGTTTGGTTGAGGTCCCGGGGGCCTCGAGTGTGTTTCGGATGCTCAACGGGTCATTTTGGAACTTGTTGGAATTGCAGAAAAAAATTGTAGCAGCCTAGTTCTGGTTTCCTTCTTTGTGTTCGCAAGTAGGGTCTCACGTTTGCGAAGAGGAGCTGGGGGAGTTTTAATACTTCGTGTTCACGAAGGTTCTCCCGCGTTCGCGAAGCTAGAGGAGATGTTGCATCGCGTTCGCGGCCTGGGAATCGCGTTCGCGATGAAGGAAGCTGGACCCAAGCGAAGTTGTACTTCATGAACGCGAGGGTCCTTCTGCGTTCACAAAGAAGCAATATTTGGGCAGCATTGAAATAGCCCATCCGCGACCCTTCTTCATTTTTCCACCATTTTTGAACGGGATTGAAGCTTTTGAGGGAGATTTTTGAGGAAACCAAAGGGGAATCACTTGGAGGTAACATTTTTGACTTTATAGCTCGTTTATATATGATTAAATATCTAATTAGTGGTGAAAAATTTGGAAAAAATCAATGCAAAATGGCTAATTAGGGCTTGAGATTAAGAGACCTTAAAATAGGTATTTGAGGGGCCAATTGAACTCCGATTTCAGTGTTGTTGATATGTATAGACTCATGAGAGTGTGAGGATTCTGAAAATGTAAATCTCACCCGATTATGAGAAGTGGGGCCGAGGGGCGTTTTGGTCATTTAACCTAATTTCGCGTACTAGCTTAGAATTTCTTTGTGGAATCAATTACTTGAAGTGTTATTTACATTATGCAATTGAATTAAATAGATTTGGGCCATTTGGAGTCGAGTACTTGTGGCAAGAGCGTGGTTTCAGGTTGATTTTGAGTAGGTTCGAGGTAAGTGGCTTGCCTAACCTTGTGTGGGGGACATTCCCATTAGGATTTTGTATTGTGGTAATTGAAATGCCTTTTACATGAGGTGATGAGTGCGTACTGGTGCTAATTGTTGAAAATTCTATTTTAACTAAAGTAGCTTTAATTGTGTTTTCCTTTCCTGCTTATTCTATTTGAAATTTAAGTCTGCTGTTAGCTTAGAGAAGCATGTTTAATTGACTTAATTGCCTTATTTGTATTATGTGAAGCATGTTAGGTTAGAATTACATGTTTTACTTGGAACGAAATTGAGTTTAATTGAGTATTACTAGTGTTATTGCTGTGTGTTTTACTTTGGGACTATGGGACGGCATCCCGGGAGATCCCCTGTACGTATTTTATGATTTGAGCTGAAGTGCAGGATACCGAGAGATCCCTAGGACGTATATTGAGGATACCAAGAGATTCTCGGGATACCAACAGATCCCTAACATATATTGAGGATACCAAGAGATCCTCGGGATACCAAGAGATCCCTGGCATAAATTGAGGGTGCTAAGAGATCCTCGGGATATTAAGAGATCCCCGGTTATCATCTTTGTGAAGAGTGGTATTCCTGGTGATTGTTTCTGCTCTGTTTTAGTTGTAGTTATCCTTATTATCCTGTATTGATTCTTATTGTTATCTTTCAACTGTACTACTTTATCTTATATTGTCGCATCTTATATTTCATTTAATCTCAGTAGGGCCCTGACTTTCCTCATCACTACCCGACCGAGGTTAGGCTTGGCACTTACCGAGTACCGCTGTGGTTTACTCATGCCCTTTCTATGCATGTTTTTCATGCGCAGATCCAGGTACATCCACTCAAATTTATCACGCTTGATCCGAGGCGCTTGTAGAGACTCTGAGGTATATCTACCGCATCCGCAAACCGAAGAGTCCCTTTCTACTCCCCTTTTTAAGTATTAGCCCTTCTGTATTTTCTTTCCTTTGTTAGATATTCTGGAGTTAGATACTTTTAGACATTCAAAGGCTTATGATCATGATATTCTGGGTTTTGGGAAGTGTATTTATTTTTCGAGAGTTGATATTATGTATGCCGAGCGGTATTTTTAAACACTGTTTTATTTCACTATTTCGGTTTTTAATATTTCTCCGCAAATTGGTTTATTTTCCGCATTATTAGGCTTACCTAGTTGTAGAGACTAGGTGGAATAATGATGGTTCACAGAGGGCGAACCGGAGTCATGACAAGTTGGTATCAAAGCTCTGGGTTCATAGGAGTAATGAATCACAAGTCGATTTATTAGAGTCTCGCGGATCGGTGCAGAGACGTCTATACTTATCTGGGAGAGGCTATGTAACTGTTAGGAAAATTCCACTTCATTTGATTTCCTTGTCATGTGAGATTTGATGTCACAATTCTAAACTTCTGTCTTCTATTCTCCCACAGATGGTGAGGACACGTGCTACCCAAGATGATCAGGCACCCGCGCCCCCTACTATAGCCGTTAGAGGCCGGGGCCGAGGTAGAGGTCGAGGACGTGCACGTGGTGCAGCTAGAGCACCTATGCGATCTACCATCGAGGTACCAGTAGCAGTTCCAGCCGGAGTCCTGGAACCTGATACGCTTACTACTACTACTACTCCAACACTTCAAGAGACTCTGGCACAGTTCATGAGCATGTACACCACTTTGGCTCAGGCAGGGTTTCTTCCCCTTGCTGCAGCTACATCTTAGGCTGGGGGAGGAGCACAACTCCTGCCACCCGCACTCCTGAGCAGCGAGTGTACGTGGATCAGGTTCCAAAGGTTATTCCTGTACTGCCAGCAGCCCGAGGTCAGCTCGAGGACATGGCAGCGGTTTTAGAGGATGAGCAGTGAAGGCTTAAGAGGTTCAAGAAGTATGATCCTCCTGTATTCAGTGGGTTAGCTTTATATGATGCCCTGGGATTTTTGGAGGAGTGTCATCGTATCCTCCGCACTATGGGTATATCAGGATCAAGTGGGGTTTCTTTCACTGCCTTCTAGCTTCGAGGAGCCACCTATGAGTGGTGGCGCACATATTAGTTAGACAGTTCGGATGAGGCAGCTTCACTGACTTGGACTCGGTTTTTAGATATGTTCCTGAGGGAGTTTGTTCCTCAGAGCCTCAGGGACACATGGCGCATAGAGTTTGAGCATCAGGGTGCTATGACTATCTCGGAGTATGCTGTCCATTACACCAGTTTGGTTAGACATGCCCCAACCTTGGTTTCTATTATTTGCGAGAGGGTTCGCCGGTTTATTGAGGGGCTTATTCCCAGCATCAGGTCTAGCATGGATCATGAGTTAGAGATGGATATTTCTTATCAGTAGGTGGTGAGCATTGTTAGGAGGATTAAGGGTATGCATTCTAGAGAGAGAGAGAGGAGAGGGAGGCCAAGAGGTATTGAGAGTCGGGCCATTATTCTGGTGCCCGTGCCCTAGCTACAGGTCGTCATAGTAGGGGTTATATGAGTTTCCCTATTCATTCAGCTCTTCCAGTAGCTAGTGGTATTCCGGCTCCTCCTAGGCCTCAGGAGCCTTATTATGTACCTCCCGTATCTAGCGCGCCTCCTGCGCGAGGTGCTTTCAGAGGTCAGTCCAGCAGACATGGCCCAAGCCAGTCACATCAGCCACGTCCTCCCAGAGCTTGTTTTGAGTGTGGTGATACACGCCATGTGGGGAGGAATTGCCCTAGACTTGGGAGGAATGTGCCTCCACAGACTTCTCAGCCACAGCGTGCCCCGTAGAGTTCTCAGGCTATGGTTACAGCTCCAGTTGCTACCCCACCTACTCAGCCATCTAGAGGTGGAGGTCGGGGAGATAGAGGTTGCCCTAAAGGGGGAGGCCAGGCCCGATACTATGACTTTCCTGCCCGCATCGAGGTTGTTGCCTCTGATTCTGTCATCACAGGTATTATACTGGGTTGTCATAGAGATGCATCAGTTCTATTCGATCCAGGATCCACTTACTCTTATGTGTTTTCTTATTTTGCTCCGCATTTGGGTGTACCTCAAGATTCTTTGGGTTCCCCTGTTTATGTTTCTACTCCTGTGGGAGATTCTCTTGTTGTGGATCGCATTTATCGGTCGTGTTTGGTTGCTCTTAGTGGTTTTGAGACCAGAGCCGATTTATTGTTGCTCAGCATGGTAGATTTTGATATTATCTTAGGCATGGACTAGTTGTCGCCCCATTATGCTATTCTTGATTGTCACGCCAAAACTGTGACGCTGGCTGTGCTAGGTGTACCGTATGTTGAGTGGATGGGTACTTTAGATCACACTCCTAGTAGAGTTATTTCGTTCTTTAAGGCTCAATGAATAGTTGAGAAGGGGTGTGACGCATATCTAACTTATGTGAGAGATGTTAGTATTGATACCCTTCAGTGGATTTTGTCCTAGTAGTACGGGATTTTCTCGATGTGTTTCCGGCTGATCTTCCGGGCATGCTGCCTGATAGAGATATTGATTTCAGAATTGATCTGTTACCGGGCACTCAGCCCATTTCTATTCCTCTATATCATATGGCTCCTCCTGAGTTGAAAGAGTTGAAGGATTAGTACAGGAATTTCTTGATAAGGGTTTTATTCGGCCCAGTGTATCACCGTGGAGTGCTCCTTTCTTGTTTGTGAAGAAAAATGATGGTTCAATGCGTATGTGTATTGATTATCGCAGTTGAACAAAGTTACAGTGAAGAACCGTTATCCTTTGACTCATATTGATGATCTGTTTGACCAGCTTCAAGGCGCACGGGTGTTTTCTAAGATTGACTTGCACTCAAGTTACCATCAGTTGAAGATTCGGAAGCCAAATATCCTGAAGACTGATTTCAGGACTCGGTATGGTCATTACGAGTTGCTTGTTATGTCATTTGGGCTGACCAATGCTCTAGCAGCCTTTATGAATTTGATGCACAGTGTGTTCCGACCATATCTTGACTCGTTCGTCATTGTCTTTATTGATGATATCCTGGCGTATTCCCGGAGTCAGAAGATCATGAGCAGCACCTGAGGATTGTGCTCCAGATTCTGGGGGAAAAGAAGTTATATGCAAAGTTCTCAAAATTTGAGTTTTGGTTGGATTCCGTGGCATTCTTAGGCCACATGGTATCGAGTGAGGGTATTCAGGTGGATCTAAAGAAAGTAAAGGCAGTGCAGAATTGGCCCAGACCATCCTCAGCTACAGAGATCCACAGTTTTCTTATCTTGGTGGGTTACTACCATCATTTTATTGAGGGGTTTTCATCGATTGCAGCCCCTATGACCAGACTGACCCAAAAAGGTGCTCTGTTCCAGTGGACAGAAGAGTGTGAGGCAAGATTTCAGAAGCTCAAGATAGCTTTGACTATAGCCCCAATTTTGATACTTCCTACAGCTTCGGGGTCTCACACTATCTATTGTGATGCCTTGAGGATTGGCCTTGGAGTGGTTTTGATGCAGGACGGTAGAGTGATTGCCTACGTGTCCAGACAGTTGAAGGTGCATGAGAAGAATAACCTTGTTCATGATCTCGAGCTAGTTGTCGTTGTTCACGCCCTAAAGATATGGCGTCATTATTTGTACGGTGTCCCTTTGTGAGATTTATACTGATCATTGGAGCTTACAACACCTGTTCAAGCAGAATGATCTAAATTTGCACCAGAGGAGGTGGTTAGAGTTGCTGAAGGACTATGATATCATCATTTTGTATCACTTGGGCAAGGCCAATGTGGTGGCCGATGCCATAAGTCACCAGGCAGAGAGTCTGGGGAGTTTGTCTTATTTACCAGCATCGGACAGGCCTATGGCGATGGATGTTTAGGCCTTAGCCAGCCAGTTTGTGAGTTTGGATCTTTCGGAGCCTAGTTGGGTTCTAGCTTGCATGGTTTCTTGGACTTCCTTATTTGATCGTATTAGGGAGCGTTAGTATGATGACCCTTATTTTCGTGTCCACATGGACAAGGTTCAATATGGTAATGCCAGAGATGTGACTATTGGTGATGATGGGGTATTGAGGATGCAGGGTCAGATTTGTTTACCCAATGTTGATGGGCATCGGGAGTTGATTCTAGAGGAGGCCCATAGTTTGCGGTATTTCATTCATCTGGGTGCCGCGAAGATGTATCAGGATTTGAGGTAGCACTATTGGTGGAGGCAGATGAGGAAAGATATAGTTGGATTTGTAGCTCGGTGCCTAAATTGTCAACAGGTGAAGCTTCAGCAGATAGAGATTCCGGAGTGGAAGTGGGAGCGGATCACCTTGGAATTTGTAGTTGGGCTCCCACAGACTTTGAGGAAGTTCGATGCCATTTGGGTGATTGTGAATTGGCTGACCAAGTCCGCACACTTCATTCCTATGTGTACTACCTATTCTTTGGAGCGGTTGGCGGAGATTTATCTCCAGGAGATTGTTCGTCTGCACGGTATTCCAGTTTCCATCATTTCAGATAGAGGTACTTAATTCACTTTACGAATCTGGAGAGCCGTTTAGCATGAGTTGGGTACTCGGGTGGAGTTGAGTACAACATTTCACCCTCAGACGGAAGGACAGTCCGAGTGCACTATTCAGATTCTTGAGGATATGCTCGGTGCGTGTGTGATTGAGTTTGCAGGGTCATGGATCAGTTCTTGCCATTGACGGAGTTTTCCTACAACAACAACTATCAGTCCAGCATTCAAATGGCACCGTATGAGGCTTTATATGGTAGGCGGTGTAGATCCCTAGTGGGTTGGTTTGAGTCGGGTGAGGCCAGATTATTGGGAATAGACTTGGTTTAGGACACTTTGGAGAAGTCTAAAATGATTCAGGATAGACTCCGTATAGCCCAGTCCAGACAGATGAGTTACGCGAATCAAAATGTTCATGATGTTTCCTATATGGTTGGAGAGCGGGTTGTGCTTTGGGTTTTGCCTATGAAGGGCGTTATGAGATTTGAGAAGAAGGGAAAGTTGAGTTCGAGGTTTATTGGCCCTTTTGAGATATTGAGGCGTGTTGGGAAGGTTGCTTATGAGCTTGCCTTACCTCCCAGCCTGGCAGGAGTTCATCCGGTTTTCATGTTTCGATGCTCCGGAGGTATCACAGTGATCCGTCGCACGTATTGGATTTCAGTTCAGTCCAGTTGGACTAAGATCTATCTTATGTTGAGGAGCTAGTGGCAATACTGGACAGGCAGGTTAGAAAGCTGAGGTAAAAGAACATTGCATCAGTGAAGGTTCAGTGGCGGGGTCAGCTAGTCGAGGAGGCGACATGGGAGACCGAGCAGGATATGCACAACTATTACCCTTATCTGTTCACCACTTTAGGTATGTCTCTATGCTCGTTTGAGGATGAACGAATGTTTAAGTGTGTGAGGATTTAACGACCCGGCCAGCCGTTTTAAGAATTTATGCCCCGATCCCCTATTAATTTCTTTCCCCGTGTTTATTTCTGCTATTGTGAGTTATCGGGAGGAATTATTTGGAGTTTCGGAGAGTTTTGGGACACTTAATCCCTAAATGAGAGCTTATGTTCTGGAAATTTGATCGTAGTCTGAACAGTGTGAAGACAGCCTCGGAATGGAATTCCGATGTTTCCGTTAGCTCCGTTGGGTGATTTCAGGTTTAGGAGCGTGTTCGGATTGTGTTTTGGAGGTCCGTAGCTAATTTAGGCTTGAAATACCAAAAGTTGAATCTTTGATGTTTCTGGTTCGATAATGAGATTTTGATCAGAGGGTTGGAATGGAATTCCGGAGGTGGGAGTAGCTCCGTAGTGTTAAATGTAACGTGTGTGCAAACTTTCAGGTCATTCGGACGAGGTTTGATAGACTTTTTGATCGAAAGTGTATTTTGAGAGTTTTTGAAGTTCTTAGGCTTGAATCCGATGCTAAATTGGTGTTTTGATGTTGTTTTGAGTGTTTAGAAAATTGGAACAAGTTTTAATGATGTTTTAGAATTGGTTGGCATGTATGGTTGAGGTCCCGGTGGCCTTGGGTGTGGTTTGGATGCTCAACGGGTCATTTTGGAACTTCTTGGAATTGCAGAAAAAAAATGCAACAGCCCAGTTCTGGTTTCCTTCTTCGCATTCACGAGTAGGGTCTCGTGTTCACGAAGAGAGGCTAGGTCTGGGGGAGTTTTAATGCTTCGTGTTCGCGAAGGTTCTCCCGCGTTCGCGAAGCTAGAGGAGATGTTGCATGGCGTTCACGGCCTGGGAATTGCGTTCGCGATGAAGGAAGCTGGACCCAAGCGAAGTTATACTTCGCGAACGCGAGGGTCCTTCCGCGTTCGCGAAGAAGGAATATCTGGGCAGTATTTAAATAGCCCATTCACGACCCTTCTTCATTTTTCCATAATTTTTGAACGGGATTGAAGTTTTTTAGGGAGATTTTTAGGAAACCAAAGGGGAATCACTTGGAGGTAACATTTTTGACTTCATAACTCGTTTATATGTGACTAAAAGTCTAATTAGTGGTGAAACATTTGGAAAAAATCAGTGCAAAATGGGTAATTAGGCTTGAGATTAAGAGACCTTAAAATGGGTATTTGAAGGGCGTGAGAGTGTGAGGATTCTGAAAATGTAAATTTCACCCGATTTCGAGACATGGGCCCGAGAGGTGTTTTGGTCATTTTACCTAATTTCGTGTATTAGCTTAGAATTTCTTTGTGGAATCAATTACTTGAAGTGTTATTTACATTATGCAAATGAATTGAATAGATTTGGGCCATTTGGAGTTGAGTACTCGTGGCAAGAGCGTGGTTTCGGGTTGATTTTGAGCTGGTTTGAGGTAAGTGGCTTTCCTAACCTTGTGTGGGGGACGTTCTCCTTAGGATTTGGTATTGTGGTAATTGAAATGCCTTGTACGTGAGGTGACGAGTGCGTATTGGTGCTAATTGTTGAAAATCTTATTTTCACTAAAGTAGCTTTAATTGTGTTTTCCTTTCCTGCTTATTCTACTTGAAATTTAAGCCTGGTGTTAGCTTGGAGAAGCATGTTTAATTGACTTAATTGCCTTATTGCTTGAACTGCCTTATTTGTATTATGTGAAGCATGTTAACTTAGAATTACCTTTTTTACTTGGAACAAAATTGAGTTTAATTGAGTATTCCTAGTGTTATTGCTGTGTGTTTTACTTTGGGACTACGGGACGGCATCCCGGGAGATCCCCTGTACATATTTTATGATTTGAGCTGAGGTGCGGGATACCAAGAGATCCCCAGCACGTATATTGAGGATACCAAGAGATCCCTAACATATATTAAGGATACCAAGAGATCCCTGGCATATATTGAGGGTACTAAGAGATCCTTAGGATACTGAGAGATCACCGGTTATTATCTTTGTGAAGAGTGGTATTCCTGGTGATTGTTTCTGCTTCTGTTTTAGTTGTAGTTATCCTTATTATCCTATATTGATTCTTATTGTTATCTTTCAACTGTACTGCTTTATCTTATACTGTCGCATCTTATATTTCATTTAGTCACAGTAGGGCCTTGACCTTCCTTATCACTACCCGACCGAGGTTAGACTTGGCACTTACTGAGTACTGTTGTGGTGTACTCATGCCCTTTCTATGCATGTTTTACATGTGCAGATCCAGGTACCTCCACTTAGACTTATCATGCTTGATCTGAGGTGCTTGTAGAGACTCCGAGGTATATCTGTCGCTTCCGCAGACCAAAGAATCCCTTTCTACTCCCCATTTTAAATATTAGCCCTTCTGTATTTTCTTTCCTTTGTTAGATATTCTTGAGTTAGATACTTGTATACATTCAAAGGCTTGTGATCATGAGATTCCAGGTTCTAGAAAGTGTATTTAGTTTTTGAGAGTTGATATTGTGTATGTCGAGCGGCATTTTTAAACACTGTTTTATTTCACTATTTTGATTTTTTATATTTCTATGCAAATTGTTTTATTTTCTGCATTGTTAGGCTTACCTAATCGTAGAGACTAGGTGTCGTCACGATGGTTCACGGAGGGTGAACCGGAGTTGTGACATATGAGTACTACAAAGATAGGCACTGAAAGCTTAGAAGGGATAAATATTACCTTAGTGTGACTCTCGTCCCTAGTAGAGCGAAGACGTGGAGCAACCCGAAGAGCTGATGAATTAAGCAAGGAGAGCTAAAAGCAAAAGAATGTCGAATGTCTTATTGAAGTTTTCACAAGAAAGGGATAGGAAGAAATATTAGCAGATAATGAGAAAAGAGATAAGGAAGAATTATGAGTGAGATGTGATACATGGATGACAATGGTAGAGTGTTCTAGAATCTATATTCAAATGAAGAAAGAGACGAAAGGTGATGGTCCTTAAGACAACAAAAAAGTATAGGCCATACAATCACATCCTCATTTCGAGGAATAAGTTCGCGACTCTGACATGACTGACAGAAGGAAAAGCTAGACCCCAAAATAATAGAAATCAGTATGGATTGGTACACAAGATAAACTAAACATGAGTTAAGAACTGAGTGATTTGATAATAGTCAACATCATAAGAATTTCAGATTTGCATTCCGGAAATAATAGAATGGATAACAGAAGAAGATCCATAATGAATTCAGAGAATGGTCATTCAGGGAGACGCTTCCCTAAAGCAAGCAATATGAGCAAAGTAAAGCTTAAGGGATTGTATGTGCCAGTTACACTAAGTGTCACCATCGTGAGTAAGGAGTTTTGTTATACTTGGTATAGAAGGATTACTGCAAGGCGAGTAAGGGTCATTGGTGATGTGAAAGGACGCCAAAGATGAAGAGGCAAAATATCTATAGGCAAGTCAGCATAGCTCCAAGTCTTAGTACTCGCCTAAAGGGGAAAATGTTTAATGATAAAGGAAGAATGCGATAAAAATAAGAAAGGGATGAGATTGCATTTATCCAAATATTACAGAAATGCTATGATTCCAGAACGTTATGTAAGCACGACGTCGAAAAAAAGAAAGTAAGGGTTCCTGCCCGGGATGTTATTGATAGATAAGGAGCCAGTACGTGAGGTAAGTTAAGATAAGGAAATAACCCAAAAAAGATTATGCAAATATGGATATGAGAATAGGCGGACAAGTAGTTAGTAGTTGATTCAAGAAGAGCCTAGTCATGACTAGACAGGAGGTTACAGACAAATCAGCAGATCATGCAAGATAAATATAATAAACCCCAACATGGGGAATTCAACCCCGCAATAATGTCATTATAATACTTGAGATATATTCAAATAGGAGTCGGGTCAGTTAAAGGTACCATATGAGTGTTACGGGGATAAAAGAAAGTACCACTGGGAAGACAATCAAAATATCAATTCAGGAGCAGCCCTAAAAGCACAAGGGCATGGAGGTAAGCAACTAAGGATGATTATAGGCAAGGAAGGACATCAAAAGGTCCGTAATAAGCTCACAGCTTTACAAGAATCAAGGGTTCTCCCTAAGTACTACAACAAAATACTAGCTGAGGAAATAAGGAAGAAGGCTGCAACCTAAGCGCAATAACCTAAAGAGGAAATGATCGTGTAACAACAGTATCACAACAACATTGTAAGCACTCCAAAGGAAAGTAGCACATACAGTGGCTAATGAACAGGAAGTAAAATTAAAAGTAATATTCGAGATCATATAAGTTGCACGAAACCTCCGGCATACGTGGGGACTAAGACAAGATAAGTATGCATGCAACAAGGGGGCAAAAAGAGTTTGGAGTTTTATATCTGCAGCATATATAGCCGTAGAAGATTTTGGTATACGTTAAAATAAAGAATTGAGCCAAGGTCATAGATGAAGGATTGAATTGTTAAAGGATTGTATCATGAATATCCCTCAGCGCCTATGAAAGGCTAAAGTAATAACTAATACCAGGAATTGCAAATCGGAAGATAGCTTAAGCCTACATAAAGGCTGATCAGAAAAAAGAGGAAACTAAAGAGTTACATCAACTAAGTAAAACAGAAGTGGACCAAGAGAATTATAGACCTCAGGATCACTCTTAAAAAATAGAGGTATAAGAGAGATAGTACAGTAGCCATATTTTATAATGGCTCTACGATAAAGCCAACTAAAGATTACCAACCTCATAAGAAGTCAGTATGAAGCCCCCACCGGATTGTGTATGTACCAAAGGTACAAGTATTATAATAGAGCTTCAGGTTGTGGAGGTAAATTATACCTATGTGGAAAGGAGGTTATGAAAGAGGTAGAATAATGTGAGGTAATATTTTAAGGTAAGTAAGGAAAAGGTGAACAACATACAAGATACTCAAAATGCAGAAGGTTATGAATAGTCCATACTGCACATAAGGGGATAAAAACGCGGGGATTAAATATCTAGGAATGATAACAGCGTCGTCAGTGGCGTACTTTCCAGCCTATGGTTTCTAAGTACCAAAAGGTCTAATTAGAAAGTGAAAGAAGAGATAGAGATTATGTGATGTATCAATGTTCCAGAAAAGCATAAGGAAAATTGGTCGCAAGCTAAAGTATGATAGAACAACAAGGTTTTGGAAAAATAAGAGTAAGAATAAGAAAAGGGCAAGTGAGAAGATGACGAAAATGGATAAGTCTCGTGAAGACAAGGGAGCTGATAGTTCCTCTAAGTTATAGAAAGCTCAGTATAGCCTGAATAAACTCAAAGGAGTCTAAGACTAGTAGCATTTAGAAGAGATGGAATATGGCCCTGGTAGTAAAATAAGGGTGTGATTGTGATAGATAAATGTTGACTTTTGGGCTTTCAATTTAGTAATGACTTAAAGAGGATTTCATGAATCGTAAGGGACTAAAATACCCATATAGGACGAGTCACATTGGGATGCTATAAAGTACGGTTATGGAGTATAGTATCACCCCTAGGTGGATCAATCTAATTACTCCAAATGCCCCCGATGAGACGCGATCCCTAGCGGCAGTGTTACATAAGAGATCAAGTTATCAGTGGTAAATGATGGATTAACATTTAAGTGAATCAACAATATATGGATAAAAGTTCATCAGTATAAGATGAGATTAGAGCATCAGTCTTAAGGATAAGCAACGAGAGTAACCTGGAGTTGGTTGCAGACCTCAGTAACGATAAATTGAAGTAAGAACTATGGTATAGTATAACTTACGTAGATGTAGTAAAGTCATACAAATGGGCAACCGAGTCTATGAAATAAGATATAGCCATATTCGCAAGTTCTACAAAGTACCGAGGCGAAGATCTTCAGTACACCCATAGATGCCCAGAGAGGCATCATATTAAACCTTGTGTATTTTTACAAAGTAAGGCCTAAAAATTGGCTAAATTCTAGAGGAAAAAGGAGAGAAGAGTCGCATAGGAACACTTACAAGGTCAGTATCGTAGAGGATGCATAATAAAAAGTAGCAGCAGTTACGAGATTGGAAAGAATTTGATCACAAGTCATGGCGTGGGAAAGAGGCCTAAAGGGGGAATGCCCTGGCCTTTAGATTTATTCACAGAACAACTACCTAAATGACAAGGAGAGTATTAAGGTATTCATAAGAGCTATAAGTTATGAAAATGATAAGAGCATAAAGGGGGAATGATGTTACACCCCGAAATATTACGTCGATATTATGTCCCGCAATATTATATTACGATGATGATATGCCTTGCAGTACTACATTATGATGGTGTTCAGCTTCATAGTATTAAATTACGATGATGTTGCACCCTGTAGTATTGTACGTTGAATTTGTCGTAATGTAATTGACATCAATCCAAGGAAAAGATTATTTGGAGATTATAAGTATTATGCTATTTCAAACAATTAATGAGTAAATTCATGAAGGTAAGAGGGGAAGCAAGTCAAAGAAAATGAATTTTCGTCCAAATTTGGCATGTTAGGATAAAATACGGGCCGATTATTAATACCCGATATATATGGACCAGTACCATACAAAGTAACCTATGACCATGATAATATGATATATATAAAAGGGTACTAAAAATAAGTAGAATTTTTTATAATTTGAGACAATTCTTAATTATGCAGTTAATTGGTTAATTACCGGGTAACATGATACTACCTAATAAGTGGATAAAGATTAAACCTTCCCACCCCATCCCCACGTGGCAGAAAGCCACACCCTAAAGAGTCATTTCTTATGAGGTGGCAAACTAATGTGAAGTCTTACATATCAAAGACTAATATAAAACTAATGTAAAGCTTTACATTCCAAATGTTTTCCATATCAAGGACTTCCATCAGAAGTGGGGGAGGGAACGTTAGCCAATTTTTAAAGGCTTTCAAACAAATTCATTCTCAAAACACTTCAATCAGATTACTACTTTGACAACGTGATTTCTTAACCAAAATCTGACGAGGTTTCTTAGCACAATTAGCAACGTGAGATTTTGTGATTCTAGGGGAGTGCGGTGCAACCTTTTTCTAGAATAGCATACGTATTTTTCTTTACTAATCAAGGTATGTTAATGCTATCCCTTCTTTCCTTTTAGCATGATCCATACGATACAAACAAAATGATAAAATGCACAACTTCCATAAATGACTCGTAGAAATGCTAGAGATGCTTATGTTCTTGATTCTCCATGTGTCACATTATTCTGTCATCTGTTCAAGGGTCTTAGAAAAATACATAAGTTGAAAACGTTTACTTCATGATATTATTCAAAGGCATAATGGTCTTATGACACTCCAAGAGATTTTATTGACGTACTTTTCATGCATTGCATTCATGTACATTGACCCATGACCAGATGAAATTATATACGCATGTAAATATGTATATGGGATATGAGAAAAGGTTACGACATTATATATGCACCACCACTTAATCAGCTGGTATACATTGATGATTTTGCCCACAGTGGCCGAGATGATATGATGGGATGCCCTTAGAGGCCTGATGATGTTATGAAACATGTACCTTTGCATGACGTGACATTCATACGCATATGCATGACACTATAATTATTCATAAATTACAGAGTTGTCAGACTTATAGGTTGAGTCATTTATTCTATATCTCTTCCATACTGTTATGTACCTATTTATGTGCCTTACATACTCGATACATTATTCATACTGACGTCCATTTTGCCTTGGGACTCTGAGTTTCATGCCCGCAAGTCCCGACAAACAGGTCGAAATCCCTCCAAGTAGGCTATCTACTCAGTGGAAGATGTTGGTGCGCTCCATTTGCTTCGGAGTTGCTTGTTTGGTTAGTATGATTTAGACATGCATTGTTTGGTATGGAGGGACTTTGTCCTAACCTTTATGAAAATTATGTATTCTTAGAGTCTTGTAGACAGATGTCATGTACGTAAAATATTGTATGGCCTTGTCGGCCAATGTGCAGTATACGAGTGGTTATTTTGGCCTTATAGGACTTTATGTCTTATATATAAGTTGGTATCACATATTGTATTCTACTTATCTCACGGCAGCCTTCCGGGTCAATTATCTATGATAGTATGACATGAAAGGATACATTATCTTGGTACTCGACTGAGCAAGGTACCAGGTGCCCGTCGTGGCCCATCAGTTCGGGTGAACTATCAACTTAATTATAGGCCGCCGCGGCCCAGGTGTCAAGACCCAATTCCTACTATAGGCCGTAATGGCGCACAATATCGTTGTTAGGCAAGTCAATGGTGAACTATCAACTTAATTATTCATTTTATCACTTTTGAAATCATGAGTTTTATTAAATAAAAAATCAATGCGGAAAAAACCAAGGTTCTACAAAACATTAATTAAACATGAAAAGGAAATTGTGACAAAATTAAGAAAAACCATAACATCTGCTAAAAACTCCCAAACCCGGTGTCACAAGTGCATGAGGATATACTAAGAAGTAAAATACTAATACAATATCTATCTGGAAGGTAAAAATAGGAAGGGAAACATAAATGAACATGATGGAGACTTTGCGTTCTATGGATCGTAACATGGAATGCAACTCACCATAGTGTCCCCTCAACAGTTGCGCTCATACGCCCAATGACCACTAAAAATACCTACACAATCAGTGTAGAAGTGTAGTATGGGTACGCAAAATCAACGTGTACCCAGTAAGTATCTAGTCTAACCCTAAAGAAGTAGTGATGAGGGTTCAACATCGACACTTACTAGTGGTCCAATAAATTATTAAAATAAACTATAAATAAGAATGAAACACAATGGTAATAATGAGGTTAACTGTAACTAACATAATGACAATGTGAATTCCTCAAATATCATATACTATCTCACTCGGATACAAAATTTCAAGTTCTATCTCAAGCAGATAAGGAATGTCATATAATGCCAAGTCTCAATCAAAAAGGAAAAATCTCATGAATATTCGGACTCCTAGCGATATTACATATGAGTTATGACGAGGTCATACTGCCCGATCTATAAAGTCATGTACATATATTGTATAGGTCATATGGCCCGATCCACAGATGCATCTCAGATATACTGCCGAGGCGTTTGGCCTGATCCTCAGGAAGAGCAGAAACTTATCAAATTATGGGCCACATATTTGCAACACAAGAACAAAAACATAAAGTAATCATAACTTTTACCAACAATCAAATATCCTGTCAAACAACTCAAGATAATGAGGTTCGACCTCACACGATCTATAATCAAATTTCATTTATAAGTTTTAGGTAATTAATTTAACAAGTTAAGTTCAGGTAATACCAATATTGCATGATCAAGTCCGAAGTCTACCCTGAGAAAAACATATTTTTTTACTACGTACAGACTCGTGCCACCTCGCGCATACATGGCTCGTACAACTAGCAGCACATAACAAATTTAACACATACGGAGTAGTTTCCCCCTCACAAGGTGTAACGACCTGAACTGTTGTTTTGGGTATTTTTACTTTGCTTAGTGGTTTGAGGGCATGTATATCTCCTATGATATATTACAACTTGTGTGTATCGTCGGTTTCAGTTTCTGGGTGATTCGAAATTAGTTTGGAAGAATGGATTTCATTATTGAAGCATTAAGTTGGAAGAGTTGACCAAGTTTGACTTTTGTGAATTTGAACTTGGAACGGAGTTTCGATGGTTCTGTTAGGTCCGGATGGTGATTTTGGACTTGGACGTATGCCTGAATTTGCATTTGGATATTTCTAGAAGGATTCGGTAGTAATTGGCGAAAGTTAGAAATTTGAAGGTTTGGAAAGTTCATAAGTTTGACCGAGAATTGACTTTAAGGATATCGGATTGGGATTGTGGTTCCGAGAATTGGAATAGCTTTGTTATGTCATTTGGGACGTGTGTGGAAAATTTGAGTTCATTCCGAGTTGATTTGATATGTTTCGGTGCGAGTTTTGAAAGTTGAAAGTTCAAAAGTTCATTAAGTTTGATTTGAGGTACGATTTTTCATTTCGATGTTATTATGCATGATTTAAAGCCTCGGGTAGATCCGTATTATGTTATGGGATTTGTTTGCATGTTTGGACAGGGCCCCGAGGGGCTCAGGTAAGTTTTATAGTGGAATTAGAGCATTTTTGTCCTTCATGTCTGATTGCTAGTGTGTTCTGATATCTGGTGCCTCGATTGGTCTTCGCGATAATGAAATATGTGTTGCGATCATGTTGGGGAAAACTTGGAGCTGGGCAGTTTCTTAATCGTTGTCGCAATTGGAGGGTCTCTATTGCGTAGCTTGGAGCTGGATACTGTCCGTGTTCGCATGGTGGAGGCCGTGTTCACATAGAGCTGAGGAGGGAAGTTGAGAGCTAGAAATTCTTCATCGTGTTCATGAGAGATGGGACACATCGCACTTTGTCACCTGTGCGCTTCGCATTCGCATGGATATTTATGCAATTGCATATTGTATTGTTGGGAGGCAGTGCTGGTTGTTTTTCGCGTTAATGAAGGTTGTTCTGCCGTCGCAGGGTAGTTCTGGGCATTGTATTTTTTCTTCTTCGCGATCGCGATGGTATTTACACGATCTCGATTCATTAATTCGCCCAGTGATTATAAGTACTCTATTTTTGGGGGTTTTGACCATTTTAGCATATTTGGAGCTATAGAGCTCGACTAAGACGATTTTTGAAGTGATTTTTAATGTATGGATTGGGGTAAGTATTCTCTACTCGGTCTTGGTTGAATTTCGTGAATCTATCTTTATTTTTGGTAATTGGATTGTGAATTTTGAAGAGGAAATTTGGGGGGTTTTGTCTAAAGTTTCATAGAGTGACATTTTGAGTTTTGAACATCGATTCGGAGTCGGATTTGAGTAAAACTAGTATGGTTGGACTCGTAATTGAATGCGTTGTCGGATTTTATGAGTTTCATTGGGTTCCGAGGTGCAAGCTCGGGTTTGACTTCTTGGTTGATTTTGGATTTTTAATTAAATATTCGACCTGAATTGATAGGGTTTGTTTCCTTTGGCATTATTTGATATTCTTGAGTTTTTTTGCTAGTTTCGAGACATTTGGATATCGGTACTATCATAACTCAAACCAATGGGCTGTGACGGAACTCGGTGCCTTATCCAACCGAGTACCAACGTAACATATCTTTCTTATCATACCATCATGGGTAAATAAGCCAAAAGGTCGTCATGAGATAACCAGAATAAAACATAAGGGAATACTTGACATAGGACGACCCAACATGATATAGAAACTTATACATATGACGTATGAGACTATAAGGCTGACATGATCATTTGTAAACTCAAAACATACGTTGACAAGGCCATAAAGTATCCATATACCTGACATATGTCTACAAGCCTCTAAGGGGTCATTTGGTAGGGTGTATAAGAATAGTGCAGAATAATGTGTATTAGTAATGCATGTATTAATAATGCATGTATTAGTAATGCAAGCATTAGTTATGTAAATATTATTTCTTATCTATTATTTGGTGTGGTGTATTAAAATTATAATGCATTGCATAATTTTTTTTAAAAATAGTTGCTTACAAAAATGCCCTCCATATTCTCTAGCTTTAAGACACTTTAAGGATAATTTTGTCTTTAACCACGCTAATGCATGCATTAAAGCCTTGGTATTACTAATGCCATGGTTTTCTATGCATTACTTATGCATAGGATAATGCCAAGTATGATGTATAACTAATACAAGTATTAGTTATACACAAGTTGAAAAAGGTAGCAAAGAAGGTATTAGTAATGCATAAAGCTAATGCTTGCATTATTTTTTCTAATACCTCCTACAAAACGACCCCTAAGAGTACATAAATGTCATAAAGGTCGGGACAGGGCCCCTCTATACCAATCAATACATTTCCAAATCATACTAACCAAATAGGTAACTTCGGAGCAAGTGGAGTGCACCAACACCTTCCGTTAAGCTGATAGCTTATTAGGAGGACTATCAACCTGTCTATCAGGACCTACGGGCAGGAAATGCAATGTCCCCAGGAAATAGGGACGTTAGTACAAATAAAGTATCGTGTATGTAAGAAATGAAAAGTAGTTTATAAATGACATGACAAAAACATGGAGTAAAGGACTCAACCTGTAAGTCTGAATAACTGTGAATCATGAAACATTTATAATGTCATGGATGTTCGTATAAATATCATATCATACATAGGTATATGTGTACATAACATCATCACACCTCTGAGGGCATCCCATCATATCATCTCGGCCTCTGTGGGCAAAATCATCAACGTATACGAGTTGATGAGGTAGTGGTACGTATATAACGCCATAGCCTTTTCCCATACCCCATATACATATACTATACTCGTATACAACGTCATCTGGTCATGGGTCAATATACATGTATAAACAAATGTAATGCATAATGAAGTAAGTCAATAAGATCTCTCAGAATGTCATGAGACCCATGAACAGACGATATGATAGTAGGACATATGGGGAATCAAGGACATAGGAAACCGTAGTACTTACTAAGAATAGGATCATTTATGAAAGTCGCATGCTTGCTCATTTCATTGTATCATATGGATCATGCCAAAAGAAAGAAGGGATAGCCTTAATATACCTTAACTCTGTTGATCCCTTAATACCTTCCAAGCAATTCCTCAAACAACTCCAACTCATTCTACCATAGTATAAGGAGATTCAAAATCAATGCTGAGTAAAAGCTAAGTCCGCAACTTAAATTAGTAGCTCATTTATGTAATGGGCAGCATCTCCCCTATAACAAGGGCCTCCTACAATACAATATACCAACAACAACAACAACCAGATAAATCCAGCAACATATAAATATCAATGACAAGACATCATATAGCAACATCAAGTCACAACTACTTCACAATGAGCGGCGAGCTCCGATTGGAATCCGTATACCTCATACCACCCCTTATAGACTTCTTACTTTAACTTAACAGTATTATTAACATTATAATGAAGTCATTCATCAATGATTTCAGCCTTATACCATATATTTATAACAAAGAAAAAAATCCACAACTCCAACTATCCTCAATTAGCAACTTTTTTCACTAGTTCATGTTGAGTCCATCCATTTAACTTAATCGACATCAAGATAACCTTAAGAACATGCAAAAACAAAATATAAATACCTCCAACAGTAACTTCAAGTCAAAATCCAAGTTTTATTTAGCTTATAATAGTCCTCAATGGCAATACAACGCCATAGAAGTGACACAAGCTAATCCAAGTATTATCTTGTAATTTATCATCCTAACTACTTAACCAACATACAAGAAAGCTTAAGAACAATTAATAGGTTGTTATACTCACCTTATACTGTAGCAAAAACTTAAAATTTCAGCCAAACACAGCCCATAACTATCCTTAATGACAACACAATCTCAAAGAGGTGTTGTTCTTCACTAGAACTAACTTTTGATGCTGAAATATGGTGTAATCACTTCAAACCCTTATGGTATCTATTTAGGAGGGTTAGGAGAAGTTTGGAGACGAAGTTGAGTCAAAAAGTATCAAAAAATAGGCGTCCAAATCATTTATAAAGTGAAGTAGGTCAACCACCGCCTAAGTGGGTCCCATTGGGAGTTGCTTGCACGGTCTTGCAAAAATGGTGAAAATGCAACTATCTCTCTACTCCAATATTGTATCAACAAACGGTTTAATATGTTAAAAACTAGTCTTGTAGATCTTCAATTTGATAGGTAGATCACCCCGTAATTCCAAGTATATATGGAGAAAAGCTCAGCTACATTTGACCTATTTTCAGTACATTTATGAACGTAACTTGTGATGACCTTTGCCAACTTTTGTTCGACAACTTGCTTGTCTTCAAAACGTAGCACATGACTACCATACGACTAAAATAAATCATAACATAACCTCTTTATCATATTAAGAACCCTAGTCTCACCCCAAAGTACATGTTATAACATTCCAAACTTGTCGGTTTTCGACGAAACTTATTTTCTTCAACTAGTTTAGCTTCTAAGCTTTCCAACCCTCTTGGTACTTGTTATTGATGATCTTAAATATTTGTGAACTCCAAGGTAACATGATTAACTTACTTTATATGCTTCCAAATATAATCTCATTTCGGAGCTTATATCAATTGACGTACGACGTACTCTCACATACGAAAATATGGGGTGTAATAGGTATGCACGGGATGACATTTTTGGAGTATCGTTTGGATTGCTCAGTATTGAATTTGGCTTCTTCAAGGTAATTAACACTTTTAACCTTGGTTCTGAGGGTATGAACCCCTGAATATACGTGATATTTGTTTAGTATTGAGGTAACACACATGCTAGGTGACAGGCGTGGGCATGCACCATGTGAATTATGACTCAGTTATTTCTATGGTACTGTATAGTTACCTAATCCTATTTATATCCATGAAATTTCTACGTGCTAGATTAATTGAGGTGTGATCCATGTTAGAAACCATGTATATGCAATATATGTATCCTATTGGGACCCACTGAGGTCATTTATGCTATTGGGTTTAGGGGTAGGCATAAAATCCGAAAAACCGAATTCCGAATCGAACCAAATTAATTTGGTATTTCAGTGTCGACTTTTTCGGTATTTCGGTACAAAAATTTTGGTATTTCAGTAATTCGGTACGGTATACGGTATTGAATTTTTGATATTTCGGTATTTCGGTATGCCGAACTACCGAAATAATTTACGAAGAAAAGACCATCTTCCACTTCTTAACTGTTTTATTTTGTTCACTGCTCCTTTTCTATTAGTAAGTCTTTTGAGTTTTCCCAAGTACTTTTTCTCCCAGTATACTATTTCTAAGCAATGATAAAAAGTTAGTTATTCTAACCCTAGCTTTGACTTGGGTTTGGAATTTGGACTTTTTATAAATCTCCCACTTTCCTTTCTATAAATATACCCTTAACCAAAAGAAAGAGTCAAAATGGTGTCCTTAAGTTTAACTTCTTTTATGCTTATTCTGTTGTTCATTTTCATAACCTTAAAGGTTTCAATTGCTTATACTGATCAAGGTACATAATCTTTTCTTTCCCCAGTCATCAATATGTTTTATGTTTTACTAAAGCAACAGATTAGTTTCTTCTTTGTCCTATGAAATCTAATTAAAAGTTGACTACTCTTCTGCATCTAAGCAAACCTTTGTTGTGGTCCATGAAATAGAAAATGGTTTAAACCGAAATCATACCGAAATCGTACCGAACCAAAATAAAAAATACAGAACCGTAAATATTTTGGTACGGTATTTGGTATACATAATTGATAAACCAAATATCGAACCAAAATTCTTAAATACTGAACTGAAATATCGAATGCCCGCCCCTAATTGGGTTATTTACTTACATTGTAATTACATACTCAGCCATATGCATTCATTTATATATCATATCTTAGTCTTTGTTACCATTTATCGATACATCACATCATCAGTTTTAGGATGATTTTTATTACATTATGAGCCCGAGGTACTGGAGAGATTGATGACTGAATGAGGCTAAGGGCCTGATTGTGAGGATATTCTGGGATCGGGTTGCACGCGCATAGCAGGTATTATTGATTCATGATGGGATCGGGCTGCACGCCACAGTAGGTATTATTGACTCATGACTTAATTGGCTTATTATAGCGCTTGGGCTGGATCTTCCCCTTTGGCGTATGCACACCCACAGTGAGCACAGCTGCTATTGATTTTTGGGTTGGATTTGCCCTGTGCAGTATAAAGTGCGAGTGTTGAGCGCAATGCCGAGTGACTGTGAGGACTGAGTGACTGTGAGAACTGAGTGACTATGAGGATTGAGTGATTGGGAGGACTGAGTGCATTAATACTCCGAGTGTATGCACATGGCTTTATCACTGGATTGTCTTAAAGTTGCCATGTATACTTGACATACATGCATAGATATGCATTTCCTCATGTTTTACGGTATAGTGACACTCATGACATTCCCATGCGCATTGACTTGGAGGCTTAGAGATGAACTTTCCTCATGCCATATGATAATGAGACTTCTTAACTGTTGAAAGTTTTTGGGAAAAATCATAGTTTTCAAACTTACTCCTATTTTTGTTGTTTTCGGTGAAAGGTTTGGGATTTATTATTATATTTAAAAAGCATGCCTATTTTCCGTAATTTGTGAACGAGTTGTGCATCATATCTCTGAGTTATTTCTTGTACTATTGTTATTATATTGATATAAACTATTGTTGGTTATTGGAATTGGACTCTAACCCCTATCCCAACTCGTCACTACTTTTGACTTAAGGTTAGTTCTGTTAATTATTGAGTAAATGGAGTCGGTTGTAGTCATACTATACTTCTACACCTTACATGCAAATGTTTGATGTCGATGCTACTGTGTATGGCGAGAGCTGGATTTGAAGATGTACCTGATTTCGGGTCATAGCTGCCTCTTGTCCTTGAAAGCTTTAGAATTTTTAATCTGATCATGTATATTTCAAACATATGATATATTTATTTCATGCCAGTGTTGTAAACTCTAAATCTTAGAAGTTCGTGATTTGTACTACGAGTCCCTAAGAATTCTTTGCATAATAGTTCAGTTGTATTATTATTTCTTCTCTTAACAAATCTCATTTGAAATGGTTTATTATTAATTGGCTTACCTGACGGGTTGCGTTAGGTGCCATCATAGCTAGTTAAATTTTAGGTCGTGACACAAGGTTAGACAGGAGACTTACCTTGCTATGCAATCCGATAACGGGCTCCAACGCCTCTCTAACATCTCAAACCGATGCCAAATGATTCTGAAACTAATCGAACAACATGAAAATCAATCAAAATAAACTCCACCACTCATAATTTAACAATTTATAATAATTTCCAACCCCACTCGAAAAGTCAACAATATCAACCCCCGGGCCCATATGCCCAAATTTCAAAAACTACAAAGATAAATATTACTCATAGCACCACGAACTCAAATATATAATTTATTCCTAATTCCATATCTAATTTCATGAATAAAATCTAAAATTACCAATTCTAAGTTTCTTCCAAATCCTTCAATTTCTACCAATTTTCATGTTAAAATCCATATATGTTCATGAAATATAATCAAAATTGGTGTGGAAACAACACAAAGAGGCTCATGGAATAGCTCTATAAAACCGCCCCAAAATTGGCTCCAAGAGAGATATATGAGAAGAATGAGAAAATCTCGATTTTTGCAAACTTATATTCTGCCCCGGCCACTGCGCTTCGCGATCGCGAAGGCCAAACCAACCTCGCCAAGAAATTTAGTTACGCGAACACGAGGCCAGTCCCACGATCGCAAGGTCCATTCGGCCAAACCTTCACGAACGCGTAGACCAAACCTGCCAGCCCTTACAAATATCTCCACGCGACCGCAAAGAGTTACCCTCCAATCCAGGCCACCATGGTAGCGCTTCGCGTTCACAACCCTTGCCACGTGAATGTGATGAACTATCAGACCAAACATTGTGATCGCAAGCCACCATACGCGGTTGCGAAGAACAATTCACCCAGCTCTGAAACAACACTACGCAATCTCGATGAACACCCCTCAGACTCGAAACCAGCAATCACAAAACAAAGGAAAATGGTTAGAAACTATCCCGAAATAGACCCGAGGCCCACGGGACCCATTGCAATCACACCAACAAGTCCCAACACCCTATCCAAACTTATTCAAAGGCTTGAAATGCCACGAATAACATCAAAACCATGATTCGACAATCAAAACCTTCTTTTAACTTTCAAACATTCGAACTTTGCTGAATGTATCTAAATCACACATAAACATTCCGGAATGACGCCAAATCTTACGTACAAGTCAAAGATTACAATATGAACATATTCCAAGAATTGGAATCCCAAACGGACATCAATAACACCAAATTCCACTTCATATCCAACTTAGAAAATTTGAAAACCTTCAAAATGCCCTTTTTCCATATTAAGTGTCGAAAATCTCCCGGTCTACCCGAAACTCTATTTGAACATACGTTCAAGTCAAAAATTACCATGCAAATATATTGGAACCTTCAAATCCTGATTTCAAAGTTGTTTTCTCAAAAGTCAAACCTTGGTCAACTCTTCCAATTTAAAGCTTCTGAATTGAGAATTATTCTTCCAATACAACTTCGAAATCCTCGAAAATCAAAACTTACACGTGCAAGTCATAATACATAAAGTGAAGCTTCTCAAGGTCTCAAACTGCCGAACAACTCTCTAGAGCTCCAAACAACCGATCAGGTTGTTACATTAACCTTTGTATGTCCAAAGAGATATGAAATGAGTTATACATCGCCTATATGTAAAAAATTCGTTTGGTACGAATTGTTCAAATTTCAAATGTCAACTTTTGTTTCTTTTGAAATCTATACTCAAATTGATTCATCCCGCGTCGCTTATTTTCCCAAAATATTTTAACTGTCAAGTTTGCCCAAGTGATCCAATTGAAAATCATTTCCAATATCGTTTTCATTAACCTTGATTGAATTCGATAAATTCCCTTGGCCAAGAAAATAATTAGATAAACAAGTAAATGAAAAGAACCTTATTGTTAAAAATAGTTGATGTATACATACAAATTTTGAAGATCCTTATAAAGTGAAAGATTAACTTAATTATACTTACCTTTACCCTATCGAATTTAAGCCAGGTCTTCTTTCTAACAATCACAACAAAAGATAAGAACACATACTATAAGTATTAGTTGCACAATACAATACACGGAAAATGGGTTAACAAAAATAGCAACGTAAAGTAGAGGAGGAAACTGGACTCTGTGATGACTGATAAATTAGTCGGGCCCATTAATAGTCTGTTTGCAAAAATCAGCTTATTTTGAGAAGTATTTTTTTCAAAAGCGTTTTTCTTAGAAGTACTTTTGGTGAAAAGTAGTTTGTGTTTGACGAATTAGTTTGAAAAACACTTCTGAGCAACAATTAGTGTTTGACAAAACTTTTAAAAAACTACTTCTAAGTGTATTTTTTTCAAAAATGTTTCTCAAAAAAGTTCTTTTGGAGAGAAGCTATTTTTCCTGCTTCTCCAAAACTGTTTTTGCTTATCCTCAAAAGCATTTTTTTTTTCTTCCAAAAGCTTAGTCAAACACCTCAATTTTTGGCCAAAAATGCTTTTGGCAAAAAAAAAAACACTTTTAGCCAAAATGAAACTTGGTCAAACAAGCTATAATTTTGACTAGCAGTAGACTTCAGCAGGTAATGGATGCGACGAGGAAAGTTAGGGTTTAATGGAAAATTTTAATTTGTGTCTCGTACAACTGACATTAGTTGTATGAGATAATTTTTTTGTCTCACAGTTTTGTAGACCCAAATTTCTGTGAACCCAGAAGTGTAAGATTGGGGTCCACAAATTTGAAAAACAAAAAGGAGCCTCATACAACTAGTATAAGTTGTATGAGACACAAAATAAAACTTCTCGGATTTAACGATGAAGCTAGGGTGATTTTGAATGGAGGAGGGTGTAATGATGAAGTTCTGTATCTTTCATGTTCTTATTTCATTTATGATGGAAATAAGAATATTTTCGGCTAGATTCGCAGCTGAAGGTGACTATAGGGGTCTCACAGTTGTCTCTCAGTGATCTTGTACACATTTGTGCTAAGTTCTGAGATGGCATAGGTCGAAGAGGATGAAGGGATTTAGAGAAGAAAGGGAAATGGGGGTGGTTGGTGAGTAAGAAAATGATTAGGACTTTTTTATGGTTGGCCTATGTTAAAAATGAGAGGGTGGATGTAGGTTGTCCGATCAATGGATTGACAACTCAGGATTATTAGTCTAGAAAATAAAAGCAAAATGATATTTGGAGATTAAATAGGGGACGTTTGATTGTTTTGATCCAATGGGTGAGATTAATAGGGATTGAATTAAATTTAAAAGTGAAAAGCCTAATTAATCTGGATCGTTGCTATGTGTGATTAATGGTTTCTATGTAGTGTATTTGTCTTGTGAGGGCTTTTGGGATGCTGACGTGGTGGAACGGGATTGCCGGAGAGGATGTGGCGTGGATTGCCAAGTGGGAAGGGTGGCCTTGGGCCTGGACGGGTCAAAGGCACTCTGGGAAAAAGTTTTGGGCCAAAATTGTTGGGTATTTGAAAGAAGGGGTTTTGACACAGTTACCCATGAAAATAAAACTATTTATCCTTGTCTATCCATTTATTTTTCTACCCATAAACTAATTACATTTCCTATCCATAATAGTTTTTGTGGTGAATTTTTTCTTTATTCTCCAATTCTTTTTTATTTCTATGCTTCTTTTTTTTTCTCCTTTTCTTTTTTCGCGTTTTCTTCTTATTTTTTTCTTTTTTCCTTTTCTAATTTCATTTAACTTTTTTTTTATTCTTTTTCTTTTCATAATCTAATCTCATTTACTGTTTTCACTATTTTTTATTGTTCTTATTTTTATACAATAAGAAAAATAATTGATATAGTAAATATTGATTCACTTTTTTTTTAAATATAACTAGTGTAATATACATTTGTCTTTTTTTTATTTTCTTAATTCAATTATTGAACTGAAATAATATGAGTTGTCACTTTATCTAATTCACTGAATATCACACTGACTGCTTCTAAACACCATAAATTACATAATCAGATTCTAAGAATCAACATGTGATTGCCATGCAAACCTTGATCTCCTTCCCTACAAATATCAGTACACACTCTACCATTAGCAGTAACACAACCAGTTATGGAGCAAGAAAGCATAATTTACGACAACCAAATCTCTATATATACTAGTTGAAATAAAAATGATAATAAAATATTGAAAAATACAATAAAAGTATAAGTAGCAAAAAAGACTTGTAGTACCATATGATACTAATATGGTATACATGTATACCAACAAAGTATATGATTGCTCTAGAATATTGCAACAATTATCTGCGACTATACTATTGTACCAAAAGATTAAAGGATGCAATATAAGTATGAGAAAATTACATGCTCGCATTGCAAGCTAAATATTCGCAAAGCAACTTGCTCATTTCGTATACTAACAGGGTATATAGTTGTATGAGATCATTCCAACAATTGGCTATAACTATAGAAACTATTACATAATACACATAATCTATGTCCATCGGCACAAAAAAATTCCAGTACTACAAATCATGTTCATATAAATAATTTTAGAATAGAATTCACGTAAGAATGCAGCTAAAACAACAACAAAAAATGTTCAAACTACAATATGATACCAATATGGTATATAACTATACCAACATGGTATACAATTTTACTTGTTAATTCCCAACAACTATATGACTATACTACTATTACATAACACACATGAATAAAGAGAAAGATAAAAAATAGTGTACCACATATTAATATAATAAAGTATTTCAAGATATTGTACTATATTATTATTATTAAAAGAAAATCAAATAGTATACCAATTAAATGTAACTAATACAACCAAAAAATGATTCAACTAGTATATAATACCAATATGACATATAATTATACCAATACGGTATACGATTCTACTAATTAATTCCAGGCAACTATATATGACTATACTACTATTACATAATACACATGCATAATGAGAAAAATAAAAAAATAGTGCACCACATATTAATATAATAATGTCTTTCAAGATATTGTACTTAAATACTATTACATAAAACAAATGCATAAAGAAAAAATTAAAATGATTACATAATAAACATGCATAAAGGAAAATTTAAAAAATTCAAGATACTGTACTATTCTATTATTACTAAAGAAATGTCAAACAATGTATCAATTAATGATATACAGTTGTACGCGAAGAGTTAAAAAAAGATTTAATTCTATTATTAAACTGAAATAATATCAATTGTCACATAATCTAATTAACTCAATTTTCTACATCATAATCTAATATCAGTCAACTTGGAAAATCCTATAAACATAAATTTCCAACTTTGGGTAAAGCAATACAAATTAACCTCCGGACCTCCGAATTCGACTCCAGGCAAATACTGTTCCAGGGATATAAACCAAGAACCAAAGGGACCAAAATAACCTGAAGCCTTTTCGGAACGAAAATAAACCTCGCAAGTTATAAAGCCAAAATTACACGTGTGTAAAGCATCAAAGTGGGAAAGAAGGCGCAAATACATAAAATAATCAGTTGGGTCATTACAAATGATGACTACCTATACAACCTTACAATTTTGTGGCAGACTAAAACCTTAGAAATTTTTATTATCCCCTGGGATGGATGATAAAGACATGAAAGGAAAGGTGGATAGATCATACATCTACTTAGAAAATATAGGGATACTGACAACATCAGAAAGAGAAGAAAGAGAAAGAGAGGAAAAAAGGATAGGGGATGAAAGAAAAAGGGAGGAGAAAAGTTAGCTACAAAGAAAACAAAAATAGGAAGATAGATGGTTGAGTTATTATTTTTGATTGTATATGTATGTACTGTAATTATTTCTAGAATGGGTAAAGCCGGGTAATATTTTTGGGTAGAATAGGTATATAACATAATTTGCTCTTGAAAGAAAGGGCTAGAAATAAAATTAACCCACTAGCCATTTATTTATCAATTGCAAATATAACCTGTTTAAATATTAACTCTTTTTTCATAATTAAACTTCTTTAATACCAATAAAATTAATAATGTAAAATTAAGAAATTATTATAAAATAATTTAATATTATCAAAATAGTTAAAAATATCTTATAAATAGTTATATATATAAAACATACAATAAGTCGGTTGGTTAACTAATTTAAACAATAGAGGTGATATAACTGTAGTTATTTTAAGACTAAATAATTTTCATATAATTACGGACATAAGATTAATATTAATAATTATTGTAACCATTATTATTGATATGCCCCACAATATTATGTCGATATTATGTCCCGCAGTATTATATTACGATGATGTTACGCCTTGCAGTACTACATTACGATGATGTTACGCTTCGTAGTATTAAATTACGACAATGTTGCACCCTGTAGTATTGTACGTTGAATTTGTTGTAAGGTAATTTACATCAGTCCAAGGAAAAGATTATTTGGAGATTATAAGGATTTTGCTATTTTAAACAAGTGATGAGTAAATTCGTGAAGGTAAGAGGAGAAGCAAGTCAAAGAAAATGAATTTTCGTCCAAATTTGGCATGTTAGGATAAAATACGGGCCGAGCGTTAATACCCGATATTTATGGAATAGTACCATACAAGGTACCATATGACCATGATAATATGATATATATAAAAAGGTATTAAAAATAAGTAAAATTTTAAGTAATTTGAGATAATTCTTAATTATGCGGGTAATTGATTAATTACCGAGTAACAGGACCCTACCTAATTACTTAATAAGTGGATAAAGATTAAACCTTCCCACCCCATCCCCACGTGGCAGCAAGCCACACTCTAAAGAAATAATTTCTTATGAGGTGACAAACTAATGTGAAGTCTTACATATCAAAGACTAAAATAAAACAAATGTAAAGTTTTACATTCCAAATATTTTCCATATCAAGGACTTCCATCAGAAGTGGGGGATGGAACGTTAGCCAATTTTTAAAGGCTTTCAATCAAATTTATTCTCAAAACACTTCAATCAGATTACTACTTTGACAACGTGATTTCCTAACCAAAATAACGAGGTTTCTTAGCACAATTAGCAACGTGAGATTTTGCGATTGTAGGGGAGTGCGGTACAACCTTTTTCAAGAATATAATACGGATTTTTCTCTAGTACTCCAGGTATGTTAAAGCTATTCCTTTTTTTCTTTTGGCATGATCCATACGATACAAACGAAACGAGAAAATGCACAACTTCCATACATAAATCTATTCATAGAAAAGCTAGAGATGCTTATGTTCTTGATTCTCCATGTGTCATATTATTCTGTCATCTGTTCATGGGTCTCAGGAAAATACGTAAGTTGAAAAAGTTTACTTCATGATATTATTTAAAGGCATAATGGTCTTATGACACTCCAAGAGATTTTATTGACGTACTTTTCATACATTACATTCATGTATATTGACCCATGACCAGATAATGGTATGTATATATATATATATATATATATATATATATATATATATATATATGGGATATGGGAAAAGGTTACAGCATTATATATGCATCACCACCTGATCAGCTGATATACATTAATGATTTGCCTACAGTGGCCGAGATGATATGATGAGATGCCCTCAGAGGTCTAATGATGTTATGAAATATTTACCTATACACGACATGAAATTCATACGCATATGCATGACACTATAATTATTTCATAAATTATAGAGTTATCCAGACTTATAGGTTGAGTCATTTATTCTGTCTCTTCCATGTCTGTTATGTACTTATTTATGTGCCTTACATACTCAGTGCATTATTCGTACTGACGTCCCTCTTGACTGGGGACGCTGCGTTTCATGCCTGAAGGTCCTGATAAATAGGTCGAGAGCCCTCCAAGTAGGCTATTAGCTCAGCGGAAGATGTTGGTGCGCTCCATTTGCTTCAGAATTTGCTTGTTTGGTTAGTATGATTTAGACGTGTATTGTTTGGTATGGCGGGACTCTGTCCCAACCTTTATAAAAATTATGTATTCTTAGAGGCTTGTAGATAGATGTCATGTACGTAAAAGATTGTATGGCCTTGTCGGCCTATGTTCAGTATACGAGTGGTTATTTTGGCCTTATAAGCCTGTTTGTCTTATGTATAAGTTAGTATTGCATGTTGTAATCTACTTATCTCATGGCGGCCTTCTGGCTCAGTTATCTATGATAGTATGACATGAAAGGATACGTTATGTTGGTGCTCGGTTGAGTAAGGTACCGGGTGACCATCGCGGCCCATCGGTTTGGGTCATGACAAAAGTAGTATCAAAGCAGTTAGGTCCTAGGGAGTCTACAAGTCATGTCTAGTAGAGTTTTGTTTATGGGTGTGTCGTGCACCACACTTATAAACAGGAGGCTACAGGGCATTTAGGACTATCACTGTTTCTTCTTACTCTAGATCATGTGGTAGAGCTCAGTTGTACAGACTCAATTTTCTAAACTCTATCTTATTCATAATACGACGATGCCTACATCTAGAAAGACATGTGGTAAGAGATATAGTTGTGGAACAGTTGAGTTAGAAGAACTCGATTTTTTGCATTATGCCTATGATAGATAAATATGAAGTATTCCGCAGACCATGTGTATACATAGATGTGTAAGCTTCTTGATAAGGATCCCTAAGGCAAGAATGTATATCCACTTTTACGATAAAAAAAGGAAAAAGAGAATCAGAAAGTAGACATAAGTTCCAGCAAGTAACAGAAGCAAGGTGAAAAAGGGTACGAGGTACCCAGTTAATGAAGATTATCGGTATTTTCAACTCAGACAGAGAAATATAAGCATTTTGAGTTACATTCAATAGTAATAAAGGTATGTATAATTGGTCACACTCATTCCAGTTATGCCCTATGGGGTTAGCAGAAGTAGTATAAGAGGAGGACGGGAATCAGGATCCAGCTGGGGTTAGAATAACCTAAAATAATGGAAGAATTGTTTGCGTCAGTTGACCTCCTCGTGAGTGTCACGACTCAAACCGATGGACCGCGACGGGCACCCGGTACCTTACTCAATCGAGTACCAACATAACATATTTTTTATATCACTCTATTATAGGTAAATGAACCGGAATAAAACATGAGGGAATACGAACTTATACATATGAAGTACGAGCCTATAAGGCCGACATGATTCTTTATATACTCGAACATAGGCCAACAAGGCCATACAAGTATCCGTATACATGACTTCTGTATACAAGCCTCTAAGAACACATAATATCATAAAAGTCGGGACAGAATCCCACCATACCAATCAAATCATATACTAATCATACTAACAAAAGAAGCAATTCCGGAGCAAATGGAGAGTACCAGCACCTTCCGCTGAGTTGACAGCCTACTTGGAGGACTCTCGACCTATCTATCATGACCTATGGGGATGAAACGCAGCGTCCCCAAGCAAAAGGAACGTCAGTACAAATAATGTACCGAGTATGTAAGGAATGCAAATTAGTAACTAGTAGACATCAGAAACATGGAGTAAAAGACTCAACATGTATATTTGAATAACTCTATGAATCATTTAATATTATAATGTCGTGCATATGCGTGTAAATGTCATACCATGCATGGGTATATGCGTTCATAACATTATCAAGCCTTTGAGGGCATCCCATCATATCATCTCGGCCACTGTGGGCAAATCATCAACGTATACCAGCTAATCATGTGGTGGTGCGTATATAACACCGTAACTTTTTCCCATATCCCATATACATATAGATATATACATATATATGCGTATATAACGCCATCTAGTCATCGGTCAATGTACATGAATGCAATGCATAAAAAGTACGTCAATAAAATCTTTTGGAGTGTGACAAGACCATTATGCCTTTAAATAATATCATGAAGTAAACTTTTTCAACTTATATATTTTTCTGAGATCCATGAATAGATGATAGAATAATATGACACATGGGGAATCAAGAACACAAGCATCTCTAATATTTCTATGAATAGAGTCGTGTATGGAAATTGTGCATTTGCCCGTTTCGTTTGTGTCGTATAGATCATGCCAAAAGAAAGAAAGGATAGCCTTAACATACCTGGAGTAGGGAAAATTGGTATGATATTCTTGAAAAAAATTGCACCGTACTCCTTTGTAACCGCAAAACTTTTCCGTTGCTAAAACTCTAAAGTTCTTGCTAGATTTGTTGGAATGGTAGAAATCACGTTGATTAACATATAAAATCTGATCTTTAATGATTTTGAGAATGGAAAGTTGAAGGAGTATAAGGATGGATAACGTTCAATGCAAAGTCTTGAAAAATGAAAGGAATTTGAAAGACTTTGATATCTAAAGTGTTGAAAATGAAAGGAATTTGTATCCTTGTGACATCTAATCAAGGAATGACTCTTAGTCATTTCTTGATAATGTGGCTAGATGCCACGTGGGGGTGGGGGTGGGATATTTAATTTTTATCCACTTATTAGGTAATTAGGTAATGTACCATTACCCGATAATTAACCAATTACCCGCAAAATTAAGAATTGTCTCAAATTACTTAAAATTCTACTCATTTTTTTAATATACTTTATACATCATACTATCACGGTCCTATGGTACCTTGTATGGTACTAGTCCATACATACCGGATATTATAGCTCGGACCATATTTTATCCCAAAATGTTGAACTTCGACGAAATTCATTTTCTTCGATTTGCTTATCCTCTCACATTCATGAATTTACTCATTACTTGTTTGGAATAGCATAATCCTTATAATCTCCAAATAATCTTTTCCTTGGATTGATGTTAATTACCTTACGACAGATTCAACGTACAATACTACATGGTGCAACATCGTCGTAATTTAATACTGCGAAGCGTAACTTCATCATAATGTAGTACATCGTAATGTAATACTGCCAGGTGTAACATCCTCGTAATAAAATACTGCAAGACGTAACATAATCGTAATATAATGCTGCAGGACGATATATCGACATAATATTGCGGGGCGTAACATTATTCCCCCTTTTGGAACATTCGTCCTCGAATGTTGACTGATGCTCTTATCATTTTCATAACTTATAGTTCTTGTGAAAATATTGCTACACCTTGTTTTGTTACACCTTGTTTTGTTCATCCATCCGTTTGACTTTACTGCACCTAGGTAACTCATATTATACCATAACTCTTACCTCAATTTATCCTTACTGAGGTCTACTACCAACTCCCGATTACTTTCATTGCTTATCCCATATGTATAAATCCAAGTCCTTTAATGCTCCCTCATTACTGTTTATCTTAAGAATGACGGCCTAATCGTATCTCATACTTTATGACTTTTGTCCATCCATTGTTGATTCACCTCAATATTGATCTACAATTTACCACCGATAACTTTGAACTTCTTACGTAATCACTACGGAACATTTGAAGTGATTTTCCTGACCCACCTAGGGATGATACTGTACCTCCATAACCATATTTCCTAGCACCCCAATGTGATTCACCTTATCATGAGTAAATTTAATCCCGTACAATTCATGAATACCTTTCTTCAAATCATTGCTCAATTGAAGGCCCAAACGTCATCCTTTATATATCACAATTACACCCTCATTCAATTACCAGGGAAACATTCCATCTCTTCTAAATGCTATTAGTCTTAGACTCCCCTTGAGTTTATTCAGGCTATAGTGAGCTTTGGATAACTTAGAGAAATCATCTGCTCTTTGTTGATACCCAATTTTTTCCTATGTATTTTTATATACAAAATACTTTCAAAATAGCATGTACATGCATATATAAGCATGCCCAAGAGTTTTGGTATTTTTTCAAAGATTTTAAAATCAATTTATTGCCTATTTTAGATGCACAAAAATCAGTAATTATTCCCAAAATTATCAATTTTGGCGAGTAATTTTTATTTCCATATTTATACCAAAATATAATTAAGGTAATTTTTTATACATTTTTACAAATTTATTTGGTATTAAAAAAAGATAAATTGCATATAATTGCAATTATAGCCTATTTTACGATTAACATCATTTTGCAATTATAAAATTAATTCCGGTATTTTTGGATTAATATTTATATATTATTAATTGGGTCAGTACTTTTAATTTTCTTTTATCATTTTACTATTTTTTATAAAATAAAAGGAAAAAATGGCTATTTAACATTTAGCCCCATTTCATTTCAATTACAACCCTATTTCATTTCAATTTTAGCCCTTAAATTTACCTAATCCTAACCCCAATCGGACCGGCCCAGTTTCAATTTGGATCCAACCCACGACCCAATTAAAATGACCCTACCCGGTTTCCCGCCTACCCTCTTAAATATAGGCCGTTGATCATTGAGATCAACGACCATTATTCACCCTTCCATAATTAAACCCAAACGACTACCCTAATCCCCTCATTCTCACCTGACTCGCCTCCGAAACCCTAGCCTCCTTCTACCTCTCTTCAACCACCACTCCACCGGAATCCATGGCTTCTCAGGACATGGATGATTGGTACTTAACCCATTCTATCATTAAACCTTGGGTGTTCGAAGCTTTGAAGTCTGACCTCGATGGTTCTCCTTCAGATCTTCTCAGATCTATAAGTTCTATGTCTTCTCCGGCCTGTTCTGGCATACCCAAAGCATTAGGAGCCTAATTCTAACTCATCCGACTCAAGATCGGACCTTCTTCCAAGCCTTTCTCATTTCTAGGGTTTCGCCGAAACCCTAAGCTATTCGAGGTTTTTCTCTGTTTGTTTTCTTAGATCTATGCTGTATCTGTGTTGTACTTGATTTTTAAAGTGTTTTCCCCAAATTTTCTTTTCAAATCATTTGTCTTCGATTTAGGGTTTTTGAAAGGATTTCAAAACATCTTTCTGATTCTTCCTTTTTCTTCTCTTTATGTGTGTTTGCCTATACTATATTTTACCATGCATGTGTTGTTTTTCTGCCTTTCTTTCTGCTATACATGATTCTTCTGTACCTTTGTACTCTATTATGCCTCTAGAGTAGGCTCGCATGTTAATATTTGTTATGTTTTCCTACATGTTCTTTGCTATACTTTCTAGTATTCTCTTATTATATGTGTTTTTGCTGAGTTCTTTAACTTTGTTTGTTTTACTGGACTCTTGTTGGAGTTCTAAGCATGTATTACTACTATTTCTTAAGCTTATATCACCCTTCCTCTCTCCTGAACTTGCTTAAGTTCCGACTTTTCTTAAACATGTTCTTTATGCTCTTTAAGTCAACTTTTTTACTCTATTGCTTCAAACCTGCTATCATGGCCGTTGGTTTCTCACGAGTCTCTAAAAGAGACCTCTAAGTCTGTTTCAATGGCTTGCCTCCTCAACTCTACCGTCTGACTCAATTCGGAACCCTAAGATTTGGGGATTTCTTGGCAATTTTGATCTTTTATGTGCGAGTTAGGGTTCCACTTTGGGACCCTGGACTCTTAGACTTATTGTGAGCCTGCAAACTAGACTTGTATCCCGTTGCTTATGATTCTAAACCTTTATATGTTAGACTCTTTTCTATGTAGCATGATAGTTCCTTCTTGATTCACATATTTGTGTGCTTTATATATGATAAATTCTTCTTTCAAAAGGGTTTTGCCAACTATTGATTGATTCTGAATTCCTTTTTATAGGGTTTGATTGATTGTTACTGATTTTCTCTAATTGAACCTTCTTTACCTTTTCCTGACTTGGTTCATTCGAACAAAGCTTGCAATTTCGATTTTTTACTAGCTGATTGATTGATTCCCTTTCCTTATTTTTTCACAAACCGTGTGCTATTGAACTTTTCCCTTAAATAACTTCTATGTATTTACCCTTTTTTGCTACTTTGAAAAGTTTTTAATCCAATTCTTTCCTTAATTGTCTTCTACCCGTTTGAAATCAGAATCCCTTAACTAAAGGGAGATTCTGTGTGATTGATTGCAGACCTATTTTCTTACCTTTTCTTACTTGCCTTCTGTACTATAAAAGGGGACTACCTTTCTGCACTTGGACACACTTCGAATTCAATATTTTACACACACACACACACACCTCTCAATTACAATATTCTTTCAATACTCTACTGTGATGACCCTGCCAGTCGTCTCATGAGTTACTGCTCTGTTTCCCCCATTTCAGCTTCTTTACACTTCGTTATCCGTGTTTTATATGATCGGGTTGATTAGTTCGAGTTCGGAGAGTATTTGGTAAGAAATGAGACACTTAGTCTCTTTTAAGAAGACTTAAGTTGGAAAAGTCAACCGGACATTGACTTATATGTTAGAAGGCTCGGAAGTGAGTTTTGATGGTTCGGTTAGCTTCGGGAGGTTATTTGTGACTTAGGAACGCGATCAGAATGAGTTTTGGAGTTGTAGAGAAGATTTAGGCTTGAATTGGCGAAGTTAGTATTTTGGCGATTTCCGGTTGATAGGTGAGATTTTGATCCGGGAGTCGGAATGGAATTCCATGAGTTGTTTTAGCTCCGTTAAGTGATTTGGGATGCGCATGCAAAATTTCAGGTCATTCGGACGTAGTTTGGTTGGGTTTTCGATCGAATGCGTGTTTTAGAAGTTTTAAAAGAACTTAGGCTTGAATTCGATGATTTTAGTGTTAGTTGAGGTGTTTTGATGATTGGAGCAAGTTTGGATGATGTTTTAAGATATGTTGGTGCATTTGGTTGAGGTACCGGGGGCCTCGGGGTGATTTCGGATGGCTAACGGGAATTTTTTGAAGTTGGAAAATGCTGCAGAAATGCAGCAGTCAGTGCAGAGCAATTTTGCTCTATGCGATCGCATAGAAGGTGTTGCGATCGCATAGGGTTAGCTACAGTGCCCTGGAATTTTGTTCTATGCGATCGCATAGGGTTAGCTACAGTGCCCTGGAATTTTTTCTATGCGATCGCAAGAGCTCTAATGCGATCGCATAGGGTAAGCTACAGTACCGGACAGAATGTTAAAAACATTTCATCCGCGAACCAAACCCATTTTTCCACCATTTTTGAGCAACCTTGAGAGCTTTTGGACGGGAATTGAAGGGGTTTTGATGGGAAGTGATTGGAGGTAAGTCCTATGAACTAAATACATGATTATATTATGAAATCATCCTTGAAATTCATGAAAATATAGCCAAATTGTAAGAAATTAGGGCTTGAAATTGAAATTCTAAATTTGGGATTTGAAGGGCCATTTCTGGTCCGATTTGAGAGATTTTTGTATGTATAGACTCGTGGAGAGATAAGGAACACGATGACGTAAAAATTTCTGAGTTTTGAGAAGTGGGCCCGGGGCTCGGGTTTTGCTAATTTCGGGATTTTTGATATTTTTCGAATGTTTTCGCTTGGGCTTTGTTTCCTTAGCATATTGTGACGTATTCGTTCTGATTTTAGATAGATTCGACGCGCGTGGAGGCCAATTCGAGGGGCAAAGGCGTCACGAGCTAGAGAATTAGGTAGTTCGAGGTGTGTAATGGTTGTAAATGATGTCCTGAAGGTTTGAAACCCCGGATTTGCACATCGTAGTGCTATATTGAGGCAAGATACGCGCTGGATGATGAGAGTGGGGTCTTTCACTACTGGGGATTGTGACTTGGTCCATCTCGATTGATGATTTTACCGAATATTTGACTGAAATTTATTTGTTATCATCATGATTTGGGCTGATTGCCATATTTGGGCTTCGTGCCAACTATTTGAACCCTTCGGGGATTTTTATTACTGTTTCCTCACTTCTTGACTTATTATTTGAACTCAGTCCTGTTGATATCTACTGTTTTACAAACTCAAACACTTTTACTCAGATTTGAAACGTAAATGATATTTCTACATCATGTTTTGGGCCGAGAACTACTGCTTTACTAATGCCCAATAGGCTTGTGATGATTTTTGGACTGAGTGAGGCCGAGGGCCATATGTGAGGATATGCTGAGTGATATGAGGCCGAGGGCCTGAGATACTTTATATGCCACGAGGTGGCTTGAGTGATGTGAGTCTGAGTGCCGAGTGATGATGCCACGAGGTGGCTTGATATAGCGCTTGGGCCGTAAGGGGCCCCTCCGGAGTCTGCACACCCACAGTGAGCGCGGGTACCCATTATGCTAAGTGATTGATACTATGCTCGAGGGGCTGATATGAGGGATTGTGAGCTAGCCCGAGGGGCCGATACTGTCCTGAGTGATTGATATTGAGCCCGAGGGGCTGATACTGTACTGAGAGTGAGCCCGAGGGGCTGATACTATGTTGAGCGATTGATACTGTGCCTGAGGGGCGGATTTCTACTTGTTATTTACCTGTTAATTTACCGGTTTTACTTGTTTCAAAAGGAATATCATTTGATTTCTTCATTAATTTACTGCTTTAAGGGATTTTTATTGCTTGATATGGAATTGCTTTGTGCCTTTACGTGTTTTCATACTTTCAGCCATTATTTATAATTATTACTCGCTGAGTCGGAGTACTCACATTACTCCCTACACCGTGTCTGCAGATTCAGGTATAGCAGAGTCTGCACCTAAGCACTGATTCTGTCCAGGTTAGGTAGTGATTTGGAGTTACAAGGTAGCTGTTGACGCCCGCAGCCCCTTGTCTCTCTTATCCTCTATCATTTATGTTTTATTCAGACTGTTGTATCAGATTCCGTTTTTTGTAGACCTATAGCAGATTCTGTAGTAGCTTATGACTTGTGACACCCAGGTTTGGGCTGTGTCGGGATGGTTTTTGCGGTTATTATCGTTAAATTCCGCAATTTATGAGTATTACATTATATGTTATTACTGTTTATGATGATTAACTGTTAAAAAGAGGTGTTCCGTTTTGGTCTGGCTGGCCTTGTATTCACGAGAGGCGCCATCACGACCTAGTTCGGGGGTTGGGTCGTGACTAGTTGGTATCAGAGCCTAGGTTACTTGGTCTCGCGAGTCATGAGCAGGTTTAGTAGAGTCTCGCGGATCGGTACGGAGACGTCTGTATTTATCCTCGAGAGGCTGCAAAACCTTTAGTAAAACTTCATATTCTTGAAACTCCTATCGTGCGAACTTGTTGATCCGAATGCTAAACTTCTGTTATTCGATTCTCTCGTAGATGGCGAGGACTCGCGCTACCAAACGAGGTGAACGACCACCAGTGCCACCCATTGAGGCCACCAGAGGCCGTGGACGCGGTCGTGGACGTGGAAGAAGCAGAGCAGCGAGGGCAGCACCTATTGACCCATCAGCTGCCCCGACTCTAGATCAGTCTCCAGCTATGGATGCTCCAGCAGCACCAGTTCAGGCACCAGCTGTGCCTATCGTGGTTCCGGGTCTTCAGGAGGCCTTGGCACAGATCTTATCAGTTTGCACTGGCCTGGCTCAGGCAGTTTCAGTCACTACAGCAGCAGCTACTTCACAGGCCGTGGGGAGGCAATCAGACCCCCGCTGCTCGCACACCTGAGCAGGTAGTGCAGGGACTACAGACACCGGGGGCACCTCCAGATCAGCCGGTTGCACCAGTTCAAGAGTTTGTTGTGCCAGTTATGCCGGATGATGAGCAACATTGTCTTGAGAGGTTTGGTAGACTCCAGCCTCCATCATTCAGTGGTGCCGAGGGCGAGGATGCCCAGGGTTTTCTTGATAAGTGTCAGCGGATGCTCCGTACAGCAGGGATTCTTAAGACTAGTGGTGTGGCATTTACCACCTTTCAGTTTACTGGGGCTGCATTCACATGGTGGGAGGCATATGAGAGGCGTAGGCCGGTTGGAGCAGCGCCCCTTACTTGGCAGCAGCTCTCCACTTTCTTCTTGGAGAAGTATGTGCCGCAGTCCCGTAGAGAGGAGCTGCATAGACAGTTTGAGTGGTTGTGACAGGGGGATATGACCGTGTCACAGTATCAGTCAAGGTTTTCTGAGTTGGCTCGTCATGCTATTTGGATGGTTCCGACAGATCGTGAGAAGATCAGGAGATTTGTTGATGGCCTTAACTATTACCTCTGTATTCTTATGACCCGAGAGAGGGTGTTGGGTGCTACGTTCGAGGAGGTGGTCGATATCGCTTGCGAGATTGAGATGGTTCGCCGTCAGGATCGAGAGGAGAGGGAGGCCAAGAAGCCTCGCGGATCTGGCAGTTATAGTGGTTCTTCGTCGAGGGGCCAGTTTCAGCATGGTAGAGGCCGTTCTTTAAGGCCTACTCAGTCAGCCCGCCCAGAGTATCACAGGGCATCTTTGGGTAATGGTCATCATGGATCTCAGCGAGGCCAGTCATCACTTAGTGCCCTTCCAGCACAGAGTTCATCTCGTGCCCCGTCAGCTCAGGGTTCTTCTATGCCGAGTACATCAGTTGGTCACTCCGGTGCGAGGGGTTCCCTTCAGTCCCCTCCTCTAGCAATTGGGAGTTGTTTTGAGCGTGGAGAGTTTGGACATGTGTGGAGACAATGTCCTCGCCGTATTGCTACTTCGTCCCAGTAGAGGGGCCAGCCCTCGACTTCTGCTCCAGTTACTTCACCACCCGCCCAGCCAGCTAGGGGTAGAGGTCAAGCAGCCAGGGGTCGCCCTAGAGGGGGAGGTCGATCAGGGGGCGGTCAGGCACATTTCTATGCACTCCCAGGCAGACCCGATGACATTGCTTCGGATACTGTCATTACAGGTATTGTTTCAGTCTGCCACAGAGATGCCTTTGTATTATTTGATCCCGGTTCCACCTTTTCTTATGTGTTATCATACTTTGCTCATTATTTGGGTACGCCCCGTGAGTTTCTTGCTTTACCTATTCATGTATGTACCCCGGTGGGCGATACTATTGTTGTAGACCGTGTGTACCAGTCATGTGTGGTGACTATTGGGGGTCTGGAGACCCGAGTAGATCTATTGTTGTTGAGCATGGTGGATTTTGATGTCATTTTGGGCATGGATTGGCTATCCCTGTGTCATGCTATTCTAGACTGTCATGCTAAGACAGTCACTTTGGCTATGCCGGGTGTACCGCGAATCGAGTGGCGTGGTGTGACTGATTATGTTCCTAGTAGTGTGATATCCTTCTTGAAGGCCCAACGTATGGTTGGGAAGGGTTGTATTTTATATCTAGTGTTTGTGAGGGATGTTGGAGATGAGACTCCTAGTATTGATTCTGTTCCAATTGTGAGGGATTTTCCCGATGTTTTTCCTGCAAACTTGCCGGACATGCCACCAGACAGGGATATTGATTTTGGTATTGACCTGGTGCCGGACACTCAGCCCATTTCTATTCTGCCGTATCGTATGGCACTAGTAGAGTTGAAGGAATTGAAAGAACAGCTTCAGGAACTCCTAGATAAAGGGGTTCATTCGGCCTAGTGTGTCACCTTGGGGTGCGCCCGTTCTATTTGTGAAGAAGAAGGACGACACAATGAGAATGTGCATCGATTATAGGCAATTGAACAAAGTAACAATTAAGAACAAGTATCCTTTGCCTCGCATTGATGATTTATTTGATAAGCTTCAGGGAGCGAGAGTGTTCTCCAAGATTGATCTCCGTTCGGGCTATCACCAGTTGAAGATCAGGGATTCAAATATTCTTAAGACTGCTTTCAGGTCCAGATATGGTCATTATGAGTTTCTCGTTATGTCTTTCGGGCTATCCAATGCCCCAATATCATTCATTCATTTGATGAATAGCGTGTTCCGGCCTTATCTTGATTCGTTCGTTATAGAATTCATTGATGATATCCTGGTGTACTCGCGTAGTCAAGAGGAGCACGCAGAGCATTTGAGAGTTGTGTTGCAGAGATTGAGGGAGGAGAAGCTTTATGCAAAGTTCTCCAAGTGTGAGTTTTAGCTCAATACAGTGGCTTTCTTGGGACACGTGGTGTCTAGAGAGGGTATTCAGGTTGACCCAAAGAAGATAGAGGCGGTTCAGAGTTGGCCTAGACTATCCTCAGCCATAGAGATTCGTAGCTTTCTTGGGTTAGCAGGCTATTATCGCCGGTTTGTTCAGGGATTTTCATCCATTGCATCGCCCTTGACCAAGTTAACTCAGAAGGGTGCTCCATTTGTATGGTCGGACGAGTGTGAGGAGAGCTTTCAGAAGCTCAAGACAGCCTTGACCACAACTCCAGTGTTGGTTTTGCCATCAACTTCAGGTTCATATACTGTGTATTGTGATGCTTCGAGAGTTGGGATTGGTTGTGTGTTGATGTAGGAGGGTAGAGTTATTGCTCATGCTTCTCGTCAGTTGAAGCCCCATGAGAAGAACTACCCCGTTCATGATCTGGAGTTGGCTGCCATAGTTCATGCATTGAAGATTTGGAGGCATTACTTGTATGGCATATCTTGTGAGGTGTTCACTGATCATTGCAGTCTTCAGCATTTGTTCAAGCAAAAGGATCTTAATTTGAGGTAGCGGAGATGGTTGGAGTTGCTTAAGGATTATGATATCACTATTCTGTATCATTCGGGAACGACCAATGTAGTGGCCGATGCTTTGAGCCGAAAGGCAGTGAGTATGGGGAGTTTGGCATATATTCCAGTTGGGGAGAGACCCCTTGCAGTTGATGTTCAGGCCTTGGCCAATCGGTTTGTGAGATTGGATATTTCGGAGCCCAGTCGGGTGTTAGCTTGTGTGGTTTCTCGGTCTTCCTTATATGATCGCATCAAAGAGCACCAATATTATGATCCGCATTTGCTTGTCCTTAAGGACAGAGTTCAGCATGGTGATGCCAGAGATGTGACCATTGGTGATGATGGTGTGTTGACGATGCAGGGCTGGATTTGTGTGCCCAATGTGGATGGGCTTAGAGAGTTGATTCTGGAAGAGGCCCATAGCTCGCGTTATTCTATCCATCTGGGTGCCGCGAAGATGTATCAGGATTTGAGGCAGCACTACTGGTGGAGAAGAATGAAGAAAGATATCGTGGGATTTGTAGCTCAGTGTCTTAATTGTCAGCAGGTGAAATATGAGCATCAAAGACCGAGTGACTTGCTTCAGCAGATGGTTATTCCCGAGTGGAAGTGGGAGAGAGTCACCATGGATTTTGTGAGTGGTCTTCCTCGGACTTTGAAAAAGTTCAATTCTATTTGGGTGATTGTGGATCGGCTGACCAAATTCGCGCACTTCATCCCTGTGTGTACTACTTATTCTTCAGAGCGGTTGGCAGGGATTTATATCCGGGAGATTGTTCGGTTGCATGGTGTTCCGGTCTCCATCATCTCAGATAGAGGTACTCAGTTTACTTCCCAGTTTTGAAAATCTGTTTAGCGAGAGTTGGGTACTCAGGTGGAGTTAAGCACAGCTTTTCATCCTCAGACGGACGGACAGTCCGAGCGTACGATTCAGATATTGGAGGACATGTTGCGTGCTTGTGTTATTGACTTTGGAGGTTCATGGGATGCGTTTCTACCACTTGTAGAGTTTGCTTACAATAACATCTACCAGTCGAGTATTCAGATGGCTCCGTATGAGGCTTTGTACGGGAGACGGTGTAGATCTTCGGTTGGTTGGTTAGAGCCCGGCGAGGCTAGACTATTGGGGACAGATTTGGTTCAGGATGCCTTAGAGAAGGTGAAGGTGATTCAGGAGAGGCTTCATACAGCACAGTCGCGTCAGGAGAGTTATGCGAACCGGAAGGTTCGAGATGTGTCCTATATGGTTGGTGAGAAGGTCTTGCTGAAGATTTCTCCCATGAAGGGTGTTATGAGGTTTGGGAAGAAGGGCAAGTTCAGTCCGCGGTTCATTGGGCCTTTCGAGGTGCTTCGAAGGATTGGGGAGGTGACTTATGAACTTGCTTTGCCACCCAGTCTGTCGAGTGTGCATCCGGTATTTCATATTTCTATGCTCCGGAAGTATATTGGGGATCTGTCTCATGTTTTGGACTTTAGCACGGTTCAGTTGGATGATGATTTGACCTTCGATGTGGAGCCAGTAGCTATTTTGGATCGCCAGGTTCGAAAGTTGAGGTAAAAGGATATAGCTTCAGTGAAAGTGCAGTGGATAGGTTGGCCCATGGAGGAGGCTACTTGGGAGACCGAGCGGGAGATACGAAGCAGATATCTTCATCTGTTTGAGGCTTCAGGTATGTTTCTTGACTCGTTCGAGGGCGAACGTTTGTTTAAGTTAAGGAGGATGTGACGACCCTGCCAGTCGTCTCATGAGTTACCGCTCCGTTTTTTCCATTTCAGCTTCTTTACGCTTCGTTATCCGTGTTTTATGTGATCGAGTTGACTAGTTCGAGTTCGGAGAGTATTTGGTAAGAAATGAGACACTTAGTCTCTTTTAAGAAGGCTTAAGTTGGAAAAGTCAACTGGACGTTGACTTATGTGTTAGAAGACTCGGAAGTGAGTTCCGATGGTTCGGTTAGCTTCGAGAGGTGATTTGTGACTTAGGAGCGCGGTCGGAATGGGTTTTGGAGTTGTAGAGAAGATTTAGGCTTGAATTGGTGAAGTTAGTATTTTGGCGATTTCCGGTTGATAGGTGAGATATTTATCCGGGAGTCGGAATGGAATTCCAAGAGTTGTTGTAGCTCCGTTAAGCGATTTGGGATGCGTGTACAAAATTTAAGGTCATTCGGACGTAGTTTGGTTGGGTTTTCGATCGAATGCGTGTTTTAGAAGTTTTAAAAGAACTTAGGCTTGAATTCGATGATTTTAGTGTTAGTTGAGGTGTTTTGATGATTGGAGCAAGTTTGGATGATGTTTTAAGATATGTTGGTGCGTTTGGTTGAGGTCTCGGGGGCCTCGGGGTGATTTCGGATGGCTAACGGGAATTTTTGAAGTTGGAAAATGCTGCAGAAATGCAGCAGTCAGTGCAGAGCAATTTTGCTCTATGCAATCGCATAGGGTTAGCTACAGTGCCCTGGAATTTTGTTCTATGCGATCGCATAGGGTTAGCTACAGTACCGGACAGAATGTTAAAAACATTTCATCCGCGAACCAAACCCATTTTTCCACCATTTTTGAGCAACCTTGAGAGCTTTTGGACGGGAATTGAAGGGGTTTTGACGGGAAGTGATTGGAGGTAAGTCCTATGAACTAAATACATGATTATATTGTGAAATCATCCTTGAAATTCATGAAAATATAACCAAATTGTAAGAAATTAGGGCTTGAAATTGAAATTCTAAATTTGGGATTTGAGGGGCCATTTGTTGTCCGATTTGAGAGATTTTTGTATGTATAGACTCGTGGCGAGATAAGGAACCCGATGACGTAAAAATTTCTGAGTTTCGAGAAGTGGGCCCGGGGCTCGGGTTTTGCTAATTTCGGGATTTTTGATATTTTTCGAATGTTTTTGCCTGAGCTTTGTTCCCTTAACATTTGTGACATATTCGTTCTGATTTTGGATAGATTCGATGCATGTGGAGGCCAATTCGAGGGGCAAAGGCGTCGCGAGCTAGAGAATTAGCCATTTCGAGATGAGTAATGGTTGTAAATGATGTCCTGAGGGTTTGAAACCCCGGATTTGCACATCGTAGTGCTATATTAAGGCAAGATACGCGCTGGATGATGAGCGTGAGGTCTTTCACTACTGGGGATTGTGACTTGGTCCATCCCGATTGATGATTTTACCGAATATTTGATTGAAATTCATTTGTTATCATCATGATTTGGGCTGATTGCCATATCTGGGCTTCGTGCCTACTATTTGAGCCCTTCAGGGATTTTTATCACTGTTTCCTCACTGCTTGACTTATTATTTGAACTCAGTCCTGTTGATATCTACTATTTTAGAAACTCAGCCACTTTTACTCAGATTTGAAACTTAAATGATATTTCTACATCATGTTTTAGGTCGAGAACTACTGCTTTACTAATGCCCAAGGGGCTTTTGATGATATTTGGACTGAGTGAGGCCGAGGGCCATATGTGAGGATATGCTGAGTGATATGAGGCCGAGGGCCTGAGATACTTTATATGCCATGAGGTGGCTTGAGTGATGTGAGGCCGAGTGCCGAGTGATGATGCCACGAGGTGCTTGATATAGCTCTTGGGCCATAAGGGGCCCCTTCGGAGTCTGCACACCCACAGTGAGTGCGGGTACCCATTATGCTGAATGATTGATACTATGCCCGAGGGGCTAATACTATCCTGAGTGATTGATACTGAGCCCGAGGGGCTGATAATGTACTGAGAGTAAGCCCGAGGGGCAGATTTCTACTTGTTATTTACCTGTTAATTTACCGATTTTACTTGTTTCAAAAGGAATATCATTTGATTTCTTCACTGATTTACTGCTTTAAGTGATTTTTACTGCTTGATATGGAATTGCTTTGTGCCTTTACGTGTTTTCATACTTTCAGCCATTATTTATAATTATTACTCACTGAGTCGGAGTACTCACATTACTCCCTACACCGTGTGTGCAGATTCAGGTATAGCAGAGTCTGCACCTAAGCACTGATTCTGTCCAGGCTAGGTAGTGATTTGGAGTTACGAGGTAGCTGTTGATGCCCGCAGCCCCTTGTCTCTCTTATCCTCTATCATTTATATTTTCTTCAGACTGTTGTATCGGATTCCGTACTTTGTAGACCTAGAGCAGATTCTGTAGTAGCTTATGACTTGTGACACCCAGGTTTGGGCTGTGTCGGGATGGTTCTTGCGGTTATTATCGTTAAATCCCGAAATTTATGAGTATTACATTATATGTTATTACTGTTTATGATGATTAACTGTTAAAAAGAGGTGTTCCGTTTTGGTCTAGCTGGCCTTGTCTTCACGAGAGGCTCCATCACGACCGGGTTCGGGGGTTGGGTCGTGACATCTACTCTCTTCTGAGATCTTTTGTACTGTTTTCTTGCAATTTAGTTTACAAGACTTCAGTTTTCACTTATTTGTTTCCCTGAAACTGGTATATTTTTTTTATTTAGTTTTCTGCCTCACCCCTATGTGTTTATACAGTTCCAGCCCTCTTGTTTACTTTACTGCTCAGGTTCAATAATTTATGTTAATTATGTTCTTTCCCTGCATCTGTTTCTATTCTGAATCCCTACCCCTATTCCCTTCTATGTGCTTGAGTTAAGGTTCTTGGCCTGGCAGTATCCAAATTACTACCCAGGCCACAACCTGATCCACAATGGGCCCTAACTCCCAAGTTTGGCTAACAAGCTGGTCAGGGGTGTGCCAACATTCCCAATTGTTGGGCACAACCACCAGCCTACCATGGCTCTCCCTGATTCCCCCCTGTGAACTTACACTTAGTCTTAGGTTCTAAGTTATGCCCCTCTCTTATGAGCCTTGCTTTGGGACCTTGAGTTCCCTCTGAACTTGGACATATGAAGGCTGGCATTTCCACACTGTACTATGCTCTTAATTCTGCAATGTGTTTGGGGTGTAAGCATTGCCCGGAGCCCTTTGAGACTTTTGGGAGCTTTGATACATCCCAAATATGAGAAAGGATTTTTGGAAATCTGATCATGGAAGTTGGTTTATCTCATATTGTTGGACTTTGAGTCTGAGTTAGGCTATTTGGTGTTAGCTAGAACTTCTGATGTAATTTTACTTTTCTTTCTGATTCATTCGGGTCTGTAATATGTTGTAATAACTATCGAGGATGGATAGTGGAAAGGGATGGGGATGAATGCATGCAAAGGGTAGAAAACCTGCCTATAGGTTATTTATGAATTTCTGCATTCTCATTTTAGAAACCGTGCCTATAAGTTTTACTGCACTTTTGCGTATAAGTTCTGCATATAGAAATCATGATCTTAGGTTTTTCTGCACTTCTGCATATGCATGTCATTAGGCAAACAATCATAGGTTTAATAATGATCAACTCCATTCTAGATACCATGCCTATATGACTCCTGCATTTATGTAATCGTTTTGAAAACCAATAACGCTTAGATGACTTGCCTATAGGAGTAATCAATTGAATCAGCTTCGTCTATGAGTCTAAAATCAGTCATAAGGTCGTTTAAAGTCTGTAGATCCTTTTGTTTATAAAACCAGCAATCTTTCTTTAAAATCAGAACGCGCTGCTAGAGGTCATGCCTATAGGTCTCACTTAGGCAAACTATTAGGTAATTAATTGTGTCAGTTTTTTTGATAACTACAACCAGACAAGGCTAATTTGGACTCCTCATCTGAGAAATATGTGATGAATCAGCCTATTCTACGCTTTAATTTATTAAAGACCTAACCAGTACTTGTAAGTCATGCTAAATAACTTGCTACTTTGAATGAGGAGGCCTACTTGAGCCTTATTTGCTATTTGTTCACCCTTTAACTACTGTTTGTTTTGCTTGTCGCCTAGATTTTTATCCTTTTTAAACTCTGAAAAAGCCCCAACTCCCTCCCCTTTACGATTAGTAGTATCAATGCCTCCGGGACTAATAGGATTGTGACGGGTAATAGCATGCAATAAGTAACGATACTATTCCGCTCTTTAATACCTTAATGGGATGGGAAAGGGTAGATATGGATATGATGACCGGTGTGCTAATACCACATGTAACCCCTCTTTTGAGGAGTGATTACCGGGTATTGCATTGACCTGATCCATATTGTTTGTAAACCTAGGACCCGCTTTTTTTAAACTTGTTTTATTGTCCGAACTATTTCCTTAAAATTTCTGCTTTCTTTATTCTCTTCAAACTTTCAATTTGCTTGCAATAATATGTGAACCCCTTCTTACTTGAGCCCTTAATTGTTTATTTGATTATGTGAAGTCACAATTGTAAGGTGGCCGGGAACCACACTAGTGGATCTTGAGGGGTGCCTAACACCTTCCCCTCGAGATAATTTCTAGCCCTTACCCAAACTCCGGTTCTTCAAAATCAGACCCTTCTTAGTGTTCTAATGCACTTAATCATTAGGTGGCGACTCTTCAAGTTCCAAAACCCAATTCCCAAAAGGGAACGAGTCATCCTCCCAAATGTCACAAGCCCGATTTCGCGAGAAAAAGGGGGCGCGACAGCGTGGCGACTCTACTGGGGATATTTCTTTTAGGCTTTTACCATCTCATATTATTTGTGACTTTACTGCTTCTTTATTGCCTTTATTTAATGTTTTTATTTCTCTCCTATTACGAGACTGACTTGGCTCCTTGTTTCTTTTCTTTAATGCTTTCTTTTACTGCTTTCCTTCAATACTATTGTAATTATGAGCAATTATTGTAATCATTACTTTATGAACGTGCAAATACATAACAACTTGTAACTGCATATTCAACATCATATTCCACTCGTGCCAAACAAAATACCATAGCAACGCTTATAATGAGTGGTTGCGCCCTTCCGATATCATTGCCCCCCAAATTTGGCAAAGGCGTATATGCGGTAAAACCAGCCGATCAACGGTGTAGTCGACGTTTCCGTGCCTTTCCCTCTTGAGTTGTCCACTCAAGGGTACCTGTCTAATACCTTATAGAAACCTTACTCTGTTCAATTGCGCATGTATCACTGTCAAAACCTAGCCGAGTCAGTTATGTTGTCCACATAATAACTCTTTAAGATAGCCTTGTCCAAAGTCCATTGGGTTTCCTGGGAACCCAAACGGACGTTACCATATTCTGTGCATTTATTTGAAGAACTAAATGCTGCTTATGCTAATTATTGGTTTAAATAGTCGAGTCCGGCGGGGTAAGGGTCTAACACTTTGTTTTGCAGAAATGAGGCACGAAGTCCGGTGGGAGGATCATCCACCCAAGGTTGCTAAGCTGGCGGCAGGATCTTCACTCCAGTGATTAGGATCTTGTCCGGAAATACCTAGGAAATTTGCCTTCTCTCTTGGAGGTCCAACCCAACAACAAAATCATAGAAGCTACTACTCTATTCTGGAACTATGATAGGTCTGTGTTTCGCTTCGGGGAGATTGAGATGACACCTCTGCTCGAGGAAATATGAGGATTAGCTGGTATTCCGTGGGAGACTCCGGATTTACTTATGCCGGAAAATCGCAAGGGTAGGGGTTTTCTCAAAATGATGGGACTAAAGAAAAACACAGACTTGACCTGTTTGAAGGATTCCTACATTCCTTTCGACTATCTGTACGAAAGGTACGACCATAGTAAGTCCTACTGCACTTACCCAGATGAATTCGCCCTCACCTCATTGGGGCATATCCACAGAAGCGTCTTTGTCTTTATGTTTTGCTTCTTGGGGATGATAGTGTTTCCTGAAGAAAGCAAGGATTCACACCAGGCTAGCTATGGTCACTAAAACCTTAATGGAGGGAATTGGTGGGCAACCCTTTAGCATAGTGCCCATGATCGTTGCAGAAATGTACCGAGCCTTGGAAAAGTGTCAACAAAGAGCCCCACACTTCGAAGGATGCAACTTGCTACTCCAGCTCTGGCTCATGGAGCATCTCCAAATAGATGAATATCGGCAAGAGATTTAGCGGAGAGACTGGGACGATCATATAGCCTTCCCTCAACCAAGGCGAATGAACTACATGCCCAACATGTTTGCTCCGCCAGGAGATGCCAAAGGATGGGTGAAGCTGTTTGAAAATCTGACTGAGGATCAAGTACAATGGATGTTTGAATGGTTCCCGACTGACGAGTTCATCGCCCGATCTAGGGACGCACCGTTTCTGATACTAATCGGTTTAAGAGGAACCTACCCTTATGTCCCCCTCCGGGTCATGAGACAGGCTGGTAGGAAGTAGGTTATACCAAGGGTCAACAAGATAAGTCACTTTCGGGCTGACTTCCAAGCTGATGACAGTCCTTATAAGTGCCAAGCTCAGCATATGTGGCATTGCAAGATCATCATGGGAAGAGATACTATCGAGCCAGACAGATACCATGCTGGTTGCACCCCATACTATTCAGGATGGCTGGAGGATAATCACAATGGTCTGGGCCAACCTGGTTTTGTTCGAGGTCACAGGTTCATCGATGAAAAGGTTGAAGCACAGGTCAAGTACAACCAATTACACAAGAGGATATAAGAATGCGAAAGTGAGCACCAGGAGATTCAAGAAGCCCATCAAAAGTTGATCGAAGAATGGAAGGATATGGCTGTCAGCGCCAACAAATGACAGGGGTATTTGGAGCAGGGTTTAGTACAGTTGGAGAGGAAGTTCATCCAGAGGATTGAAAACTGCCAGAATGCTGAGGGAAATGAAGGAGGACACTTGGCTAGAGCCTATTTGTTGATGGAACAGCGTGAGCTAGTGAAGCTGTTCGATGGAGCTAAAGATGCCGAGTCTGGGGAAGGTCCTTCTGGGACCAAGTATTTAGGAGTCTTTTCTTTTGCTTTAAAAATGTAATAAGGCCAACGTCCATTAGTAACAATTTATTTTCTGCTATTAGTGTCGTTTTGGGATTCGCCTTATTTTTTATCAATAAAATGAGGCATTTAGCATTATAAGTTCTCCAAATCAACTTGTCTCTAGGCCTACCTCTGGCACAACAAGGCTCCCAAATTAGGACACGATTTATATTCTTGCACTATGTGTTTAAATATTGCAACATTTTTTTCTCATAATCCGCACTAACTTGTAACCTTTTTTGTTTTTACCTTTTGTTTATTCCCCCCCAAAGGTTAGTTCGTGCACTCTGACATCGTCATCATACTCCACAAGATCTAAAGGCCCTCCACCTCCTCCTCTTCCGAGTCCTATCAGAAACAAGAACAAGGGAAAGATGGAAGATTTGAGCAACATCAGAAAGGAGAACTCAGTTGAAAGGGTAGAGGTTCCTCAGGGTATTCAGGTTTCCAAGGAAAGTGCCTCCGAGCTCGAACAGAAGTTATTGAAGTTTCAGGAAGAACTGGACCAAGTTCGGAACTTGGCGAATTTGTCATTTTCCCTCACTACCCCAAATGTAAACTTTGCCAACACTCAAAACCCCACACCTCCACAAAGCATCCCGAAACTACAAAACCAACCCGCTCCCCATCACCACTGCAACACATGCCACACTTCAGACAACACCCCACTGCTCATCCCTGAACCATTAAATTCCACAAATGATCATCCCCACAACACCACCATCTATGTGGAAACCATGCCACACTATACTCAACTCATTTCAAGCACACCCGAGTCCGATGATAAGGACTCAATTATTAGGAATCTGGCGGAAGAACTCAAGAAGCTGACTAGCAGAATTCAAGGCGTCGAGGGAAGTAAGGGGATTGAAGGACTAAATTACGAAGACCTTTGCATTCAACCCGATGTCAAACTTCCTAAGGGGTATAAACCTCCTAAGTTCTAAATGTTTGACGGTACCAGAGATCTGAGAGTTCATCTGAGGACATACTGCAACAAGTTGATCGGAGTAGGGAGGGACGAAAAGATTCGCATGAAACTCTTCATGAGGAGTCTGAAGGGAGATGCTTTGTCTTGGTACATCAACCAAGACCCTAAGAAGTGGTCAAATTGGGTAAGTATGGTGTCCGATTTCATGGACAAGTTCAGGTTCAACGCGGAAAATGCACTAGATGTGTTCTAGATCCAAAACTTAAAGAAGAAACCCACGGAGACATTCCGCGAGTATGCTACTTGTTGGAGATCAGAAGCTGCTAAGGTCAGACCGGCTTTAGAAGAAGAACAAATGAATAGGTTTTTTGTCCGAGCTCAAGACCCATAGTACTATGAAAGGTTAATGCTGATTGAAAGCCAGAAATTTTCCGACATCATCAAGCTAAGGGAAAGGATCGAGGAAGGTATCAAAAGTGGTATGGTCACTAACTTTGAAGCTTTGTAGGCCACCAACAAGGCTCTACAGTCTGGTGGCACGTCCAAGAAAAGGGATGTGAGCGCCGTGATGGTTGCACAAAGAACAAAATCCCCAATTAAATACCAAACCTACCCAATACCTCCACTCACATATCAACCTACCCCAAATTACCAAGCACCCTCGCCCTCTTACCAAACTCTACTACCTACTTACCAATCACCTCCACCTCCCACATATCAGCCTACTTCACCCAAATATTCCCAACCCGTACATGTCTACCAAACCTACAATACTCAACCCTCTCACTATCAATCACCTCCCACCCGCCAAAACTTTCCTAGACCCCGACCAAACTTTGACCGCAGACCCCCCAAACAGTATACCACCATTGCTGAACCTATCGACCAGTTGTATGAAAGGCTCAAAGATATTGGTTACATCACCCCTATCCCTGCCGTAAACCCCGAAACCCCTCCTAATGGGTCAACCCAAACAACACCTATACATACCATTCCGGCATGAAGGGGCATACCATTGATGAGTGCCGCTCTCTGAATGATAAGATCCAAGCTTTGATTGACAACAAGATCATCATAGCAAAGGAGCCAGCTCCGAATGTCCGCAACAACCCTCTACCTGACCACAAGGGTGGGGGCATTCACATGATTGAGATAGAGGACGATTGGGACCCCAAAGGGTCGATTGGATTGATCGCTGAAGGTGACGAGCCAAAGGAACCAACGGTCACACTTAATCCAATTGTGGTCCAGATCCAGCCTTCTAAAAACGTTGAAGTAGACATGTCCATACCACTTGAGTTCGAAGCACCTTCTTCTGCAAAGATGCCAGGACCTATTAAGGTCGAGTTTGGGTTTCCAAAGACACCTGTACTATTCGAAGTGGCTGTGTTACTATCTAAGGCAAAGGTGCCCATTCCGGTAGCCATGATAGCCGTAACACCGTTCCATACAAAGGCCATACCATGGGATTACACCGCTGAGGCAAGAAGGAAAGGAAAAACCAAATCTGGAGAAGTAATTGCAACACAGGGTATGACACGAATCGGCAGGGTTTATACCCCAGAACATCTAGCCGAGTCCAGTAAGCAGGCCTCTGGACGACCAACCATCACTGAAACTGGGCCTGATGATCTCTGGAGGAAGATACAAGCCAAAGAGTATTCGGTCATTGGCTAGTTGAACCAAACGCCTGCCCAGATCTCTATCTTGGCTCTGCTACAAAGTTCTGACGCACATAAGAATGCCTTATTGAAGGTGCTGAGCGAGGCATATGTACCTAACAACATAACTGGAGGAGAAATGGCAAACATGGTGGGGCAAGTATTGGACAGTCACAAAATCACTTTCCACGAAGATGAGCTGCCACCTGAAGGGCTAAGCCACAATAAGGCATTGCACATCACTGTACAGTGCGAAGATTATTTCATCACCAGAATCCTGATTGACGGAGGGTCCAGCCTCAATATTTGTCCATTGGTGACTCTCAAAACATTGGAAAGAGTCTGCATGAGATCAAGGATGGAGCCATCAATTTCAAAGCTTTCGATGGATCCCAAAGGTCCACTATTGGGGAAATCAGTTTGTGTCTGCAAATGGGACCGACTTGGTTCGACGTTGATTTTCAAGTGATAGACGTCCCAACATCTTACAACTTGATATTGGGACGGCCCTGGATCCATGCCGCTGGGGCTGTAGCATCAACCCTACATCAAGCAGTGAAATTCGAGTGGAATCACCAAGAGGTAATTATTCACGGCGACGGTAGAAATCCCATATACAGTCGCCAGACCATCCCAGCAATTGGAGGAAGAAGGAAGATAGGCGGAAAAACCTACCATCACATTGAGCGAGTCAATACCGTGGACAAAGACAAATGGTGGGATAACAAAATTGAAAGTATACTGAATTGGTGTGGATATGAACCTGGCAAGGGACTTGGCAAGAATCTCCAAGGAATTGCTAAGCCTATCAAGTTGAAGAAGCACGGTACCACTTTTGGTTTGGGATATGAATAAACTTGGGAGGAATTCAACCACTGGTTGCCACCATGGCGCAGTCCCTACTACCCAAAGGAGCATCCGATACCTTGCTTGGAGTAGACTTTCCAGCCAACCAGTGACACATATGGGTCGGGAGAAGAGGAAGCACTGGCGACGATGAGGAATTTGTTTTTGGAAGATAATAATAGGGACTGTTGTGTCATTTTCGAGGAGAAGGGGGAGGAATGTCCTTCTATACAAGCTGTGAGCCGAGGAGCACGCCTCAACAATTGGTCCATCAGAACCACCAGGGCCCGGAAAGCTTCGAGGTAGCAAGGTTGAACAAAGCACCATGCATTATCTTTATTTTTTCGCTAATTGACTTTCTTTCTGCTTTTTTAATATTGAAATAAGAGCTCCAATGTTCAAAAAAATTATGAAATTTATCAAAGCATTTCAGTTTCTTATAAATCTTGCTCTTATTAATTTTTATCGTTTACTTTATTTACACAGCATTACTATTACTTATCTTGATGAACCGACAATTGTGACGAGCAACAAGGCAACACAACAAACGGATATGGACTCAGAAGAAGATGAGGTTGTTAAAGAGGTTGAGGATTTTGAGAACAGACCTAAGTCTAATATGGACGAAACTGAGATTGTCAACCTAGGAGATGCAGAAAATGTCTAAGAAACACGAATCAACATTCATCTATCACCATCAGAAAAGAAAGAGTACACGGAATTTCTAAGGGAATATGAGGACATATACGCCTGGTCTTATGATGACATGACTGGACTCAATACATCTATTGTAGCTCACAAACTGCCAATCGATCCGACATGTCCACCAGTAAAACAGAAGCTCAGGAAGTTCAAACCTGACATGAGTTTGAAAATCAAGGAAGAAGTCACCAAGCAAGTCAAAGACAAGGGTCTCAGGGTAGTAGAGTATCCAACATGCTTAGCCAATATTGTGCTAGTACCGAAGAAGGACGGGAAGGTTAGAGTCTATGTCGACTACCGGGATCTCAACCGGGCCAGTCCGAAAGACGACTTCCCCTTGCCAAATATACACATTCTAATTGACAACTGCACCAAGCATGAACTGCAGCCGTTCGTTGATTGTTTTGCTAGGTATCATTAGATATGGATGGATGAGGAAGATGTGGAGAAAACGGCTTTCATTACACCGTGAGGGATGTATTGTTACAAGAAAATGTCGTTCGGGTTAAAGAATGCTGGGGCCACCTACATGAGGGCCATGACTGCTATTTTCCATGACATGATACACAAAGAGATCGAGGTATATGTAGACGATGTCATCATCAAATCCAAGAAAGCCAATGACCACATGGAAGATCTGAGGAAGTTCTTCAAAAAACTAAGAAGGTACAACTTGAAGCTGAATCCCGCCAAATGTGCATTCGGGGTTCCTGCCGGAAAACTACTTGGGTTCATTATGAGTCGTGGAGGAATAGAACTGGATCCGTCAAAGGTAAAAGCCATCCAAGAATTGCCACCACCGAAGAACAAAAAAGAGGTTATGAGTTTCTTGGGAAGACTTAACTACATCAGCCGATTCATAGCTCAATCCACTGTCATTTGTGAGCCAATATTTAAGATATTTAAGAAGGACGCCGCTACCAAATGGACTGATGATTGTCAGAAAGCCTTTGACAGAATCAAGGAATACCTGTTAATGCCACCAATTTTGGTCCCGCCCGAGCCGGGTAGACCTCTATTACTCTACCTCGCAGTATTGGATGGAGCTTTCAGTTATGTTCTGGGGCAGCATGATGAAACGGGAAGAAAGGAGCAGGCCATCTATTATCTTAGGAAGAAGTTCACCCCGTACGAGGCCCGATATTCTCTATTGGAATGCACCTGTTGTGCTCTGACTTGGGTAGCTCAGAAGTTGAGACACTATTTCTGTGTCTATACCACTTACCTCATATCAAGAATGGATCCTTTGAAGTACATTTTTCAGAAGCCCACGCCCACTGGCAGATCCTGCTGAGTGAATTCGATATTATTTACGTAACTTAGAAGGCAATCAAAGGACAAGCACTAGCAGATCATCTTGCTGAAAATCTTGTGGATGGAAAATACGATCCTCTAAAGACGTATTTTCCTGATGAAGAGGTATCATTCATAGGGGAAGATATTGCAAAACCCTATGATGGTTGGAGAATGTTTTTCGACGGAGCAGCAAACTTCAAAGGAATTGGCATAGGAGCGGTCCTAGTATCAGAAACCAGCCAGCATTATCCGGTGTCTGCCAAGCTCAGGTTCCCATGCACCAACAACATGGCCGAGTACGAAGCCTGCATCTTAGGGCTCAAGATGGCCATTGACATGAACATTCAGGAATTGCTAGTGATCGAAGATTCAGACCTACTTATACATCAGGTCCAAAAAGAATGGGCAACCAAGAACTCCAAGATACTCCCTTATCTGCATCATGTATAGGAATTAAGGAAGAGGTTCACAAAGACAGAGTTCCAACATGTTCCCAGAGTTCAGAATGAGTTTGCCGATGCATTGGCTACCCTATCGTCCTTGATACAACACCTAGACAAGAACTTCATTGATCCTATTCTGGTAAAGATCTATGATCAACCAGCTTACTGCACTCATGTAGAAGAAGAAACAAATGGAGAACCTTGGTTTCATGATATCAAAGAATATTTGATGAAAGGAGAATATTCAGAACTCGCAAATCCTACTCAGAAATGCACACTTCGGAGATTATCTAACAACTTCTTTCATAGCGGAGGAATCCTATATAGGAGGACTCCTGATTTGGGGTTACTAAGGTGTATCGATGCAAAGGAAGCATCCAGGCTACTGGAGGAAATTCATGCAGGACCCTGCGGTCCGCATATGAACGACTTTGTCTTAGCCAAGAAAATACTCCGAGCTGGTTATTTTTGGATGACTATGGAAACAGACTGTATCTAGTATGTCCGAAAATACCATCGCTGTCAGATACATGCAGACATGATAAAGGTGCCTCCAAACAAGCTTACTGCAACAAGCTCGCCATGGCCGTTCGCCGCTTGGGGAATGGATATTATCGGACCTATCGAGCCTGCCGCATCAAACAGGCATAGGTTCATTCTAGTGGCAATTGATTATTTCACTAAATGGGTTGAAGCAACATCGTACAAAGTAGTGACTCAGAAAGTGGTAGCAGATTTTGTCCGCGACCACATTGTTTGTCGGTTCAGAATTTCGGAGTCAATCATCACTGATAATGGTTCCAATCTCAATAGTGACTTGATGAAACCCATGTGTGAAACCTTCAAGATCATACACAAGAATTCTACAACTTACAGACCTCAGATGAACGGAGCTGTAGAAGCCGCCAATAAGAATATCAAGAAGATACTAAGGAAGATGATAGAAAAGCATAAGCAGTGGCATGAGAAGTTATCATTTGCCTTGTTGGGATACCGCACCACAGTCCGCACTTCAACTGGGGTAACTCCCTATATGTTGGTTTATGATACAGAAGCAGTCATTCCCGCCGAGGTAGAAATTCCCTCCTTAAGAATCATACATGAAGCCGAACTTGACGATGCAGAATGGGTAGAGAGTCGCTACGAGTAGCTAGCTCTTACAGACGGAAAGAGAATGAATGCAGTTTGCCATGGTCAACTCTATCAGAACAGAATGTCCAGAGCCTTCAACAAAAGAGTCAAGCCGAGATAGTTTACACCGGGGCAGTTGGTGTTAAAGAAGATTTTCCTACATCAAGAGGAAGCCAAAGGGAAGTTCTCTCCCAACTGTCAAGGTCCATACATGGTTCACCGGGTCCTCACCGGAGGAGCCCTCATACTTGTAGAAATAGACGGTGAAGTTTGGCCGAGGCCGATCAATTCAGATGTAGTGAAGCGATACTATGTGTAACTTTTATGCTTTCCTCATATGATGTAATTTGAACTACGCCTGACCTGATTCCCATTTAAGAGGGGATACGTAGGCAGCCTTATGAATTTGGTCATAATTCAGTAAATTTTCATTTCCCCTCGCTATTGGAAACTGGGGCAGAATTTTGAGGAGGACCCTCAAAATTCCGAGGTGATTTCAGCCATTCAACGCAAGCAGCCTTTGGAAGCAGTAGCCCAGTAAACTGGGGCAGAATTTTGAGGTAGACCCTCAAAATTACGGAGCAAGAGAAGTTGCAGTATCTTGGACCACGTCGCAGTCGTCAGTTCATCTAAAGAAAACTATTCTTAATTATGTATTTTATTGTCATATTTCTTTACTAAATCATTCATGTCTGTTACCAAAGTTTCTTTGTTTAGCAACGCTATCCCAATGATATGCCCAATATCATCGGAACGGAGTCGAGCAGGTCAAGCAGAGCCAACGGGAATACGAACTAACCTCTCCTCTTTACAAAACTCACGATTTTTCTTTGAATGCAGGCACTTGAGTTGCAAAATCATCAAATATACTATACGACTAACATTGCTCAAGAATATAACTCTCAGAACCGTTGCACTTACTCACAGCTGCTATCCGCACACAGTGCTTCCAGCAGACACAGTATCCCCAGTAGTCGCAATGCCTCGATCCGCTATCAGCTAAGAAAATTCTATCATCATTTTGCCCTTTTTACTCTTTGCATAAGGCTACCTTTCTGCCTTCCGAGACTAAGAATTGTCTCCATCTGCATTCCTCCATTGCATAAGGCTACCTTTCTGCCTTTCAAAACTAAGCTCTATCTCCATCTGCACTTCCTGCATTTCATAAGGCTACCTTTCTGCCTTCCGAGGTTAAGCTCTACCTCCATCTGCATTTCTCTGCATTGCATAAGACTACCTTTTTGCCTTCCGAGACTAATCTCTATCTCCATTTGCATTTCTCTGCATTGCATAAGGCTACCTTTCTGCCTTCCGAGACTAAGCTCTGTCTCCATCTGCATTTCCTGCATTGCATAAGTCTACCTTTCTGCTTTCCGAGACTAAGCTCTGTCTCCATCTGCATTTCTCTGCATTGCATAAGGCTACCTTTCTGCCTTCCGAGACTAAGCTCTATCTCCATCTGCATTTCTCTGCATTGCATAAGGCTACCTTTCTGCCTTCCGAGACTAAGCATTTTCTCCATATGCATTTCTCTACATTGCATAAGGCTACCGTTCTGCCTTCCGAGATTAAGCATTGTCTCCATCTGCATTTCTCTGCATTGCATAAGGCTACTGTTCTGCCTTCCGAGACTAAGCACTGTCTCCATCCTGTATTTCTCTGCATTGCATAAGGCTATCTTTCTGCCTTCCGAGACTAAGCTTTGTCCCCATCCTACATGGCTGAAATATCGCCACTTTATCACTCTTGCATGGCTGAAATATCGCCACCTTTTATTTACGTCTTGCATCGGTTGAAATATCGCCACCTTCTGCATTTCATGGGCTGAAAGATCGCCAAATTGTCCAAATGCGTCATTGTTCGGAGGAACCATTTGCATAGCCTGATAACGCCATGCCATGGCTTGAGGACCCCATTTTATCTTTTGCATATCATTATTCAAAGGCATCATAGTTCGGAGGCATCATTCTCATAGACCGAGAACATCATTTCATAGCCTGCAAATCCTTTATCATACGCTTCATGGCCTAGGACGTCATAGTCCGAGGACGTCATCCTAACCGTCCGAATACAACATTCATGGTCCAATGAGAACTTGCATCACGTTTAAATTTATGCAAAATATATGCTCATTTGCAGGTAAACTGGCTAGCAACGGCCGTCTCAGCAAGGGCAATCTCGTTCCAGTTCCTGCAGCTTATCAGACTCCGACCATCCTTCTCAACCCGAACATCGCGTCCGCTTTTCGAAATCTCCATCGGTATATTCCGCCAATGGATCCTGAACTACATATGGCTGATTCCTGTAAGACCAGGGATATGTAGTGTTACACCCCAAGTTTTCATACGTGAGAGTACATCGTAAGTCATTGATGTAAGCTCGGAAATGAGATTCTATTTGGAAGCAAATAAAGTAAGTTAATAATGTTACCTTGGAGGTTACAAATATTTAAGATCATGAATAACGATTACCAAGAGGGTTGGAAATCTTAGAAGCTAAACCAATTGAAGAAAATAAGTTTCGTCGAAAGTCGACAAGTTTCGAATGTTATAACATGTACTTTGGGGTGAGACTAGGGTTATTAACATGATAAGGAGGTTATTCTATGAGTTATTTTAGTCGTATGATATTCATTTTCTACATTTTGAAGGCAAGCAAGTTGTGGAACAAGAGTTGGCAAAGGTCATCACAAGTTACATTCATAAATTTGCTTGAAATTTAGGTCAAATGTATCTGAGAATTTCTCCAAATATACTTGGAATAATGGGGTGTTCTACCTACCAAATTGAAGGTCTACAAGTCTAGTTTCTAACGCATTAAACCGTTTGTCAATACGACATCGGAGTAGAGAGATATTCGCATTTTCGCGAGACCGCGCAAGCAGCTCCCAATGGGACCCACTTAGGCGGTGGTTGACCTACTTCAATTTATAAACGATTTGGACGCCTATTTTTGCTCATTTTTCAACTAAAGTTCGTCTCCAAACTTCTCCTAACCCTCCTAAACATATATCACAAGGGTTTGAAGTGATTCCAAAGTGATTACACCATATTTCAACATCAAAACTTAGTTCTAGTGAAGAACAACACCTCTTTGAGGTTGTGTTGTCATTGAGGATTGTTGTGGGCTGTATTTGGATGAAATTCCAAGTTGTTGCTGCTGTATAAGGTGAGTATAACAACCTACTAATTGTGCTTAAGCTTGCTTGTATGTTGGTTAAGTTGTTAGGATGATAAACTATAAGATAATACTTGGACTAGCTTAAGTCACTTCTATGGTGTTGTATTGCTATTAAGGGTTGTTGTAAAATGAATATAACTTGGATTTTGACTTGAAGTTACTGTAGGAGGTATGTATATTATGTTCTTGCTTGTGCCTAAGGTTATCTTGATATTGATTAAGTTAAATGGATGGGCTAGACCTGAACTAGTGAATAAAGTTGCTAGTTGGGGATAGTTGAAGTTGTGGATTATTTTCGTTGTTATAAATATATGGTATAAGGCTGGAATCATTGATTAATGACTTCATTATCAAGTTAATGATACTTTTATGTTGAAGTAAGAAGTCTATAAGGATTGATAAGGGGTATACGGATTCCAATCGGAGTTTGCCGCTCGTCGTAATGTAGTTGTGACTTGTTGTGGTTATATGGTGTCTTGATATTGATAATTATGTATTGATGGATTGCTCTGGTCATTGTTGTTGGTATATGGTATTGGAGGAGGCCCTTGTTACAATGGAGATGCTGCCCAAATTTACGTAAACGAGCTACTAGCTTAAGTTATAGACTTAGCCTTTGCTCAGCACTGATTTTGAATCTCCTTATACTATGATAGATTGAGTTGACTTGTTTGAAGAGTTGCTTGGAAGGGATTAAGGACTCAACGGGTTTAAGGTATGTTAAGGCACTTTCTTCTTTCTTTTGGCATGGTCTAAAATGAAATGAACATAAACGATACGCTATTTCATAATGACTCTACTCCTAGCAACTAAGGTTGTCCATGTTGTTCTTTCCTTATAAAATTATTCTAAACAAGTGTGTATGATCCTTAAATCCTACTAAGGTTCATATTGATGGTAGGGATGTCCATAATGTTCTTAAGTCACTCCAAAAGGTTTAGAAGATGATTCCATGAGTCTAGCATGCATTATATATAGTATCTATTTTACTCTACCGAGCCGCGCTATAGTCGGCCGGGTACGGCACCTATTGTGCAACCACTGATCAGTTGGGTTTACCGAGCTCCACGTGGCCGGGTACGATTCTACCGAACCTTATGATGGTCGGGTACGCTTTTACCGAGTCCTCTTTGAGGCCGGGTACGATATGATGATGATGCCCACAGAGGCGAATGTTTTAAAAAGTTTATGTATATATATGTATTATGCATTTCATATCAGTAACCCCCAGAGGCACTCTGATGTTACAGGTTGTATCTCCTTTATCTCTCTCTTTACATTACTGTTCTTGTTTATGCTTTCCTGCCTAACATACTCGGTACTTTATTCGTACTGACGTCCCTTTTGCCTGGGGACGCTGCATTTCATGCCCGCAGGTCCCGATTGATAGGTTGACAGTCCTCCTAGTAGGCTATCAGCTCAGCGAAGGTGTTGGTGCACTCCACTTGCTCCGGAGTTGCCTATTTGGTCAGTATGCTTTGGATATGTATTGATTGATATGGCGGGGCCCTGTCCCGACCTTTATGATTTTATGTACTCTTAGAGGCTTGTAGACATATGTCAGGTGTATGGATAATTGTATGGCCTTGTCGGCCTATGTTTCGAGTTTACTAATGGTCATGTCGGCCTTATAGGCCCGTATGTCACATATATTAGTTTGTATATCATGTTGGGTCTTCATATGTTGACTATTCCCTTATGTTTTATTCTTGTTATCTCAGGACGAGTTTTCTAGCTCATTTACTCATGATAACATGATAAGAAAGATATGTTACGTTGGTACTCGGTTGAGTAAGGCACCGGGTGCCCGTCGCGGCCCTTCGGTTTGGGTCGTGACAGAAGTGGTATCAGAGCAGTTCTGTCCTAGGGAGTCTACAAGCCGTGTCTAGTAGAGTCTTGTTTATGGGTGTGTTGTGCACCACACTTATAAGCAGGAGGCTACAGGGCATTTAGGTCTGTCACTCTTTCTTCTTACTCTAGATCGTGCAGTAGAGCTCAGTTGTAAGAATTCAAACTCCTAAATTCGACTTTAGTCATAATACAACGATACCTACTTCCACAAAGATAGTTGGTAAGAGATTACATGTGGATGTGAAAGAGTTGAGTCAGAGGAACTCGATTTCACATCATACTTATGATGAGTAAATATGAGGTCTTCAACAGATCGTGTGTGTACTAAGATGTGTATGCTTCTTAATAAGGAGCCTTAAGGCAAGGATATCTATTCACGAATATGGTGAAAATCTATGAGGGATTCAGAAGCTAGATACAAGTTTCAACAAGTAAAAGAAGTAAGGTGAAGAGGGGTACAAGGCACCCAAATAATGAAGATTATCAATATTTTCAAATCAGGCAGAGAAATATAAGCATTTTGGTACCTTCATCAATGACAGAGGTAAGTACAATTGGCCACACCCATCTCAGTTATGTTCTATGGGAGCTAACAGATATTATTTAAGAGAAAGATGGGATATCAGGATCCAGTTGGAGTTAGAGTAACCCAAAAATTGTGGATAGGTTGTTATCATTAACCAATGTTTCCGAAAGATGGTACAAATGTGGTAAAAGATATCCTTCTAAGACACCCAGATGGTGAACTCTAGAGTAGTACAATCAGATACGAATACTGGAATATTCAAAAATTTCAGAATATAGGCAGTGGGATCCTAGAAGGGACAAATATTTACCTTAGTATGACTCTAGCCCCGAGTAAAAAAAAAGAATGTTAGGCATTCTAATGAGATGAAGCTAGGGGAGCTTATAGGGAAAGAACTTTTTGTTGAAGTTTTCAGAATAAAGTGATAGACAAAAAGAATATTATCCGGAGAATAAGAAGAAAATAAATGAAGCATCATGAGTAAGATGTGATATAGGGGTGATAACAGTAAATCAAAATATGACACGATGACAGAGTCTATAGTCAAAGTGAAGGAAAATACAAGAGGTGACAAGCCTTAAGGCAATAAAAGAGTATAAGCCATAAAATCATATTTTTATTTCGAGAAATGAGTTGGTGACTTCAACGTGATTACCAGGAGGAAAGGTTAGACCCCAGAGTAATAAAAATCAGTATGGGCTGGTGAACAAGATAAAACCGAACATGAATTAGGGACCGGAGGATTTGATAATGGTCGACATCGTGAGAATTTCAAAGATCGTGCTCCAACAATAATAGAATAGACAACAGACGAATAACCTTTAAAGGTTATTTAGGAAGTCGCTTACCTAAAGCAAGCACTCTGAGCAGAGTTAATCTTAAGGGACTAAATGTGCCAGTTACCGTAGGTGTCACCTTCGTGCGTAAGAAATTTAGTTATCCCTGGTACAGAAGGTTACCATAAGGTGATTAAGGTTCATTGATAATGTGAAAAGACGCCGAATATGAAAAGGTAAAACAAGTATAGGTAGATCGTCGTAGTACTAAATCTTAGTACTCCCCTGAAGGGGGAATATGGTGTGATATGATATTAAGTCGGAGTTAAGTGGTTCAGTTAACTATGGAATGGTAAAGGAAGAATGTGGTAAAAAGGAGAAAGGGATGATGTTGCATTTATTCAGTTCCTGCAGATATTTTGCGAATCCAGAACATTATACAAGCACGACACCGGGGAGAGGCAGTAAAAGTTTCCGTCCAGGATGTTATTGATAAATAAGTATGAATGGACATTTGATACATCTGGAGATAGTGGTGAGAGATAAGTTAAGACAAAGGATATATCCCAAGAGGGATTATGCAGAATAAATATATATATATATATATATATATATATATATATATATATATATATATATATATATATATATATATATATATATATATATATATATATATATATATATGAGAATGGACCAACGAGTAATTAGTAGTTGATTTAGAAAGAGCCCAGTTATGGCTAGACAAGAGGTCACGGATAAATCAATAGATCATGCAAGATAAATGTAGTGAACTGCAGCATAATGAATTCAGTCTCGCAGATACAAGATCGCAATCATTTGAAAAAAATTCAGATAGGAGTTGAGGCAATTAAAGGTACCACTTTTAAAGGTTTATGAAAATAAGAGAGAGTGTCACTAAGGAGACAATAAAAATTTGAGCTTAGAAGTAACCCTACGAGCACAAAGGCATAAATTTATGTAACTAAGGATTATTATAGGCAAGTAAGAATAACGAAAATTACCTTCGGGTGTACGATATATCAAGCTCGCAACTTTACAAGAGCCAGAAGGTCTCCCTAAGTACTACAATGAAAGACTAGTTGAGGAAATAAGGAAGAAGGTTTCCACCTAAGCATAGTGAGCTAGAGAGTAAATGATCCTGTAACAACAGTCTCACTACAATATTGTATACACTCCATAAGAAAGTGGCACCTATCATGGCTAATGAATGGTAAAAAAAGAAGCTATCAAAGGTGATGTTTGAGATCATATAAGGTACAAGAAATTATAGTATTCGTGGGCAAAAAGGACAAGCCAAGTATTCATGCAACAAGTGATAGAACGACCATCAAAAGTAATTGCTTACATTTAAGGACAACTGAGAAGGCACAAAAGGAAATTTATGGTGCTATCAAGTTAAAGGAAGGTTGGGAGTAGTATAAATAGATCGGTGTAGGTCCTAAGGTAAAGTATTGTAGAGCAACAAGGTTTTAGGTAGATAGGAGTAAGGATATGAAAAGATGAGTGAGAAGGTGACGAGAATATGTATGTCCTCGGGATTAAACCCATCAAAACAAGGGAGCTGATGATTTCCATATGAATAAAAAACTCTATACAGCCTGAATGAACCCAGAGGAGTCTAAGACTAGGTGCATTTAGAAGAGATGGAATGTTGCCCTGGCGGTAGAATAAGGGTGTAATTGTGATAGATAAGAGGATGATTCTTAGGCCTTTGATTGAGTAATGATTTAACGAGAAAGGGATTTCATTAATTGCACGGGATTAGAATACCCCCATAAGATGAATCGCGTTGGGATGCAATGAAATATGGTTATTGAAGTATAGTATTATCCCTAGGTGGATCAGGAAAATCACTTCAGATGTTCCCCAATAAGATGTGAGCCCTAGTGACAGTGTATTACGTAAGAGGTTGCAAGTTATCAGTGATAGATTATAGATCAACATTAAGGTGAATAAACAATAGATGGGTACAAGTTCCAAAGTATGAGATGAGATTTGTTTGTTATTCTTAAGATGAATAAAAATGAGGAAGCACTAAAGGACTTAGATTTATACATATAGGATAAGCAGCGAGAGAGTAACCTGGAGTTGGGTAGCAAGCCTCGGTAATTATAAAACGAAGTAAGTTTTATGGTATAGTATAACCTGCCTAGATGTAGTAAATCCATAAGGATAGATATGCAAGGCTATGAAACAAGAGATAGCAATAGTCTTAAGTTCGATAAAGTACCAAGCGAAAGACATCAATACACCTATAGATGCCTAGAGGGACAGCTTTTCATAATTCTGTATATGTTCATACGGTGAGGCTTATAGATTGGCTAAAAGATGGAGGAAAAAGGGAAGACGAGTCGCTAGGCACTCATATAAGGACACAGTCGTACATACTGCATGATATAAGGTAGCAAATGTTACGATGTTGGAAAAATTCCGACCACATGTCATGGCGTGACAAAGAGGCCTAAAAGGGGGGAATGCCCAAGCGTTTGGATTTATTCACAAAACTGTTGCTTAGATGGCAAGATGAACATTAAAGTATTCGTAAGAGCCATAGTTTATGAAATTGATAAGTGCATCAGTCAACATTCGAGGACGAATGTTCCAAAGGGGGGAATGATGTTACACCCCAAGTTTTCATACGTGAGAGTACATCGTAAGTCATTGATGTAAGCTCGGAAATGAGATTCTATTTGGAAGCAAATAAAGTAAGTTAATAATGTTACCTTGGAGGTTACAAATATTTAAGATCATGAATAACGATTACCAAGAGGGTTGGAAATCTTAGAAGCTAAACCAATTGAAGAAAATAAGTTTCGTCGAAAGTCGACAAGTTTCGAATGTTATAACATGTACTTTGGGGTGAGACTAGGGTTATTAACATGATAAGGAGGTTATTCTATGAGTTATTTTAGTCGTATGATATTCATTTTCTACATTTTGAAGGCAAGCAAGTTGTGGAACAAGAGTTGGCAAAGGTCATCACAAGTTACATTCATAAATTTGTTGAAATTTAGGTCAAATGTATCTGAGAATTTCTCCAAATATACTTGGAATAATGGGGTTTTATACCTACCAAATTGAAGGTCTACGAGTCTAGTTTCTAACGCATTAAACCGTTTGTCAATACGACATCGGAGTAGAGAGATATTCGCATTTTCGCGAGACCGCGCAAGCAGCTCCCAATGGGACCCACTTAGGCGGTGGTTGACCTACTTCAATTTATAAACGATTTGGACGCCTATTTTTGCTCATTTTTCAACTAAAGTTCGTCTCCAAACTTCTCCTAACCCTCCTAAACATATATCACAAGGGTTTGAAGTGATTCCAAAGTGATTACACCATATTTCAACATCAAAACTTAGTTCTAGTGAAGAACAACACCTCTTTGAGGTTGTGTTGTCATTGAGGATTGTTGTGGGATGTATTTGGATGAAATTCCAAGTTGTTGCTGCTGTATAAGTTGAGTATAACAACCTACTAATTGTGCTTAAGCTTGCTTGTATGTTGGTTAAGTTGTTAGGATGATAAACTATAAGATAATACTTGGACTAGCTTAAGTCACTTCTATGGTGTTGTATTGCTATTAAGGGTTGTTGTAAAATGAATATAACTTGGATTTTGACTTGAAGTTACTGTAGGAGGTATGTATATTATGTTCTTGCTTGTGCCTAAGGTTATCTTGATATTGATTAAGTTAAATGGATGGGCTAGACCTGAACTAGTGAATAAAGTTGCTAGTTGGGGATAGTTGAAGTTGTGGATTATTTTCGTTGTTATAAATATATGGTATAAGGCTGGAATCATTGATTAATGACTTCATTATCAAGTTAATGATACTTTTATGTTGAAGTAAGAAGTCTATAAGGATTGATAAGGGGTATACGGATTCCAATCGGAGTTTGCCGCTCGTCGTAATGTAGTTGTGACTTGTTGTGGTTATATGGTGTCTTGATATTGATAATTATGTATTGATGGATTGCTCTGGTCATTGTTGTTGGTATATGGTATTGGAGGAGGCCCTTGTTACAATGGAGATGCTGCCCAAATTTACGTAAACGAGCTACTAGCTTAAGTTATAGACTTAGCCTTTGCTCAGCACTGATTTTGAATCTCCTTATACTATGATAGATTGAGTTGACTTGTTTGAAGAGTTGCTTGGAAGGGATTAAGGACTCAACGGGTTTAAGGTATGTTAAGGCACTTTCTTCTTTCTTTTGGCATGGTCTAAAATGAAATGAACATAAACGATACGCTATTTCATAATGACTCTACTCCTAGCAACTAAGGTTGTCCATGTTGTTCTTTCCTTATAAAATTATTCTAAACAAGTGTGTATGATCCTTAAATCCTACTAAGGTTCATATTGATGGTAGGGATGTCCATAATGTTCTTAAGTCACTCCAAAAGGTTTAGAAGATGATTCCATGAGTCTAGCATGCATTATATATAGTATCTATTTTACTCTACCGAGCCGCGCTATAGTCGGCCGGGTACGGCACCTATTGTGCAACCACTGATCAGTTGGGTTTACCGAGCTCCACGTGGCCGGGTACGATTCTACCGAACCTTATGATGGTCGGGTACGCTTTTACCGAGTCCTCTTTGAGGCCGGGTACGATATGATGATGATGATGCCCACAGAGGCGAATGTTTTAAAAAGTTTATGTATATATATGTATTATGCATTTCATATCAGTAACCCCCAAAGGCACTCTGATGTTACAGGTTGTATCTCCTCTATCTCTCTCTTTACATTACTGTTCTTGTTTATGCTTTCCTGCCTAACATACTCGGTACTTTATTCGTACTGATGTCCCTTTTGCCTGGGGACGCTGCATTTCATGCCCGCAGGTCCCGATTGATAGGTTGACAGTCCTCCTAGTAGGCTATCAGCTCAGCGAAGGTGTTGGTGCACTCCACTTGCTCCGGAGTTGCCTATTTGGTCAGTATGCTTTGGATATGTATTGATTGATATGGCGGGGCCCTGTCCCGACCTTTATGATTTTATGTACTCTTAGAGGCTTGTAGACATATGTCAGGTGTATGGATAATTATATGGCCTTGTCGGCCTATGTTTCGAGTTTACTAATGGTCATGTCGGCCTTATAGGCCCGTATGTCACATATATTAGTTTGTATATCATGTTGGGTCTTCATATGTTGACTATTCCCTTATGTTTTATTCTTGTTATCTCAGGACGAGTTTTCTAGCTCATTTACTCATGATAACATGATAAGAAAGATATGTTACGTTGGTACTCGGTTGAGTAAGGCACCGGGTGCCCGTCGCGGCCCTTCGGTTTGGGTCGTGACAGAAGTGGTATCAGAGCAGTTCTGTCCTAAATTCTTCAAATCGTTTCATTCGGTCAAAATTGGCCATCATATCTTTACCCGACAACTCTTTCATCCTTCCTGGGTAAAGAGGGGCAGCTGTTGATACCCAATTTTTCCTTATTTATTTTTATATACAAAATACTTTCAAAATAGCATGTACATGCATATATAAGCATGCCCAAGAGTTTTGGTATTTTTTCAAAGATTTTAAAATCAATTTATTGCCTATTTTAGCAGTACAAAAATCAGTAATTATTCCCAAAATTATCAATTTTGGCGAGTAATTTATTTGATTTCCATATTTATACCAAAATATAATTAAGGTAATTTTTTATACATTTTTACAAATTTATTTGGTATTTAAAAAAAAGAAGCTAAATTGCATATAATTGCAATTATAGCCTATTTTACGATTAACAACATTTTGCAATTATAAAATTATTTACGGTATTTTTGGATTAATATTTATATATTATTAATTGGGTCAGTACTTTCAATTTGCTTTTAAAATCATTTTACTATTTTTTATAAAATAAATGGAAAAACTGGCTATTTAACATTTAGCCCCATTTCAATTCAATTACAGCCCCATTTTATTTCAATTTTAGCCCTTAAATTGACCCAATCCTAACCCCAACCAGACCGACCCAGTTTCAATTTGGATCCAACCCACGACCCAATTCAAATGACCCTACCCGGTTTCCCACCCACCCTCTAAAATCTAGGCCGTTGATCATTCAGATCAATGGCCATTATTCACCCTTCCATAATTAAACCCAAACGACTACCCTAATCTCCTCATTCTCACCTGACCCGCCGCCTTGGAAACCTCTCGTCTCTCAAACTCTCTCAAACTCTCCGAAACCCTAGCCTCCTTCTACCCCTCTTCAACCACCACTCCACCAAAATCCATGGCTTCTCAGGACATGGATGATTGGTACTCACCCCCTCCATCATTAAACCTTGGGTGTTCGAAGCTTTGAAGTCTGACCTCGATGGTTCTCCTTCAAATCTTCTCAGATCTATAAGTTCTATGGCTTCTCTGGCCTGTTCCAGCGTACCCAAAGCATTAGGAGCCTGATTCTAACTCATCCGACTCAACATCGGACCTTCTTCCAAGCTTTTCTCATTTCTAGGGTTTCGCCGAAACCCTAAGCTATTCGAGGTTTTTCTCTGTTTGTTTTCTTAGATCTATGCTGTACTTGATTTTTAAAATGTTTTCCCCAAATTTTCTTTTCAAAATCGTTTGTCTTTGATTTAGGGTTTTTGAAAGGATTTCAAAACGTCTTTTTGATTCTTCCTTTTTCTTCTCTTTATGTGTGTTTGCCTATACTATGTTTTACCACGCATGTGTTGTTTTTCTGCCTTTCTTTCTGCTATACATGATTCTTCTGTACCTTTGTACTCTATTGTGCCTCTAGAGTAGGCTCACATGTTAATATTTGTTATGTTTTCCTACATGTTCTTTGCTATACTTTCCAGTATTCTCTTACTGTATGCATTTCTTGCTGAGTTCTTTAACTTTGTTTGTTTTACTGGACTCTTGTTGGAGTTCTAAGCATGTATTACTACTGTTTCTTAAGCTTATATTACCCTTCCTCTCTCCTGAACTTGCTTAAGTTCCGATTTTTCTTAAACATGTTCTTTATACTCTTTAAGTCAATTTTTTTTACTCTGTTGCTTCAAACCTGCTATCATGGCCGTTGGTTTCTCATGAGTCTCTAAAAGAGACCTCTGAGTCTGTTTCAATGGCTTGCCTCCTCACCTCTATCTTCTGACTCAATTCGGAACCCTAAGATTTGGGGATTTCTTGGCAATTTTGATCTTTTGTGTGTGGGTTAGGGTTCCACTTTGGGACCCTGGGCTCTCAGACTCATTGTGAGCCTGCAAACTAGACTTGTATCCCTTTGATTATGATTCTGAACCGTTCTATGTTAGACTCTTTTCTAAGTAACATGACATCTCCTTCTGGATTCACATATTTGTGTTCTTTATATATGAGAAATTCTTCTTTCAAAAGGGTTTTTCCAACTATTGATTGATTACGAATTCCTTTTAATAGGGTTTGATAGATTGTTACTAATTTTCTCTAATTGAACCTTCTTTACCTTTTCCTGACTTGGTTCATTCGAACAAAGCCTGCAATTTCGATTTTTTACTAGCTGTTTGAGTGATTCCCTTTCCTTATTTTTTCACAAACCGTGTGCTATTGAACTTTTCCCTTAAATAACTTCTATGTATTTACCCTTTTTTGCTACTTTAAAAAGTTTTTAATCCAATTCTTTCCTTAATTGTCTTCTACCCGTTTGAAATCAGAATCCCTTAACTAAAGGGAGATTCTGTGTGATTGATTGCAAACCTATTTTCTTACCTTTTCTTACTTGCCTTCTGCACTATAAAAGGGGACTACCCTTATGCACTTGTACCCACTTCGAATTCAATATTTTACACACACATCTCTCAATTACAATATTCTTTCAATACTCTTCTATCTTCTGAGATCTTTTGTACTGTTTGCTTGCATTTTGGTTTACAAGACTTCAGCTTTCACTTATTTGTTTCCCTAAAACTGGTATGTTTTTTTGTTTAGTTTTCTGCCTCACCCATATGAGTTTACTTTACAGTTCCAGCCCTCTTGTTTACTTTACTGCTCAGGTTCAATGATTTATGTTAATTATGTACTTTCCCTGCATCTGTTTCTATTGTGAATCCCTACCCCTGTTCCCTTCTATGTGCTTGAGTTAAGGTTCTTGGCCTGGCAGTATCCAAATTACTACCCAGGCCACAACCTGATCCACAATGGGTCCTAACTCCCAAGTTTGGCTAACAGGCTGGTCAGGGGTGTGCCAACATTCCCAATTGTTGGTCACAACCACCAGCCTGCCATGGCTCTCCCTGATTCCCCCTATGCACTTACACTTACTCTTAGGTTCTAAGTTCTGCCCCTCTCTTATGAGCCTTGCTTTGGGACCTTAAGTTCCCTCTGAACTTGGACATCTGAGGGCTGGCATTTCCACGCTGCACTATACTCTTAATTCTGCAATGTGTTTGGGGTGTAAGCATTGCCCGGAGCCCTTTGAGACTTTTGGGAGCTTTGATACATCCCAAATATGAGAAAGGCTTTTTGGAAATCTGATCCTGGAAGTTGGTTTATCTCATATTGTTGGACTTTGAGTGTGAGTTAGGTTGTTTGTTGTAGTTGGAACTTCTGATATAATTTTACTTTTCTTTTCTGATTCATTCGGGTCTGTAATATGTTTTAATAACTATCGGCGATGGATAGTGGAAAGGGATGGGGATGAATGCATGCAAAGGGTAGAAAACCTGCCTATAGGTTATTTATGAATTTCTGCATTCTCATTTTAGAAATCATGCCTATAAGTTTTACTGCACTTTTGCGTTTCTGCATCATAGATATTATGCCTATAATTTCTGTATTTCTGCACCTTAGAAATTATGCTTATAAGTTCTGCATTTCTGCATCTTAGAATTATGCCTATAAGTTCTGCATATAGAAATCATGATCTTTGGTTTTTCTGCACTTCTGCATATGCATGTCTTTAGGCAAACAATCATAGGTTTAATAATGATCAACTCCATTCTAGATACCATGCCTATAGGACTCCTGCATTTATGTAATCGTTTTGAAAACCAATAACGCTTAGATGACTTGCCTATATGAGTAATCAATTGAATTAGCTTCGTCTATGAGTCTAAAATCAGTCATAAGGTCGTTCAAAGTCTGCAGATCCTTTTGTTTATAAAACCAACAATCTTTCTTTAAAATCAGAACACTCTACTAGAGGTCATGTCTGTAGGTCTCACTTAGGCAAACTATTAGGTAATTAATTGTGTCAGTTTTTTTGATAACTACAACCAGACAAGGATAATTCGGACTCCTCATCTGAGAAATATGTGATGAAACAACCTATCCTACACTTTAATTTATTAAAGACCTAACCAGTACTTGTAAGTCATGCTAAATGCTGTTTGTTTTGCTTGTCGCCTAGATTTTTATCTTTTTGAAACTCTGAAAAAGCTCCAACTCCCTCCCCTTTTGGATTAGTAGTCTCAATGCCTCCAGGACTAATAGGATTGGCACGGGTAATAACATGCAATAAATAACGATACTATTCTGCGCTTTAATACCTTAACAGGGTGGGAAAGGGTAGATATGGATATGATGGCCGGTGCGCTAATACCACGTGTAACCCCTCTTTTGAGGAGTGATTACCGGGTATTGCATTGACGTGATCCATATTGTTTGTAAACCTAGGACCCCCTTTCTTTTTAACTTGTTTTATTGTCCGAACTATTTCCTTAAAATTTCTGCTTTCTTTATTCTCTTCAAACTTTCAATTTGCTTGCAATAATATGTGAACCCCTTCTTACTTGAGCCCTTAATTGTTTATTTGATTATGTGAAGTCACAATTGTAACATGGCCGGGAACCACACTAGTGGATCTTGAGGGGTGCCTAACACCTTCCCCTCGAGATAATTTCTAGACCTTACCCAAACTATGGTTCTTCAAACTCAGACCCTTCTTAGTGTCCTAATTCACTTAATCATTAGGTGGCAACTTTTCAAGTTCCAAAACCCAATTCCCAAAAGGGAACGAGTCGTCCGCCCAAATGTCACAAGCCCGATTTCGCGAGAAAAAGGGGGCGCGACACTCTTCTTGTTTTCATGAGCTTAATCCTGAGGACTTGTCCATTTTTGTTACCTTCTCACTCGCCCATTCTTATCCTTACTTATGTCTTCTAGAACCTTGTCGCTTCACCATACAATATCTTGCGACCTACACAACTCTATTTATATTACTTGCAATCTTTCAACTTGCTTGCATCGTAGATTTACTTATGTCATTTTGGAACGTCAAGCGAGACACAACATCGTCTCTAACTCTTATTTACTCTCTTAGTCAGGATTTTCGATACCTAGACCATAGGCTAGAATATATGCTACTGACAATGCCACTATTATTCCTAGATACTGAATCCCCGTGCTTCTAGCCTTTTATATTAAGAATGGACTATTCACGATCTTCTGCCTTTGAGTATCTCGTACGTTGTTCAACCTTTACCTTGCTTACCTTAAAATCTCGTATCATATCTTCTATCTCTTTCATGATCTACCTTCCACCTAGGTGTAATTTACGCCCATTACTTGAAGCTCTACTATAATACTTGCACCTCTGGTGCATACACAATCTGGTGGCAGTTTCATACTGGTACTCTTCTAACTGTCTCTATCGTAAAGCCATTATAGAATGTGGCTACTGTACTATTTCTCTTGTACCTTTGAGAGTAATTCTGCAATATTCTTAATTATGATTTCTATAATTTCTGGGTCCAACAATCGAATTCCTGATTTACTTTGTTGATGTAACTCTTTAGTTTCCTCCTTTTTCTGATAGGCTTTCATATTGGCTTAAATTATCTCCCGCTCCGGGGTTCACGTTTATGGGCGTTAAGGAATATGCATGATATAAATCCTTTAACAATTTAATCCTTCATTTATGACCTGGTCTCAATTCTTTCTTTTAATGTATACTAGAATCTTCTACAACTGTATATGCTGCATGTATAAAACTCCAAACCCTTAGGTGCATTCAGAACGTAACCAACTCTGGATCATTGATCGAATAATTCCTTTCATTCCATTTCATCTTTCTTCAAATGTAAGCAATTGCTTTTCCTGGTCTTTTTGCCCCCATTTGCATGCATACTTAGCTTATCTGAGTTCTCACGCATGCCAAAGTTTTTGTGCAACTCATATGGTCCCGAATATTACTTTTGGTTTTACTCCTCTTTCATTGGCCATGGTAGGTGAAACTTTCTTTTGGAGTGCATACAATTTTATAGTTAAACTGTTGCTACACAACCCTTTCCTCTTTTGGTCATTGTTCTTTGGTTGAAGGCTTCTTCCTTATTTCCTCAACTAGTCTTTTATTGTGGTACTTGGGGCGAGGGATCATCTAACTCTTGTAAGGCTGCGAGCTTATCCCATCGTATGCCTGACGGAATTTTTGATGTTCTTCCTCGCCTATTGTCATGACCCTAGTTCGCCCTGCATGAACTGCCATGACGGCACCTAGTCTCTACGACTAGGTAAGCCTACTAATGCAGAAAAATAACAAAACTTGCGGAAGAAATAATTAAAAGCCAAAATAACGGAATGAACAGTATTTAAAATTCCGCTCGGCATATACAATACAACTTCTCGAAAACTAATAACATTTTCCAAAACCCGGAATCTCATGAAACCACAAGCCTTGGAATGTCTACCAATCTTTAACTCTAGAATATTTAACAAGGAAAAGAAAATACAGAAGGGCTAATACAATAGGGAGAGTAGGAAGGGACTCCTTGATCTGCGAATGCGACAGATATACCTCGAAGTCTCTGGAACTGTCGCCTCACCTCAAGGGTGATAGAACTGAGTCAAAGTACCTGGATCTGCATATGAAAAACATGCGCAGAAAGGGCATGAGTACACCATAGTGGTATTCAGTAAGTGCCAAGCCTAACCTCGGTCGGGTAGTGATGAGGAAGGTCAGGGCCCTATTGAGGTTAAATAAAATATAAAGTTTGACAGTGTAGAATAGAACAATATAAATAAGTACAGCAGTAAAAGTAACACAAGATATAAAGGGAAACAACAACTATTACAGAGGCAAGTTAAACACAGAAAGAAATACGGCTCAGCACCACAATAATAATCAAGGATCTCCCAAGATACCGCCCTGTAGTCCCAAATATACATATCCAATGGATCTCCCAGGATCCCGTCCCGTAGTCCAACTCATAGTGCGCAAGGATCTACCGGAATCCCATTCCGTAGTCCCAAATATAAATACCCAATACTAGGGGAATCTACCGGGTGCAGTCTCGTAGTTCTACATAACTGTGCAGGGGGGTCTACCGGAATCCCACATCCATAGTCCCAAATAAATAGACAAGGGGGATCTACCAGAATCCCACATTCGTAGTCCCAATGTAAATACACAGCAGCAACAGGAAAATATTCAGCAAATGTCAATTCCATATTAAGGCAAACAAGTAATCCTAGTCTAGCATGTTGCACAGAATTCAGGTAGAGCAGTTTGAGCAAATAAAGCAATTAAATCACTTAGACATGCTTTCCTACTCTAACAACAGGCTTAAAGTGCAAGTAATATAAACAGGGAAGGAAACATACTAGTAATTACTTAATGAAAACTAGATTTTCAACAATTAGCACAGTACGCACTCGTCACCTCACGTACAAGGCATTTCAATTTACAATAATACCAAATCCTAAGGGGAAGGTCCCCCACACAAGATTAGGCAAACCACTTACCTCGAACCAGCTCAAAATCAACTCGAAACCTCATTCTTTCCACGAGTACTCGACTCCAAATGGCCCAAGTCTATTCAATTCAATTGCATAATGTAAATAACACTTCAAGTAACTGATTACACAAAGAAATTCTAAGTTAATACGCAAAATTAGGTAAAATGACCAAAACGGCCATTGTGTCCACATCTCGGAATCGGGTGAAATTTAAATTTCCAGAAACCTCATACTCTCACGAGTCTATACATAACAAGAACACTAAAATCGGAGTTCAATTGTCCCCTCAAATACCCATGTTATGGTCTCTTAATCTCAAGCCCTAATTACCCATTTTCCCCAAATTTTTGACCGGTAATTAGGTCTTTAATCACATATAAACGAGTTATGAATTCAAAAATGTTACCTCCAAGTGATTACCCTTTGGTTTCCTCAATAATAACCCTCAAAAGCTTCAATCCCGTTCAAAAATGGTGGAAAAATGAAGAAAGGTAGCGGATGAGCTATTTAAATACTGCCTAGGTATTCCTTCTTCGCAAATGCGGAAGGCCTCTCGTGTTTGCAAAGCACAATTTCACTTGGGCCCAGATTTCTTCATCACGAATGCGATGACAGGGACACAAACACGATTCAAAACTTCCTCCTCCTACGCAAACGCGAGAAAGCCATCGCGAACGCGTAGGTATAGAACTCCCAGCTTCGTGAATGCGGGAGACACTTCACTAACGCGAAGCAGAAATTCCTCACCAGCCCTAGCTCCTCTTCACGAACACGAGACCCCACTCGCAAACGCGAAGAAGAAAATGAGAACTGACTGTTGCAACATTTTCTGCAATTTTCTAAGTTCCAAAAGTGACTTGCTGAGCATCCAAAACACACCTGAGGCCCCGGGACCTAAACCAAACATGACAACCAATCCTAAAACATCATTCAAACTTGTTCCAATCTTCAGAATACTCAAAACAACATCAGAACACCAATTCATCATCGGATTCAAGTTTAAGAACTTCAAAACTCTCAAAATACGCTTTCGATCAAAAAGTCTATCAAACCTCACTCAAATGACCTGAAATTTTGTACACACGTCACATTCAACACTATAGAGCTACTCCAACTTCCGAATTTCCATTCCCACCCTCGTATCAAAATCTCACTATCGAACCAGAAACTTCAAAAATTCAACTTTCGGCATTTTAAGCCTAAATTAGCTACGGACCTCCAAAATACCATCCGAACACGCTCATAAAACCGAAATCACTCAACGGAGCTAACAAAACCATCAGAATTCCATTCGAAGGTTGTCTTCACACTATTCCGACTACAGTTAAATTTTCAATACTTAAGCTCTCATTAAGGGACTAAGTGTCCCAAAATTCTCCGAAACTCAAAATCGAACATCCCGGCAAATCAAAATGGTAGAAATAAATACGGGGAAAGCAGTTAATAGGGGATCAAGGCGTTAATTCTTAAGACTACGGCCGGGTTGTCACACCTATAATTACCCATGGTTACTTATCTCCACGCCCCTATTCTTGTAGGGTTACTCCTGAACTAATATTTTGACTTTCTTTTCGGTGGCATTTTTTTTATTTCCGTAACACTCATACGGTACCTTTTTAACTTCCCCAACTCCTATATGGATATTTTTCAAGGACCACGATGTCATAACTATGAGGCTGAATTCCCCATATTCGGGTTCCCTATGTTTATCTTGCACGATCTATTGATTTATCTGTATTCTCTTGTCTAGCCATAGCTAGGCTCTTTTTGAATCAACTACTAATTGCTTGTTGGCCCATTCCCGTATCAATATTCTGCGTAATCTTTCTTGGGTCATTTCATTTATTAATCAATAATATCTCGGGCAGGAACCCTTACTTCCTCTCTCTGATGTCGTGTTTACATAATGCTCTGGTATTGTAGCATATCTGTAGGCTTTGAATAAGTGCAATCTCATCCCTTTTTGGTTTTATTGCATTCTTACTTTACCATTCTATAATTACTAGAACCACTTAATTTTGACTTAATACCATATTACTCCATATTCGACCCTTTTAGGGAAATACTAAGATGTAACGCTATGACAATCTACCTATAGATATTTTGCCTTTTCATCTTTGGCGTCTTGTCACATCATCGATGACCCTTACTCTCCTTACGGTAATCCTTCTGTACTAAGGATAACGAAATTCCTTACTCGCGAGGTGGCAATTACTGTAACTGGCACGTGCAGTCTCTTAAGCTTAATTTTACTCACATTGCTTACTCTAGGGAATCGTCTTCCTGAATGACCATTCTTTGAATTTCTCATGAATTTGCTTCTGTTGTCCATTCTACTATCGCCGGAACAAAATCTAAAATTCTCATGATGCCAACTATTATCAGATCACTCAGTCCCTAATTCATGTTTAGTTTATCTTGTTCACCAACCCATAGTGATCTCTATTATTCTGGGGTCTAGCTTTTCCTATTGGTAATCACGTTAGAGTCACGAACTTACTTCTTGAAATGAGAATATAACTTCATGACCTATACTCTTTTGTTTTCTTGAGGACGCGGTAATACCATTATCTTTTTGATCTACCATTGTCACCCATGTATCACATCTTACTCATAATTTTTCCTTATCTCTCTTCTCATTACTCTACTAATATTTCTGCCTATCCCTTTCGTGTGAAAACTTCAGCAAGACATTCTTTTTCTTTTTGCTCCCCTTGCTTCATCCATCGGCTCTTCAAGTTTCTCAAGATTTGCTAAAGACCTCACATTTGCTTATCATAAGCATGATGCAAAGTCGGGTTCCTCTGACTCAATTCTTCCATATCCATGTCTTTTACCGACCGTCCTTATGGATGTAAGTATCGTCTTATTACGAATAAAATAGAAGTCAGGAATTTGAATTCTTACAACTGAGCTCTACCACATGATCTAGAGTGAGAAGAAAGAGTGACAGTCCTAAATGCCCTGTAGCCTCCTGCTTATAAGTGTGGTGCACGACACACCTATAAACAAGACTCTACTAGACATGGCTTGTAGACATCCCTAGGACAGAACTGCTCTGATACCACTTTTGTCACTACCCAAACCGATGGGCCGCGACAGGAACCCGATACCTTACTCAACTGAGTACCGACATAACATATTTTTCATATCACTCTATTATAGGTAAATGAACCGGAATAACGCACGAGGGAATACGAACTTATACATATGAAGTACGAGCTCGGCATGATTCTTTATATACTCGAAACATAGGCCAACAAGGCCATACAAGTATCCGTATACAAGACATCTGTCTACAAGCCTCTAAGAACACATAATATTATAAAGGCCGGGACAGAGTCCTACCATACTAATTAAATCATGTACTAATCATACTGACAAAAGAAGCAACTCCGGAGTAAATAGAGTGCACCAACACCTTCCGATGAGCTGACAGCCTTCTTGGAGGACTCTCGACTTGTCTATTAGGACCTACATGCATGAAACGCAGGGTCCCCAAGCAAAAGGGACGTCAGTACAAATAATGTACCGAGTATGTAAGGAATGAGAATTAGTAACTAGTAGACATGAGAGAAACATGGAGTAAAAGACTCAACATGTATATCTGAATAACTCTGTGAATCATTTAATATTATAATGTCGTGCATATGCGTGTAAATATCATACCATGCATGGGTATATGCATTCATAACATCATCAAGCCTCTGAGGGCATCCTATCATAACATCTCGACCACTGTGGGCAAATCATCAACATATACCAGCTTATCAGGTGGTGGTGCGTATATAACGCCGTAACCTTTTTCCATATCCCATATACATATAGATATATGCATATATAACCCCATCTGGTCATCGGTCAATGTACATGAATGCAATGCATGAAAAGTACATTAATAAAATCTCCTGGAGTGTGACAAGACCATTATGCCTTTAAATAATATCATGAAGTAAACTTTTTCAACATACGTATTTTTTTGGGATCCATGAACAGATTATAGAATAATATAACACATGGGGAATCAAGAATATAAGCATCTCTAATATTTCTATGAATAGAGTCATGTATGGAAATTGTGTATTTTCACGTTTCGTTTGTGTCGTATAGATCATGCCATAAAAAGAAGGGATAGCCTTAACATACCTAGAGTAGGGAAAATCTGTATGATATTCTTGGAAAAGATTACACCGTACTCCTTTGTAACCGTAAAACTTTTCCGTTGCTAAAACTCTAAAGTTCTCGCTGGATTTGTTGGAATGGTAGAAATCACGTTGATTAACGTATAAAATCTGATCTTCAGTGATTTTGATAATGGAAAGTTGAAGTAGTATAAGGATGGATAATGTTCAATGCAAAGTCTTTTAATGCAATGTCTTGAAAAATGAAAGGAATTTGAAAGACTTTGATATCCAAAGTCTTGAAAATGAAAGGAATTTGTATCCTTGTTACACCTAATCAAGGAACGAATCTTAGTCATTTCTTGATAATGTGGCTAAATGCCACGTGGGGTGGGGGTGGGATATTTAATTTTTATCCACTTATTAGGTAACTAGGTAATGTCTCGTTACCCGGTAATTAACCAATTACCTGCAAAATTAAAAATTGTATCAAATTACTTAAAATTCTACTCATTTTTAATATACTTTATACATCATACTATCACGGTCCTATGGTACCTTGTATGGTACTAGTCCATAAATACCGGGTATTATAGCTCGAACCGTATTTTATCCCAAATTATCGAACTTCGACAAAATTCATTTTCTTTGATTTGTTTATCCTTTCACCTTCACGAATTTACTCATTACTTGTTTGAAATAACATAATTTTTATAATCTCCAAATAATCTTTTCCTTGGACTGATGTCAATTACCTTACAACAAATTCAACGTACAATACTATAGGGTGTAACATTGTCGTAATTTAATACTGCAAAGTGTAACATCATCGTAATGTAATATTGGCAAGCGTAACATCCTCGTAATAAAATACTACAATACGTAACATAATCCTAATATAATACCGTGGGAAGATATATTGGCATAATATTGCGGGGCGTAACAGTGAGATTCCCAAATGTTGCACTCTAAAATAGTAGAGCTAGATATGATGTAACGACTCAGCCTGTCGTTTTAAGAATTTATGCCCTGATCCCCTATTAACTGCTTTCTCCGTGTTTTTTTCTGCTATTGTGAGTTGCTAGGAGGAATTATTTGGAGTTTCAGAGAGTTTTGGGACACTTAGTCCCTAAATGATAGCTTAAGTTCTGGAAATTTGACTGTAGTCGGAATAATGTGAAGACGACCTTGAAATGGAATTCCGATGGTTCCATTAGCTCCTTCGGGTGATTTCCGATTTTAGGAGCGTGTTCAGATTGTGTTTTGGATGTCCATAGCTAATTTAGGCTTGAAATTCCAAAAGTTGAATTTTTGAAGTTTCCGGTTCGATAGTAAGATTTTGATCCAAGGGTCGGAATGGAATTTCGGAAGTTGGAGTAGCTGCATAGTGTTGAATGTGACGTGTGTGCAAAATATGAGTTCATTTGGACGAGGTTTGATAGACTTTTTGATCGAAAGTGTATTTTGAAAGTTTTTGATGTTCTTAGGCTTGAATCCGATGCTAAATTGGTGTTTTGATGTTGTTTTGAGCGTTCCGAAGATTGGAATAAGTTTGAATGATGTTTTAGGATTGGTTGGCATGTTTGGTTGAGGTCCCGGGGGCCTCGAGTGTGTTTCAGAGGCTCAACAAGTCATTTTGGAACTTGTTGGAATTGCAGAAAAAAATTGTAGCAGCCTAGTTCTGGTTTCCTTCTTTGCGTTCGCAAGTAGGGTCTCACGTTCGCGAAGAGGAGCTTGGGGAGTTTTAATACTTCGTGTTCACGAAGGTTCTCCTGCGTTCGCGAAGCTAGAGGAGATGTTGCATCGCGTTCGTGTCCTGGGAATCGCGTTCGCGATGAAGGAAGCTAGACCCAAGCAAAGTTGTACTTCATGAACCCGAGGGTCCTTCTGCGTTCGCAAAGAAGGAATATTTGGGCAGCATTTAAATAGCCCATCCGCGACCCTTCTTCAACTTTCCACCATTTTTGAACGGGATTGAAGATTTTGAGGGAGATTTTTGAGGAAACCAAAGGGGAATCACATGGAGGTAACATTTTTGACTTCATAGCTCGTTTATATGTGATTAAATATCTAATTAGTGGTGCAAAATTTGGAAAAAATCAGTGCAAAATGGCTAATTAGGGCTTGAGATTAAGAGACCTTGAAATATGTATTTGAGGGGACAACTGAACTCCGATTTCAGTGTTGTTGATATGTATAGACTCGTGAGAGTGTGAGGATTCTGAAAATGTAAATCTCACCCGATTCTGAGAAGTGGGACCGAGGGGCGTTTTGGTCATTTTACCTAATTTCGCGTACTAGCTTAGAATTTCTTTGTGGAATCAATTACTTGAAGTGTTATTTACATTATGCAAATGAATTAAATAGATTTGGGCCATTTGGAGTCGAGTACTTGTGGCAAGAGCGTGGTTTCAAGTTGATTTTGAGCCGGTTCGAGGTAAGTGGCTTGCCTAACCTTGTGTGGGGGACATTCCCATTAGGATTTTGTATTGTGGTAATTGAAATGCCTTTTACATGAGGTGACGAGTCCGTACTGGTGCTAATTGTTGAAAATTCTATTTTCACTAAAGTAGTTTTAATTGTGTTTTCCATTCTTGCTTATTCTACTTGAAATTTAAGTCTGCTGTTAGCTTAGAGAAGCATGTTTAATTGACTTAATTGCCTTATTGCTTGAACTGCCTTATTTGTATTATGTGAAGCATGTTAGGTTAGAATTACATGTTTTACTTGGAACGAAATTGAGTTTAATTGAGTATTACTAGTGTTATTGCTGTGTATTTTACTTTGGGACTACGGGACGGCATCCCGGGAGATCCCCTGTACGTATTTTATGATTTGAACTAAAGTGCAGGATACCGAGAGATCTCCAGCATGTATATTGAGGATACCAAGAGATTCTCGGGATACCAACAGATCTCTAACATATATTGAGGATACCAAGAGATCCTCAGGATACCAAGAGATCCCTGGCATAAATTGAGGGTGCTAAGAGATCCTCGGGATACTAAGAGATCCCCGATTATTATCTTTGTGAAGATTGTTTCTGCTCTGTTTTAGTTGTAGTTATCCTTATTATCCTGTATTGATTCTTATTGTTATCTTTCAACTGTACTGCTTTATCTTATATTGTCGCATCTTATATTTCATTTAATCTTAGTAGGGCCCTGACTTTCCTCGTCACTACCCGACCGAGGTTAGGCTTGGCACTTTACGAGTACCACTATGGTGTACTCATGCCCTTTCTATGCATGTTTTTCATGTGCATATCCAGGTATATCCACTCAAATTTATCACGCTTGATCCGAGGCGCTTGTAGAGACTCTGAGGTATATCTACCGCGTCCGCAAACCGAAGAGTCCCTTTCTACTCCCCTTTTTAAGTATTAGCCCTTCTGTATTTTCTTTCCTTTGTTAGATATTCTGGAGTTAGATACTTGTAGACATTCAAATGCTTGTGATCATGATATTTCGAGTTTTGGGAAGTGTATTTATTTTTCGAGAGTTGATATTGTGTATGCCGAGCGGTATTTTTAAACACTGTTTTATTTCACTATTTCGGTTTTTAATATTTCTCCGCAAATTGGTTTATTTTCCTCATTATTAGGCTTACCTAGTTATAGAGACTAGGTGGAATAATGATGGTTCACGGAGGGCGAACCGGAGTCGTGACAAGTTGGTATCAAAGCTCTGGGTTCATAGGAGTAATGAATCACAAGTCGATTTATTAGAGTCTCGCGGATCGGTACGGAGACGTCTATACTTATCTGCGAGAGGCTATGTAACTGTTAGGAAAATTCCACTTCATTTGATTTCCTTGTCATGTGAGATTTGATGTCACAATTCTAAACTTCTGTCTTCTATTCTCCCACAGATGGTGAGGACACGTGCTACCCGAGATGATCAGGCACCCGCGCCCCCTACTACAGCCGTTAGAGGCCGGGGCCGAGGTAGAGGTCGAGGACGTGCACGTGGTGCAGCTAGAGCACCTATGCGAGCTACCATCGAGGTACCAGTAGCAGTTCCAACCGGAGTCCAGGCACCTGATACGCCTACTACTACTACTACTCCAGCACTTCAAGAGACTCTGGCACAGTTCATGAGCATGTACACCACTTTGGCTCAGGCAGGGTTTCTTCCCCTTGCTGCAGCTACATCTTAGGTTGGGGGAGGAGCACAACTCCTGCCACCCGCACTCCTGAGCAGCGAGTGTACGTGGATCAGGTTGCAAAGGTTATTCCTGTACTGCCAGCAACCCGAGGTCAGCTCGAGGACATGACAACGGTTTTAGAGGATGAGCAGTGGAGGCTTAAGAGGTTCAAGAAGTATGATCCTCCTGTATCCAGTGGGTTAGCTTTATATGATACCCTGGGATTTTTGGAGGAGTGTCATCGTATCCTCCGCACTATGGGTATATCAGGATCAAGTGGGGTTTCTTTCACTGCCTTCTAGCTTCGAGGAGCCACCTATGAGTGGTGGCGCACCTATTAGTTAGACAGTTCGGATGAGGCAGCTTCACTGACTTGGACTCAGTTTTTAGATATGTTATTGAGGGAGTTTGTTCCTCAGAGCCTCAGGACACATGGCACGTAGAGTTTGAGCATTTGCGCCAGGGTGCTATGACTATCTCGGAGTATGCTGTCCATTACACCAGTTTGGCTAGACATGCCCCAACCTTGGTTTCTATTATTTGCGAGAGGGTTCGCCGGTTTATTGAGGTGCTTATTCCCAGCATCAGGTCTAGCATGGATCATGAGTTAGAGATGGATATTTCTTATCAGCAGGTGGTGAGCATTGTTAGGAGGATTGAGGGTATGCATGCTAGAGAGAGAGAGAGAGGAGAGGGAGGCCAAGAGGTATTGAGAGTCGGGCCATTATTCTGGTGCCCGTGCCCTAGCTACAGGTTGTCATAGTAGGGGTTATATGAGTTTCCCTATTCATTCAGCTCTTCCAGTAGCTAGTGGTATTCCGGCTCCTCCTAGGCCTCAGGAGCCTTATTATGTACCTCATGTATCTAGCGCGCCTCCTGCGCGAGTTGCTTTTAGAGGTCAGTCCAGCAGACTTGGCCCAAGCCAGTCACACCGGCCACGTCCTCCCAGAGCTTGTTTTGAGTATGGTGACACACGCCATGTGGGGAGGAATTGCCCTAGACTTGGGAGGAATGTGCCTCCACAGACTTTTCAGCCACAACGTGCCCCGTAGAGTTCTCAGGTTATGGTTACAGCTCCAGTTGCTACCCCACCTACTCAACCATCTAGAGGTGGAGGTCGGGGAGATAGAGATCGCCCTAGAGGGGGAGGCCAGGCCCGATACTATGACTTTCCTGCCTGCATCGAGGCTGTTGCCTCCGATTCTGTCATCACAGGTATTATACTGGTTTGTCACAGAGATGCATCAGTTCTATTCGATCCAGGCTCCACTTACTCTTATGTGTTTTCTTATTTTTCTCCGCATTTGGGTGTACCTCGAGATTCTTTGAGTTTCCCTGTTTATGTTTCTACTCCTGTGGGAGATTCTTTTGTTGTGGATCGCATTTATTGGTCGTGTTTGGTTGCTCTTAGTGGTTTTGAGACCAGAGCCGATTTATTGTTGCTCAGTATGGTAGATTTTGATATTATCTTGGGCATGGACTAGTTGTCGCCCCATTATTCTATTCTTGATTGTCACGCCAAAACTGTGACGCTGGCTGTGCTAGGTGTACCGTATATTGAGTGGATGGGTACTTTAGATCACACTCCTAGTAGAGTTATTTCGTTCTTTAAGGCTCAATGAATAGTTGAGAAGGGGTGTGATGCATATCTAACTTATGTGAGAGATGTTAGTATTGATACCCTTCAGTGGATTTAGTCCTAGTAGTACGGGATTTTCCCGATGTGTTTCCGGCTGATCTTCTGGGCATGCTGCCTGATAGAGATATTGATTTCAGAATTGATCTGTTACCGGGCACTCAGCCCATTTCTATTCCTCTGTATCATATGGCTCCTCCTGAGTTGAAAGAGTTGAAGGATCAGTACAGGAATTTCTTGATAAGGGTTTTATTCGGCCCAGTGTATCACCGTGGAGTGCTCCTGTCTTGTTTGTGAAGAAAAATGATGGTTCAATGCGTATGTATATTGATTATCGCAGTTGAACAAAGTTACAGTGAAGAACCGTTATCCTTTGACTCATATTGATGATGTGTTTGACCAGCTTCAGGGCGCACGGGTGTTTTCTAAGATTGACTTGCACTCAAGTTACCATCAGTTGAAGATTCGGGAGCCAAATATCCTGAAGACTGCTTTCAGGACTCGGTATGGTCATTACGAGTTGCTTGTTATGTCATTTGGGCTGACCAATGCTCTAGCAGCCTTTATGCATTTGATGCACAGTGTGTTCCGGCCATATCTTGAGTCGTTCGTCATTTTCTTTATTGATGATATCCTGGCGTATTCCCAGAGTCAGAAGATCATGAGCAACACCTAAGGATTGTGCTCCAGATTCTGGGGGAAAAGAAGTTATATGCAAAGTTCTCAAAATTTAAGTTTTGGTTGGATTCCGTGGCATTCTTAGGCCACATGGTATTGAGTGAGGGTATTCAGGTGGATCTAAAGAAAGTAGAGGCAGTGCAGAATTGGCCCAGACCATCCTCAGCTACAGAGATCCACAGTTTTTTTATCTTGGCGGGTTACTACCATCATTTTATGGAGGGGTTTTCATCGATTGCAGCCCCTATGACCAGACTGACCCAAAAAGGTGCTCTGTTCCATTGGACAGAAGAGTGTGAGGCAAGCTTTCAGAAGCTCAAGATAGCTTTGACTACAGCCCCAATTTTGATACTTCCTACAGCTTCGGGGTCTCATACTATCTATTGTGATGCCTCGAGGATTGGCCTTGGAGTGGTTTTGATGCAGGACGGTAAGGTGATTGCCTACGTGTCCAGACAGTTGAAGGTGCATGAGAAGAATAACCCTTTTCATGATCTCGAGCTAGCTGTCGTTGTTCACGCCCTAAAGATGTGGCGTCATTATTTGTACGGTGTCCCTTTGTGAGATTTATACTGATCATTGGAGCTTACAACACCTGTTCAAGCAAAATGATCTAAATTTTCACAAGAGGAGGTGGTTAGAGTTGCTGAAGGACTATGATATCATCATTTTGTATCACTTGGGCAAGGCTAATGTGGTGGCCGATGCCATGAGTCACCAGGCAGAGAGTCTGGGGAGTTTGTCTTATTTACCAGCATTGGATAGGCCTATGGCGATGGATATTTAGGCCTTAGCCAGCCAGTTTGTGAGTTTGGATCTTTCGGAGCCTAGTTGGGTTCTAGCTTGCATGGTTTCTTGGTCTTCCTTATTTGATCGTATTAGGGAGCGTCAGTATGATGACCCTCATTTTCTTGTCCACAAGGACAAGGTACAACATGGTGATGCCAGAGATGTGACTATTGGTGATGACGGGGTATTGAGGATGCAGGGTCAGATTTGTGTACCCAATGTTGATGGGCATCGGGAGTTGATTCTAGAGGAGGCCCATAGTTAGCGGTATTCCATTCATCTGGGTGCCGCAAAGATGTATCAAGATTTGAGGCAGCACTATTGGTGGAGGCAGATGAGGAAAGATAGAGTTGGATTTGTAGCTCGGTGCCTCAATTGTCAACAGGTGAAGCTTCAGCAGATAGAGATTCCGGAGTGGAAGTGGGAGCGGATCACCTTGGAATTTGTAGTTGGGCTCCCACAGACTTTGAGGAAGTTCGATGCCATTTGGGTGATTGTGGATTGGCTGACCAAGTCCGCACACTTCATTCCTATGTGTACTACCTATTCTTTGGAGCAGTTGGCAGAGATTTATCTCTGGGAGATTGTTCGTCTGCATGGTATTCCAGTTTCCATCATTTCAGATAGAAGTACTCAATTCACTTTACGATTCTGGAGAGCCGTTTAGCATGAGTTGGGTACTCGGGTGGAGTTGAGTACAACATTTCACCCTCAGATGGAAGGACAGTCCGAGCGCACTATTCAGATTCTTGAGGATATGCTCCGTGCGTGTGTGATTGAGTTTGCAGGGTCATGGATCAGTTCTTGCCATTGGCGGAGTTTTCCTACAACAACAACTATAAGTCCAACATTCAAATGTCACCGTATGAGGCTTTATATGGTAGGCGGTGTAGATCCCTAGTGGGTTGGTTTGAGTCGGGTGAGGCCAGATTATTGGGAATAGACTTGGTTTAGGACACTTTGGAGAAGTCTAAGGTGATTCAGGATAGACTCCGTATAGCCCAGTCCAGACAGATGAGTTACGCGAATCAAAATGTTCATGATGTTTCCTATATGGTTGGAGAGTGGGTTGTGCTTTGGGTTTTGCCTATGAAGGGCATTATGAGATTTGAAAAGAAGGGAAAGTTGAGTCCGTGGTTTATTGGCCCTTTTGAGATATTGATGCGTGTTGGGAAGGTTGCTTATGAGCTTGCCTTACCTCCCAGCCTGGCAGGAGTTCATCCGATTTTCATGTTTCGATGCTCCGAAGGTATCACGGTGATCCGTTGCACGTGTTGGATTTCAGTTCAGTCCAGTTAGACTGGACAGGCAGGTTAGAAAGCTGAGGTCAAAGAACATTGCATCAGTGAAGGTTCAATGGCGGGGTCAGCTGGTCGAGGAGGCGACATGGGAGACCGAGCAGGATATGCGCAGCTATTACCCTTATCTTTTCACCACTTCAGGTATGTCTCTATGCTCGTTCAAGGATGAACGAATGTTTAAGTGTGTGAGGATTTAACGACCCGGTCAGTCGTTTTAAGAATTTATGCCCCGATCCCCTATTAATTTCTTTCCCCGTGTTTGTTTCTGCTATTGTGAGTTATCGAGAGGAATTATTTGGAGTTTCGGAGAGTTTTGGGACACTTAATCCCTAAATGAGAGCTTAAGTTCTGGAAATTTGATCGTAGTCTGAACAGTGTGAAGACAGCCTCGGAATGGAATTTCGATGGTTCCGTTAGCTTCGTTGGGTGATTTCAAGTTTAGGAGCGTGTTCGGATTGTGTTTTGGAGGTCCGTAGCTAATTTAGGCTTGAAATACCAAAAGTTGAATCTTTGATATTTCCGGTTCGATAATGAGATTTTGATCTGAGGGTTGGAATGGAATTCCGGAGGTGGGAGTAGCTCCGTAGTGTTAAATGTAACGTGTGTGCAAAATTTCAGGTCATTCGGACGAGGTTTGATAGACTTTTTGATCGAAAGCGTATTTTGAGAGTTTTTGAAGTTCTTAGGCTTGAATCCGATGCTAAATTGGTGTTTTGATGTTGTTTTGAGCGTTTAGAAGATTGGAACAAGTTTGAATGATGTTTTAGAATTGGTTGGCATGTTTGGTTGAGGTCCCGGTGGCCTTGGGTGTGGTTTAGATGCTCAACGGGTCATTTTGGAACTTCTTGGAATTGCAGAAAAAAATGCAACAGCCCAGTTCTGGTTTCCTTCTTCGCATTCACGAGTAGGGTCTCGTGTTCGAAGAGAGGCTAGGGCTGGGGGAGTTTTAATGCTTCGTGTTCGCGAAGGTTCTCCCGCATTCGCGAAGCTAGAGGAGATGTTGCATGGCGTTCGCGGCCTGGGAATTGCGTTCGCGATGAAGGAAGCTGGACCCAAGCAAAGTTGTACTTCGCGAACGCGAGGGTCCTTTCGCGTTAGCGAAGAAGGAATATCTGGGCAGTATTTAAATAGCCCATTCATGACCCTTCTTCATTTTCCCACAATTTTTGAACGGGATTGAAATTTTTGAGGGAGATTTTTGAGGAAACCAAAGGGGAATCACTTGGAGGTAACATTTTTGACTTCATAACTCGTTTATATGTGACTAAAGGTCTAATTAGTGGTGAAACATTTGGGAAAAATCAGTGCAAAATGGGTAATTAGGCTTGAGATTAAGAGACCTTAAAATGGGTATTTGAAGGGCGTGAGAGTGTGAGGATTCTGAAAATGTAAATTTCACCCGATTTCGAGACGTGGTCCCGAGAGGTGTTTTGGTCATTTTGCCTAATTTCGTGTATTAGCTTAGAATTTCTTTGTGGAATCAATTACTTGAAGTGTTATTTACATTATGCAATTGAATTGAATAGATTTGGGCCATTTGGAGTCGAGTACTCGTGGCAAGAGCGTGGTTTTGGGTTGATTTTGAGCTGGTTTGAGGTAAGTGGCTTGCCTAACCTTGTGTGGGGGACGTTCTCCTTAGGATTTGGTATTGTGGTAATTGAAATGCCTTGTACGTGAGGTGACAAGAGCGTACTGGTGCTAATTGTTGAAAATCTTATTTTCACTAAAGTAGCTTTAATTGTGTTTTCCTTTCCTGCTTATTCTACTTGAAATTTAAGCCTGCTGTTAGCTTGGAGAAGCATGTTTAATTGACTTAATTGCCTTATTGCTTGAACTGCCTTATTTGTATTATGTGAAGCATGTTAACTTAGAATTACCTGTTTTACTTGGAACAAAATTGAGTTTAATTGAGTATTCCTAGTGTTATTGCTGTGTGTTTTACTTTGGGACTACGGGACGGCATCCCGGGAGATCCCCTGTACGTATTTTATGATTTGAGCTGAGGTGCGGGATACCAAGAGATCCCCAACACGTATATTGAGGATACCAAGAGATCCCTAACATATATTAAGGATACCAAGAGATCCCTGGCATAAAGCGAGGGTACTAAGAGATCCTTAGGATACTGAGAGATCACTGGTTATTATCTTTGTGAAGAGTGGTATTCATGGTGACTGTTTCTGCTTCTGTTTCAGTTGTAGTTATCCTTATTATCCTATATTGATTATTATTGTTATCTTTCAACTGTACTGCTTTATCTTATACTGTCGCATCTTATATTTCATTTAGTCACAGTAGGGCCCTGACCTTCCTTATCACTACCCGACCGAGGTTAGGCTTGGCACTTACTGAGTACTGTTGTGGTGTACTCATGCCCTTTCTGTGCATGTTTTACATGTGCAGATCCAGGTACCTCCACTCAGACTTATCATGCTTGATCCGAGGTGCTTGTAGAGACTCCGAGGTATATCTGTCGCGTCCGCAGGCCGAAGAATCCCTTTCTACTCCCCATTTTAAATATTAGCCCTTCTGTATTTTCTTTCCTTTGTTAGATATTCTTGAGTTAAATACTTGTAGACATTCAAAGGCTTGTGATCATGAGATTCCAGGTTTTGGGAAGTGTATTTAGTTTTCGAGAGTTGATATTGTGTATGTCGAGCGGCATTTTTAAACACTATTTTATTTAACTATTTCGATTTTTAATATTTCTATGCAAATTGGTTTATTTTCTGCATTGTTAGTCTTACCTAATCGTAGAGACTAGGTGCCGTCACGATGGTTCACGGAGGGCGAACCGGAGTTGTGACATATGAGCACTACAAACATAGGCACTGAAAGCTTGGAAGGGATAAATATTACCTTAGTGTGACTCTCGTCCCTAGTAGAGCGAAGACGTGGAGCAACCCGAAGAGATGATGAATGAAGCAAGGAGAGCTAAAAGCAAAAGAATGTCGAATGTCTTATTGAAGTTTTCACAAGAAAGGGATAGGCAGAAATATTAGCAGATAATGAGAAAAGAGATAAGGAAGAATTATGAGTGAGATGTGATACATGGATGACAATGGTAGAGTGTTCCAGAATCTATATTTAAATGAAGAAAGAGACGAAAGGTGATGGTCCTTAAGACAACAAAAAAGTATAGGCCATACAATCACATCCTCATTTCGAGGGATACGTTCGCGACTCTGACATGACTGACAGAAGGAAAAGCTAGACCCCAGAATAATAGAAATCAGTATGGATTGGTACACAAGATAAACTAAACATGAGTTAAGAACTGAGTGATTTGATAATAGTCAACATCATAAGAATTTCAGATTTGCATTCCGGAAATAATAGAATGGATAACAGAAGAAGATCCATGATGAATTCAGAGAATGGTCATTCAGGGAGACGCTTCCCTAAAGTAAGCAATATGAGCAAAGTAAAGCTTAAGGGATTGTATGTGCTAGTTACACTAAGTGTCACCATCGCGAGTAAGGAGTTTTGTTATCCTTGGTATAGAAAGATTACTGCAAGGCGAGTAAGGTTCATTGGTGATGTGAAAGGACGCCAAAGATGAAGAGGAAAAACATCTATAGGCAAGTCGGCATAGCTCCAAGTCTTAGTACTCGCCTAAAGGGGGGAATGTTTAATGATAAAGGAAGAATACGATAAAAATAAGAAAGGGATGAGATTGCACTTATCCAAATATTACAGAAATGCTATGATTCCAGAACGTTATGTAAGCACGACGTCGAAAAAAAGAAAGTAAGGGTTCCTTCCCGGGATGTTATTGATAGATAAGGAGCCAGTACATGAGGTAAGTTAAGATAAGGAAATAACCCAAAAAAGATTATGCGAATATGGATATGAGAATGGGCGGACAATTAGTTAGTAGTTGATTCAAGAAGAGCCTAGTCATGACTAGACAGGAGGTTACAGACAAATCAGCAGATCATGCAAGATAAATGTAATAAACCCCAACATGGGGAATTCAACCCCGCAATAATGTCATTATAATACTTGAGATATATTCAAATAGGAGTCGGGTCAGTTAAAGGTACCATATGAGTGTTACGGGGATAAAAGAAAGTGCCACTGGGAAGACAATCAAAATATCAGTTCAGGAGCAGCCCTAAAAGCACAAGGGCATGGAGGTAAGCAACTAAGGATGATTATAGGCAAGGAAAGACATCAAAAGGTCCGTAATAAGCTCACAGCTTTACAAGAATTAAGGGTTCTCCCTAAGTACTACAACAAAACACTAGCTGAGGAAATAAGGAAGAAGGCTGCAACCTAAGCGCAATAACCTAAAGAGGAAATGATCGTGTAACAACAGTCTCACAACAACATTGTAAGCACTCACAAGGAAAGTAGCACATACAGTGGCTAATGAACAGGAAGTAAAATTAAAAGTAATATTCGAGATCATATGAGTTGCACGAAACCTCCGGCATACGTGGGGACTAAGACAAGATAAGTATGCATGCAACAAGGGGGCAAAAAGAGTTTGGAGTTTTATACGTGCAGCATATATAGCCGTAGAAGATTTTGGTATACGTTAAAATAAAGAATTGAGCCAAGGTCATAGATGAAGGATTGAATTGTTAAAGGATTGTATCATGAATATCCCTCAGCACCTATGAAAGGCTAAAGTAATAACTAATACCAGGAATCGCAAATCGGAAGATAGCTTAAGCCTACATAAAGGCTGATCAGAAAAAAGAGGAAACTAAAGAGTTACATCAACTAAGTAAAACAGAAGTGGACCAAGAGAATTATAGACCTCAGAATCACTCTTAAAAATAGAGGTATAAGAGAGATAGTACAGTAGCCATATTTTATAATGGCTCTACGATAAAGCCAACTAAAGATTACCAGCCTCATAAGAAGTCAGTATGAAGCCCCTACCGGATTGTGTATGTACCAAAGGTACAATTATTATAATAGAGCTTCAGGTTGTGGAGGTAAATTATACCTATGTGGAAAGGAGGTTATGAAAGAGGTAGAATAATGTGATGTAATATTTTAAGGTAAGTAAGGAAAAGGTGAACAACGTACAAGATACTCAAAATGCAGAAGGTTATGAATAGTCCATACTGCACATAAGGGGATAGAAGCGCGGGGATTAAATATCTAGGAATGATAATAGCGTCGTCAGTGGCGTACTTTCCAGCCTATGGTTTCTAAGTACCGAAAGGTCTAATTAGAAAGTGAAAGAAGTGATAGAGATTATGTGATGTATCAATGTTCCAGAAAAGCATAAGGAAATTGGTCGCAAGCTAAAGTATGATAGAACAATAAGGTTTTGGAAAGATAGGAGTAAGAATAAGAAAAGGGCAAGTGAGAAGATGACAAAAATGGATAAGTCCCGTGAAGACAAGGGAGCTGATGGTTCCTCTAAGTTATAGAAAGCTCAGTATAGCCTGAATAAACTCAAAGGAGTCTAAGACTAGTAGCATTTAGAAGAGATGGAATGTGGCCCTGGTAGTAAAATAAGGGTGTGATTGTGATAGATAAATATTGACTTTTGGGCTTTCAATTTAGTAATGACTTGAAGAGGATTTCATGAATCGTAAGGGACTAAAATACCCATATAGGGCGAGTCACATTGGGATGCTATAAAGTATGGTTATGGAGTATAGTATCACCCCTAGGTGGATCAATCTAATTACTCTAGATGCCCCCGATGAGACGCGATCCCTAGCGGCAGTGTTACATAAGAGATCAAGTTATCAGTGGTAAATGATGGATCAACATTTAAGTGAATCAACAATATATGGATAAAAGTTCATCAGTATAAGATGAGATTAGAACATCAGTCTTAAGGATAAGCAATGAGAGTAACCTGGAGTTGGTTGCAGACCTCAGTAACGATAAATCAAAGTAAGAACTATGGTATAGTATAACTTACATAGATGTAGTAAAGTCATACAAATGGGAAACCGAGTCTATGAAATAAGATATAGCCATATTCGCAAGTTCTACAAAGTACCGAGGCGAAGATCTTCAGTACACTCATAGATGCCCAGAGAGGCATCATATTAAACCTTGTATATTTTTACAAAGTAAGGCATAAAAATTGGCTAAAAATCTAGAGGAGAAAGGAGAGAAGAGTCGCATAGGAACACTTACAAGGTCAGTATCGTAGAGGATGCATAATAAAAAGTAGCAGCAGTTACGAGATTGGAAAGAATTCAATCACAAGTCATGGCGTGGGAAAGTGGCCTAAAGGGGGAATTCCCTGGCCTTTAGATTTATTCACAGAACAACTACCTAAATGACAAGGAGAGTATTAAGGTATTCATAAGAGCTATAAGTTATGAAAATGATAAGAGCATAAAGGGGGGAATGATGTTACACTCCAAAATATTACGTCGATATTATGTCCCGCATTATTATATTATGATGATGTTATGCCTTACAGTACTATATTACGATGGTGTTAAGCTTCGTAGTATTAAATTACGATGATGTTGCACCCTGTAGTATTGTACGTTGAATTTGTCGTAATGTAATTGACATCAATCCAAGGAAAAGATTATTTGGAGATTATAAGTATTATGCTATTTCAAACAATTAATGAGTAAATTCATGAAGGTAAGAGGGGAAGCAAGTCAAAGAAAATGATTTTTCGTCCAAATTTGGCATGTTAGGATAAAATACGGGCCGATTATTAATACCCGGTATATATGGACTAGTACCATACAAAGTAACCTATGACCATGATAATATGATATATATAAAAGGGTACTAAAAATAAGTAGATTTTTTTGTAATTTGAGACAATTCTTAATTATGCGGGTAATTAGTTAATTACCGGGTAACATGACACTACCTAATAAGTGGATAAAGATTAAACCTTCCCACCCCATCCCCACGTGGCAGAAAGCCACACCCTAAAGAGTCATTTCTTATGAGGTGGCAAACTAATGTGAAGTCTTACATATCAAAGACTAATATAAAACTAATGTAAAGCTTTACATTCCAAATGTTTTCCATATCAAGGACTTCCATCAGAAGTGGGGGAGGGAACGTTAGCCAATTTTTAAAGACTTTCAATCAAATTCATTCTCAAAACACTTCAATCAGATTACTACTTTGACAACGTGATTTCTTAACCAAAATCTGACGAGGTTTCTTAGCACAATTAGCAACGTGAGATTTTGTGATTCTAGGGGAGTGCGGTGCAACCTTTTCCTAGAATAGCATACGGATTTTTCTTTACTAATCAAGGTATGTTAATGCTATCCCTTCTTTCTTTTTAGCATGATCCATACGATACAAACAAAATGATAAAATGCACAACTTCCATAAATGACTCGTAGAAATGCTAGAGATGCTTATGTTCTTGATTCTCCATGTGTCATATTATTCTGTCATCTGTTCAAGGGTCTCAGAAAAATACGTAAGTTGAAAACGTTTACTTCATGATATTATTCAAAGGCATAATGGTCTTATGATACTCCAAGAGATTTTATTGACATACTTTTCATGCATTGCATTCATGTACATTGACCCATGACCAGATGACATTATATACGCATATAAATATGTATATGGGATATGAGAAATGGTTACGACTTTATATATGCACCACCACCTGATCAGCTAGTATACATTGATGATTTTGCCCACAATGGCCGAGATGATATGATGGGATGCCCTCCGAGGCCTGATGATGTTATGAAACATGTACCTATGCATGACGTGACATTCATACGCATATGCATGACACTATAATTATTTCATAAATTACAGAGTTGTCCAGACTTACAGGTTGAGTCATTTATTCTATATCTCTTCCATGACTGTTATGTACCTATTTATGTGCCTTACATACTCGATACATTATTCATACTGACGTCCATTTTTCCTTGTGACTCCGAGTTTCATGCCCGCAGGTCCCGACAAACAAGTCGAAATCCCTCCAAGTAGGCTATCTACTCAGTGGAAGACGTTGGTGCGCTACATTTGCTTCGGAGTTGCTTGTTTGGTTAGTATGATTTAGACATGTATTGTTTGGTATGGAGGGACTTTGTCCTAACCTTTATGAAAATTATGTATTCTTAGAGTCTTGTAGACAGATGTCATGTACGTAAAATATTGTATGGCCTTGTCGGCCAATGTGCAGTATATGAGTGGTTATTTTGGCCTTATAGGACTTTATGTCTTATATATAAGTTGGTATCACATATTGTATTCTACTTATCTCACGGCAGCCTTCCGGATCAATTATCTATGATAGTATGACATGAAAGGATACATTATCTTGGTACTCGACTGAGTAAGGTACCAGGTGCCCGTCGCAGCCCATCAGTTCGGGTCGTGATAATTGTTACTAACAGTGTATATATTTTCAGAAAAATAAGTAATTTGAATAATAATTTAAAAATACTTTACTACGTTATTGTTGATCAAGTAGCATAATAAGTTAATCAGAAAAGGGGAGGGCCAAAATTGGTCATCAACACCTATCCATTGCCACCAACTCTTCTTCATAAGATAGATTCTCATATAACTGTATTGCACTGAAGTCAAAACATGTAACTTATCTTCATGATACTTCCGAAGCATAGAAACATGAAAGACCGGATGAACTCCCGAATGACTAGAAGGAAAAACGAGTCTATAAACAACCTCAAATGCTCTCTCTAATACCTCAAATAGGCCAATAAACCTCGGTCTCAACTTACCCTTCTTTTCAAACCTCACCACGACTTTCATAGGCGAAACTCTAAGAAGAACCTTCTCACACTCCATGAAAGCCACACCACGAACCTTCCTATCAACACAACTCTTCTACTTGGACTGAGATGTGCATAGCCTCTCCAGATTCCACTTCACCTTCTCTAGAGCATCACGAAGCAAATCTGTTCCCAATAACCTAGCCTTATCAGCTTGAACCAACCAATCGGAGAACGACACCGCCTCCCATATAAGGCCTCATATGGAGTCATCTGGATATTGGATTGGTAGCTATTATTGTAGGTAAACTCTGCTAATGGTAGAAATTGATCCTATTGGCCTCCGAAATCAATAATGCATTCCCTCAACATATCCTGAAGGACCTGAATGGATCACTCGGACTGCCCCTACATCTGAGGGTGAAATACAGTACTCAAATCCACATAAATTCCCAACTCTCACTATACATATCTCCAATAATGTGATGTGATCTTTGTGCTGTCGTCAGAAATGATAAAGATAGGTACACCATGTAGGCGAATAATCTCTTTGATGTAGATCTGAGCGGACTTCTATAAAGTGTAGGAAATCATAACCATAATGAAATGTGCCAACTATCAACCGATCAACAATGACCCAACTGTCATCAAACTTCCTCAAGGTTCGTGGCTACCTTACTACAAAGTCCATAGTAATGCGCTCCCACTTCCACTTTGGTATATCAATGCTCTGAAGCAAGCCACATGGTTTTTTATGCTCATACTTGACTTGTTGGTAGTTCAAACACTATGAAATATGCCCAACAATGTCATTCTTCACCTCCTCAACCAAAAATGCTTCTTCAAAATACTATACATCTTCGTAGCACCTGGGAGAACAGATACTGCAAATTGTGAGCCTCTTCAAGAATACACTCTCTCAAGACATTGACATCAGGAACACAAACCTGGCCCAAAAGTTGCAATACACCATTATCACCAATAGTCACCTCCTTAGCACCACTCTACTGCATTTTGTCCTTAAGGACAAGTAAAACAAGCCTTAATGGGCTCAAACAAGGATGACTGTGAAACAACACATGTAAGGACTCTGCCCAGCTTAGAAATTTCAAATATCACCAATATATTGCCCAATTCCTGAACATCCATAGCTAAAGGCCTCTCCTCCGTTAGAATAAATGCCAAACTCCCCATGCTCTATGCCTTTCTACTCAAGCGGTCTGCTACCATATTAGCATTCCCCGGATGATGCAAAATAGTGATATCATAATGCTTCAACAACTCCAACCATCTCTGCAACCTCAAATTCAGATCCTTCTGTTTAAACAAATGCTGAAGGCTCCAGTAATTAGTATAAACCTCGTAAGACACAACATATAAGTAATGCTTCGAAATCTTGAGCGCATGCACAATCGCTGCTAACTCTAAATCATGAACCGAAAAATTCTTCTTACGAGGCTTTAACTAGCACGATTAATGGGTAGTCACCCTACCGTTTTGCATCAACATACACCTAACACCAATATGCGCCATATCATCATAGATCGTATACAACTCGGATCCTAAAGGCAATATAAAAACTGGAGTTGCAGTCAATGCAGTCTTGAGCTTTGGTAATCTCTCCTCACACTCGTCATACCATCTAAACGGAGTACCCTTCTAAGTCAACTTGGTCAATGGAGATACAATAGACAAGAATCTCTCCACAAAGCTGTGGTAGTACCAGCTGAACCCAGAAAACTCTTGATCTTCATGGCAGTAGAAGTCTAGGCCAACTTTAAATAGCCTCAATCTTCTTCAGATCCACCTTGATCCCATCGCTAGACACCACTTGAGCCAAGAATACCACTAAATCCAACCAGAACTTACACCAGGAGAATTTCACAAACAACTTCTTCTGTCTCAAAATCTGAAGCACAATCCTCAAATTTTGCTCCTGCTCCTCCCTAATATAGGAATATACCTAGATATCATTAATTAACACAATAAAAAGAGAATCCAAATAAGGTCGTAACACATTCTTCATAAAATATATCAACATTGAGCATTAGTCAAACCAAAAGACAACACCAAGAATTTATAATGCCTATAACAGGTCCTAAAAATCGTCTTAGAAATGTCTGAAGTCCTAATATTCAAAAGATGATACCCCGATCTTAGATCAATCTTCGGGAACACCATGAGCGAGGCAAAGGATACTTGTTCTTGATTTTAACCTTGTTCAACTTCCTGTAATTAGTACACATCATCATGGAACCATCCTTCTTATTCAGAAACAACACTGGTGCCCAAAGGAGAAACACTCGGCTTAATGAACCCCTTATCCAACAACTCCTACAATTGCTCCTTTAACTCAACTTGATCCATATGATACAATGGAATAGATATAGGTTGGGTGCCCAATGCCAAATCAATACCAAAATAAATATCCATATTAGGTGACATGGCCAGTAGGTTTGCTGGGAATACATCTGGAAATTGTCTCACTACGGGGACTAGATCAGTCATAGGAGTATCAGCACTGACATCTCTAACAAAGGCTAAGTACGTCAAACATCCTTATCATCTATCGTTGAGCCTTCAGAAAAGAAATTACTCTACTAGGAATGTGTCCCAAAGAACCCTTCCATTCCAACTATGGCGACCCAGGCATAGCCAATGTTACGGTTTTAGCATGATAATCAAGAATAGCATGCTATGAAGATAGTTAATCCATACCCAAAATCACATCAAAATCCACCATATTAAACAACAAAAGATCAACCCTAGTCTTATAGCCCATAATAGTAACCACACAAGAACATTAGACATGATCCACAAGAATTGAATCCCAAACAGGTGTAGATGCATAAACAAGAATATCCAAAGAAGCACGAAGCATATCCAAATACGATGCAAAAAAGGATGACACATACGAATAAGTAGAACTCGGATCAAATAATATTGAAGCATCTCTATGACAGACAAAAACAATACCTATAATGACTGCATCTAATGTGACCGCCTCAGGCCTACCATAGAAAGCATAACAACAGGTTTGGCCTCCACCTTTAGGATAATTGCTAGCAGTCTGTCCCCCACCTCTAGCTCGATGTGTAGGTGGTGTAGCATATGGAAAGGGAATCATAGCATTGGTACCTTGCTGAGATACACTCACTCGAAGCTAGGGACAATCCCGCATCATATACTCCAAATCTTCACACTTAAAGTAAGCTCTCTACGAATTTGGCTGCTAGGATTTTGAGTTTTTCTTGGATGACTAGAATAACCACTATAAGAACTATATGCAGAAGGTGTATTGAAGGATAGCTGCCCTGGATGAGTGCTTTGGAATCCCTGGGTAGATTGAGCACCACGTGAAACCTGTATTGTTGACTGAACTAGTCGGCTAAAATGACCTCGACTATGTTGACCCTTTCCCTTAGAGTAGGCACCACTAAATCCTCCAAAACCACCAAGTTTCTTGGCCTTCTCCATATCCTCCCTCTCCTATTTATAGATATGATGCAACCTCCTAGCAATCTCCACAACCTGATGAAAGGTAGTCTTAGTATCCATCTTCCATACTATCCAATAAGAGCTACATAGCATGAAAAGTCTATAAACCTCATAGCATACATGGTCACAGTCATACCCTCCAAGCGTAGATGATCAAACTCACTATGCAACTCATACCTGCAAGTCTATGGAGTAAAATCCTAAAAATATAGATTTGAGAACTTAGGCTATATGAGTAGTGTTGTGCCAGCTGGCCTACTCAACTTATAAGTCTGCCACTATTTGAATGCCATCCCCTACAACTAGAAGGTAGTAAAGTCAACCCTATTCTCCTCTACTACACCAAAAGTGCGCAAAATATGATGATATTGATCAAAGAAGCCCCATGCATCCTTAGTAGGCTCTAAATAAAAGTGGTGGGGAAGAAGTCTCTGAAACCTCTCCATCCTCTTCTTCTCCTGAGTAATCAAGGATAGCCTAATCACAGGTTGAACTGTGATGACGGGATGTACCAGCTGAACCCTCAGGGTCTAATAACCATGAGCTAGCTACTCTAGTGCAGATGTAGTGGGAGTTTGGGCTCATTCCCAGCCTATTAAGTAGTAGTGCAACCAAAATCAAACCCGCCCGAGTCAAGCTCTCAAATATACTCAGTATATGAGCCTAGGTCTCCTAGATTCCAAGTAGGAATAGGTCCCTAAGCTACTTGAGCAGGTCCAACCTACTCAATATTTTCAAGCATCTGCTCCTCGACTGAAGCTATTGGTGGCTCCACAATGGCTACTCAAGCAGGACCCCTAGCTATAGCGCGTGCCCTACATCGACTTCTACCCCGGCCTCGGCCTCTGTGGTTTTGGAACGAGGCATTGGTTCCTCCTCAGCTGCTCTAGAAGAATGTGTCCTCTCCATTTTGAGAGAATAAAAGAGTAAAGGTTCAAACTTCGGGATAAACAAATCCGCACGATAAAGATTGAAAGAAAGTGAAATTTTCCTAATAATATGGTAGCCTCTCGAAGATAAGTACAAGCGTTTCTGTATCGATCTGCAAGGCTCTACTAGAATTGCTCATGACCTGTAGAAACTATGAATTTAGAGCTCTAATACCAACTTGTCACGACCCAAAATCTAATCGAAGGTCATGATGGCACCTAACCTCCAAGACTATGTAAGCCAACATGCAATAAGGATTCAAAAAAACAAAACAAGACATAATATATCTAAAATAACATAAATAGCAAAGCAACACTCCAACAATAGCCAATATAGTGACACATAATAAAAAATTCTTAAATTTATGTGGTATAAAGTCATGAGCTCTAAAATTGAGTACAAGATGACGCTTAATAGTACAATACTATCTGAATGTATAAGAACGATATGAAGATAAGGGAAAGGGACTCCAAGGTTCCGCAGAGATCATGCAGCACAACCTTGAATCCTCTCTAACAATAAATATTGTCACCCCTGAGATTCGTTGACCGGATTTGCACAGAAATGTGCACAAACATAGTATAAGTATGGGACAACCTGTACTCAATAAGTATTAAGATCAACTTTGGTGAAGTAGTGACGCGGGTTTAAGTCATATTATACTCACTAATCAAAGAACCTGTGCAATTATAACACTCACAGTAAGAATATTACAAGATACAATATCATCAACTATCAAATCTAGAGATATCGCCTCAATGTAGATAAAGCAATCATGTTAGAATTCAACATAGAAGCATATGAAATGCATAATAAGGCGTAAAGGATTCACTTTCATGGCAAAGCTTCCGCCCTTACGCTCAACTCCTCATCATTGAATTTAATATTAGAATCCATCAACATCATTCAATTTACCACAATTCGTGTGTATGCCATCAAAACATAAGATGACGACCCTAGGGGGATGGACCCAAATTAATGCGTTGTATAATATACTTGTGCAAAACACAATATCATCATAACTACATGGCAAAGATCTGATGAAAGGTAGTCTCAGTATCCATCTCCCATACTATCCCAGAAGAGCTACATAGCATGAAAAGTCTATAAACCTCATAGCATACAGGGTCACAGTCATACCCTTCAGGCATAGATGCTCAAACTCACTATGCAACTCGTACCTACAAGTCTATGGAGTGAACTCCTAAAAATATAGATTTGAGAACTTAGACTATGTGAGTGGTGTTACACCAGCTGGCCTACTCGACTTATACGTCTGCCACTATTTGAATGCCAGCCCCCACAACTAGAAGGTAGTAAAGTCAACCCCGTTCTCCTCCACTAGACCAAAAGTTCACAGAATATGATGACATTGATCAAAAAAGCCCTATGCATCCTCAGTATGCTCTCCACTAAAGTGGTGGGGAAGAAGTCTTTGAAACCTCTCCATCCTCTTCTTCTCCTCAGAAATCAAGTATAGCCTAATCACAGGTTGAACTATGATGACTGGATGTACCGGCTAAACCCTCAGAGTCTAATAACCATGAGCTAGCTACTCTGGTGCAAATGTAGTGGGAGTTTGGGCTCATCCCCAGCTTATTAAGTAGTAGTGCAACCAGAATCAAACCCGCCTGAGTCAAGCTCTCAAATATACTCAGTATATGAGCCCATGTCTCCTGGAGTCCATATGGAGCAATAGGTCCCTAAGCTGCCTGAGCAGGTCCAACCTACTCAATAAGATCAAGCATTTGCTCCCCGACTGGAGATATTGGTGGCTCCACAATGGCTACTCAAGCTGGACCCCTAGCTATAGCGCGTGCCCCACCTCGACTTCTACCCCGGCCCCAGCCTCCGTAGTTTTAAAACGAGGCATTGGTTCCTGCTCAACTGCGCTAGAAGAACGTGTCCTCGCCATTTTTGAGAGAATAAAGGAGTAAAGGTTCAAACTTCGGGATAAACAAATTCACACGATAATGATTGAAAGAAAGTGAAATTTTCCTAACAATATTGTAGCCTCTCGAAGATAAGTATAGACGTCTCTGTATCAATCCGCAAGACTCTACTAGAATTGCTCATGTCCCGTTGAAACTATGAATTTAGAGTCTAATACCAACTTGTCACGACCCAAAATATAATCGAAGGTCATGATCGCACCTAACCTCCAAGACTTTGTAAGCCAACATGCAATAAGGATTCTAAAAAATAAAACAAGACATAATATATCTAAAATAACATAAATAGCGAAAAAACACTCCAAAAATAGCCAATATAGTGACACATAATACAAAATTCTTAAATTTATGTAGTATAGACTCATGAGCTCTAAAATTGAGTACAAGATGATGCTTAATAGTACAATACTATCTGAATGTATAAGAACAGTACGAAGATTAGGGAAAAGGAATCGAAGGTTCCGTGGAGATCATGAAACACTACCTTAAATCCTCTCTAACAGCAAATAATGTCACTCCTGAGATTCGTTGACCAGATTTGCACAAAAATGTGCACAAACATAGTATAAGTATAGGACAACGTGAACTCAATAAGTATTAAGATCAACCTTGGCGATGTAGTGATGAAATTTAAGTCATATTATACTCACTAATCAATGACCTTGTGCAGTTATTATACCCACAGTAAGAATATTACAAGATACAACATCATCAACTATCAAATCTAGAGATATCACCTAAATGTAGATAAAGTAATCATGTTAGAATTCAACATAGAAGCATATAAAATGCGTAATAAGGCACAAAGGATTCACTTTCATGGAAAAGCTTCCACCCTTACGCTCAACTCCTCATCATCGAATTTTATATTAGAATCCATAAACATCATTTAATTTACCATTGTATGCGGCGAAATAGGAGGATCCAATTTCTCGTCATTAAGGCATTCCAGGAAATCATCTCGAGACCTCGAGGCTGTGAGGCTGTGGTCAAACTCCCTCCATCGAGGTTCGTTGACGCCCGACCTAACATTAATGTTGGCCGCGGTCATGATGGGAATGGGGAGTTCCCAAGGCATGCAACTAGTACTGGCAGAGCCTGGTGCGATCTAGTTTTCCCATCCCCCTATTTTTGTAATTAATGATTTTGTACTATGTTGGGATTCTCCTCCTATATAAAGGGGTCTTTGACATTTTGTAAAGGTTCTGTTGCTTCAATTACTCCACACGAAATATACCAGAACATTCTATTCGCTCCCTAACATATTCTCTTGATATTATTGCTTTCATTTATTATCTTCATAGTTGTTCATCTTTTATTGCTTATCATTGGACATAAAGAGCCTCCCTTAATTATCTTGTAACTATTAGCCCTACCCCAATCACCTACGATAGCTCGAGCCCGAGCCCTGGAATCAACCTCGAGGCCCCAAATCGATAAGCTCGAGGCCCCAAGTAATTGGCATATTGGTTTGATTGTCGCTCTCCCCTTAGCTTTATTTCATCTCTAAATCTCATACACTTAGCATCAACTGATTAACAAACTAGCATAAAAATAGATCACGTATTTTTAGAGTCCCATCAACAAATTTAATTGTTATTATCATTTTCACGGTAAACAGTTTGACGCCCACCGTGGGGCTAAAAATAATAGTGATTATTTTCTTGCTGGTTTCGTCACATAACGCACGTTATCTTTCATGCTTTTTCTTGTCCAAGATCTTTGATTTCAGGTTAAAATGTCTAACTCGGTAAATGGAGGCAAAAACAACAATCCCGAGGACCACGGATAAAATGGTGTATATGTCTCAGGTATTGGTGTGCCACCACAAAACCCTGGGAATGCGCCAGAACCGATCCCTGTGGACGCGGTCTCATACGATGCCCAATGGGTCGATATAAGCTCGCATACCGCCAGGAGTGTGCATCAAGGAGATCCACAAGAAGCTCAGAAAACCCCAACTAGGGAAGAACACGAGGTTACCCTTCATGTTATTTTTGAAATGTTGCAGGCACAACAACTAGCTATTACTCAGTTGAAAAGTCACCAGAAGACTCCTAGCATGGTAGCACAGGGGACAGCTCCCCCAGCCAAACAGGTACCAGAGAGATAGAGCAATAACGGGTTGATAGCCGACCTTGTTATTGTAAAAATGCTCGAGGACCTCACCAAAAGGATTGAATCGAGCGAGAAGAAATTGGAAGTTTGATCGAGCAATACCAGAGAGTGCACCTTTTTACGCATGCAATAAATAAGAAGAAATTTGATGTTTTGTTTCTTCTGTACCTTTTTCTTTGTTATTGCTTTCAACCAGGTGAGCTGGTTTTGATGTTTGGTGGGATCCTCATAGTTCCGGAAGCTATTGGGCAGATCGGGGGCTCATAAGCATGATTTTTGATGTGAGCAGGTGTCGGGGCCTCCGTACTTGGCCCGACTGTTTAGGCTTGGTCTCCGAGTCAGGCTCCGACCCGATCCTTCTTGTTTTTTGATTTTTGTGCATGTGCGGGTAGGTACCATTCATTTTGATCTCTTGCCATTGTCCATTCGCCGCTCCAATTGTTGGTTGGGTCTAGTCTCTGAGTCGCATTGTGACTAGCGCTTCCATCGACCCTCAAGCTATCTTCTACCTGTATGGGAAAATGATGACGGATCTTTGTGCTTTGGGTCGAAGTGACCTCCCGGGTGCGTGGCCTAAAAATTTAATCGACTGACGACGGTATCTTTCGAGCCGTGCCCTTAGGCATCCTGCAGTTCAACTATTTTGGGTCCAGTCTTCGAGTCGCATTGCGATTCGAGTTATAATTGACCCTTAAGTTTCCCTAATTCCCCAGCTAGAGATAGTGGCATTTATGCTGCGCCCTTAGGCATATTGCAATTTTCGGTTCTAGTCTCCGAGTCGCAACGCGACTCGAGCTGTAATCGACCCTTAAATTTCCTTGAGTTTCTGGCAGGCGATAGTGGCACTTACACCATTTAGTCATTGAGACCTTTTAGTATGGCCTAGAGGCTTGCATATTTAACTATTTTGGATCCAGTCTCCAAATCGGGTTACGATTCGAGCTCATTTTAATCATCAAGTTGTCAATTTTCAAGCTGGCGACAATGGCTCTTACGCTGTTTGATCGTAGAGACCTTTCAATATGAGTCCCGTAGGCTTGCTTAGCTGGCGACAATGGCTCTTACGCTATTTTTTGCCGTGGGCTTTTTGTAGGCTTTGTTTCCGCTCGTTGAGGTCTTTTTTATAGTATTTTTTCCTGACCTGGTTCTAGAGGAACCTCGATTTCAAGTCGTTGTCGGCGATGTTTTAAGCACCTCGTAAGGTTCATAGCTCGTAGGTTTAGTAGATCGACACTCTTGTGATTTGGAGCCGACATTGTCAGAGCTCATTTTTGCCTGTTGAGGGAAGCCTATTTTAACCGGTTCTTTTCGAAGTATATTCGGAGTAGTGGCTTGTGATTTTTTAGCGATAGTCGAGCGTCCCCGAGTTGCGTTATTTTGACTATATCAGCCATTTTGACCATAGTCATATGCGTTTTGCCGTAGCCATTTTTGATCCCTAGTGATAGTTTAGGCGTCTACATCGAGGGTATGCCCTTTAGGGATTCTTACAAATGCAATACATAGCCTAAACTTCGGGATTTTCATGCCTGTTGAGGTCTTATAGTTTGTCATACTTGTTGAGGTCTTACAGTTTGCCATGCCTATTGAGGTCTTACAATTTGTCATGCCTATTGAGGTCTTATAGCTCGTAGAATAGATATGGTTATGCCGAGTCTGCCCGCAAGGGTCTTACAGTTTCGGATTTTCCAGTGCATGGCGATTGGTGACAGTTTTTGAGTTATCGATGTTGTTTAAGTTTGAAGACCGCTTCTCGTGAACTCGAGTTGCATTGTGAGGGCTTTGTAATTCCGGGGTTCCGACCCTGGGGTTGTGTGGGCGCTACACCATTTAAGTCTCCGAGTGTCTCGGGACGTATTTGGTGGAGAGGTTTTTGTCGAGAGTATACTGCCACTTTCCCTTTTTGGAGAATGAGATGTTGGAAGATATTCTTTGATCCATTGGCGCAATACATGTGTTGTTGTGCTGAGTCGACCTATTTTTGGTCGAGTGTGGTTGCTTCAGTGATTTTCATGTTGCCTTACTCCGAGAAGGAGCCTTTCTCCTTTTTCATGGGAGAAAATGGGTATTTTTTGATTGCCTGAAAAAATAATACATGCTTCCGCTTTGGCGGGATCTGATTACATCGACCGTTTGGCCTTATACATCATCTCCCATAGGAACCCTTGCTTGGCGCCTTCGAATCGGGCGACTTCCAGGGGGAATGCCCCTCGCCGCTTCAAAGTTGGCCGTAAGGGCAACTTCGAGCAATTCTATGGATTTTCCCCTTTAAGTAGCTTCGCAGCCATTGCCTCATTAAAAACCTTGCCGGTAAAAACCCTTCTTTTTTGGGATAAAAAACTCGGTCGAAGGAAAAGAGTTCAACGGGCGCGCTTTTGGGGGCCTCGAGGTCTCTTGATAGTGTTAGTGTCCTGGTATCTCCGGTTGAGTGTCTGCATGAGGGTTAGTTCTTAATCCGAACACGCGAGGGCGGACACGCGATGCAGATTTCTATTTTATGGTGTCAAACCCGACCGGGGTTGAGACTTGATTCTCCTCTTGGCTTTTTCGGGAGCAGAGGTACGGGCTCTGGTAACACATCGTGTATTGCGAACATTTCCTTTGCTGCGTGTTGTTCCCCATAGACGGTTTTGATCCCATCCGTTATCGGGAATTTTATCATCTGGTGGAGAGTGGATGGTACTGCTCTCATACAGTGTATCCACGGTCACCCAAACAAGGCATTATACCTCATATCTCCCTTAATGACATGGAATTTGGTGTCTTGGGTTGTGCTGACCACGGTAATTGGATGGATGATTTCTCCTTTGGTTGTTTCGCTCGCCATGTTGAATCTATTAAGGACCCGAGTGGCGGGCATGATCCGTTCAGTTAGTCTGAGCTGTTCTGCCACCCTTGACCTGATAATATTAGCCGAGCTACCTAGATTCACGAGTACATGTTTTATCTGAAAATAATTCACAAGAAAGGAGATTACCAGGGCGTCATTGTGGGGTTGAGACAGAGCCTCGGTATCTTCTTCACTGAATGTGAGGGCATCTTCGGGGATATATCCCCGAGTCCATTTTTCCCTGGTGATGGATATTTTTGTTTTCCTCATCATGGATTCCTGCGGGGCATCGGCGCCCCCTATGATCATGTGGATGATGTGTTGCGGCTTGTTTGCGTCATTTTTCTTGGTTGCTTCCCTGTCCCGAAACTAATTTTTGGCCCGATCGCTAAGGAATTCCCGAAGGTGGCCTTTGTTGAGTATCCGGGCCACTTCTTCTCGCAGTTGATGGCAATCCTCGGTCTTGTGACCGTGTGTGTTGTGGAACTCACACAATAAGTTGTAATTTCTCTGCGAAGGGTTCGACTTTATCGGTTTGGGTCACTTGGCGTGCCTAATTTTGCCGATAGCAAATACGATGTCTGATATGTCGACGCTGAAGTTGTATTCCGATAAGTAGGGTACGTTCATCGGCTCTATGTTTCGATCGAACCTAGTTCTGTTGACAAGCCCCCAAGGGTCATCTCCTCTATCTATCCTTCAATCATTGCGGGGTAGGTTGCACCTCGAGGCGTTCCTTTTGTCTTCAAGGTATGGTTGGTACCTTTCTTTGTTTGGTTTCATCTCTTTTGCTAGAAGTCCGTTTGGGTATACTGAGCCCGAAGGGGCTCCCAGCTGGTCATCCTCGGCCCTGATCTTTTACTGGTATCGGTTGTGAACGTCCGACCAGGTCACGACCGAGTATTCGATTAGATTTTGTTTTAGCTGTTTTGAAGCCATCGAGCTTCATTCATTCAGGCCTTGGGTGAAGGCCTGCACCGCTCAGTCATCGGTGACTGGTGGCAGCTCCATTCGTTCCAAATGGAAGCGGGATACGAACTCCTACAACATCTCGTTCTCTCTCTGCTTGATTTTGAAAACCTCAGATTTCCTCATTGCTACCTTGATAGCTCCGGAATGTGCTTTTACGAAGGAGTCTGCTAGCATGGTGAACGAATCTATGCAGTTGGGATCCAAGTTGTGGTACCACATCATGGCCCCCTTTGAAAGCATTTCTCCGAATTTTTTCAGCAACACAGACTCGATCTCGTCATTTTTCATGTCGTTGCCTTTTTACTACGTAGGTGTATGCAGTGACGTGTTCGTTAGGGTCGGAGGTGCCATTGTACTTTGGGATTTCCGGCATTCTAAAATTTTTCGGGATGGGCTTCGGGGCCGCTTCCTCGGGGAATGGCCTTTGAATGATCTTCTTTGAATCCAAACTTTTGAGGACTGGGGGCGCTCCTGGGATCTGATCGACCCTAGAGTTGTAGGTCTCGACTTTTTTATCGATGCTTGCAATCATTTTCTCACCTGATTCGATCCTTTTGGTGAGGTCCTCAAGCATTTTTACGATGGCAGGATCAACCATTGATCCGTTGTTGCTTGACCTTTCGAGTACTCGCTTGGCGGGAGGAACCATCTCCGGTGCCGCTATGCCGGGGGTTCTCGGGTGGCTTTGTAGCTGAGCGATGGCCAGTTGTTGTGCCTGTAACATCTCAAAAATAACATGAAGACTAACTTCCTATTCTTCCCAAGTTGGGGTTTTTTGTGCTTCCTGTTGGTCGTTGTGCCATACGCTCCTGTCGGTGTGGGAAGTTTCATTGACTTGTTGTGCGTCCTGTGAATCTGCGTCCGCTAGGATTGGTCTGAGAGCGATATCAGGATTCCGCGGAGGTGCTCCAGCATCCGGGATAGCCATTCCATTTTCCCCGTGATTTTCTAGGTTGTCGTTCTCAACTCCGTTTTACTGAGCCAAACATTTTGGCCTGAAATCAAAGGATCTTGGACAAGAAAAAATGTGAAAGATAATGTGTGTTTGTGTGATGAAACCAGCAAGAAAATAATCACTATTATTTTTAGCCCCATGGTGGGCGCCAAACTGTTTACCGTGAAAATGGTAACAACAATTAAATTTGTAAATGGGATTCTAAAAATACGTGATCTATTCCTGAGCTAGTTGTTAAAGCAGTTAATGCTAAGAACGTGAAGTGTAATGATAAAATGCGAGCTAGAACAAGGCAGAAATCAAACCAAAGGGGCATGTTGCCTGAATGCGGAGATGGTCGATGGGACCTCGGGGCCGACGTTGGTATCGATCTCGAACTATCAGGGATAGTCGGGGATGGGATAACAGTTAAAGGTATAATAAGATAGGGCTCTTTCGGCCAATATTAAGCTATAGAATGAGGAATAAGTTAATAGGCAATGAATACAGGGGCAGCCTCGGGCCAATACCATGTGATAAGAAGAATGACCGAAGATAAATGACTTTGAGCCAAGGGGAATAAGCAATTTAGAGAAGAGAGAGAGAGAGAGAGAGAAGATATTATTGCACTTGAGTAGGATAATTGGAGCACTGCCTTACAAGGTGTTGGTGACCCCTCTTTTATAGAAAGGGGACGCCCAAACTTAGTACAAAAATACTTGATATGATAAAAAAGAATGAGATGTGACATCCCGTTAGTTTTGCATCGCATGAGGGCTGGCATCGAGCCGCTTGAATATATTTGATCGACCTCGAGTGCATTCCTCAGTGAATTCCTGCGTTCGTCGGGGCCTCAGCCGATGTTTATTCTTGGTAGGGCATCGACAGGTTTCAAGGGAAGCGACCGACCCGAGATTTCGTGATTCCGGGGTCACTTCTCCAAAGCATTACGTTGGGGGGGGGGGAATCGGTTCCCCGGTTTTCACAGCACATAGATCGGTAGCCGCCTTACCTTTCCTCTTCTTTCCCTTGACGGGCTCCGAAGACTCCATCTTGCCACCAGGGGGCGGCCTCATCAGCATGTTCTTGGCAAGGCCTGCACGAGCGCAATAACCATAATTTGTACTGATACGGGGAGAAATGTAAATATAAGACATAGGTGATAAGGAAGCTCTACCATGATTCTTGGCCACCCATCGCTCCTTTGCCAGGTCGGACCAAGACCGATCAAGATACGGGAATGTGGTGTCCAACTGTTTGATCCGCCCCGACAGATCCGAAACCGCTTGGGTACCAAGCGGCGGATGCATGAAAATCAAAGTGGTCATTATTCCGGAAGAAAGGAAAGAAAATCACAAAACGTGACTAAGGAAAAAATGCTTACGTTGTGTGTTCCACTTCTCTGGGAAAGGCACCCTCCCGGCCGGGATGATGTCTGAGGTCCTCACCCGGACGAACCTACTCATCCACCCTCGATCCTTCACCTCGTCGGTGCTCGAGAAAAATGACTTTTTTGGATCGGTGGTCAAGCCTGATCAAACCTCGATAAAATCAAGGGTTGTACAACCTAATCAAATAGTTGAGGGTAAAGATCTCGCCTGTAACCCCTTCTGTGAAATGACGGAGCATCAAGACCATCCTCCATAAGGAAGGATAGATTTGACTGAGCGTCACTTGATATTTGTCATAAAAATCAAGGATAATCGGATCTATCTCTAGGGAAGAGGTTTCAAAGGAATCGGCAGGACCCAAAGTGAACGGGTAAGTGTACACATGAAGGAAGCCGGCCTTGTGATCCGTTATATTTTTGTAAGCACGTGATTTTTTCCCTATATGAGAATTACTCCCAAAAATTCAAAAATAAAATGATTTTCCTTGGTGTGCAATTTTGTGATATTTTGTGATATTTTTGAATAATTATTTGTATTTGTCTGTGCATATTTATTTGTTAAATTAATAAAAAATACAAAATATGTCGCATTTTGCATGTAGGATTTAATTCTACAATTGTTAGTAATTAAGTTTGTTTTACAAAAATTAAAAATTACAAAAATAGGCATCTTTTGCATTTTTAGCATTTAATGTCCAAATATACAATTTTATGCTTAATTATTACTTAATTGTGCGTTAATTGTTATTGGGAGTTAATTTGCGCTTTTATAACTTAACTTAGTTCTTAATAATAATTTAAGTATTTTTATAATTTAGTTCTAGAAAAAATAAAAGAAGAAAAGAGCAAAAATATAAAGAAAAATTGGATTGGGCCATTTCTTCAAATTTCAACCCCAAGCCCAAACAATTGTCCAATCTTCCCCACGACCCGGTCCATTTCAAACCGGGTCGACCCGGTCCATAACCCAACACCCTATTATATTTCCTTTCAAAAAAAAAAAAAAAAAAAAAAACTGAAAAAGCCCTATAAGTCATCCGCCACCCCCCCCCCTCATTTTCCTTCTTCTTCCTCAAGCTCCCCTCCTTAGCATCAATGGCTGCCCTTCACACTCACCATGGACAACTAGCCACCCTCACTCACCTCTCAATACCCAACAACCACCCTTCAACTCCTCCTCTCACCGGACCATCCTTGAACCAACCCAAGACCACCATCACCCAACCTATTGCTTCATCTTCTCGCAACCAAGCGACCACTGGATCAGCCTCACGTCTACCCGACCACGTCGCAACGTCGTCTTCTTCAGTAGCCCAGCTCGACCATCATTTTCTCGAACACCTTCGAGACCCTAGAACCTCACCCTTCTACTACGATCCAGCCAGGACGTCGAACAGCAGCTCCCAAACCAAAAACGTCGTCCAGTTCGAGCCCAGTTGTTGCGTCTTCACGTTGAACAGCAACAGCAAAGAAACCCAGTTGCTGCATCTTCACGTTCATCCGCGTCATCGTTACGTCCAAACGACCAGACGCTCCTGCTTCTGCTTGCCGCGCACATGGATGTTGTTGTTGCTACTTCAACCTTTGCCACGGCCAGCTGCTTCTGCTTCACGTGCTGCTTCTACTGTTGCTTCATCTTCTTCGTCACAGTTCGAGGGTCTTTAGTTGAGTCGAGGTCCGGTACGTCGAGTTTTCTGTTCGAGTTTTGGTTGGGGGTCGTCAAAACAGTCCCTACATAGTCCGAGGTCGTCGTTGGTTAGTCGTTGTTCTTCGTTTCGATCCGGTTAGTAGATTTTGAGTTTTATTTTTTTTTCCGTATTTTGTTTTGATATTTCTCGAATCTAAAATCGGTAGATGTTTGACTTTTGTTTTGTTCATGTTCATTGTTTTGTTAATTTTTTAGTTGTTCATGTGAAATTGTTAGTTTAATATTTGTTAGATTCAAATTGAAATTTAATTAATTATTTCTTCAATTTGTTTCATGTATTTTATGTATTTTTCAGAAATTGTTAATATTGTTAGATTCAAGTTTAAGCTCATAATTGGTTCTTGTTCGATCTTGTTATTTGTCTAAAAAAGAATTTAGTTGTAGTCGGGGAGTATGTTGGTTTAATCATGTGAATCTGTCATGTTTTGTTGTTTCAAAATAGATTTAATTCATGTTCATCTTTGTTTGAAGTTCGTTTTTAATTCAATGATTTAATGTGAAGTTATGTTTTAATTTTTTTTGGAATCATGTATCTTTATTATAATTTTGTTGAATTTAATTTTAAAAGATCAATTGATTATTTGAAGTTTAGTGATTTGAATAAGTTTATTTGTTTTGTTTAAGCTTAATACAAGTTTAATTCGAATTTGACTAAAACTTGCTTGTTATTGTTGTTGAATCTTTTCATTTATGTTCATACTTTGTTTAATTGTTCTTGAATCCGAAATTAGTATAAGTTTGATTTTTCTTGTTTATTGTTCATCATTTATGATTATTTCTTTAGTTTGTCTCATAATCATGTTTAAGTTTAATATAGGAATTGTTGGTTGTAATATTGTTAGAGTTGATTTTAAGTTCAAATGATTATTGAATTTAGAAATCTGAATGTACTTGTTTGTTGTTGTTGTTGTTGAATCTGAAAGTAGATTTGTTTGTTGCTAAAAATATTGTTCAATCAAAATTTTAGTTGTTCTTTGTTGTTCGATTTGTGTTCATGTGATATTGTTGTTGAATTGGTTTAGAAATCATGTTCATGTGATTTGTTGTTTGAACATTGTTAGAAATTGGTCATATTCGCTATATTTTGGTTGAAATTGATTAAGTGAAGTGTTTATAGCTGATGGGGGTAGGTTGGTAATTTGCAGTACGTTCAGGGGTAGTTTGGTAATTTCAGTAAGGGCAGAGGGGTATTTTGGAATTTAATTTCTGAATAATTATTTATTTTGAATGTTCTTTCCATTAAAATTAAGATAATATTAAAGTAATTAAGCATGGGGGACAAAATGTAATGGGGTGGGTTTTGATATAATTGTTTAATTTAATGGGGGACAAGACAAAATGTTGTGGAGGAGAATATGGTAAATGTTTAGGCATGGGGAACAAAATATAATGGGGTGGGGTTGATATATTTATTTAATGTAATGGGGATGAGTGGGAGGAATAATGGGTTTTGGTAGGAAAAAGTATTGATTTATTAGTTAATTAAAGGGTTTGGGAATGTGTTATAAAGAGGAAGTCTTGAAGAAGATAAGAGAGAAAAATAAGAATAAGAACAGAATAAGAGAGAGAGAGAATAGAGAAGAACAAAAGAAAAATAAGAATAAGAACAGAATAAGAGAGAGAGAGAATAGAGAAGAACAAAAGAAAAACACGTACAGATAGAGAGAGAGAGAGAAAAAGGGCTGAATATTTAAGAGAGAGAAAAATTCCGAAAAATATTAAAGCTTTCAAATAAAAAAACTAAAAAAAATCTTCTTCTTTCTTTCATTGTTTGAAATCAGCATTAACTGTTGTTGTTTCATCAAAGCTTGAAGCTTTTGTTTTTGGGATTACTGCTCCACTGGTTTGCAAACTCTGTTCCTGGGTTGTTACTGTTGCTGGATTGTTGTTGTTGTGCTGTATTGTTATTACTGCTGTTGATTCTCATCTTCATTTTCTTTTGCTTCCAATATCAGGTACACAACTGACACGCTGATTATTGTAAACTGAAACATGTAGCATGAATACGAAAATGAAGAGTTGAAGTTTCAGATTTATTTTAATTATATTCAAAATTTTATTTGTATATATAAATTGTTTAGCTTACTCTAATCAGAATCATGTAGCTGTTTAATATATATAGTGAAACATCGGATGATAGCTTAACGGACGAACTATCTATATATTGCCTAAAAATAAATAAATGGTGTAGTAACTTCGTCTAGTTAATTCGCTATTGTTGGATGATTACCATGTCTCAAAAAGCACGTTAGTTCATCAAGCGAATAGACCATTTTGGAACTTGGAGGAATGTTGTTTAATTAAATATTATTGGTTAATTTCAGCATGTAAATAAATTAAGACATTTTTTTATTTTATTTTTGTAGAGACAAATTTAATAGAGAATAATGTAGGCATTTTAGGATTGTCTTTTAAAAATAAATGAGACGAGCCTCGCCGAATAAAAATACAAAATTGTGGGGCCCTCGATAAATGTTTAATTAAATTAATTAGACTTTGGGATGAGCCGTTTAGCAAAATTCCACGGCCTTACCCAGAAATAATAATACGTTAATTGCTTTAGGCGCACATTTTAATAAGCTTACCTTCTTAAACTCGGGTGTGCATTTCATGCGACCCAAATCCAAATCCCAAAACATTGAATAAAAATGTATTTCGGATTGCGGGTGCATTTCATGTGACGTAATCCAAAGACATGTTTTAAACAATGTTCACATCCTTTTAAAATAATAATAATAAAGCGGTAAAAAGTTAAAATTGGCACATAAGTTCATATTTGTATTAAAATCAGATAAATAAGCTGAAAATGACAGTTGAGCGACCGTGCTAGAACAACGGAATTCGGGAATGCCTAACACCTTCTCCCGGGTTAACAGAATTCCTTATCCGGATTTCTGGTACGCAGACTATAATATGGAGTCATTCTTTTCCACGATTCGGGATTAAAATTGGTGACTTGGGACACCCTAAATCTCACAAGTGGCGACTCTGAAATAAATAAATAAATCCCTTTTCGATTGTCCTTTAATTGGAAAAAACTCCTTGTACCCCCGCGGGGGCGGAAAAAGGAGGTGTGACAGCTCTGGCGACTCTGCTGGGGACTTAAACCCAGAACCACTGGTTCAGGGTTAGAAATTCGAGCTTAGATAAATTGTTATATTTGGCTTTATCTGATTTTTACATGTTTGAGTCTAATGTGCTAAATGTTGCTTTTACCGCTTTGATATTATTTGACTGTATATATAAACTGTGCCGAACCCTTCTCTCTTCACCTCCGGGGATGTGCTTACTGGTTGACACTCCCTATTCTGTTAGTGTCATACCTTGAAATAAGAAAGAGGCTAGGATAAGTTACTAAGCCGGATGGCCTTTTGGTTCCCGGAAAGTTGCTCCCTCCTCGACTCGAGTTGTCCGCTCGGGTACACTGTCTAGAACACCGACCCAGGTTTTGAACATAGAATAACGTGACTTCATGCCGGATCCCTAGTAGGAACGCTTATTTGCATCACGTTGCATTTGACTTAAGGGACTCAACACAGGGGTTGGGTCCGTCTAGGACTAGCAACCTGATATGAAAAGACCATCCTGATGCATCCTACTTGCTATGTACATATATTTGTTTTGAACCTGCATGTTGACCGGTTTCTGAATCTCGGGAATGTTGAAAAAAAAAGAGAAAAGAGAAAACAAAAAGAGAAATAACAGTTAAGGCGTTAATTGATTATTTTAGAAAATGAAAAAAATAGGAAAAATAAAAGTCTTTTATTTTTGGAAAGTTGTTTGTTGAAAAAGAAAATGAAAAAGAGTCTTTATTTTAGTTTGGAAAAATAGGTTGTTTTATTTTTGTTGAAAATGAAAAATAAGAGTCGTTATTTTTTCTTGTTTTCAAAAAATAGAAAAGGAAAATGGTTTGTCTTGCAATGAAAAATGAAAATCAAAAAGAGACTTGTTTTAAAATGGTTTGGTTAATTTGCCCGAACTACACGGGTTTGACTCTCACCGGATGTGAGATACGTAGGCAACCCTCATCGGGTCCAACCTCACCTTTTGCTAAATTAGCCAAAACAAACAAATAAATAATAATGATAAAAAAAAATATGTCAAAATTTTAATTTTGTCATAAATAAGTCGGGTGATGTTGTTTTGTCAAAAATAGTCGAATGTTCCCGAAAGGGACGCCGGAGGGCTGACTTTGCATCAACAGCCACTTTTCGGGTCATTTTTTAAGATTTGGTCCAGTTGACCCACACAGCCTTAAAAATCTTCGTCCCCGAGACGTTGAAAGGCCGTGTTTGCAATATTGAGTTTTCTAATTTGAAAAACGATAAAAAGAGTCATAAATAAGTCAGGTGATGCTGTTTTGTCATAAATGGCCGAATGTTCCCGAAAGGGACGCCGGAGGGCTGGCTTTGCATAAACAGCCACCTTTGGGTCTTGTTTAGTATTTTTTGTCCAGTTGACCCACACAGCCTTAAAAATCTTCGCCCCCGAGGCGCTGAAGGGCCGTGTTTGCAACACCAGGTTTTCATTGTAATTTGAAAAAAAAAACAAAGAGTCAGCGGTCAGGTGAACACTGTTTGGGCTTTTGGTCAAAATAAGTCAAGCCAGCTTCGGCCGCATCTTAAACAGTTCTTGCCAAAATAGCCTTAGAGTATCTTTCAGTTGTCGAAAGGTTATTTTCGTAAAAGAATGGACAAGTTTGTAAAGTGTCATAAAATAATCCTCCCCGGCCTCAAAATTCATATGAAATTGGGAAAGGGCCACATTTGAAAAATAACCGTTCGGTTGCATTTGTCAAATGGAGAAAGGAAGCTGGCCATTTGTTTTTGGGGTTTGTAAATCTTTTTATTAGAATATGTGGGTTGTTTGATTTTCGAGTTTGTAGGTCATCTTCAAACCTTTGAAACCCAGTTTGTTTTAATATGAAAATTGAAAAAGGTGTTTATTATTGTTTATCTTGTATTGGTCCGAACTACGCAAGGTCTGATTCATGCGGGGTCATGATACGTAGGCAATCTCCATAAGATTCGACCACAACAAAAAAAGAGAAAAATGAAAAAAGAGAAAACAAAAAAAAATGAAAAAAAATGATGAAAAAAAATCGAAAAAGAAAGAAAAATGAAAAAAAAGAAAAAAAGATGTTGTTAATAATGGGGACCGACTGAGTCCATTCTAACCTGTTTTGTTTTGAATCGCAATGAAAGTTGAGGTGGTTGATTTGTGGTAAGCCGGACAATGACACCCAGGACATCGCGCAAAATCCTTTACTCGCACATCATGATGCACACTTTGCGGGGATCAGGCCTGATAGCAGAAGCACTCAAATCTTATTGGGGACTTGTTGACTAAGGTTGATGATATTGAAGTTGGTAATGGTCTAGGCAATACTGATGTGAAACTCAGTGGCTAAGATGCCAGTTTTGATAAAGTGGGAGGACGCTCCGTTCCTTGGTTAGCAAGAGAGAAGCTTTTGGTGGCTTATTTTGTTGTCATTTCTGTTGTCCGGATTATTCTTGGGGTTGTAATCCGAATATTGTCTTGTGTCAAACCTTCTTATCTTTCCATTTTGTCATAGCGGTTTGTTTTGTCCAGGCTATTTTAGGATTTTATTTTGGTTTGTTTCGTTTGTTTTGTATTCAAACCATTTTCACCGGTAGTCTAATACAAAATCCAGTCTTTTATTATTTCCAGTCATCTTTTTGTTTGGTCCTTTTATCATTTTGTTCAGCGTCGATTCTAGTGACATGGCATGCGCACACAGTTTGGGCCTAATCTTAAAAGTTAATCATAAAACCCTGGAGAGGTGATCAGAACATTTAAAGAAAATAAGGACGGTTTGAGATTATTCAGAGCTCGAGTCATATGGAACTGGGGCAAGTAAAACATAAAGAAAACCGTTAAAAGCAAGATTCGCCAAATTGACATAAGGGTCTTCATGATAATGAGAGTGAGAGTGTCGCCCAACGGTGCTTTAGAAATGACAAATGAAAAAGAAAATGTGTGAATATAATTGTCAAGTCCAGCACCATCGGAAGAGGCTACAAATCTTTGTTTAAATATGTTGTTTGCATTTGGCATGTTTTGAAGACGGGAATGACAAAGGCATTTTGTTCTGCTACCTAAACACTTTATCCTTCGTTAGCCCTTTGAGCCTTATTTGTTTTCTTTCATACCCATCGTTCGGAATCATTAGCAACAACTAGAAAACACAAACATGGAAGATAAAAAGAAAAAAAAAGAGAGAAAGAAAAGAAAACAACAAAACGAAAAAGGGAAAAGAGAAAAAAGAAAAAAACAAAAAAAACAAAAAAAAACAAAAAAAGTCAAATGAAAAAGAGGAATTGGGAACTACGTTCGACCTGATTCCTCAAAGAGGATACGTAGGCGTCTCGCGGCTCGGTCATGGTGTTAATTTTTTTTTTTTAAAAAAAAAATATATATATATATATAAATAAATAATCCCCAAGCAAGAAACTGGGGCAAGGGTTGCGTTTGTTGTAAACAAATATGATTCCGAAGGTTGTAATTTTAAACCCCAAATTTATTTTGTTTTTGAGCCTTAAATACCCTTTCTTTCTAGCCTATCCAAAACCCACATTACGGTCCAAAGAAAGACCTTCTGATCAGTCTTCAAAAGATGCCAAGTCAGACAAATGAGAGTCTTACCGGTGAACATAACATTCTGTCCCCCATCAGAAAGGACTCTAATCCCCAGCAGAAAGAGTCATACCGGCAAAACTCCAAATCCCCAGCTGGAAAGTGATACAAATGAGAGAGTCTTATCGGTGAAAATCTTTACGGACACCATAAGTCGATGAAAGCTGAGAGAAAAAAAACAAAATGAGAGAGACTTGATAGTGAAAACCCTTTGGGCACTACAAGTCGAATAAGATTGAGAATCAGATGGGGAATCGCCAAATGAAGATCTTGAAAGATGATTGACGGTAGAGGATAGGCCACATGTGCATTTCATGACCATTAGAGTCGGTATCTGCGTTTGATAGGTTTTATTTATAGTTTCTTTTGTTAAAGAGTCATCTTTTCCTTTGTCTTTTTATTCTGTTCCCTTTTATCTTTTTCCTTTTATAGAAAAATTCCCCAATAGAGTCTATTTGGTCAGAACAAGTGTGAATTGACTTCAAAATATGCCATCAGCTTTCCAATTATGCAAGATGAGATCTGACTAGTACATCCAAGTGGTATAGTCAGCAAGGAACAAGTGCGAGGCCAGTGTCAACAAAAAAATATCCCCAGCAAAAGGGAATTGACAAAAGGATTGACGAGTGTCAAGAGAGATATCCTTGCCGAAATCAAAGGGTTATAAACCTCAAGGCCGAGGCCCGTGGACAAAGCAAGGAGAGCAATGAACATGGTGTGGGAAATTCATACTAGACTAAAAGGTCGGGGAAATGCCAGTTTCCGAGCTATGCCACAAAAGAAGAGGGATATCTCCAACAGAAAGGGATTATCCCCAGCAAATCATATCATCCCCAACAAGTTGTGGAACGCAGAGCAAGGAAGGAGAAAGGGAAATCCATCCCCAGTAGGAGTATCATAACCAACCACTGCGTTTTAAACTAACAAATTTTGTTTGATTTGCAACAGGTAAAGGAAATAGCATTGACGACAGAAATGCATGCCATAAGGGAGACTGTCAAACTGGGGCAGAAAATTTTCCTTTCATTTAGAAAATTTTCTGGAAGTCAGGTACCCATTTGAGGAAGAATAAAGATAACACCAGGCTCAAGGGAAGTGGTCTTAAGAACCAGTGTTGCCCCCAACATAATAAGTTTCAGGAGGAAGTTGTTCCCCAGCAAAGGGATGAAACTTGAGTTCAGAAAAAGCAGGAGGCCAGCATCATTCCCAACAGCCTTCTGAAGAGTGAAGCCCTGGTTCCGAAGGAATCAGAATTCCCCAACAGTGTTATCCTCGACAACGTTATCCCCCGCTGATAACATTCTATCCCCCAACAGGTAAGTAAATAATTCCACAACAGTGGTATCCCCAGCAGTTTCGAGGAGTCCAACACAAGTTTGGTGAAAATCGATATCCTCAATGGTTCCTTTCGGGGAAAGGCAAAACGAGTCTTAAGGGAGTTAGTCTTCGAAGGAAGAAGATAAAAAAAAGAGAAAAAAAGAGAAAAAAAGAAAAGAAAAATAAGGGAAGTAGTTTGCAGAGGAATGAAGCATCCTACTTAAAAGGAGGTAATTTTGGAAGGAGTAAGATAACATATTTACTCAGCAGAGTTATCCTCAGCAGTGTTAGCCCCAGCAGGGTTACTCAGCAGTTCGCAGTGTTATCCCCAGCTGATCATCGAGATGTAGAAACATCCTCGATAGAGTTTCGACCAAGTTTCAAGAGGGTCGGACAACCCAGAATGGGTAAGGAAGAAAAGGAAAATTCATCCCCAGCAAAATAATCCCCAGCAGTTTCGAGGGAAGACAACACAGGTAAGTAAATAATTCAGGAATAAGGAAATGGTTCACGCATAGGAGATGCATTTCCTCCTAAGTTTAGTTTCACCCATAGGAGAGGCATTTCCTCCTAAAGTTTATTTTTACCCATAGGAGAGGCATTTCCTCCTAAGTTTAGTTTTACCCATAGGAGAGGCATTTCCTCCTAAGTTTAGTTTTACCCATAGGAGAGGCATTTCCTCCTAAGTTTTTTTTACCCATAGGAGACGCATTTCCTCCTAAGTTTATTTTCTCCCATAGGAGATGAATTTCCTCCTAAAGTTTATTTTTACCCATAGGAGAGGCATTTCCTCCTAAGTTTAGTTTTACCCATAGGAGAGGCATTTCCTCCTAAGTTTAGTTTTACCCATAGGAGACGCATTTCCTCCTAAGTTTATTTTCTCCCATAGGAGATGCATTTTCTCCTAAAGTTTATTTTTACCCATAGGAGAGGCATTTCCTCCTAAGTTTAGTTTTACCCATAGGAGAGGCATTTCCTCCTAAGTTTAGTTTTACCCATAGGAGAGGCATTTCCTCCTAAGTTTAGTTTTACCCCTAGGAGACGCATTTCCTCCTAGGTTTGCTTTACCCATAGGAGATGCATTTCCTCCTAAAGTTTATTTTACCCATAAGAGAGGCATTTCCTCCTAAAGTTTATTTTACCCATAGGAGATGCATTTCCTCCTAAGTTTAGTTTCACCCATAGGAGAGGCATTTCCTCCTAAGTTTACTTTTACCCAGAGGGGAGGCATTTCCTCCTAAGTTTACTTTTACCCCTAGGAGACGCATTTCCTCCTAAGTTGTTGTTGAAATCAGGAGCCCGCCTGAATAGAGGAAAGATGTCTTTAAAAGTTGTTGAAATCTCTCCAACCTAAAGAAAGGAATGGCATTTTTTTTTTAAAAAAAAGTTTTTGAAATCTCGCCAACCTGAAGAGAGGAAAGGCGTTTATTTTAAAAGTTGTTTATTTGAAGTCAGGAGCCCGCCTGAAGAACGGAATGACGTTTATTTTAAAAGTTGTTTGTTTGAAGTCAGGAGCCCGCCTGAAGAGAGGAAAGACATTTTTAAAAGTTGTTGAAATCTCGTCAACCTAAAGAAAGGAATGGCATTTTGTTTTTAAAAGTTGTTGTTGAAGTTGGGAGCCCACCCATAGAACAGAGGCATACATTTCAGTCTTTTCATTTCAAGTGTTGAAGTTGGGAGCCCGCCCATAGAACAGAGGCATACATTTCAGTCTTTACATTTCAAGTATCGAAGTTGAGAGCCCGCCCATAGAACAGAGGCATACATTTCAGTATTTTCATTTCAAGTGATGAATTTGGGATCCCGCCCATAGAACAGAGGCATACATTTCAGTCTTTTCATTTCAAGTGTTGAAGTTGGGAGCCCGCCCATAGAACAGAGGCATACATTTCAGTCTTTTCATTTCAAGTGTTGAAGTTGGGAGCCCGCCCATATAACAGAGGAATACATTCAGCATTAATTTTCAAGTATTGAAGTTGGGAGCCCACCCATACAACAGAGAAATCCATTTCAAGATCAAGTCAGAGGACAATAAAACAGAGGGTTACAACAGGAATCCCCAGCAGGAAACAATAAAAATCCCCAGCACCGGGAAGCAGAAGGTTGCAACAAGAGGTCCCAGCACAAACTCAAGTGCATGTGTCAAAAGGAAGAAAAACATCGGAATAAAAGCACCGGAAGAAACACAAGCAGACAAGAAAGCAAGGCAACAAGAACAAATTGCAGTCTAGCCTAGCTTCTTATTTTCTTTTAAGCACGGTGTAACAAGGAGATCGGTAAGCAGTGGTAATAGCATGCAACAACAGTAACATTGCAGTCCCACGGTAGTCCCAGCTACCAAAACTTCCCGAACTACATTGACCTGATTCCTGTTTAGCCCAGGATATGTAGGAAACCTTTGAAGCAAAGGTTCGGTCAAATCTTTTTCAAAAAATGCTTCACACGGAGTACTCGGATGGGCAAAAATCGCTCGCTTTATCTTTGCACGAAAACCCTTCGTGTCTTCGGGCAAAGAGGGGCAGCTGTAAGCACGTGATTTTTGCCCTATATGAGAATTACTCCCAAAAATTCAAAAATAAAATGATTTTCCTTGGTGTGCAATTTTGTGATATTTTTGAATAATTATTTGTATTTGTCTGTGCATATTTATTTGTTAAATTAATAAAAAATACAAAATATATCGCATTTTGCATGTAGGATTTAATTCTACAATTGTTAGTAATTATGTTTTTTTTAAATAAAAATTACAAAATAGGCGTCTTTTGCATTTTTAGCATTTAATGTCCAAATATATAATTTTATGCTTAATTATTACTTAATTGTGCGTTAATTGTTATTGGGAGTTAATTTGCGCTTTTATAACTTAACTTAGTTCTTAATAATAATTTAAGTATTTTTATAATTTAGTTCTAGAAAAATAAAAGAAGAAAAGAGCAAAAATACAAAGAAAAATCGGATTGGGCCATTTCTTCAAATTTCAACCCCAAGCCCAAACAATTGTCCAATCTTCCCCACGACCCGGTCCATTTCAAACCGGGTCGACCCGGTCCATAACCCAAAACCCCTATTATCTTTCCTTTCAAAAATAAAACAAAAACAAAAAAAAAACTGAAAAACCCTAAAACTATACTAACTACCCCCCCCCCCCTTCATTTTCCTTCTTCTTCCTCAAGCTCCCCTCCTTAGCATCAATGGCTGTCCTTCACCCTCACCATGGACAACTAGCCACCCTCACTCACCTCTCAATACCCAGCAACCACCCTTCAACTCCTCCTCTCACCGGACCATCCTTGAACCAACCCAAGACCACCATCACCCAACCTATTGCTTCATCTTCTCGCAACCAAGCGACCACTGGATCAGCCTCACGTCTACCCGACCACGTCGCAACGTCGTCTTCTTCAGTAGCCTAGCTCGACCATCATTTTGTCGAACACCTTCGAGACCCTAGAACCTCACCCTTCTACTACGATCCAGCCAGAACGTCGAACAGCAGCTCCCAAACCAAAAACGTCGTCCAGTTCGAGCCCAGTTGCTGCGTCTTCACGTTGAACAGCAGCAGCAAAGAAACCCAGTTGCTGCATCTTCACGTTCATCCGCGTCATTGTTACATCCAAACGACCAGACGCTCCTGCTTCTGCTTGCCGCGCACATAGATGTTGTTGCTGCTGCTTCAACCTTTGCCACTGCCAGCTGCTTCTGCTTCACGTGCTGCTACTACTGTTGCTTCATCTTCTTCGTCAAAGTTCGAGGGTCTTTGGTTGAGTCGAGGTCCGGTACGTCGAGTTTTCTGTTCGAGTTTTGGTTGGGGGTCGTCAATACAGTCCCTACATAGTCCGAGGTCGTCGTTGGTTAGTCGTTGTTCTTCGTTTCGATCCGGTTAGTAGATTTTGAGTTTTATTTTTTTTTCCCGTATTTCGTTTTGATATTTCTCGAATCTAAAATCGGTAGATGTTTGACTTTTGTTTTGTTCATGTTCATTGTTTTGTTAATTTTTCAGTTGTTCATGTGAAATTGTTAGTTTAATATTTGTTAGATTCAAATTGAAATTTAATTAATTATTTCTTCAATTTATTGCATGTATTTTATGTATTTTTCAGAAATTGTTAATATTGTTAGATTCAAGTTTAAGCTCATAATTGGTTCTTATTCGATCTTGTTATTTGTCTAAAAAAGAATTTATTTGTAGTCGGGGAGTATGTTGGTTTAATCATGTGAATCCGTCATGTTTTGTTGTTTAAAAATAGATTTAATTCATGTTCATCTTTGTTTGAAGTTCGTTTTTAATTCAATGATTTAATGTGAAGTTACGTTTTAATTTTTTTTGGAATCATGTATCTTTATTATAATTTTGTTAAATTTAATTATAAAAGATCAATTGATTATTTGAAGTTTAGTGATTTGAATAAGTTTATTTGTTTTGTTTAAGCTTAATACAAGTTTAATTCGAATTTGACTAAAACTTGCTTGTTATTGTTGTTGAATCTTTTCATTTATGTTCATACTTTGTTTAATTGTTCTTGAATCCGAAATTAGTATAAGTTTGATTTTTCTTGTTTATTGTTCATCATTTATGATTATTTCTTGAGTTTGTCTCATAATCCTGTTTAAGTTTAATATAGGAATTGTTGGTTGTAATGTTATTAGAGTTGATTTTAAGTTCATGTGATTATTGAATTTAGAAATCTGAATGTACTTGTTTGTTGTTGTTGTTGAATCTGAAAGTAGATTTGTTTGTTGCTAAAAATACTGTTCAATCAAAATTTTGGTTGTTCTTTGTTGTTCGATTTGTGTTCATGTGATATTGTTGTTGAATTGGTTTAGAAATCATGTTCATGTGATTTGTTGTTTGAACATTATTAGAAATTGGTCATATTCGCTATATTTTGGTTGAAATTGATTAAGTGAAGTGTTTATAGCTGATGGGGGTAGGTTGGTAATTTGCAGTACGTTCAGGGGTAGTTTGGTAATTTCAGTAAGGGTAGAGGGGTATTTTTGGAATTTAATTTCTGAATAATTATTTATTTTGAATGTTCTTTCCATTAAAATTAAGATAATATTAAAGTAATTAAGCATGGGGGACAAAATGTAATGGGTTGGGGTTTGATATATTTGTTTAATATAAATGGGGGACAAGACAAAATGTAGTGGAGGGGAATATGGTAATTGTTTATGGTAGGCATGGGGGACAAAATATAATGGGGTGGGGTTGATATATTTATTTAATGTAATGGAGATGAGTGGGAGGAATAATGGGTTTGGTAGGAAAAAGTATTGATTTATTAGTTAATTAAAGGGTTTGGGCATGTGTTATAAAGAAGAAGTCTTGAAGAAGATAAGAGAGAAAAATAAGAATAAGAACAGAATAAGAGAGAGAGAGAATAGAGAAGAACAAAAGAAAAATAAGAATAAGAACAGAATAAGAGAGAGAGAGAGAATAGAGAAGAACAAAAGAAAAAAAAATGGACAGATAGAGAGAGAGAGAAAAAAAGGGCTGAATATTTAAGAGAGAGAAAAATTCCGAAAAATATTAAAGCTTTCAAATAAAAAAAAAACTAAAAAAAATCTTCTGCTTTCTTTCATTGTTTGAAATCAGCATTAACTGTTGTTGTTTCATCAAAGCTTGAAGCTTTTGTTTTTGGGATTACTGATCCACTGGTTTGCAAACTCTGTTCCTGGGTTGTTACTGTTGCTGGATTGTTGTTGCTGTGCTGTATTGTTATTACTGCTGTTGATTCTCATCTTCATTTTCTTTTGCTTCCAATATCAGGTACACAACTGACACGCTGGTTATTGTAAACTGAAACATGTAGCATGAATACGAAAATGAAGAGTTGAAGTTTCAGATTTATTTTAATTATATTCTAAATTTTATTTGTATATATAAATTGTTTAGCTTACTCTAATCAGAATCATGTAGCTGTTTAATATATATAGTGAAACATCGGATGATAGCTTAACGGACGAACTATCTATATATTGCCTAAAAATAAATAAATGGTGTAGTAACTTCGTCTAGTTAATTCGCTATTGTTGGATGATTACCATGTCTCAAAAAGCACGTTAGTTTATCAAAATAGACCATTTTGGGACTTGGAGGAATGTTGTTTAATTAAATATTATTGGTTAATTTCAGCATGTAAATAAATTAAGACATTTTTTTATTTTATTTTTGTAGAGACAAATTTAATAGAGAATAATGTAGGCATTTTAGGATTGTCTTTTAAAAATAAATGAGACGAGCCTCGCCGAATGAAAATACAAAATTGTGGGGCCCTCGATAAATGTTTAATTAAATTAATTAGACTTTGGGATGAGCCGTTTAGCAAAATTCCACGCCCTTACCCAGAAATAATAATACGTTAATTGCTTTAGGCGCGCATTTTAATAAGCTTACCTTCTTAAACTCGGGTGTGCATTTCATGCGACCCAAATCCAAATCCCAAAACATTGAATAAAAATGTATTTCGGATTGCGGGTGCATTTCATGTGACGTAATCCAAAGACATGTTTTAAACAATGTTCATATCCTTTTAAAATAATAATAATAAAGCGGTAAAAAGTTAAAATTGGCACATAAGTTCATATTTGTATTAAAATCAGATAAATAAGCTGAATATGACAGTTGAGCGACCGTGCTAGAACCACGGAATTCGGGAATGCCTAACACCTTCTCCCGGGTTAACAAAATTTCTTATCCGGATTTCTGGTACGCAAACTATAATATGGAGTCATTCTTTTCCTCGATTCGGGATTAAAATTGGTGACTTGGGACACCCTAAATCTCCCAAGTGGCGACTCTGAAATAAATAAATAAATAAATCCCCTTTTGATTGTCCTTTAATTGGAAAAAACTCCTTGTACCCCCGCGGGGGCGGAAAAAGGAGGTGTGATAATTTTCATCAGGGTCGGGAATCTCAACCTTCACTGCCTCATCCCAAATCGACACTAGACAAACAGGAAATGAAAATCACTAATGGACATTGGCCTTATTACATTTTATAAAGCGAAAAGAAAAACTCTTATCTACTTTGTCCCAGAAGTACCTTCCCCAGATTCGGTATCCTTAGCTCCGTCGAACAGCTTTCCCAGCTCGCGATGTCCCAGCAATAGGTAGGCTCTGGCTAGATGTCTGCCATCATTTCCTTCAGCATTTTGGCAGTCGGTGACTCTCTTCCTCACTTTTCCTTCTAATTCCAGCAGACTGTATTTTAGATATTCCAACTTTTCGCTAGCTCTGGCGGCCCTCTCTTTCCACTCATTGATTTGCTCATCTGATGGAAGACTCCTCCACTAGTCTAGAAAAAGTGGGGGCGTGCTAACCATATCGAAACTGGGGACCTCTTTCTTTATTTTCTGCAAGACAAACAAGGTTAGGCCCTTACCCCCGCCAGACTCGACTATTTAACATCAACAATTAGCATAAAGCATTTAGTTCTCCAAATAAATGCACAAAACGTGCTGGTGTCCGTTTGGGTTTTAGGAAAACCTAGTGAATTTTGGACATGGCTATCTTAAAGGATCATTGTGTGGACAACATAACAGACCCGGCTAGGTTTGACCATGATGCATGCACAATTTAAATAGAGTAAGGTTTCTATGGGGTTTTAGACTGGTACTCTTGAGCGGACAACTCAAGGGAGAAGGCACGGAACCATCGACTGGTTTTATTGCAAATATACCTTTCCGAATTTAGGGGTAATAATATAGGAAGAACGCAACCACTCATTATAAGTGTTGCTATGGTATTTGTTTGGTACGAGTGGAGTATGATGTTGAGCATAATTATGCAATAATTAAAAGCATGTTGGCACTTATTTTCACGTTAAGAAAGTAGTAAATACATCAGTTTAATAATTTAAAGCAGTAGTAAAGGAAATAAACAAAGAAGACACGTCAGTTTTGCAATTGAAAAGGGAATTGAATGCTTAAAGAAATTAAACAAGTAACTTCCACATAAAAAAGTATAAATTCACAATAACAATCTGAAATGGTAAAAGCCTAAAGTCTCCAGCAGAGTCGCCATGCTGTCGCGCCCCCTTTTTCTCGCGAAATTGGGTTTATGACATTTGGTATGGGACAACTCGCTCCTTTTTGGGAGTTGGGTTTTGCATTTGAAGATTCGCCACCTAATGATTTAAGGTGCATTAGGACACCAATGGGGTTCAATTCTAAAATTTCGTTTGAATAACCAGAGATAGGGTTAAGGTTTGAAATTATCCCAAGGGGAAAGTGTTAGGCACCCCTCAGGATCCATTAGTGTGGTTCCTGGCCAGACAATTTATTGTGAATTTGTGCAATTAACAAGTAAACAAACAAGGCTCACATAAGAGGGTTTTTTAAATACACATGTGTTTAGAAATGATAAAATAAAGAAAAGTGTTGAAACTAAGCATGTTGATGAGTGTAAAGGGGTCTTAGGTTTGAATTTAATATGGATCACATCAATGCGATACTCGGTATGACACTCCTCAAAAGAGGGGATACACGTGGTATTAGCGCACTGGTCATCATATCCATATCTACCCTTCCCACCTCGTTAAAGCACAGATTGGTCTCGATTACTATTGCATGCTATTACCCGTCCCATTCCTATCAGTCCCGTAGAAGCTTAAGACTACTATTCCTAAAGGGGAGGGATATTAGGCTGATTGGTTTCAAAGGGTAAAAATCTAAGGCGACATACAAAACACACACTGCATGTTGGGGAAAGTATATAAATAGATAAAGGCCCATATACACCTCCTTAAACAAAAAGCACATAACTAGCATGACTTTCACATACTTTTTAGGTCTGATTAAAATACTAATGGTGAGGGGAGTTTGATTATTAAAGTAGATCTGTTTATTACATAACTCAGATAAGAAGTCCGAATTAGGCCTGCCTGCTGATTGTAATGATTAACAAAGGCGGATTCAGTTTTTATGGTATTACTCTAAGGCTTGCCTAAGCGTTTAGATAGGATCTTATAGGCATGATATCTAATTGATTCAGAATGTGGCGAAAAAGTAATTACTCAAAATGAATTGTTTGAAATCCTATAGGCATGCTTGCTGAACCTCGTTAAAGAAGGGAATTAGATTATTTAAAACTAATTCAGATTAGACTGGTTTAAATTAGACCAACTCTAGATTCTGTAGGCGCTGGTATCTAATAATGCTGATTTTAATCCCTATAGGCATGATATCTAACATTGAATGATTTCAACATCATGAACATGACACTTACTTATAGCCGTTTAAAACCTAAAGCATGATATCTAAGTGGCATGCATAATTTTAAATAAGTCCTATAGGTAGGTCATCTAGGTGTGAAATGGATCATGAAAGGAACTAAGAATAAATCCTACGTACATGATGTCTAAATGCAAAATTGAACATGCAGGATTTAAAACCAGTCCTATAGGCATGTTTTTCTAAAAGCAGAATTGAATTGTTCAAAACATAGGTCCTATAGGCATGTTTTTTCTAAATATAGAATTGAATTGTTCATAACATAAGTCCTATAAGCATGTTCTCTACCCTTGAGCATACGTAATCACCCAACCCTTTTCACTAGCCAACCCCAAATATTTATTACAAATTATTACAAACCAGAATAATGAATTACACTAGAATAGTACAAAGAAACGTTACAACCAGAGGAAGCCTGATTCTTGACTTCCTCTCTAAGTTATGGAATAAACTACCTCAAAAATGCCATTGATCCAAAGCCTTTCTCGGACTTGAGTGTGTCAGAGTTCCCTAAGGGTCTCAATAGGACCCCGGGCAGTGCTCACACCCAAGTTACATACCAGAATAGGGATGAGTGCAGTGTGGAAATGCCATCCCTTATGTGTCCAAGTTCATAGGGAGCTCATGGGTCCCAAGGCAAGGATCACATAAGGGGGCAGAACTTAAGTTTAAGAAGATAGTGAAAGTGCCGAAATAGAGTTTTAGACAAACTGAGGGTATAAAGGATAGGGGACAGGGAGACAACTATTAACATTTTACAGAGTTAACAATTTCATACAAAAGGGTCAGGGGATTGGGAGTCCATTGCAATGAGCCTATACACTTAGGTATGGGTTAATATTGGGCATGCACAACAATGGAAAGTGCTGACATGCCTGTAACCCAATCACAACATATGAGATAAGCATGGAGGTTATGATCCTGGGGGAATCAGGTTTGGGTCATGCACAATAATGTCCCATACTGTCATGCCCCAAACCAACCACAAGTATTAAACACATTGAGGTAGGGATTTAGGATTCACAAGTCATGATACATTAATTCAAAATAGGAAAAAGGGGAAGTTACATCATGCTTTAATAATGGTACCAGGTTAAATACACATAGTAGACAAACAAGGATGCAAGCAACAGTAAATAAGCATGTTGTTGTTGGTGCAGATGCTTAATTAGAACATACCAGTATGAAACGCAAATGTAGAGAAAAATAAGCAAGTTTTCCACAGCCTAGCCTTGGCTTTCAGCCGGCTAGGTAAGGCAGCAATATAGTAGCAACAGAGAAAAAAGAGAGAGATTTAGTGGAGTGTGTGTTTGAACTCATGTGTTTATGCCTTGTGTTCGTGTCCTTGAAAGAAAAGAAGTACAGGGTATTTATAGTTTTTGAAAACGAGTAAGAGAGAGGTAATAAGCTACAAACATGGAAACAATCATGATTCAGAATCAATTGTACAAGTGATTGCCTTTAATTAAGGGATCACTTGCTTAACGGGCAGTGACAAGTTCAAAATAAGGAAGGAAATCAATTTGTCAGCAGGCTGACAGTTGCCATAAAAGAAGTAGTAAAACATTAAGAAAGCAATCGAGTCTTGGTACAAAAATACTCTAATTTTGGAAAGGATTCAGTAAGGCAAAACAGGAAAAGAAATCAGTTAACCTTAACAGGAGAGTGAAATCAGAATTTCACAAAGGAAAAGTTTGAAATCGGTCACAAGTTTGAAGATCAGTCAAATAAGGGAACTCAACAAATAAATAAGGTGCATAAACACTATACATGCGAGGCCAAGCCTGTTGGCAAAAGGAAATAGCATACAATAGTAGAACAAAATTTAGTAGATAGCAACATTCGAAGCATGATATTCTAGTAGGTCAAGTCGCATTGAATCAGTAGTGAGGAAAACATAGAATATCAAAGGCATGCGAAGATCTCACAATAGCAGGTGAGGAAAACCCCCTTTTAAAAATTATGGTTTCGAGCATAATCTAGTTTTAGAGATGATAGAAAACCAGAGTCAGAAGAATCACACAAAGGAATAAAAGGTTTTGAAATAAAGAACTTCAAATCGAGTCATGCACTTAAACGAACAGTCTCAGACTCAAAGCCATAGGATTTTCAACAACAGTAGAGTTTTAAAAGATGATAAACAAGCAAACCGGACAAAACTCAGGCAAACAAGCATTCGTCTAATAAACAGTCAAAAGAAATTAGGGCTTTTAACATGCAAACTGAGGTAGAAGAACGATATGAGCAAACATAGCAAAACATGTCAAAAATGAGAGAAAAGTTTTTAAATAACTTAACAAGAACCCTAATCGGAAAAGATAAGGGGTTTTGAAAGTTAAGTTTTAAAAAGAAACATAAAAAAAATGCTTAGAAGTCCAAAGCAAACATAGATTTGAAGCAGATCTAATAGAAATCGAAAGAACCTTAGAGGTTAGGGTTTTAGAAGAACCCCAAGTGATGAGAAAGGCCTTGAAAACCATCGATCTAAGCAGGAGAGTCAAAGGACTGACTCGAATAGTCATGGCTGGTCGGAGAAAGGTTAGAGACAACCGGAGAACAGTCATCGAGTAGAGACTGGACAAAACCCTTTTAGGATCTAGTCGTGAGACCACATGAACAAACACGTAGGGGCCATGGGAGGTTGATACAGGTCTCTGATGACCTTGGAAGGCCATGGATGAAAGCGTATTAGGGTGGCGACAGCTAGGGTTTGATGTGGTTGTAGAGAGGATTTGGGAGAGGAGGGGTTTCAGAGGCGGCGGATTATGAAGAATGAAAAGGGTTTGGGGGGTCTTTGGGTTTAATTAGGAAAGGATTAATGGGAGTCGTTGATCTACACGATCAACGACTGGGATTAGATGGGAGTCCGGGTGGGTCATTTAAATGGGTTATGGGTCGGTTTGAATGGGAGTTGGGTTAGGGTAATTGGGCTTCAAATTGGGTTCAATTGGGGTCAAAATCAGGCTATAATTGAAATAAAATGGGGCTAACATTTAAATAGCCAATTTTTCCTATTTGATTTATAAAAATAGTAAAATAATTTCTGTAAATAAATTAAAGGTACTAAAATGATTTATAGTACATAATTATGAAATTAAAATACTGGACTTAATTTTTATAGATTTAAATGCAATTAAACCTAAAAGAGGCTAATAATGCAATTATATGCAATTAGCTTTAAAAATACTAAATCAATTTATAAAAATATGCAAAAAATTATATTAGCTATATTTTAGTAAACATATGAGGATCCAACAAATGAATCACCAAAAATGATAATTTTGGAAATTATTATTGGTTTTTTATGAGTAAAATAGGGGAATAAATTGGTTTAAAAATCTTTTAAAAAAATAGGAAATATGATTAAACATTTGGACATACTTATACATGCATACATATGCTATTTTGAAAGTATTTTTAATATTAAAAATATACAAGAAAAAATTGGGTATCCACAACTGCCCCTCTTTACCCGGGAAAGATGAAAGAGTTGTTGGGTAAAGATATGATGGCTAATTTTGACCGAGCGAAATGGTTCGAAGAGGTTTAGGCCACGGAGACTTTCGAGAACGGACGCAATATTCAGGACAGGGGAATGGTTAAGGTTTGATATGGCTGCGGGAACTAGAACCAGATCGCTTCTGTCGAGATGGTCGTTGCTCACCGGTTTACCTGCAAATAAACAATACAAGCATATATTGTGCTTAAATTTAAACATGATGCAATTTCCTATCGGACCATGAGGATTTTCTTCGGACGGTTAGAATGACGTTCTTAGACCATGATGTCCTGGGCCATAAAACGTATAATAGAGGATTCACAGGCCATGAAATGATGCTCTCGGGCTATGCGGATGATGCCTCCGAACCATGATGCCTTTGAATAATGATATGCAAAAGATTAAAAGGGGTCCTCAGGCCATGACATGACGTTCTCGGGCTATGAAAATGGTGCCTCCGAACAATGACATTGGTGTGTATGGATAGTAGATGTGGGTAAGTGCAACGGTTCTGAGAGTTGTATTCCTGAACAATGTTCGTCTCGTGAGTGTATGATATGTTTGATGATTTCGCAATCCAAGTGCCTGCATCCAAAGGAAAATCATGAGTTTTGTAAAGGGGGAGGTTAGTTCGTATCCCCGCTGGCTCTTTTTGACTTGCTCGGCTTTGATCTGGTGATACTATATGTATCATTGGGGTAGCGTCGCTAAACAAAGCAATTTCAGTAGTAAACATGCATGATTTCGTAAAAATATGACATAACAATAATAATTTTTTAGACAAACCGATGACTGTGACGTGGTTCGAGACATTGCAACCTCTCTTGCTACGGAATTTTGAGGGTCCTCCTCAAAATTCTACCCCAGTTTAATGGGTCGATGCTTCTGACTGTTTCCTGCGACGATCGGCTGAAATTATTTCGGAATTTTGAGGGTCCTCCTCAAAATTCTGCCCTAGTTTCCAATTGCGGGGGAAATGAAAATTTTTATTAAATTGTGACCGAACCCATAGGGCTGCCTACTATACCCTCTTAAATGGGAATCAGGTCAGGCATATTTAAAATTACATCATATAAGGAAAGCATAAAGATCACACATAGTAACACTTGACTGCATCTGAATTGATCGGCTTTGGCCATACTTCTCTGTACATTTCTGCGAGTATGAGGGCTCCTCCTGTTAGAACCCGGTGAACCATGTATGGATCCTGCCAGTTTTGAGTGAACTTCCCTTTGGCTTCATCCTGATGTGGAAAAATTTTCTTTAACACCAGCTGTCCCAATGTGAACTGTCTCGGCTTGACTCTTTTGTTGAAGGCTCTGGATATTCTGTTTTGATAAAGTTGGCCATGGCAAACTGCATTCATTCTTTTTCCGTCTATAAGGGTAGTTGCTCGTAACGACCTTTCACCCACTCTGTGTCATCGAGCTCATCTTTCTTCATGATCCTTAGGGAGGGAATTTCAACCTCAGCGGGAATGACTGCCTCTGTACCGTAAACTAGCATATAGGGGGTTGCCCCGGTTGATATGTGGACTGAAGTGTGATACCCCAGTAAAGCAAATGATAACTTCTCGTGCCACTGTTTATGCTTCTCTATCATTTTCCTCAATATCTTCTTGATATTCTTGTTGGCAGCTTCTACGACCCCATTCATCTGAGGTCTGTAGGTTGTGGAATTCTTGTGTTTGATACTAAAGGTTTCACATATAGCTTTCATCAAGTTGCTATTCAGGTTGGAGCCATTATCAGTAATGATCGACTCTGGAATCCCGAATCGACAAACAATGCAGTCGCGAACAAAGTTTGCCACGACTTTCTTGTTTACTGCTCTGTAAGATGATGCTTCGAACCATCTGGTGAAATAGTCGATTGCTACCAGGATAAATCTATGCCCATTGGAAGCGGCAGGCTCGATTGGTCCAATAACATCCATCCCCTAGGCAGCGAATAGCCAATGTGAACTTGTTGTATTAAGCTAATTTGGAGGTACCTTTATCATGTCTGCATGTATCTGACAGCGCTGGCATTTTTGGACATACTGGATGCAGTCTATTTCCATAGTCATCCAAAAGTAACCAGCCCAGAGTATCTTCTTAGCTAAGACAAAACCATTCATATGTGGACCACAGGTTCCGGCATGAATTTCCTCTAGTAGCTTGGATGCTTCCTTTGAGTCGACACACCTTAATAGTCCCAAATTGGGAGTCCTCCTATACAGGATTCCTCCTCTATGAAAGAAATTGTTGGACAATCTCCGAAGTGTGCGTTTCTGAGTGGGGTTTGCAAATTTTGGGTACTCGCCTTTTGCCAAATATTCCTTGATATCATGAAACCAAGGCTTTTCATCTGCTTCTTCTTCAACGTGGGCACAATAAGCTGGTTGATCATGGATTTTTATTGCAATGGGATCAATGAAGTTATTGTCTGGATGCTGTATCATGGATGATAGGGTAGCCAACGCATCGGCGAACTCATTTTGGATTTTGGGAATATGCTGGAATTCTGTCTTTGTGAACCTTTTCCTCAATTCCTGTACATGATGTAAGTACGGGAGTATCTTGGGGTTCTTGGTTTCCTATTCTTCACGCACCTGATGTACGAGTAGGTCTGAATCTTCAATCACTAGCAATTCTTGAATGTTTGTGTTAATGGCCATTTTGAGCCATAAGATGCAAGCTTCATACTCGGCCATGCTATTGGTGTATGGGAACCTGAGTTTGGAAGACACCGAATAATGCTGACCGGTTTTTGATACTAGGACTGCTCCTATTCCAACTCCTTTGAAATTTTCTGCTCCATCGAAAAACAATCTCCAACCGTTATAGGATTCTGCAATATTTTCTCCTATAAATGATACCTCTTCGTTAGGAAAATACATTTTAGGGGTTTGTATTCTCCATCCACGGGATTCTCAGCAAGGTGGTCTGCCAGTGCTTGTCCCTTGACCGCTTTCTGAGTTACATAAACAATGTCGAACTCACTCAACAGGATTTTCCACTTGGCTAGCTTGCCAGTGGGCATGTGCTTCTAAAAGATGTACTTCAAAGGATCTAACATTGATATGAGATATGTGGTATAGGCACAAAAATAGTGCCTCAGCTTCTGAGCAACCCAAGTCAAAGCATAACAGGTGCGCTCTAACAGAGTGTAACGGGCCTCGTACGGGGTGAACTTCTTACTGAGGTAATAGATGGCCTGCTCTTTCCTCCCCGTTTCATCATGTTGCCCCAAAACACAACCGAACGCTCCATCCAATACTGCAAAGTAGAGTAATAAAGGTCGACCTAGCTCGGGCGGGACCAAGACTGGTGGTGTTGACAAGTATTTCTTGATTTTGTCGAAAGCTTTCTGGCAGTCATCAGTCCATTTGGTAGCGGCGTCCTTCTTCAACATCTTAAAGATTGGCTCACAGATAACTATAGGTTGCGCTATGAACCGGTTGATGTAGTTAAGCCTTCCCAAGAAACTCATCACATCTTTCTTGTTCTTTGGCGGTGGCAATTCTTGAATAGCTTTGACTTTTGATGGATCCAGTTCTATTCCTTGGCGACTCATAATAAACCCAAGTAATTTTCCAACAGGAACCCCAAATGCACACTTTGCGAGATTCAGTTTTAGGTTGTACCTTCACAGCCTATTGAAGAACTTCCTCAAATCTTCCATATGATCGGTTGCTTTCTTGGACTTGATGATGACATCATCTACATATACCTCAATCTGCTTGTGTATCATATCGTGGAAAATAGTAGTCATGGCCCTCATGTAGGTGGCCCCTGCATTCTTTAACCCAAACAGCATCATCTTGTAACAATACATTCCCTACGGCGTAATGAAAGCCATTTTCTCAGCATCTTCTTCATCCATCTAGATTCGATGATAACCAGCGAAAAAATCTACAAATGATTGCAACTCATGCTTGGCGCAATTATCGACCAGGATGTGTATATTTGACAAAGGGAAGCCATCTTTCAGACTGGCCCGGTTGAGATCTCGGTAGCCGACACAGACTCTGACATTCCCATCCTTCTTTGGTACTGGTACAATGTTGGCTAACCATGTCGGGTATTCTACTACCCTGAGAACCTTAGCTTTGACCTACTTAGTGACTTCTTCCTTGATTTTTAAACTCATATCAGTCTTGAACTTTCTGAGCTTTTGCTTTACCGGTGGATATGTTGGATCGGTTGGCAGTTTGTGAGCCACAATACATGTACTCAGACCAATCATGTCATTATACGACTAGGCGAATATGTCGTCATATTCTCTTAGAAATTTTGTGTATTCCTTCTTTTCTGACGGCGATAAGTGAACATTAATTCATGTTTCTTTGACATTTTCTACATCTCCCAGGTTAACAACTTCCGTCTCGTCCAGGTTGGACTTAGGTTTGTTCTCAAAATTCTCTACTCCCTTAACAATCTCTTTTGGTATGTCATCTTCCTCTGAATCTATGTCCGTTTGTTGTGTTGTCTCGTTGCATGTCACAATCATTGGCTCATCAAGGTAAGTAATAGTAATGCTGTATAAGTAAAGTAATGAGAGAAAAATAATAATAAGTGTCGAATTATAAGAAAAGTTAAAACGCTTGGATAAATTGCATAATTGTTTTGGAACATTTGAGCTCTTATTGCGGGAATTAAAATGCAAAGAAAATCATTTAGTAAATAAAACAGTGCATGATGCTTGTTTTAGCCTTAGTACCCCGAGGCTCGTCGAGCTCTGGTTGTCCTGATGGTACAGTTATTGAGGCATGCTCCTCTGCTTACAGCCTGTATGGAAGGGCCTTCCTCCCCCTCCTCCTCGAGAACAACACAACAGTCTATGTCATTGTCTTCTAAGAACAAGTTCTCCAGCGCTACTACTGCTTCTTCTTCATCTGACACATAAATAATATCGACCGGTTGGATAGTCTGCTTCAGATGTGGTATCGGCTGCTCCAGTGGATAGTAAGGACCGCGCCATGGTGGCGACCAGTTGTTGAATTCTTCCCAGGTGTACTCAGATCCCAGACCGAAAGTGGTGCCATGCTTCTTGAGTTTTATGGGCTTAGTGATTCCTTGGAGGTTCTTGCCGAGCCCTTTGCCAGGTTCGTACCCACTCTAATTCAGTATACTCTCGATCTTATTATCCCACCATTTGTCTTTGTCAATAGCATTTACCTGTTTGATGTGATGGTAAGTGTCTCCACCTAGCTTCTTTCTTCCTTTGATTGATAGAATGGTCTGGCGATTGTATATAGGGTTTCTACCGTCGCCGTGAATGATCACCTCCTGGTGATTCCATTCAAACTTTACCTCCTGATAGAGTATTGATGCTACGGCCCCAGTATCATGAATCCACGACCGTCCCAATAGCAGATTGTAAGATGCCGGCATGTCTATCACTTGGAAATAAACATCGAACAAAGTTGGCCCCATTTGCAAACACAGACTAATCTCCCCAATGGTGGACCTTTGGGAGCCGTCGAAAGCTTTCACATTGATAGCTTCGTCCTTTATTCCATGCAGTCCCTTACCCAACTTCTTGAGTGTTACCAGTGGACAAATGTTGAGATTGGACCCTCCATCGATCAGGATTCTGGTGATAAAATAGTCTTCACATTGCACGGTGATGTGCAACGCCTTGTTGTGACCCAACCCTTCAGGTGGCAGCTCATCCTCATGAAAAGTAATTCTATGACTTTCCAATACCTGTCCTACCATGTTAGCCATTTCCCCGTCAGTGATGTTGCTTGGCACGTATGCTTCACTCAGCACCCTCAACAGAGCATTCTTGTGTGCCTCAGAATTTTGTAGCAAAGCAAGGATGGAGATTTGCGCCGGTGTTTTGTTCAACTGGTCGATCGAGTATTCCTTAGCCTGTATCTTTCTCCAAAAATCATCCAGCCCTAACTCAATGATGGGTGGCCTATTGGACGCCTTCTTGCTTGACTCAACTAAGTGTTCAGTGGTATAAACTCTACCAGTTCTTGTCATACCCTGTGCTGCAATAGTTTCTTCGAACCTAACCTTGCCTTTCCTCCTTGCCTTTGCTGTATAGTCCCATGGTATTGCCTTTGTATGGAATGGCATCATGGTCGACATCGCCACTGGAATCGGCGTGGATATATTTACTCTGAATGGAGAATGTGCCTTGGGTGGTAAAACTACAACTTCAAATGGTGCGGGTGCATTTGCTGGAGACACAAATTCGACCTCAATTGGTGCTGGTGTCTTTGCAGATGAAATTGCTTCAAACTCAAGTGGCACGAACATATTTACCTCGGCGTCCCCAAAGGGTTGAATCTGGACCACGGTTGGATTAAGAGTAATTATTGGCTTCTTTGGGTCATCACCTTCTGCTATCAATCCGATTGATCCCTCAAGATCCCAATCATCCTCTATTTCAATCATGTGGATGCCTCCACCCTTAAGGTTTGGCAAAGGGTTGTTACAGACATTTGGAGCGGGTTCCTTTGCCACAATAATCTTACTATCAATCAGAGACTGGATCTTGTCTTTCAGAGAATGACATTCGTCGATGGTGTGTCCCTTCATGCCAGAATGGTATGCATAGGATTTGTTCGGATTAACCCACTAAGAAGGGTTCTCAGGAGTTGCAGCAAGGATGGGGGTGACATAACCAGCAGCTTTGAGTCTTTCGTACAATTGATCAATAGGTTCAGCAATGGCTGTATATTGTTTTGGAGGTCTACGATCAAAATTTGGTCGAGGTCTGGGGAAGTTTTGGCGTGTAGGAGGTGATTGATAGGGGGATGGTTGATCATTGTAGGTTTGGTAAACATGTGCGGGTTAGGAATATCTGGGTGAAGTAGGCTGATATGTGGGAGGTGGAAGTGACTGACAAGTGGGTGGTGGAGTTTGGTAGGAGGGTGAGGGTGCTTGGTAGTTCGGAGTTGGTTGATATGTGAGTGGAGGTGTTGGGTAAATTTGGTATTTGATAGGAGATTTGGTTCTCTTTGCAACCATTACGGCTCCTACGTCCCTTTTCTTGGACACACCACCTGACTGCAAGGTCTTATTTGTAGCTTGCAAGGCCTTGAAGTTTGTAACCATACCGCTTTTGATGCCCTCTTCAATCCTTTCACCCAACTTGATAATGTCAGAAAATTTGTGGCTCTCAATCATCATTAGTCGTTCATAATACTGCGGGTCCTGAGCCCGAAAAAAGAATTTGTTCGTCTGTTCCTCCTCTAAGGCGGGTCTGACTTTAGCAGCTTCCGACCTCTAGCGAGTAGCATACTCGAGAAATGTTTCTGTAGTCTTCTTCTTTAGATTCCGAATATAGAACACATCCGACGCCATTTTATGTGTTAAACCTAAACCTGTCCATAATGTCAGATGCCATGCTTACCCAGCTTGACCATTTCTTTAGATCCTGACTGATGTACCAAGACAAAACATCTCCCTTCAAGCTCCTCATGAAAAGCTTCATGCGGATTCTCTCGTCTTTCCATACTCTAACCAGCTTGTCACGGTACGTTCTCAAATGGACCTTTGGATCCCCTGTACCATCAAACATTTCGAACTCCGGAGGTTTGTACCCCTCGGGCAGCTCGATATCGGGCTGTATGCAAAGATCTTCATAGTTCAGCCCTTTAATTCCCTTGCTTCCCTCGACGCCTTGAATCTGGCTAGTCAATTTCTTAAGTTCTTCAGCCCAATTCCTGATGAGCAAATCCTTGTCATCAGAATCGGGTGTCCTTGAGATGGGTTGGGTAGATTGTGGCATAATCTCCACGTAGATAGGGGTGTTATGGTGGGTATGAAAGTGGTCATTTGTGGTGTTTTGGAGTTCTGGGATGAGTAACGGGGTGTTGTTTGAGGTATGGTAGGTGTTGCAGTGATGGTGAGGCATGGGATGGTTTTGTTTCTTTGGGATATCCTGTGGAGGTATGGGGTTCTGAGCATTTGGGAAATTGATATCTGGAGTGGTGAGGGAAAATGACAGATTTGCCAGATTTCGAACCTGATCAAGTTCTTCTTGGAATTTCAGTAGCTTTTGTTCGAGTTGAGATGCATTTTCTTTGGAAGCCTGAGTACCATGACCATGAGTGACCTCTACCCATTCAGCTGAGTTCTCCTTTCTGACATTGTTCAAATCTTCCATCTTCCCTTTGTTCTTGTTTTTGACAGGACTAAGAGGAGGAGTGGGTGGCGGCCCTTGGATCTCGTGGAATAGGATGATGTTGCTAGAGTGCACGAACTAACCTTTGGGGAGGGTAATAATAAAACAAAAGTAAAAACAAAAAGGTAACAAGTTAGTGAGGATCATAAAAAATGTTGCAATATTTAAACACGTAGCGCGGAATGTAAAACGTGCCCTAATTTGGGAACCTCTTTGTACCCGAGGTAGGCCTAGAGACAAATTAATTTGGAGAACTTAGAATGCTAAATGACTCATTTTATTGATAGAAAATATGTTGAATCCCAAATCGACACTAGGAAAATAGGAAATGAAAATCACTAATGGTCATTGGCCTTATTACATTTTATAAAGCGAAAATAAAAACTCCTATCTACTTGGTCCCAGAAGGACCTTCCCCAGATTCAGCATCCTTAGCTCCGTCGAACAACTTTCCCAGCTCGCGAAGTCCCAGCAACAGGTAGGCTCTAGCTAGATGTCCGCCTTCATTTCCTTCAGCATTTTGGCAGTCGGTGACTCTCTTCCTCACTTTTCCTTCTAATTCCAGCAGACTATATTCCAGATATTCCAACTTTTTGCTAGCTCTAGCGGCCCTCTCTTTTCACTCATTGATTTGGTCATCTGATGGAAGACTCCTCCACCAGTCTAGCAAGAGTGGGGGCGTGCTAACCATACCGAAAATGGGGACCTCGTTCTTCATTTTCTACAAGACAAACAAGGTTAGGCCCTTACCCCCGCCAAACTCGACTATTTAACATCAACAATTAGCATAAAGCATTTAGTTCTCCAAATAAATGCACAGAACATGATGGTGTCCGTTTGGGTTTTAGGGAAACCTAGTGGACTTTGGACAAGACTATCTTAAAGGATCATTATGTGGACAACATAACTGACCCGGCTAGGTTTGACCATGATGCATGCACAATTCAAACAGAGTAAGGTTTCTATGGGGTTTAAGACTGGTACCCTTGAGCAGACAACTCAAGGAGGAAGGCATGGAACCTTCGACTACACCGTTGATTTCCTGGTTTTACCGCAAATACGCCTTTCCGAATTTTGGGGGTAATAATATTGGAAGAGCGCAACCACTCATTATAAGCGTTGCTATGGTATTTGTTTGGCACGAGTGGAGTATGATATTGAGCATGATTATACAATAATTAAAAGCATGTTGGCACGTATTTGCACGTTAAAAAGTAGTAAATACAATAGTTTCATAATTTAAAGCAGTAGTAAAGGAAAGAAACAAAGAAGACACGTCAGTTTTGCAATTGAAAAGGGAATTGAATGCTTAAAGAAATTAAACAAGTAATTGCCACATAAAGAGGTATAAATTTACAATAACAGTCTGAAATGCTAAAAGCCTAATGTCCCCAGCAGAGTCACCATGTTGTCGTACCCCCTTTTTCTCGCGAAATCGGGTTTATGACATTTGGTATGGGACAACTCGCTCCTTTTTGGGAGGTGGGTTTTGCATTTGACGAGTCGCCACCTAATGATTTAAGGTGAATTAGGACACCAATGGGGTTCAATTCTAAAATTTTGTTTGAATAACCAGAGATAGGGTAAGGGCTTGAAATTATCCCAAGGGGAAGGTGTTAGGCACCCCTCAGGATCCACTAGTGTGGATCCCGACCAGACAATATATTGTGAATTTTTGCAATTAACAAATAAACAAACAAGGCTCACATAAGAGGGGTTTTTAAATACACAGGTGTTTAGAAATGATAAAATAAAGCAAAGTTTTGAAAGAGTTATAACTAAGCATGTTGATGACTGTAAAGGTGTTATAACCCGTATCCACATGTGTTAGTTCATGCCATATATTAGTTAACATAAATCCAAGAAGGAATTATCTTTGAGATGATAAGAAGTCAATCTTATTGGTCTTAAGTGATACAAGAGTGTATAAGGGTGATTAACAAGTATTAGAAGTTAAATGAATCAAGGATGTTGTAACTCGTATTTTCAAGTAATCTAGCGGTGCTTAATACACTCAAGAGTTCATTTATTAAGGTATTTTAATCATATAATATCCGTATCATAAGTCTTGAAGTCAAACGAGTTATGAAACAAAAGTCGACAAAAGTTGTCGCAACTTAGGTTCATAATTTTACTTAAATATTAGGTCAAATGTTTCTAATATTTTCTCCTAATTTACAAGGAATTACGGGGTGATCTACCAACCAAATTAAATATCTATGACTCTAGTTTCCAACGCATTAAACTATTCATCAATACGATCTCGGAGTAAAGGGATATTTGCGTTTTCACGAGACTGCGCCAAGCACCTCTCTATGGGGCCCACTAAGGCGGTTTAAGATATTTGGACCTATATAGGATGCCTCCAACCCGTTTTAAGTCATTTCTTTTCACTATTTTCAGACCTTAGAACCCTAGGAACATCCTCTCAAGGTTCTCTCAAGATTCAAGACCCAAAAAAAGGGCAAACAACACAAATCAAGTGTCGGGAATTCCGTGGCGCTAGTAAGTCTCTTGTTCTTCTTGTTGTTGCTCATTTTTGTGTCGTTCCAGCTCGTGTGGGAGGTTGTTTTAAAGGGTTTATGTTCTGTAAATACTCCCTCATGTTCTTAATATCAATCCTAGGTGATTTCAAGCCTTCTAAAGTGATTCTAGTGCCGAAAAACACTAATTGATCGCTAGTTTCGCTTTTTTGTTGTTGTGGCAGCATTGGAGGGATATTTCATGGAAATTTAAGGTCAAATTGGAGTTGTTATTTCTGTATAAAGGTAAGGAACCTCTTACTCTATATGTATTTAAGATTATCCAAGTTGCGGCTAAGCCATTGAAGCTAGAACTTGTGAAATATATATCGAAAGGCTTGGTAGTAATGTTATTGTTTTGTGGACTGTTTTGCGTTGCTGTTGGGCTGCGTATTTTACTACTGTTTTGTGGAGTTTTGGAGGAGGAAGGGTGTGGAGAAACACCATATATATGTAGGGTTATGGGCTGATAGTTATTCGTAACATTTCCAGGTTGTTTGACACGACTACGGTGGTCGTCGTATGTATAGAGTGATTAGGCTGTGTGTGGACTATTTTGGGAGGCTCAATATGTTTATTATTGATGTTGTTTGGGCTGTTTGGTGACTGTTTTGAATGGTGTGAGGTCATATATATAGGGGAGGTGTTGTCCGTTTCATCGTAAAATAGGTTGTGGTCGATACATAATAGTTATGACGCTTAAATGATAACGATAGTATCGTTTCTCTTATTGTAGACTAAGGAGTTTTGACAATTGCATAGCTTGAGATTGGGGCAGTATATACAAGGTATGTGAGGCTATCCCTTTCCTTCTTTTGCACAACTCCGATTGTACATAATGTAATGAACGAGCTTCCAAGATACTCTACTCTTAGAAGCTAGCAGTACTTACATTGTTTTCCCTCTTATGGAACGATTGATGTTAATGTTGCTTCTCTTATTCTTATGTTATCAATGTTGTTGGTACTTCCTGATTCTTATAAGGTTCATAGTGAAGAGTTAGTCCTAATAACGTGTACAGAGGATACCGACCTTACGTCACTCCGAAAGGTTTAGAATGTGATTCCATGAGTCGAGCATGCATTATATATATGTATCTATTTTACTCTACCGAGCCACGCTATAGTTGGCCGGGTACGGCACCTATTGTGCAACCACTGATCAGTTGGGTTTTACCGAGCTCCACGTGGCCGGGTACGATTCTACCGAGCCTTATGATGGCCGGGTACGTTTTTTTACGTATCCTATTATGGCCGGGTACGATATGATGATGATGATGCCCATAGAGGCGAATGTTTTAAGGGTTTATGTATTTATACATATGTATCATGCATTTCATGTAAGTAGCCCTCAGAGGTACTAAGATGTTACAGGTTGTATATTCTCTATCCTTGCTTACATTACTGATCGTATTTATGGTTCCCTGCCTTACATACTCAGTACTTTATTCGTACTGATGTTCTTTTATATGTGGATGCTGCATGTCGTGTTGCAGGTCCTGATAGACAGGCAGGTGCAGCTCCCCCACCACAGTAGGCTGTCCAGTTCAGCGGTGATTGGCGAGATCCCTTCTCCGGACTTGCCTTGGTCTTGGTATGCATTTTTGTTATAGACATTATGGGTATGTCGGGGCCCTGTTCCGGCTATGTTGCAGCACTTATGTTCCTTTAGAGGCTCATAGACAGGTGTCGACTCATGTATAGTTTGGTATGCCTTGTCGGCTAGTTTTTGTTGTATAGTCTTTCATAGTAGCGTGGTAGCTCATACCTTATATGTAGTTTCTTGATTGTCTGGTCATCCCCTGCTATGTATGTTCATGCCGTCATATTTTATTGTTGGTTGTCCATGATCCAGTTCTACCATTTAAATTGATCTCGTCAGCCCTAAAAGATAATAATGAAGGTTAGATGAAATGTACGTTGGTGCTCCGCAAGTGTGGTCGGGTGCTAGTCATAGCCCTCCAGTTTGGGTCGTGACAAACTTGGTATCAGAGCAAGTCTGTCTTAGGGGTTGTCTATGAGCCGTGTCTAGTAGATTCTTGATTATGGATGTGTAGCGTGCCACATTTATAATTAGGAGGCTACATGACATCTAGGGTTGTTACCTTCTTCCTGAATCTAGATCGTGCGTAGAGTTGAGTTGTAAGTGTTCGTCTCTAATATTCACCTTGTTTTTTTCAGTGATGCCTTCGACTAGGAAGCAAACGATTAGTAGACGACTTGATACAGTAGCGGGAGAGGGTACCAGTCAGGTGCCCCAAGTCAGAGCAGGACAAAGTGAGGCTTAGAGTGAGATGCCCTCTCATACCGCATCTACTCCATCTCCTCCAGAGGATATTAGAAGGCACCCAGCGCCTCCAGTTCCTCCGTCTGGCACTCCAGACCAGGATATGCGGAGTGCTTTGCAGTTATTGACTAGCTTGGTAGCTGCTCAGGCTCAGAGGCAGAATACAGGTGCTGCTGAGAAACCAGTTAGTACAAGAGTTCGTGATTTTATTAATTTAGACCCTCCAGTGTTTACCGGATCAGACCCCAAGGAGGACCCACAGACTTTTATTGACCAGGTTCATCGTACACTTCGGGTTATGCATGTTAGTGATACAGAGGCAGTAGAGTTGGCTTCTTATCGGCTACGGGATTTAGCGGTTCTCTGGTATGATAGTTGGGAGAGATCCAGGGGTCCGAACCCTCCTCCAGCTGTGTGGAAGGAATTTTCTGAGGCCTTTCTTCGTCACTACTTGCCAGTTGAGATACGACGAGCTAGAGCTGATAAGTTCTTGAACCTTAGACAAGGTAATATGAGTGTGCGAGAGTACAGTATGCAGTTTGATTCTTTGGCAAGGTATGCTCCCCATATGGTGGCCGAGATGAGTGATAGGGTGCATATGTTCGTGAATGGGTTGGGACCACATCTGATAAATGAGTGTACGACAGCCTCCTTGGTGGAGGGCATGGATATTTCCCGTATTCAAGCTTATGCCCAGACCCTAGAGGATCGTAAGCGCCAGCAGAGGGCAGTTAGGGAGCAGGATAGGGGCCAGCATAAGAGGGCGAGATTTGCAGGGTATTCTGATGACTTCAGAGGCCGCATCAGGCCACAGTTTTCGAGGAGTTCGGCGCCACCTGTAGCTAGTGCTCCTCCACAGTTTCAGAGGCCTCGATATGATCGATCCTATTCTGGTCCAGGTCAGAGTTCGCGGGCATCTGGCTCGCAACATCACAGGGATACTAGTCAGATGAGACCCCCAACACCACATTGTGATCAGTGCGGCAAGGCCCACTTTGGACTGTGTCGTCGAGGTTCTGATGCATGCTATTCGTGCGGGCAGCCTGGCCATATGATGCGGGATTGTCCTAATAGAGGAGGTGATGGTATGGCTCAGCCGACTGGATCTGTGTCTGGTTCTTCCTCATCAGTTCGACCTCCAGCACGGGGTTTTCAGCAGTCGACAGGTCGTGGTAGGGGTAGAGGTGCAGTGCCGAGTTCGAGTGGTGCTCAAAATCGAACCTATGCTCTAGTAGGTCGACAGGATCTCGAGTCGTCTCCAGATGTTGTTACAGGTATTATATCTGTGTTTTCTTATGATGTATATGCGTTGATTGATCCGGGATCTACATTATCATATGTTACACCCTTTGTGGCTAATAAGTTTGGCATTGAACCCGAATTGATAAGTAAACCCCTTGCGGTATCTACTCCGATAGGAGATTTTGTGATTGCTAGAAGGGTATATAGAGGTTGCACTGTGATGATTTGTAGTCGTCAAACCTCGGCAAATTTATTTGAGTTAGAAATGGTTGATTTTGATGTGATAATGGGAATGGACTGGTTGGCCTCATGCTATGCAAATGTTGACTGTCGTACGAAGATGGTTAGGTTCCAATTTCCGGGTGAACCCGTCATTGAATGGAAAGGGAACATTGCTACACCGAAAGGTAGGTTTATTTCCTATCTTAAGGCAAGGAAAATGATCTCAAAAGGTTACATTTATCATCTCGTTCGCGTTAGGGATGCGGAGGCGAAACCGCCTACTTTACAATCAATCCCTGTGGTCAACGAATTCCCAGATGTTTTCCCAGATGAACTCCCAGGCCTTCCTCCTGAAAGGGAGATTGAGTTTAGCATTGATGTGTTGCCTGACACTCAACCGATCTCTATTCCTCCATACAGAATGGCCCCGGCAGAGTTGCGAGAGTTGAAGGTGCAGTTGAAGGACTTGCTGGATAAGGGCTTTATTAGGCCTAGCACTTCACCTTGGGGTGCACCAGTCCTATTCGTGCGGAAGAAAGACGGGTCGTTACGGATGTGTATCGACTATCGACAGTTGAATAAGTCTACTATAAAGAACAAGTATCCACTTCCAAGAATTGATGACCTGTTTGACCAACTCCAGGGTGCCAAGTATTTCTCTAAGATTGATTTACGTTCAGGGTATCATCAGGTGAGGGTTAGGGAGAAGGATATTCCAAAGACGGCCTTCCGGACAAGATATGGGCACTTTGAGTTCTTGGTGATGTCGTTCGGGCTAACAAATGCCCCAGCAGCTTTTATGGATCTCATGAATACTATATTCAGGCCCTATCTTGATGTGTTCGTGATTGTATTCATTGATGACATTCTAGTGTATTCTCGTTCGGAGGCGGAACATGCGGGCCACTTGCGGATAGTATTACAGACGCTTCAGGATCGTAAGTTATATGCTAAGCTCTCCAAATGTGAATTCTGGCTGAACTCAGTAGCATTCCTTGGCCATGTGATATCTGATGAGGGTATTAGTGTCGACACTCAGAAGATCGATGCAGTAAAGAATTGGCCGAGACCTACAACACCATCAGAAGTCCGCAGCTTCCTAGGGCTAGCAGGATATTATAGGCGGTTTGTAGAAGGATTTTCCTCTATATCATCACCATTGACTAAGTTAACACAAAAAGCTACCAAATTCCAGTGGTCTGACACTTGTGAACGTAGTTTTCAGGAGCTGAAGAATCGATTGACATCTGCACCAGTGCTCACTCTTCCTGAAGGAACAGAAGGTTATGTGGTATATTGTGATGCCTCAGGTATAGGTTTGGGGTGCGTATTGATGCAGCGTGGGAATGTGATTGCTTATGCATCAAGACAATTGAAGAAGCATGAAAAGAATTATCCAACCCATGATTTGGAATTGGCTGCAGTAATATATGCTTTGAAGATATGGCGGCACTACTTATACGGCGTCCATGTTGACATCTACACAGATCACAAGAGTTTACAATACATCTTCAAGCAGAAAGAGTTGAATTTGAGGCAGCGTAGGTGGCTTGAATTATTGAAAGACTACGACGTCGAGATATTGTATCATCCCGGTAAAGCCAATGTTGTGGCAGACGCTCTCAGCCGTAAATCAATGGGAAGCTTAGTACATATTGAGGCAGGTAGATGGGGGTTGATTAAAGAGCTTCATCAGCTAGCCAATATGAGAATCAGATTGTTAGACTCTGATGACGGAGGTGTTACTGTACAGAATACATCAGAATCATCTTTGGTAGCCGAGGTAAAAGCACGACAATATGAAGATCCTATCTTAGTACGATTAAGAGAAAGCATTCAACAGTGTAAAAGTATGGCTTTTGGGATCGGAAAAGACGGGGCACTGAGATACCAGAGCCGATTGTGTGTGCCTAATGTGGCAGGGTTGCGAGAGAAGATTATGAATGAGATTCATCAATCCCGATATTCCATCCATCCCGGCTCGACAAAGATGTATCATGATGTCAAGGAGCAATATTGGTGGGATAATATGAAGAAGTCTATTGCAGAATTTGTAGCCCAGTGTCCCAATTGTCAACAAGTAAAGATAGAACATCAGAAACCCGGTGGATTGCTTCAAAATATAGAGATTCCGACCTGGAAGTGGGAGGTGATTAATATGGACTTCATTATTGGATTACCTCGCTCTTATCATAAGTTTGACTCCATCTGGGTGATAATTGATCGACTTACAAAATGTGCCCATTTTCTGCCAGTGAAGACAACTTACACGGCTGAAGATTATGCGAAGTTGTATATCAAGGAGATTGTTAGGCTTCATGGTGTGCCCATATCTATTATATCAGACCGAGGAGCTCAATTTACGGCTAACTTTTGGAGGTCTTTCCAGAAGGGTTTAGGCACACAAGTAAATCTCAGCACTGCATTTCATCCGCAGACTGACGGACAGGCTGAACGTACCATTCAGACACTGGAAGATATGCTACGAGCATGTGTTCTAGATTTTAAGGGGAATTGGGATGATCATCTTCCACTCATAGAATTCGCCTATAACAATAGCTACCATTCCAGTATTAAAATGGCCCCATACGAGGCACTATACGGGAGGAGATGTAGATCACCAGTTGGATGGTTCGAAGTCGGTGAAACAGAATTATATGGGCCAGATTTGATTCACCAAGCTATTGAGAAGGTGAAAGTGATACAGGAGCGATTGAGGACGGCACAAAGCAGGCAAAAATCTTATTCTGATGTCCGACGTCGTGATCTAGAGTTTGAGGTTGGTGATTGGGTTTTCCTGAGGATCTCACCAATGAAGGGTATTATGCGTTTTGGGAAGAAAGGTAAGCTGAGTCCAAGGTATATCGGGCCGTATAAAATTCTTCGACGGATTGGACAGGTTGCTTATGAGTTAGAATTGCCATCCGAATTGGAATTTGTCCACCCGGTATTCCATGTATCTATGTTGAGAAAATGTATTGGAGACCCTTCTCGAGTCGTCCCTATCAAAGATGTACAAGTTACAGAGGACCTATCATATGAAGAAGTGCCAGTGGCGATATTAGATCGGCAAGTCCGCAAGCTGAGAACAAAAGATGTAGCTTCCGTCAAAGTATTGTGGAGGAACAAAAATATGGAAGAAATGACATGGGAAGCAGAAGAGGAGATGAAGTCTAAATACCCTTACTTATTCCAGAATGAAGATAACAAGGATGCTGGTGGAAGACAGGATACATTGGAAGGTGAAACGGCTCTATGAGGTAAGCAATAATTTGAGAATACTCCTCCTTAATACAAAATGGTGATATGTAGATAATGTAAATACGCATAATGCTTTGTGTAGCCTTGTGAAGCCATATGTTGGGCTTAATTACTTGCAAGTTTTGCTAGTGACCATTTTATAGGGGAAAATTGATCGGAAATTTCCATTGGAATCCACGATGATTTAAACTCCCCATAAACCCTTACATTCGAGGACGAATGTTCCTAAGGGGGGAGGGTGTTACAACCCATATCCACATGTGTTAGTTCATGCCATATATTAGTTAACATAAATCCAAGAAGGAATTATCTTTGAGATGATAAGAAGTCAATCCTATTGGTCTTAAGTGATACAAGAGTGTATAAGGGTGATTAACAAGTATTAGAAGTTAAATGAATCAAGGATGTTGTAACTCGTATTTTCAAGTAATCTAGCGGTGCTTAATACACTCAAGAGTTCATTTATTAAGGTATTTTAATCATATAATATCCGTATCATAAGTCTTGAAGTCAAACGAGTTATGAAACAAAAGTCGACAAAAGTTGTCGCAACTTAGGTTCATAATTTTACTTAAATATTAGGTCAAATGTTTCTAATTTTTTCTCCTAATTTACAAGGAATTACGGGGTTATATACCAACCAAATTAAATATCTATGAGTCTAGTTTCCAATGCATTAAACCATTCATCGATACGATCTCGGAGTAGAGAGATATTCGCATTTTTGCGAGACTGCGCCAAGCACCTCTCTATGGGGCCCACTAAGGCGGTTTAAGATATTTGGACCTATATAGGATGCCTCCAACCCGTTTTAAGTCATTTCTTCTCACTATTTTCAGACCTTAGAACCCTAGGAACATCCTCTCAAGGTTCTCTCAAGATTCAAGACCCAAAAAAAGGGCAAACAACACAAATCAAGTGTCGGGAATTCCGTGGCGCTAGTAAGTCTCTTGTTCTTCTTGTTGTTGCTCATTTTTGTGTCGTTCCAGCTCGTGTGGGAGGTTTTTTTAAAGGGTTTATGTTCTGTAAATACTCCCTCATGTTCTTAATATCAATCCTAGGTGATTTCAAGCCTTCTAAAGTGATTCTAGTGCCGAAAAACACTAATTGATCGCTAGTTTCGCTTTTTTGTTGTTGTGGCAGCATTGGAGGGATATTTCATGGAAATTTAAGGTCAAATTGGAGTTGTTATTTCTGTATAAAGGTAAGGAACCTCTTACTCTATATGTATTTAAGATTATCCAAGTTGCGGCTAAGCCATTGAAGCTAGAACTTGTGAAATATATATCGAAAGGCTTGGTAGTAATGTTATTGTTTTGTGGACTGTTTTGCGTTGTTGTTGGGCTGCGTATTTTACTACTATCTTGTGGAGTTTTGGAGGAGGAAGGGTGTGGAGAAACACCATATATATGTAGGGTTATGGGCTGATAGTTATTCGTAACATTTCCAGGTTGTTTGACACGACTACGGTGGTCGTCGTATGTATGGAGTGATTAGGCTGTGTGTGGACTATTTTGGGAGGCTCAATATGTTTATTATTGATGTTGTTTGGGCTGTTTGGTGACTGTTTTGAATGGTGTGAGGTCATATATATAGGGGAGGTGCTGTCCGTTTCATCGTAAAATAGGTTGTGGTCGATACATAATAGTTATGACGCTTAAATGATAACGATAGTATCGTTTCTCTTATTGTAGACTAAGGAGTTTTGACAATTGCATAGCTTGAGATTGGGGCAGTATATACAAGGTATGTGAGGCTATCCCTTTCCTTCTTTTGCACGACTCCGATTGTACATAATGTAATGAACGAGCTTCCAAGATACTCTACTCTTAGAAGCTAGCAGTACTTACATTGTTTTCCCTCTTATGGAACGATTGATGTTAATGTTGCTTCTCTTATTCTTATGTTATCAATGTTGTTGGTACTTCCTGATTCTTATAAGGTTCATAGTGAAGAGTTAGTCCTAATAACGTGTACAGAGGATACCGACCTTACGTCACTCCGAAAGGTTTAGAATGTGATTCCATGAGTCGAGCATGCATTATATATATGTATCTATTTTACTCTACCGAGCCACGCTATAGTTGGCCGGGTACGACACCTATTGTGCAACCACTGATCAGTTGGGTTTTACCGAGCTCCACGTGGCCGGGTACGATTCTACCGAGCCTTATGATGGCCGGGTACATTTTTTTACCGAGCCTATTATGGCCGGGTACGATATGATGATGATGATGCCCACAGAGGCGAATGTTTTAAGGGTTTATGTATTTATACATATGTATCATGCATTTCATGTAAGTAGCCCTCAGAGGTACTAAGATGTTACAGGTTGTATATTCTCTATCCTTCCTTACATTACTAATCGTATTTATGGTTCCCTGCCTTACATACTGAGTACTTTATTCGTACTGACGTTCTTTTATTTGTGGACGCTGCATGTCGTGCTGCAGGTCCTGATAGACAGGCAGGTGCAGCTCCCCCACCACAGTAGGCTGTCCAGTTCAGTGGTGATTGACGAGATCCCTTCTCCGGACTTGCATTTGGTCTTGGTATGCATTTTTGTTATAGACATTATGGGTATGTCGGGGCCCTGTTCCGGCTTTGTTGCAGCCCTTTTGTTCCTTTAGAGGCTCATAGACAGGTGTCGACTCATGTATAGTTTGGTATGCCTTGTCGGCTTTTTGTTTTATAGTCTTTCATAGTAGCGTGGTAGCCCATAACTTATATGTAGTTTCTTGATTGTCTGGTCATCCCCTGCTATGTATGTTCATGCCGTCATATTTTATTGCTGGTTGTCCATGATCCAGGTCTACCATTTAAATTGATCTCGGCAGCCCTAAAATATAATAATGAAGGTTAGATGAAATGTACGTTGGTGCTCGGCAAGTGTGGTCGGGTGCTAGTCATGGCCCTCCAGTTTGGGTCGTGACAAAAAGGGTCCTAGGTTTGTATTTAATATGAATCACATCAATGTGATACCCGGTATGACACTCCTCAAAAGAGGGGATACACATGGTATTAGCGCATCAATCATCATATCTATATCTACCCTTCCCACCCCGTTAAAGCGTGGATTGGTCTCGATTACTATTGCATGCTATTACCCGTCCCATTCCTATCAGTCCCGGATGAGCTTAGGACTACTATTCCTAAAGGGGAGGGATATTAGGCTGATTGGTTTCAAAGGGTAAAAATCAAAGGCGACATACAAAACATATACTGCATGTTGGGGAAAGCATATAAATAGATAAAGGCCCATATACACCTCCTTAAACAAAAAGCACATAACTAGCATGACTTGCACATATTTTTTAGGTCTGATTAAAATACTAAAGGCGATGGGAGTTTTATTATTGAAGCAGATCTGTTTATTATATAATTCAGATAAGAAGTCTGAATCAGGCCTGCCTACTCGTTGTAATGATTAACAAATGCGGATTCAGTTTTTATGGTATTGCTCTAAGGCTTGCCTAAGCATTTAGATGGGATCCTATAGGCATGATATCTAATTGATTCAGAATGTGTAGAAAAAGTAATAACTCAAAATGAATTGTTTGAAATCCTATAGGCATGCTTGCTAAACCTCGTTAAAGAAGGGAATTAGATTATTTAAAACTGATTTAGATTAGACTGATTTAAATTAGACCAACTCCAAATTCTGTAGGCAATGGTATCTAATACTCCTGATTTTAATCCCCATAGGCATGATATCTAACATTGAATGATTTCAACGTCATGAACATGATACTTACTTATAGCCGTTTAGAACCTAAAGCATGATATCTAAGTGGCATGCATAATTTTAATAAGTCATATAGGTAGGTCATCTATGTGAGAAATTGATCATGAACAGAATTAAGAATAAATCCTACCTACATGATGTCTAACTGTAGAATTGAACATGCAGGATTTAAAACCAGTCCTATAGGCATGTTTTTCTAAATGCAGAATTGAATTGTTCAGAACATAAGTCATATATGCATGTTTTTCTAAATGCAGAATTGAATTGTTAAGAACATAAGTCCTATAGGCATGTTCTCTACCCTTGAGCATATGTAATCACCCTACCCTTTTCACTACCCAGCCTCAAATGTTTATTACAATATATTAGAAACTAGAAATAATGAATTATACTAGAATAGTACAAAGAAAAGTTACAACCAGAGAAAGCCTGATTCTAGACTTTCTCTCTGAGTTATGGAATAAACCACCTCAAAAATGCCATTGTTCCAAAGCCTTTCTCGAACTTGAGTGTGTCAGAGTTCCCTAAGGGTCTCAATAGGACCCCGGGCAGTGCTCACACCCAAGTTACATAACCAGAATAGGGATGAGTGCAGTGTGGAAATGCCAGCCCTTATGTGTCCAAGTTCAGAGGGAGCTCATGGGTCCCAAGGCAAGCTCACATAAGGGGGAAGAACATAAGTCTAAGAAGATAGTGAAAGTGCAGAAACAGAGTTTTAGAAAAATTGATGGTATAAAGGAGAGGGGACGGGGAGACAACCATTAGCATTTTACAGAGTTAACACTTTCATAAAAAGGGGTCAGGGGATTGGGAGTCCATTGCACTGAGCCTATACACTTAGGTATGGGTTAGCATTGGGCATGCACAACAATGGGAAGTGCTGACATGCCTATAACCCAATCACAACATATGAGATAAGCATGGAGGGTATGATCCCAAGGGAATCATGTTTGGGTCATGCACAACAATATCCAGAGCTGTCATGCCCCAAACCAACCACAAGTATTAAACACATTGGGGTAGGGATTTAGGATTGACAAGTCATGATACATTAATTCAGAACAGGAAAAAGGGGAAGTTACAACATGTTTTAATAATGGTACTGGGTTAAATACACACAGTAGACAAGCAAGGATGCAAGAAACAGTAAATAAGCATGTTGTTGTTGGTGCAGAAGCTTAATTAGAACATACCAGTATGAAATGCAAATGCAGAGAAAAACAAGCAAGTTTCCTATAGCCTAGCCTTGGCTTTCAGCCGGCTGGGTAAGGAAGCAATATAGTAGTGACAGAGAAAAAAAAGAGAGATTTAGTGGAGTGTGTGTTTGAACTCAAGTGTTTATGCCTTGTGTTCGTGTCCTTGAAAGAAAAGAAGTACATGGTATTTATAGTTTTTGAAAACGAGTAAGAGAAAGGTAATAAGCTACAAACATGGAAACATTCATGATTCAGAATCAATTATACAAGTGATTGCCTTTAATTAAAGGATCACTTGCTTAACGGGTAGTGACAGGTTCAAAATAAGGAAGGAAATCAATTTGTCAGCAGGCTGACAGTTGCCATAGAAGTAGTAAAATATTAAGTAAGCAATCGAGTCTAGGTACAAAAATACTATAATTTTGGAAAGGATTCAGTAAGGCAAAACAAGAAAAGAAATCAGTTAACCTTAATAGGCGAGTGAAATCAGAATTTCACAAAGGAAAAGTTTAAAATCAGTCACAAGTTTGAAGATCAGTCAAAGAAGTGAACTCAGCATATAAATAAGGTGCATAAACACTATACATGCGAGGCCAAGCCTGTTGGCAAAAGAAAATAGCATACAATAGTAGCACAAAATTTAGTAGATAGAAATATTCGAAGCATGATAGTCTAGTAGGTCAAGTCATATTGAATCAGTAGTGAGGAAAACATAGAATATCAAAGGCATGCGAAGATCTCACAGTAGCAGTTGAGGAAAACCCCTTTTAAAAATTATGGTTTCGAGCATAATCGAGTTTTAGAGATGATAAAAAACCAGAGTCAGAAGAATCACACAAAGGAATAAAAGGTTTTGAAATAAAGAACTTCAAATCGAGTCATGCACTTAAACGAACAGTCTCAGACTCAAAGCCATAGGATTTTCAACAACAGTAGAGTTTTAAAAGATGATAAACAAATAAATCGGACAAAACTCAAGCAAACAAGCATTCGTCTAATAAACAGTCAAAAGAAATTAGGGCTTTTAACATGCAAACTCAGGTAGAAGAACGATATGAGCAAACATAGCAAAACATGTCAAAAATCAGAGAAAAGTTTTGAAATAACTTAACAAGAACCCTAATTGGAAAAGATGAGGGGTTTTGAAAGAAGAATTTTAAAAAGAAACATTGAGAAAATGCTTATAAATCTAAAGGAAACATAGATCTAAAGCATATCTAAGAGAAATCGAAAGAACCTTGGAGGTTAGGGTTTCAGAAGAACCCCAAGTGATGAGAAAGGCCTTGAAAACCATCGATCTAAGCAAGAGAGTCAAAGGTCTGACTCGAATAGCCATGGATGGCTAGAGAAAGGTTAGAGACGATCAGAAAACAATCATCGAGCAAAGACTGGACACAACCCTTTTAGGATCTAGTCATGAGACCACAGGAACGAACACGTAGGGGCCATGAGAGGTTGATACAGGTCTTCGATGACCTTGGAAGGCCATGGATTAGAGCAGATTCGTGTGGCGGCGGCCAGGGTTTGATGTGGTTGTAGAGATGATTTGGGAGAGGGGGGGTTTCAGAGGCGGCAGATTATGAAGAATGAAAAGGGTTTGGGGGGTCTTTGGGTTTAATTAGGAAAGGATTAATGGGAGCCGTTGATCATATGGGATTGGATGGGAGTTCGGGTGGCTCATTTAAATGGGTTGTGGGTCGGTTTGAATGAGAATTGGGTTAGGGTAATTGCGCTTCAAATTGGGGTTCAAAATTGGGCTATAATTGAAATAAAATGGGGCTAACTTTTAAATAGCCAATTTTTCCTATTTGATTTAAAAAAAATAGTAAAATAATTTCCGTAAATAAATTAAAGGTACTAAAAGAATTTATAGTACATAATTATGAAATTAAAATACTGGACTTAATTTTTATAGATTTAACCGCAATTAAATCTAAAAGAGGCTAATATTGCAATTATATGCAATATAACTTTAAAAATACTAAATCAATTTATAAAAATATGCAAAAAATTATCTTAACTATATTTTAGTAAAAATATGAGGATCCAACAAAATGAATCACCAAAAAATGATAATTTTGGGAATTATTATTGGTTTTTTATGAGTAAAATAGGGGAATAAATTGGTTTTAAAATCTTTTTAAAAAATAGAAAAAAATGATAAAACATTTGGACATACTTATACATGCATACATATGCTATTTTTAAAGTATTTTGAATATTAAAAATATACAGGGAAAAATTGGGTATCAACAGACGAGCCAATAGCGGTTCGTGGGTTCATCGATAGTCACGTTTGACGGCGACCCTTGCACGGTTTTTTGGGGCATGGAATTTAATGCCCTGATAGGCTAACGTCATGGCGATGATGCCCTCAGAACGGAGGCTCAAAATCATTTCCTATTACTTCGTTCTAGGAAACGCGGAGACTATCTGTATGCGGCAAAATAGGAGGATCTAATTTATCATCATTAAGGCATTCCAAGAAATCATCTCGAGACCTCGAGGATGCGAGGATGTGGTCAAACTCCCTCCCTCGAGGTTCGTTGATGCCCGACATAACGACAATGTTGATCGCGGTCATGATGGGAATGGGGAGTTCCCAAGGCATGCAACTAGTACTGGCAGAGCCTGGTGCCATCTAGTTGTCCCATCCCCCTATTTTTGTAATTAATACTTTTGTACTATGTTGGGATTCTCCTCCTATATAAAGGGGGTCTTTGACATTTTGTAAAGGTTCTATTGCTTCAATTACTCCATGCTAAATATACAAGAACATTCTATTCACTCTCTAACACATTCTCTTGATATTACTGCTTTCATTTATTATCTTCATATTTGTTCATCATTTATTGCTTATCATTGGCCATAAAGAGCCTCCCTTAATTATCTTGTAACTGTCAGCCCTACCTCGATCACCCACTACAGCTCGAGCTCGAGCCCTGGAATCGACCTCGAGGCCCCAAATCGACAAGCTCGAGGCCCCAAGTAATTGGCATATTGGTTTGAGTGTCGCTATCCCCTTAGCTTTATTTCGTCTATAAATATCATACACTTAGCATCAACTGCTTAACAAACTAGCATAAAAATAGATCACGTATTTTTAGAGTCCCATCAACAAATTCAATTGTTATTACCATTTTCACAGTAAACAACCACAATTCACATGTACGCCATCAAAACATAAGATGACGACCCTAGGGGGATGGACCCAAATTCACACGTTGTACAATATACTTGTGCAAAACACAATATCATCATAGCTACATGGCAAAGACCTTGTGGCTAGATAACATCATCAACACCACAATATTCGCATAGAAGAGACCTCGTGCCAATACCAAATAAATCCGCTCAATATGTTCATATGCGCCATAATCATAGCATTCCAAGATAACAAATTATCATAAAAGATACATGTGCTCAAAATTCATCAATACAGTGCAAAAGAACTGTCACGACCCCAAAAATCCCACCTTACAATGTGGTGATGAAACTTAGTCTCTAAGACTAGGTAAGCCTAACATACATTGAAAATTAGCCGTAATAACAACATGCATATCAAATTAAATTGTTGAACTATCACAATAAAAATCTAATGGTACAGTCGTCAAATATATCCCAAAACTGGTGGAACATAGTCATAAGCTCCATAGAGAATGAACTAATAATCTCTAAATACAATTCTATTTGAAGTGAAGATAAACAGTAGTAAAGCAATAGAAGAAGGTGTCTCCGAGGCCTGCGAGCGTCGAGCAGGTAAACCTTGAAGTCTACGGAATGACTGGTCAATCACTGGCATCAGGCACAAGCAGATGTATCTGGATCAGTAAAAAAATATGCAGAAGCATAGCATGAGTACACCACAGCAGCACCTAGTAAGTATGAAGCCTAACATCAGTAAAGTAGTGACGACGCCAAGTCAAGACACCTACTACACCAAAGGAACCTAAGAAGAATATAATATAGTCTAATAACGGAAAGCAACAAATTAAATGGAAACAAAGTAGTATAATGATGTAAGGCTAACGACGAATGTAAAATAAATAAAGGAAAACGAGAATGAAAACAACAAAGTAGTATAATGATGTAAGGCTAACAATGAATATAAAATAAATAAAGGAAAACAAGAATGAGCATGCGATAAGAACAACAAATAATCAAATACAATCAAATACAAGTGAGTCAAATGAAGAACAAAAATAAATGTTCCATCAACAAGCTCTTTCAACATAGAATGTACAACAAGAATCACAATCGAGGCACCACACCTCATTTTCTTTCACATTTCACAAATCATAATCACAATCTTTCTTATATCGCCGCGTGATCCTTGTATTTATTTTTAAAAAACATTTTCCCAAAATAACTACATGCGTTTTAGCCCCTAATCTCACCGCCTGGCTTCAACTAATTCCGTTACTACCAACACGCATATAAATCACACCATAGCTTACCGCATGTGTTTCAATACCCACCCTTATACCACCGCATGCGTATTAATTCATAACACAATAATCAACTCGCACCACATGAGCCTATATGACACAATGTTACCAAATCAACAATAACAATGTTACCACAACACATAGCCCACAGCTCGATCATAATGTGTACAAGAATCTCCATAATAACGAAATGAATAATAAACAACTCAACAAAGAAAGGTAGCTCAATAACTAACAACTTCAATCTCAATGTATTATAAGCTTTCACAACTTCAACTTCAATAACTCACAAAGAAGGTATTTCCAAGAAATGGCAACTTTCGCTCTAAGTGCATAACATAAGCTTAACAATGAAAGAGATATCATGGAGTAGAAACTAATTCTAAATGCATGAGAATAACTCAAAAGTGGAAATAATAGCATGTAACAACATCTACAATAAATGAATATAAGAGTAACCTTGATGATGGAAACTAGGGCATGTTATAACAACTTCAATTAAGGCATATAAGAATCAACTAGACAATGAGAGATAGAACAAATAATAATAACTTCAATTAAGTGATTAAAAGTAGTCTAAGAGTCTAACATGTCAAATACCACACGCAAACCTATGTACACACTCATCACTTCATGTACATAACAAGCGCAAAACACACACTTAAATATGCTCGCTGGTCGAATATAGTATAATGTAATATCATATCCACGTGGATTGGAGTTAAACAATTATTATCGTAGTTTGTAGCTTGATTGCTATCCAAGATGATCAACAGTAGAGATTTATGTGCATTAAACTAAAATTAACTAAGAATCTAAACATTGGCTAATGAAAATCGGCGCAAGTGATGAGCAAAGAAGGTTATCAGTTGGGAGAAAATAGAGTTGATATGATAGGTGTAAGATAATTGGTTGGGATTTAACTCTAGATAATTCACTTCTAATATTCAAGTAAGTCTCTTGAATTCACTTGGTTATTAATTCAATTGTTTGGTAGAAACTCCTCTCGATTAAGTCTCAACCTCACAAGATGAACCAATTTTAAGCACATAAAGATATGCAAGAATTCGTAGTGGATTGGTCTTTAGGAGAACCTCTCTTGATTATCCTCCTAGCTAAGTTTAATCAATAATTCAACTAGCCTCTTATGATTACTAAGAAGAAGTATTACTTTAACCAACAAAATGTTATGCAAAAATATCACAAGTTATGCCTCTCTTGATTACATGAACAAATGAATATAGATGCAACAGTTAAAACATCCAAAACAATTCAATACATAATACTAGAGTTAATATCCAAAACACTTATCAATACACCATATCCATCAAACCCTAAAGAGAACTACTCCATAGATATGGAGTAATTCATCACAAATATGTTTAAGTTAAAGGAAAACATAAAACGATCCAAACTCGTGTCTTGAGTGAGGATTGAAATATGAAATCCTTGTGCTTTTGCTTCTCCACATCCTCTTTAGCTTCCTTAGGTCTAAGATGTGTCAAAAGTCCTCAAAATATCGGTTTTACATCTATTTATACAAATTAGGGTCTGGCCCAAACGAAACCACCTTTTCCTGCGCGAAATAGGATTCTAGCTCTGTAAAAAATGCACAGGCTCACCGCACAGTGTGACGCAGCATGTGGGGTGGAAGTGTGGTTTGTCAGAGGCCTTGAAATTTGAAAAGCAGCAGATTTTGGGCAGCCACGGTGCTCCACGCGCCACCCCACGTGCCGCGGTTGTGGTAACTTCTCATAGCTTGGCTTTTTGCTTCATTTTTGAAGTTCAGAAGTGGTTATCAACCCCTGAACGCGATCCCGGATTAATCCCTTTGGCTTTTACTCAGAATTCAAACCTCCAATGGCTCGAATTCATTTCATAACATCTACATAGCTCGGAATCACTATTACAAGGCATAAAACACGCAATTAAAGCTCAAAATCAATTAAAGTTCAGTAAATTAGAGTGCATTAGGCGACTAAAACACGGGATTATAGCCTATCATCAACACCCCACACTTAAACCATTGCTCGTCCTCAAGAAATCACACCATACATTATATAGACACGACCTTTTTAAACAACTCTCCTAACTCATCATACCAAGAATATTTAAAATAGACTAAGCACAATAGTGTAACATCTTCACCTCAAGGTTTGACTCACAAGTACCACGCATTATTCAAAACTCGCTTACTTACTATAACATAGATGTCAATGACATTACCTTTCCTTTATGAATCAAGTGCCCTCGCACAACAATAGAGAGTACTTCTACACACAATAAAATTTAAGAACAATTAGGAACTTCAAAAAGAAAGAATTCACTCACTCTCATAAATAACATTGATATGCCTAAAAAGATGAACCATAGGCTTGCCCATAGTGTACTACTCTATTAATCGAGCTCATTCAGTCAAGGATCAAGTAGAACTTTAATTGGTTTTAATGTAAGCTACAGGACGGGTAGGATACATTTAGATACAAGAGTGACTACAACTCCCTAAGCACTTTAATACATACACTTTAACATTTAAAACCCCACACTTATGTCAAACTATGATTCCACCTTCACATCAATATACATCAACTCCTAAATTATTTTAAGCACAATTGCATCAAGAGTTACCACTTATCAATGAATATTTTGCACAACAATATAACTCTTTTTGTCTTTCTTTTTCAATTCAAGTGGCTCTTAATTTTTTCAAACTAGTGAACCTTTCTACTTATTTCATTAGTTCCACTCAAAAACCAAACCAACCACCCCACACTTCAACTTTTACAAAGTTCATACAATTTCAAGTGCTCACGAGAGGTGAAAAGATTCAAATAGATTATCAATTCAAACAAATAGGTAAGGTTTGTCATATGGTTGCCAAAGAAATAGGATTACAGGCTAAAAGGGGTTAACTAAGATACAACACAATTAGGCGGGTAAACTTATATATCTGGCTCAACAAATAAACGCCTATATCACTTATAAGACTGAACAAAACTACTATTTCCCTTTGCAAATACAAGGGGCAAGTTCTAGACATCAAATACAATGTATAGAATAACACAAAACCTCACACACACATGGCACATAACTCACTCCGGATTGGACTCATCAAGACACCTTATTCAAAGCATTTAAGCAAAGTCAAGATCATACCAATTAAGGCACTTATACAAGAGTCACAACTAACGCACTCACTATTAACAAGGTCTAACAAAGTCAAGAGATATGGCTTCCAATCGAAATCATAACACAAGGTTTCCTACTTCTAACAAAAATAAAAACTAAATACACCCAGTTCCAAAAAAACACTTGGAAAAGAACCGCGACAAAAAGAAAAACCAAGGCAAAACTATTACACTACCTAACAAAAGAAAATCTTTTTGTCTTTTTTTCTTTCGACTTAAACCTATCGAATGATATCCATCATCGAGAAAAGTCAAAAATTTTAAAATTTTATTTCAATTTTTTTTCTAACTACTAAAAAGCAAAAACTAACACATATACATACAACATACAATTATCCCCATCCCACACATTACGTTATGGAATGTCCCCATGACACACAATTAAAAAGCATAAGGTAGAGGAAACTTCCCTGAATATCTAGTCGGGGTTTAAATCAAAGTTGGGCTCCATTCCACGCGCCCAAACTAGTGCAAACATCCACGCAGACATCTTCTTCTCAACCTTTTTGGGGTACACACCACACTTATCTTTCTTAATAACTGTAGCCTTTTCCTTTACACCCTTCACCTTTAATTCAATACTTGCAGCTGGCTTCTCTTCCCCCCCCCCCATTTCTACCTTCATTTTGAAAGTTACAGTCTCCTCACCCACTCTAAGCATGAGCTTCCTCTCGTGTATATCTAAAATTGCTCTACCCGTTGCTAAGAAGGGTCTTCCTAGGATGAGAGGTATCTCCTTGTTCTCCTCCATCTTCACCACTATAAAGTCTACATGAAATACAAACTTATCCACCCGCACTAAGACATCTTCAACTATCCCCTCAGGTATTATCTTTGTTTGATCTACCAGTTGCAATGATATTTGTACAGACCTTATCTCTCCAATCTCATTCTCCAGTTTCCTGTAAATAGACAAAGGCATTAGATTAATTGATGCACCAGAATCATATAAAGATTTATCAAAGTTAAGAGTGCCTAAAGAGCTAGGAATGGTAAAACTCCCTGGATCACCACATTTTTATGGGAGTTTGTTTTGCTAGATTGCACTACAATACTCTGTGAGCTTTGTTACACCTTGTGTATTCGGCGTTATCATGCTGTAAATGGGATAATTCGGTAGGAAGATAATTTCTATGAGATATTTAAATGATGCAATAGTTATACGTTAAGATTGGAAGTCATTTGAGTTGTGATTAAAAATTCGACAAAGATCACGCGCAAGTTACGGGTTTAAATTTCACTGGAATTTGGATAAAATGTTGATGACCTTTTCTCTCAATATACTGGGAGTTATGGTGTGTTCTACCTACCGAATCGAAGGTCTATGAGTCTAGCTTCAAAAACGCAACACACCGTTCGTTAATACGACTTTGGAGTAGAGAGATATTAACATTTTTGTACAGGGGTGCACACTGTTACGGGAACAGTGTGCCTAGTCGGGTTTAGTCAAAATTTCTTTATTTAAGTCAATTTTTAAAACAGAACCCCTGCGTTTTATCCTCTCCAAAACAGAACCAAAAACCTAGGGATTTCCTCTCAAACTTCTCCCATCCATCTAGCCAAGCATAACAACAATTTAGTCATCCTCAAGATGGAGAACACCATGGTAGCTTCGGAATCGTGAATTCTTCGGTGTTTCACTTTTCATAGCAAGACTCCGTCTTGTAATTTCGAATTTTGAGTAATTCTGGTCACATAAGGTATGATTTAACTTCCTCTTTGATCTTTGTAAACTTCTACCGTAAGAATTCTTAAGAAATAGTTGAAACCTCTATAGAAATATTCTTGATTTTTTTTTAGAAACCTCTCTTAATACGGCTTGATTGTTGGGGCTGTTCTATATGATTTTATTGTGTTGTTTGGATCTGTGAAGACATGGATGGAATTCTGTTGATGAGGAGATGTAGTAAAGTAAAATTTGGTGGTGTGTTGGTGGGAAATTAATCTACAAAAGAGTCTACAAATTCATGGCCACAAGTTGTTCGTGTAAATGTCTAAATGAAGAATTATTTAAGCTATGAGCTTGAATTTGATTTTGAATGGTTTGTATTATGTAGGAAATCATTCCTAAGGCTTTTGAGGTCTTGGAAACAGTATATAACTCCATCGACAAGGTATGTAGGGCTTTCGCTATACTTTTCGGCATGACTAGAATTCGAATAAACGTTTATCGAATTGTCTCGTCGGATTCGAGTTATTTCACCTTCAACTTATAAAGATGCTTAGACCTGATCTTTTCTCATAGATTGCTTACTCTAGAGGATATCTATGAATTCTCGGATTTCCTTGTTCCTTGCTTAAAAAGAACTAGAGCCTTTTACTCGTTCTCCTTTCGACGTTCATATAAATCATGAATAAGTAACATTTACTTCAAAGGTACTCATAATACACAACTCTCATGTTCTTAGTACTTGTTGGCTCATAGTTGAAAATTAAATATTTTTAGCCACAACCATGATAGTCGGGGAAGAATGATGATAGGCCACTTTGACTCTTCTTAGAATACGTCTTTTTAAGGTTAGTTTTGCATTGCACCTATATAATTTATGATCTAGTATATGTATGTATTTACTTTCATTACCGAGCCGCATTATAGACGGCCGGGTATGACACATATTGTGTAACCACTGATCAGTTGGGATTACCGAGCTTCACGTGGCCGGGTACGATTCTACCGAGCCTTTATTATGGCCGGGTATGTTATGGATATTATAGCCCCACAGAGGGATTTATTATTATATAATGTGATATATTATAAGTAGCGATAGTGAACGACGGTGTCACGAGCATACATTTATATCCATGTTGAATTTTAGTTTCCTACCGAGGCTAGTTTCAGAATTTAAATTATCTCTATGTCTCTTCTCTTGTTAATTACATTTTTCATGTTACACTTGTCGCCCTACATATTCAGTACATATTTCGTACTGACGCATTTTTATGCGCTGTGTTCATGCCCACAGGTTCGAATAGACAGAGTGGTGTGCCTCCTCAGTAGGACCCCCAGGATCAGCGTTGGGTTTCGCACTCCACTTCTTCGGAGTTGCTGACTTTGAGTCCATAGGTACTATTACAGATGTATATGTGTGGTTTTGGGCATGTCGGGGGCTTTGTCCCGCCCTGTTGAGATTGTCTTACACTCTTAGAGGCTTGCAGACTAGCGATCATTGTATATATATATTTTTCGTATCGCCCTATCGGCCTTCTGGATAGCTGTTATACTGTTGTTACAGCCTTGTTGGCCTAGTTTATATATATATATATATATATGTCGTGTTGGGCTCTTCTACCTGCAGGTTATTATATTTCGGATCATATCTCATGGTTGGTTCGCTCGGGCCTTCGGGCATCGGGTGCCAGCCACACCTCACAAGGTTGGGGTGTGACAAACTTGGTATCAGAGCAGGTCAGTCCTAGGGAGTCTACAAGCCGTGTCTAGTAGAGTCTTGTTTATGGTGTGTTGTGCACCACACTTATAAACATGAGGCTATTGGGCATTTAGGATTATTACTTTCTTCTTGATCTAGATCGTGCAATAGAGCCTAATCATAAGTGTTCATTCCTAATTCTCTTTTTGTTTACCTTCTCAGTGATGCCTAACACTAGGAGACGACAAATGGCTATGAAATTTATTCAGAGGTTGGACGAGGAGGCAGGAGAGGGCACAAGTCAGGTGCCACCTGCTAATGTAGATCAACATGAGCCACAGAATGAGGCTGATTCTCAGGCTTCCGGGGCAGTACCCCCACCACCCCGGAAGGGCGTAGAGGAGCTAACATACCTCCAGTCCCTCTCCCAGTTGTTCCTGATCAGGACCTAGACATGCGGAGTGTTGTACAATTGCTGACTCGAATAGTGGCCCCCCAGGCCCAACACCAGACCTTCGGTATTGCTGATAGGTCCGTGAGTGCGAGAGTTCGAGACTTTATCAACTTGGATCCTCCAGTATTTACAGGGGTTGATCCTAATGCTGACCCACAGGATTTTCTGGATCTTATGCAACGGACCTTACAAATTATACATGCCACGGATGTTGAGTCAGTGGAGTTTACTTCTTATAGACTACGTGATGTTGCTGTGACATGGTATGAGACTTGGAAGCAAACTCGGGGGCCTAATGTGCCACCAGTGACATGGAAGGAGTTCTCTGAGGCATTTTTACAGCAATATTTGCCAATCGAGCTTCGAAGAGCCCGACGAGATAGGTTCTTACACTTAGAACAGGGTAATATGAGCGTTCGGGAATATAGCATGCAGTTCAACTCTTTGGTTAGGTATGCTCCTACGATTGTTGCTGATATTAGTGATCGGGTACACCAGTTTGTTAGTGGTTTGGGGGCACACTTGATAAATGAGTGCACTACAGCTTCTCTAAACCAAGGAATGGATATTGCCCGTATTCAAGCATATGCACAGGGTCTAGAGGATCGCAAGAGGCAACAACGAGCCAATCAAGAGAATGATAGAGGGTAGCAGAAGAGGGCGCGGTTCGCAGGTAACATAGGGGAGTTTCGAGGTGGATTTAGGCCACAGTTTCCCCGGCGTCAGTCTTATCCGGCAGCCAGTGCATCGCCACAGTTTCAGGGACAGCGCCAGGATCGGACCACTTATTCTGGTCCAGGTCAGAGTTCACGGACCCCAGGTCCACAGTTTAGAGGCGAGTTCAGTCAGATGAAGCCTCAGTTTCCTAGATGTGATCGATGTGGCCGAAATCATTTTGGACCATGTCGCCAGGGTTCTAATGCATGTTATACATGTGGACAACCAGGTCATATTATGAGACATTGTCCGATGACAGGTGGAGGGGGTATGGCTCAGCCGACGGCATCTGCAGGGGCTTCTTCTTCTTCGGTACGTCCTCCTAGACAAAGTATCCAGACATCAGCTGGCAGGGGTAGGGGAAGATTTGGAGCTTCTGGTTCAGGAGGTCAGCAAAATCGCATATATGCTTTATCGAGTCGTTAGGATTTAGAGTCATCTCCGGATGTGGTTACAGGTATACTATCCATCTTTTCTATCGATATGTATGCCTTGATAGATCCTGGTTCTACATTGTCGTATATCTCCCCCTTCATTGCTAGTAAATGGGATAGAGAGCCTGAATTGTTGCAACAGACCTTTGAGGTATCTATGCCAATAGGTGAGTCTGTTGTAGTTAGACGGGTATATCGAAGTTGTGACGTGAAGATTCATGACCGCCATACGTTAGCAGATTTGCATGAGCTAGAAATGGTCGATTTTGATATCATTATGGGTATGGATTGGTTGGCTTCTTTTTATGCCAATGTAGATTGCTGGACAAAGATTGTTCGTTTTAATTTTCCAAGTGAGCCTATTATGGAATGGAAAGGTGATGCTGCAGCGCCTAAGGGAAAGTTTATTTCTTACCTTAAAGCTCGAAGGATGATTTTGAAAGGGTGCATCTATCATTTGGTACGAGTGCATGATATGGAGGTGAAATCTCCAACCCTTCAATCGGTTCCCGTCGTGAATGAATTTCCTGATGTATTTCCTGATGAACTTCCTGGTCTTCCTCCAGAAAGAGAAATCGACTTTGCTATTGATATGCTTCCAGATACTCAACCAATATCTATTCCTCCATACAGAATGGCTCCTGCTGAGTTAAAAGAATTGAAAGCCCAGTTGAAGGATCTTTTGAATAAGGGCTTTATCAGGCCCAACACATCTCCCTGGGGTGCACCAGTGTTGTTTGTTCGTAAGAAGGATGGTTCGTTAAGAATGTGTATTGACTATCGCCAGCTCAACAAAGTGACTATCAAGAACAAGTACCCTTTACCCAGAATTGATGATTTGTTTGATCAGTTGCAAGGTGCCAAATATTTCTCAAAGATTGACCTTCGATCCGGCTATCACCAATTGCGAGTTAAGGAGAGAGATATTCCGAAAACGGCTTTCCGGACTAGATATGGCCATTATGAATTTCTTGTGATGTCTTTCGGTCTTACTAATGCGCCAGCAGCTTTTATGGATTTAATGAATCGGGTTTTCAAGCCATTTCTAGATATATTTGTAATTGTTTTCATTGATGATATTCTGGTATATTCTCAATCAGAAGCAGAACATGAGGATCATTTGCGTGTGGTGTTGCAGACTTTGAAAAATCAGAAATTATATGCTAAATTCTCCAAATGTGAATTTTGGTTGAATTCAGTGGCTTTCCTTGGGCATATCGTTTCCGATAAAGGTATTAAGGTAGATGGTCAGAAAATTGAAGCAGTACAAAACTGGCCTAGACCTACAACTCCTACGGAAGTTCGTAGTTTCTTGGGCTTAGCTGGTTATTATCGGAGATTTGTTGAGAACTTCTCTTCTATTGCTGCTCCCATGACAAAATTGACACACAAAGCCGTTAAGTTCCAATGGTCTGATGCATGTGAAAGGAGCTTTCATGAGTTGAAGAAACGCTTAACATCAGCACCTGTTCTAGCACTTCCGGAAGGATCTGAAGGTTATGTGGTATATTGTGATGCATCCAGGGTTGGATTGGGATGTGTTCTAATGCAGCATGGAAAATTTATTGCATATGCTTCGAGGCAGTTGCGGAAGCACGAATAAAATTATCCGACTCACGATATTGAGTTAGCAGCCGTTATATTTGCCTTAAAAATATGGCGTCATTATCTTTATGGTGTTCATGTGGATATCTATACAGATCACAAAAGTTTACAATATATATTTAAGCAGAAAGACTTGAACTTGAGACAAAGAAGATGGCTTGAATTGCTGAAGGACTATGATGTGGATATTTTGTACCATCCGGGCAAAGCGAATGTGGTAGCTAATGCATTGAGTCGTAAATCCATGGGCAGCTTGAAGCATGTAGAAGCTGGGAAATTAGAAATGACTAAAGAGATATATCAATTGGCTAACCTGAGTACGGCTACATGATACAGGTGGCCAGGGTGTAGTAGTCCAAAATATTGCGGGGTCATCACTGGTAGCTGAGGTAGAAATGCATCAATTTGAGGATCTGGAGTTAGTCAAAATTAAAGAGAGTATCCCTTTTCATAAGAAGCAGTTGTTTGAGCAATCTGATGATGGAATTCTAAAATATAAAGGCCGATGGTGTGTACCTAATGTTGGGGAGCTTCGTAAGCAAATTATGACAGAGATGCACCAGTCTCGGTACTCAGTTCATCCTGGTTCAACCAAAATGTATCATGATCTTCGTCAGCTATACTGGTGGAACGGCATGAAGAAAGATATAGCCACATTGTGGCTCAGTGTCCCAACTGCCAGCAGGTTAAAGTTGAACACCAGAAACCTGGAGGGCTACTTTAAAATATTGAGATTCCAGCTTGGAAATGGGAATCGATTAATATGGATTTCATTACATGATTGCCCAATTCTCGCCGTAAGTTCAACTCTATTTGGGTCATTGTGGATAGGCTGACGGAATCAGCTCACTTTCTCCCAGTTAGGACCACCTATTTAGCTGAAGACTATGCGAGCCTGTATATCAAGGAAATAGTTCGGCTACATGGAGTTCCGTTTTCTATTATATCTGACAGAGGTGCCCAATTTACAGCTAATTTCTGGAGGTCTTTTCAAGAAGGTTTGGGTACTCTTGTTAACCTTAGTACAGCATTTCATCCGCAGACCGACGGACAAGCCGAACGCACTATTCAGACACTTGAAGATATGTTGCGAGCTTGTGTCTTAGACTTCAAGGGAAGTTGGGAAGATCATTTACCGCTTATTGAGTTTACCTACAATAAAAGTTATCATGCCGGTATTCAGATGGCACCTTATGAGGCACTATATGGGAGGAAATGCAGATCTCCTATTGGCTGGTTTGATGTTGGTGAGACAAAGTTGCTAGGACCTGAATTGGTACAGCAAGCTGTAGAAAAGGTAAAGTTGATCCAGGAAAGGTTGCGTACAGCTCAAAGTCGACAGAAATCATATTCAGATAACCGACGTCGAGACTTGGAATTTGCTGTGGGAGACTGGGTATTCTTGAAAGTGTCGCCTATGAAGGGTGTAATGAGATTTGGTAAGAAAGGAAAACTCAGCCCTAGATATGTTGGGCCATATCAGATTGTTCAGAGAATTGGGCGAGTAGCCTACAAACTTGACCTGCCACCAGAATTAGAAGCAATCCATCCGGTATTTCACATTTCCATGCTTCGGAAATTCTTAGGTGATCCTTCTTGCATCAGCCCTATCGAGGATATTGAAGTTTCCGAGAACTTGTCATATGAAGAAATACCTATTGCCATTCTTGACCGTCAAATCCGTAAGCTACGGACTAAAGAGGTAGCCTCAGTAAAAGTACTTTGGAGGAGCAATAATGTAGAGGAAATGACATGGGAGGCCGAGGAGGACATGAAGTCCAGATACCCTCATTTATTTGAGTCTTCAGGTGATATGCCTGAGACAAACATGGCAGGTGTTGCACATATATCAACCAGTGACAGTTAAGGTAATTAAGTTATGGCTAACCTTCTTATTATCATTATTGTATAAGTAAATGGTTGGGTGAGGCCAAGTTGATGTTATTATTATGATGTGTAGCCCTGTGTGGCCTTAGATAAGTATGTTTGGGCTGATGGCAGGTTTTGGATATTCATATTTATAGGGGAAACTCTGGCGAATTTTTTTTAAAAAAATAAAATTCAGAAGTTAGGTTAACCGTTAACATTCGAGGACGAATGTTCTTAAGGAGGGGAGAATGTTACACCTTGTGTATTCGGCGTTATCATGCTGTAAATGGGATAATTCAGTAGGAAGATAATTTCTATGAGATATTTAAATGATGCAATAGTTATACGTTAAGATTGGAAGTCATTTGAGTTTTGATTAAAAATTCGACAAAGATCGCGCGCAAGTTACGGGTTTAAATTTCACTGGAATTTGGATAAAATGTTGATGACCTTTTCTCCCAATATACTGGGGGTTATGGTGTGTTCTACCTACCTAATTGAAGGTCTATGAGTCTAGTTTCCAATGCAACAAACCGTTCTTTAATACGACTTCGGAGTAGAGAAATATTAACATTTTTGTACAGGGGTGCACACTGTTACGGGAACAGTGTGCCTAGTCGGGTTTAGTCAAAATTTCTTTATTTAAGTCAATTTTTAAAACAGAACCCCTGCGTTTTATCCTCTCCAAAACAGAACCAAAAACCTAGGGATTTCCTCTCAAACTTCTCCCATCCATCTAGCCAAGCATAACAACAATTTAGTCATCCTCAAGATGGAGAACACCATGGTAGCTTCGGAATCGTGAATTCTTCGGTGTTTCACTTTTCATAGCAAAACTCTGTCTTGTAATTTCGAATTTTGAGTAATTTTGGTCACATAAGGTATGATTTAACTTCCTCTTTGATCTTTGTAAACTTCTACCGTAAGAATTCTTAAGAAATAGTTGAAACCTCTAAAGAAATATTCTTGATTTTTTTTAGAAACCTCTCTTAATATGGCTTGATTGTTGGGGCTGTTCTATATGATTTTATTGTGTTGTTTGGATCTGTGAAGACATGGATGGAATTCTGTTGATGAGGAGATGTAGTAAAGTAAAATTTGGTGGTGTGTTGGGGGGAAATTAATCTACAAAAGAGTCTACAAATTCATGGCCACAAGTTGTTCGCGTAAATGTCTAAATGAAGAATTATTTAAGCTATGAGCTTGAATTTGATTTTGAATGGTTTGTATTATGTAGGAAATCATTCCTAAGGCTTTTGAGGTCTTGGAAACAGTATATAACTCCATCGACAAGGTATGTAGGGCTTTCGCTATACTTTTCGGCATGACTAGAATTCGAATAAACGTTTATCGAATTGTCTCGTCGGATTCGAGTTATTTCACCTTCAACTTATAAAGATGCTTAGACCTGATCTTTTCTCATAGATTTCTTACTCTAGAGGATATCTATGAATTCTCGGATTTCCTTGTTCCTTGCTTAAAAAGAACTAGAGCCTTTTACTCGTTCTCCTTTCGACGTTCATATAAATCATGAATAAGTAACATTTACTTCAAAGGTACTCATAATACACAACTCTCATGTTCTTAGTACTTGTTGGCTCGTAGTTGAAAATTAAATATTTTTAGCCACAACCATGATAGTCGGGGAAGAATGATGATAGGCCACTTCGACTCTTCTTAGAATACGTCTTTTAAGGTTGGTTTCGCATTGCACCTATATAATTTATGATCTAGTATATGTATGTATTTACTTTCATTACCGAGCCGCATTATAGACGGTCGGGTATGACACATATTGTGTAACCACTGATCAGTTGGGATTACCGAGCTTCACGTGGCCGGGTACGATTCTACCGAGCCTTTATTATGGCCGGGTATGTTATGGATATTATAGCCCCACAGAGGGATTTATTATTATATAATGTGATATATTATAAGTAGCGATAGTGAACGACGGTGTCACGAGCATACATTTATATCCATGTTGAATTTTAGTTTCCTACCGAGGCTAGTTTCAGAATTTAAATTATCTCTATGTCTCTTCTCTTGTTAATTACATTTTTCATGTTACACTTGTCGCCCTACATATTCAGTACATATTTCGTACTGACGCATTTTTATGCGCTGTGTTCATGCCCACAGGTTCGAATAGACAGAGTGGTGTGCCTCCTCAGTAGGACCCCCAGGATCAGCGTTGGGTTTCGCACTCCACTTCTTCGGAGTTGCTGACTTTGAGTCCATAGGTACTATTACAGATGTATATGTGTGGTTTTGGGCATGTCGGGGGCTTTGTCCCGCCCTGTTGAGATTGTCTTACACTCTTAGAGGCTTGCAGACTAGCGGTCATTGTATATATATATTTTTCGTATCGCCCTATCGGCCTTCTGGATAGTTGTTATACTGTTGTTACAGCCTTATATATATATATATATATATATATATATATATATATATATATATATATATATATATATATGTCATGTTGGGCTCTTCTACCTGCAGGTTATTATATTTCGGATCATATCTCATGGTTGGTTCGCTCGGGCTTTCAGGCATCGGGTGCCAGCCACACCTCACAAGGTTGGGGTGTGACAAGCTTGACCACTAAGGTCTCTTCTATCTTTCTCTTCTTTGTAAGGATCTCCTTCAAGAATAATACATAAGTTGGCATTTGTGAGAGAACTTCTATGAATGGAAAATTTACATTAACCTGTCTCAGCCTATCTAAAATTCTCTCAAACTGCTTGTCCAACTTTTCTCTATAGAGCTTTTGCGAGAAAGGTAGAGCAGGCATATGGTCTCTCACATCATGTTCCTCCCTCTCGAAGTTTCCTCTTTCTTATTTTTGTCAGCACCCTTCTTTCCTTTATTTTTCTTATCATCTTCAATTTTCAGCTCCTTCCCACATTCTTTTTCAGGTATCACCTCTTTTTGGATGGGAGTGGGTTCTTTCAACACTTTCCCGCTTCTCAAGGTCACAACATTTATCGTTTCTTTGGGATTCTTCTCAGTATCAGGTGGCAGAGTACCTAGGATTCTCTCAAATAATATAGTTACAATTTGTCCCCTTTGTGTCTCTAAGTTATGCAAACCTGTCCCAAGTTCTTTGATAGCTGCATCATGAGCATCTAGCCTTTCATCTGTCTTAACAATAAAGTACTTCATAAGATCTTCTAACCCAGGCTCAATTGGCTGTTGAGGATGAAACTGCAGTCTCTACTGATTTTGGATGCTTAGAGCACCTAGTCCTTGAAATATGGCGTTGTTTTGTTGCCATGCATTTAGTGTACCCCAAGGTGAACTCCATGAAAAATCGGGGCGATTTCGACCTATTGCATTGAAGTTATAATTACCAGCAGCATTCACTTCTTCATTGAGGATTGACACTCATGAGTCGGGTGTCCTCTTCCACATATATCACAGGCTACATGAGGCAAATTATATATCGAGGCTAAGGTCAACTTCCTTATTCTTTGTCCATGACATCAAGTTGTACGTGCACAGTTGTATTAGTATCAACTAGGTGAACAACAGTTGATCTTCTTCTTTCAGCAATCTTAGAGGGACATCAATTTGCTTCTTCAGACAACTCATATAGAATTGTGACTATCTCCTCTGGAGTCTTTTTCGTCGATGGGGCTCCAGCTGCATTGATCAATGTTCTATGTGAGGCCGATGTCAACCCATCCCAAAAATCCTGAAGTTGCATCCGGAGTTCAATTCCACTATGTTGACACTTTCTAACAATCTCCTTAAACTTCTCCATTGCTTCAAACACAGTTTCAGTCTTGTTCTGGCAGAAGTTATGGATTTCTCTTCTAAACTTGCTCGTCTTAGCTGAGGAGAAATATTTAGCAAGAAATTTTCTAGTCATCTCCACCCATGTTCTAATTGATCCCTGGGGTAAGCTTTGAAGTCAGTGCTTTGCATCATCTTTGAGTGTGAAGGGGAATTCCCTTAAGTAAACTGCATCTTGTAAAACACCATTGTATTGAAAGGTGTTCATTATGTCCTCCAAGTCCATTAGATAGTTGTTTCGGTATTCATTTTGCTTTACTATGAAGAAACAGCAGTTTTGAAGGGTTTGGAGTAACCCTGGCTACAACTTGAAATTATTAGATGCAACTGGAGGTGCTCTCACACTTGATAAGCCTTGGTTGTAGACCGGTCAAGCATAATCGCCAAGTGGTCTTCCTTGGCCGGGAGCTATGTTTTTGAACTGGTCTTCATCAAATGGCTGATTCTGAGCCATCCTTCGAGCCCTATACTCCTCATAAGCAATTTTTGCAACTCTATGTGATGCTTCTTTAGCATCACTTGTAGCTTTCTATTTGAGTTGAGCTGCCTCCCTCGCAGCCAAATCAACGTTATCATCATCTCCAGCCATATTTTCCTTTGTTGAGGTATGCCCAACCATCTCTATCTTCTCTGGGAGATTTCATTTCTTCCTCAACTGTCGCAGTTGTTTCTCGATCTTTGGCTCGTGTCGTTGCGTTTGTTTCCTAGAAGATCGAGTCATGCATCATTCTAATTGTATCTTGTACACAGTCAAAGAACACCAAATGTAAAAGGAGAAAAATTAAATAAAACAAAAAGAAAAATTCTTGAATTAGCACAACAAACTATTTCAAACACAATTGATTGCCAATCCCTGGCAATGGCGCCAAAATTTGATGAGCACAAACCACACACTTAAATAGGCTCGCTAGTCGAATATAGTATAATGTAATATTGTATCCATAGGGATTGGAGTTAAACAATTATTATCGTAGTTTTAGCTTGATTGCAATCCAAGATTATCAGCAGTTGAGATTTATGTGCTTAAAAGTAAAACTAACTAAGAATCTAAACTATTGGCTAATGATAATCGACGCAAGTAATGAGCAAAGAAGGTTATCAATTGGAAGAAAATAGGGTTGATAGGATATGTGTGTGATAAATGGCAGGGATCTAACTCTAGATAATTCACTTCTAATATTCAAGTGAGTCTCTCGAATTCACTTGATTATTATTTCAATTGTTTAGTAGAAACTCCTCTCTTGATTAAGTCTCAACCTCACAAGATGAACAAATTTTAAGCACGTGAAGCTATGCAAGAATTCGTAGTGGATTGGTCTTTAGGAGAATCTCTCTCGATTATCCTCCTAACTAGGTTTGATCAACAATTCAACTAGCCTCTTCCAATTACTAAGAAGAATTAATGGCTTCAACCAACAAAATATAATGCAAAAACATCACAAGTAATGTCTCTCTTGATTACACGAACAAGTGAATATAGATGCAACAGTTAAAACATCTAAAACGATCTAATACATAAAAAATAGAGTTAATATCCACAAACACGTATCCATACACCAAACCCATCAAACCCTAAAGAGAACTACACCATATATATGGAGTAATTCATCACAAATATGTTTAAGTTAAAGGAAAACATAAAACGATCCAGACTCTTGTCTTGAGTGAGGATTGAATGATGAAATCCTTGTGCTTTTGCTTCTCTCTTTAGATTCCTTAGGTATAAGATGTGTCAAAGGTCCTTATAATATTGTTTTTACATGTATTTATACTAAATATGGTCGGGCCCAAACGAAACCACATTTTTCTACACGAAAACGTATTCTAGCTCTGTAATAAATGCACAGTCGTGCCGCACGGGGCGACGCACCACGTGGGGTGGTAGTGGGGTTTTTTAGAGGCATTGCAATTTGAAAAACAACAGATTTTGGGCAGCCGCGGCGTGCCACGCGCCGCCCCATGCGTCGCGGCTGTGGTGATTTTTCAAAGCTTGGCTTTTTGCTTTATTTTTGAAGTCCATACATGGTTCTCGACCCCCGAACGCAATCCCGACTTAATCCCTTGGTCTTTTACTCAGACTTCAAAGCTACAAATAGCTCGAATTCATTTCATAACACCTACATAGCTCGTAATAACTCCTATAAGGCATAAAACACGCAATTAGTGCAAAATACTACCGATTAAAGCTCAAACTCAATTAAAGTGAAGCAAATTAGAGTGCATTAAGCAAATAAAATATGGGATTATAGCCTACCATCAGTACGCCTCTTTCACGTAATTCAAATAGTAAAAACAAGCCAAATCCTAAGAGGTAGTTTCCCCACACAAACTTAAACAAGATACTTACTCAACTAGGCCAAATCAACATTCAAAAATAGCTTTTCCCTTATAGCTCGCCTCTTCTCAACTCAAATCTAACCAAAATAACTTAATATCATTAAACAATGCAAGAGAAATCAATTTCAAATAATAAGCTAAGATCTTTTTACTTTTCCCCAAAAGTCAACCATGGGCTCGCCTGGTCAAACCCATGTTCAAGGGTATATCCCAACTACCCATAACTTCATCAGTCCATATATGTCTTTTTTTTTAAAATCCGAGTCCAATTCGACTCTCAAATTCAAAATTTTCATATTTTTCAAAATTTGATTATCATAAATTTGATATTAAATCTCATATATAATCATGTAATATATTTGGAAATTAATCAAAATCACTTACCCAATGATTGTAGGTGAGAGAAATAAGTTGAAATTCCGTCTTTCCATCCCTTTTGTTTAGTTGCAGATGTCGCAATTGGGAGATGGGTTTGCAATTGAGAACCCTCACAATTGCAAAGAAAGCCTCGTAATTGCAATTCTTGATAGCCTAAGGGGAAGTTACAAATGCGACATTGTCTTCGTAATTACGAAGCCTGCTCCCATCACAAATGCGAACCTACCCAGTCTAGCCTACTCTTCACAAATGTGATCAAGGCATCGCAAATGCGAAACCTAAGGTCCCTCTTCTATGATCGCAATTGCGATGCTAGTGTTCACAATTGTGACGTCTCAGATAACAGCATACCAGCAACCTGGAATTGAGTCCAAACCATTTCGAAACACGTCCTAAACTTATCCGAGCCCTCAGGGCTCGAAACCAAATATCCACATAAGTCTAAAAACATCATACAAACTCTCTCGCATGATTGAAACACCAAAATAACATCTAGAACCATGAATCAGATATCAAAAAGTATGAATTTCAAAAGAAAACTCTAGAACCTCTACAATTGCAACCAAGCGTCCTATTCCAAGCAAACTAATTCCAAATGACTCTAAATTTTGCAGATAATTTCCAAATATAAAAATGGACCTAATCTAAGTCCCAAAACCAAATCCGAACCCAATAACCAAAAATTCAACCTACGATCAAACTAAGGGAAACATCTAAACCTTAAATTGCCAACTTTCGGCAAAACAAGTCAAACTAACCTAGAGACCTCCGAATCTAGTTCGGGCATATGACCAACTCCAAAATAATGATACGAACATATCGGAGCTCTCAAAACACCGTTTTTGAGTCATTTTCACAAAAGTCAAACTTCGGTCAATATTTCCAAATTAAGCTTCTAAACCAAGAACCAAAGAGTTCAAATCAACCCAAAACCTTCCTTTAGTGAAACTAACCAAACTTGCAAATTATAAAACCACAAATACACATGTGTGAATCTTCAAAGATGAAATAGGGCTCAAATACACAAAACGAGCGGTAGGGTCGTCACTAGGACATAATGATAATAAAGTGCAGATATGTGCTCAAGATTTGAAACATGACTATGGCTAAATTATTAAGAGCAAGAATCCCACAATAGTACATCTTGGCTAATTAGGAGGTAAAAATCCTAATCAAGTTCTCTAGCATGAAAGGATAATCTCATATAGACATACAAATGATTAAACATTTATCGTATCCACACAATCAAAATAAGGCATAATAAAAACCTAAAGTTTAACTCGGTCATAATTCATACATAGCACCCGTATATACACTCTTACCTCGCATATATATTGCTTTACACACATTATAATTAGACAAACAATATCAAATCCTAAAGGTTATTCCCTCACACAGGATTAGGAAAGATACTTACCTTAACAAGCCCAAAGCAACCTTTTAAAATAGCCTTTCCCTTAAAAATCACATACGGTCGGCTCGAATCTAGTCAAATACAGTTCAAAAACATCAAATAAGGCCAGAGAAATCAATCCCAAATAATAAAGAATTAATTTTTAATCAATTTCTAAAAAGTCAACAAAAATCAATCCGGGCTCACATGGTCAAAACCCGAGTCTAGGGGTAGATCTTGACTATCCACAACCCCATGAGTCTAATTATATGTTTGGTTTTCAATCTAATGTAATATCATGTACCTTTCAACATGTGTATGGCCAAGTTGAGGTCGACGAATATGCTTGAATGTGAGAGAAATAAGTCATAATAAAGCCTAAAGCTCTAGGTGTAGATATGCATTAAATAAAAGTTAAGGTGAATTAGTCTTCGGAGAAAAAAGGATAATTGGAAAAATAAATGAGCTACTTGCTTACCCGTTTTACTTGCTTGAACTACTTGCTTACCCGTCCTGCTTGTTTGAGCTACTTAACACATGTCTTAATTATTAAATGAGGGGGAGATGCATGTTTAAAAATACAGTAAGAACCAACATGTATCACCTATTAAGTAAGTAGGTGACAAGCAGGTGCATCACCTACTCGCTTAAAAGGAAAGGCCATAACTTTTTGTCAAAAGGGTAGGCCAAAGGGATCCATTAAAGGGGCTGATTTTCCTCCCTTATCTCTCATTTTATTTAAAAAAAATTCACTCTCAAAGACAGCCATAAAATCTCTCTCCAAAAGCTCCCTCAAGCCCTAAATTATTTTTTCATTCTTTTCAAGTTTTAGTTGGAGGAAAACCTAGGTGTTGAAGAACCTAAGTTAGGAGTTGAGCGAGTAAAAAAAGTAGAGATCAGAAAACCCTTGAGAGCTTTGGCGAAAATCTTTTCCCAAGAGATTCGGAGGCGAAAAGCTTTGCAGTTCTCCCATGGCCATTCAAGCCACTGGACAGCCTCCTCCTGAGCTTGGTCAATCATCTCTCAATCCTTTAAAACCCCACAAACATCTACAAACCCTACGTTGATCCAAAAATACGCAAATCTTTTAAAACCACAAACATTAAATGCCCCATGCAGAACCCTAACGTGCAACTCAAACCTATTGAATATTTACATAGCGGGCCTCTAGTTCGATGGAAGAAGAGTGATGTAAAACAGTCAATTGCTTAGTAGGAATTACTACTAGTAGTGTTGGGTAAGTTTTCTTATGGAAAACCGATAATTCAGGAGCTAAGGAAAGTTATTCACATCCAGTGTGAGCTTAAAGGTCCACGTTCGATTGTATTGATTGAAGATACTCATGTTCTTATCAAATTATCTCTCATGGAGTATTATATTCATCTACTGTCCAAGCCATCCTTTTATTTGAAAGCACAAGTATATTTTTGGAAGATGAGGTGAACTAAATGGAGTCCATGGTGGAAGCCATATGAGGAAACTCCGATTCCAATTGCTTGGATATTGTTTTTGGATCTTCGTCCCAATTTTTTGGTAAGGATTTTGTGTTCTCGCTAGCTAATGCAGCTGGTAGGCCTCTTCATGTGGATTTGTCCTCTCAAAATGGCAAAAGATCTAGTTGTGCTAAGGCCAAAGTTAAAGTGGATTTATTAGCTACATTGCCTCAAAGGATTAAGATTATTGAAGAAGAGGATGAAAGTGGCCCCGAGGAATCTTAATGGATTAAAATAAAGTATGATTGCATGCCCAAATATTGTAAAACATGTAAGAAACAAGTCATAATGAGAATGAATGTTGTATTGTTCATCTAGAGTTACATAAATTTTTTAATGAAGATGTTGATGGTCATGGCAAGGAGAAGAAGTTTACTATGCAAGCGGATGTTGTTAGTACTGCTATAGCCTCTATCAAGGTCATAACATGTGGTAAAGTACCGGGTAAACCTATACCGAATACTACCAAGAAAGAATGGATGCAAAGAAGGAAGAACAAATATCAACGAGACAGTAGAAGATATATAATTGACAATGCTGGGAACCTAGCTACAGAGACAACACAAGAGCACAAGGAGATGAAAGGAAAGGAGAGAACTGGCAAGGATGGTGCTACTGGGAAACAAAAATCCAACATCCCAGTGCAAACTAGCAACAAGTTTGCATTTTTGGAAAAGGGTGAGATTGAAGTACAAAAATAAATAAAGAAAGAAGCTGTGGAACAGGTGTTGAATAAGAAATATGTTGAGTTAAAGAAGCCAAATCCTACTTCTACTAGGAATGCTACTCCAAAAAAGTTTGGGTTACAATTTGCTGGCAAAAAACGTTCATAATCCTAGTGCAGTGGGGATTGATGAGGCAAATAAAAAGGAATCCACAATTTAATGGGTTCATATGAGATTTGGAATGAGTAAGGAAGAATTGAGGGAGTTGAATGTTAATGATTCATTTCATGAGATTCCATCGCAAACATATGATGATTCCAAGGAGAATGGTGCAAATATTGAAGTCAATTTTGGTAGAGCTATATGGAGTGATGAAGTAGAGAGTATGGAGGGTGATACAACTGCAACTTTAAGTACTAGGAGCAAGGAGGAAAGAGACAACACGCATGAGCAACATGAAATAGCTTTGAGCCGTAATGCTATAATAAACCCTAAGAATACAAAAACTATAGTTGGCTGGGGAAGGGACTAGACGACTACCAGCTAGTCCATCACATGGAACAGGTCAAGAAACACATAATGAGGCTATTTCTTCTAGTGGATCAATAGGTAAGGCTTCAGCTAAGAAAAAAGTCAATGGAATGGTAAGCCCTAATGGTACTGTCTAGTTGTTGGCCAATGTTGGAGGTGACCCGATAGATCTTTCAGGTGGAGGTAAATTTGGGAGTGTTTAGGTTGATGTACTTAACAATATAGTGAGGTCTCCTCACCAAACACTTGTAGGGAAGGTGTCACAAGGCAATGAAACGGTAACTTCTAGTTTTCTGCAACATTGAACCCTAGTTTTAGAGATGTTTATAATTTATAGTTCAAGGCTATCCAAGAGGCAATGAATGCTATGGAACTAAATGCAGGGGTATTAAAAGAGGCTAAAATGAAGACACATGAACAAATTGACCTTATTCCTATGGGAAGTAATTTTGAAGCTGGGCATAATAATAATGCAATACAAGTTGTTGCTCTTCTTGTCGATGATCATGGGCTCTTAGCTGGGAAAACATTCAGTGTTATAAGTGGCATATTGGCTATGCGTATACTCATTAACAATAGGGTTCAAAGGGAGTTGGGGATGATAGCCAAAAATCATGAACCATAAAGAATACTTAGGGGAAGATATATAGGAGGAACCAACAGATGCTAATTTACAACAAGCAACAAGAGATGGTGACATATCTCCCAGGAGTATAGACAAGAAGAAATCAGCAGGGAAACCAGCAAGAAAATAGAAGGAAATATTTGTACCTGTAAGGGTGCAACTAAAGAGGCGAGGGATCTTTATTTCCAAATAATCTTATGGATAATGTTTTTGTTTGGAATGTGAGGTTGATAAACACACAAAAATATTTCAATATGTTTCTTAAACTACATAGAAAGTACAATTATCATATGATTAGATTGATGGAGCCTTGACATGATATTAACAAGCTAGAGGAGTATAGAAGGAAGTAAGGGATCCATTCTTCCTTTGCAAATATGAATGGAAAGATATGGGCATTTATTGATGAAGCTATTGATGTGGAAATTGTGATGGATATGGAACAATAGATGACTCCAAAGTTGTTTCATAGAAATTGGTAAGGAGTTGTTTGTTACACTTGTATATGCCAAATGTGATGCTGTGGAGAAAATTAAACTATGGGATTCAATGTACTGCCTTGCCTCTGACGTGGATTCACCTTAGCTAGTTGGTGGTGATTTCAACGTTATAGTGTCTGAAGAAGAGAAATATGGTGGCCTTCCTATTTATCTAAGGGAAGTAGTTACATATTGTATAGACACGTGTGCATGATATGATCTTGGTTTTAAAGGGAGTCTATACACTTGGTGGAATGGGTGGTCATATGTGGATTGCATATTCAAAAGACTTGACATGTACTTGGCTAATCAACCGTTTCAAGATATGTTTCCAACTTTGGGGGTTGAACACTTGATCAAATATGGTTCTATCCAGGGGCCTCTAGTATTATCTTGTGAGGTTGACATTATCCAAGTTAAGAAGCTATTCAATTTCCTTAATTTTTGGATAAAACATGATACTTTCCTGAGAGTTATCAAGGAGCATTGGAAAACTAATAGTATGGGAAATCCTTTCATATTGTTTCAAGACTAAATAAAGAATGTAAAGAAGGTATTGGCAGCTTAGAGCAAAGAGACATTTGGGGACATATTTAAACAGATAGCAGCTCTGGGAGATTTTATAAAAGTTCATGAAATTGAGTGTGAGCTTCACCCAACAACTCAAAATATAGCAAAATTTTATAAGGTGAAGGCAGATCTAAAACAATATTACCATCTAGAGGAAGAATTCTGTAGGTAAAAGGCTGGTTTGTTGTGGTTCAAGGATGGTGATTGAAATACAAAATTATCACATGTTCATGTTAGAGGAAAAACGGACAAGCTGTAGTAATCTAGAATATTGGACAACAATGGCAACTTGATTGATTCATAGGAGGAGATGGCTAAGGAAGATGTTGAGTTCTTTGAAGCTCAAATCATTGAGAGAAAACACCAACAACATTTGACATAATCAGTCATGTACCAAAGATGATCTCTAAGGAGCAAAATGATAGATTGTGGGAAGAACCTATAATGGAGGAGGTCAAGGCTACAATATTTGGTCTAAATGGGGACAAGTGGTCCATATGGATTCACAGGGAATTTTTATCAAACTACATGAAAGATCATTAGTGAAGATGTGTTGAACATGGTGAGGGCTTTCTTTTATGGTGTTGAGCTTCCAAATTTATCACACATACAAATCTTGTATTGCTACCCAAGAAGAAGAATGTAGCAACCTTCTTAGACATGAGGCCAATCAGTTTGAGAAATTACTCTAATAAGATCATATCAAGGGTGATTCATGAAAGGTTAGTTGATATATTGCCTACTATTATATCTCCTAATCAAGATGGCTTTATAAAGGGCAGGAGTATAGTGGAAAACATTCTTTTAACAAGAGATAGTGACTGATATAAGGATGAGAGGAAAACCATCCAATGTGGTGATCAAATTGGCTATGGCCAAAGCCTATGATAGAGTCTCATGGCTATTCTTTACTAAAGTTTCAAGGCATATGGGATTTTGTGAGGTGTTTATGGACATGATCATCAGATTAGTGTCAAATAAGTAGCATTTAGTATTGCTAAATGGACAGGCAAATGGCTTCTTTAAATCATTAAGGGGTCTAAAGCAAGGGGATCTTTTATCTCCCATATTGTTCACATTGGCTATAGAAGTGCTTGGTAGACCTCTGGATGCATTTTTTGACAATCCCAACTTCATAGTGTTTAGAATGCCAAAATGGAGTCAGAATAATAACTATCTCTCTTATGTTGATAATACAATCATCTTTCGCTCTTCACATTATGGGGCGATCCAGATGATAATGAATGTATTAGAGGAGTATGAAGTAGCCTCAGGTCAGAAGATTAGCAAGGAGAAATCAGCATTCTATATCCATGAAAAAGCTCTTGCGGATGAAGTTAATATTGTGCATCTTATCATTGAATTTCAGAGGCACTCTTTTCCTTTCAGTTACTTGGGCTATCAAATATCCTATAGTAGAAGGCAGAAGGGTTCTATAAAGATATAATTTTCAAAGTGCAACAAAGATTACAATCATGGAAGGGCAAATTATTATCCATAAGGGGAAGGGCAGTTTTGATTTCACATGTACTGGAAAGCATGCCTATTCGCTTATTGTCTGCACTGAATCCACCTGCATATGTAATTGCTGAGCTACATAGGATGTCTGCGAGGTTTTACTAGAGTAATTTAGTAAATGCTAGGACAAAATATTGGGCTTCATATGAGTCTTTATGTCTCCCTAAAGATGAGGGAGGTGCTGGATTCAAATCCTTTCATGATGTGTCTAAAGCCCTATTTGCAAAGCTATGGTGGAAATACATAACTAAAGATACATTATGGACTACATTCATGAGAAACAAGTATTGTAAGAAGATCAATAAAGTATTGGTTCCTAGGAAATTTGGATCATATATATGGAAGAAAATGCTTCAAATGAGGGATCAAATTGAGCATCAGATTTGGTGGCAATTAAAAAGTGGCAATTCTTACTTCTGGTATGACAATTGGACTGGACGTGGAGCTCTTTATGATGCTTCAGGTCCAGATCACCGGTGTGATGAATCCATAGTACATGTGGATGAAGTTTTGGAGAATGGGGCATAGAATGAGGATCTGTTGAGAGATTTGTTGCCATATGAGTTAGCAAATCATATTACGAAAACTATTACACCACATTCACCTCACAATCTGAATGACAAGCCATGGTGGAAACTGGAAACGTGGGTAAGTTCTTAGTAAAGTCAACTTGGCAATACGTAAGGAAAAGAAGATGGGAAAGCAAATTTTACAAGTTTATTTAGGTCAAGGAGTTGCCATTTAAAGTCGGATTCTTCATGTTGAGGTTATGGAAAACAAGGTTGCCCTTGGATGGCTACTTGTTAAGGCTGGGATACTTCAGAACCTCAAGATGCTGGTGTTGTAGACATCCTAAGGAAGAAATATTGCCACATGTTTTCCTAAAATCTCTAGTGGCTAAATTCATCTGGAAAGACTTTAGTGCTCTAGCAGGGATCAATATAGAAGAGAAACAGCTTGTATATATGGTCAATGAATGGTGGAGAAGGCCAGTGAATGCCAGTTTGAACTCAGGCATGCATGGGAAAAATGTGTCGATTAACAGGTTGATTTTCCAAATCTCAACATCCATTAAGATGCTTGTAAATGTAAGAAGGCCAAATTGCTCAGGAGTTACAGCTAACTGGCTAGATTTACACAATAAACTACTGCACCATATCCCTAAACTAAAGTATACTAGAGTAATGTGGCACTTACCACCTGTGGGGTGGATCAAGTGTTATATGGATGGGGCATGTAGAGGAGACAATGGTGGAGCTTCATATGCTTTTTGTATAAGGGATGGTATATGTGATCTCATATTTGCCCAGGCAGATTCAATTGAGGATACAACTAATAATATAGCTGAAGCACGTGCTATTTTGGAGGTTTTAAGGTACATGATCCAACTAGAATTTCCTCCATGCTTAATAGAAACTGATTCTTTGTTAATGAAGAAAGTGTTGGAGGAGGTTTGGGAGCCACCTTGGAGCATAGTGCATTAAGTGAAGGAATCAAGGTTTTAATAAATAATTGAGTATTTCAAGTTGCACGTGCTGAGAGAAGGCAATAAGTTAGCTGATCATCTGGCAAACAACACTCTACAACAGCTTGTCACTGTACAGGTGAATTCGTTTCTAGAACTGGACACTCGAGGTAGGAGAATATTGAATAGTGACACACAAAAACTTCCATAAATTAGGATTAGAACAACTAAGCCACATTATCGATGATGAAGACATATAATGATTTGAAGAAGATGTGGTGGATATTGGTGATAATGTGGAAGATGATAAGGGATACTGGAGGATATGGTAAGGTCTTTGGAGAAGGGGCAAAAGTATCCTTCCTACTCAAAATTTTACGGAGGAGAGTAGGAAGACATTTTTTACTAAAATAATATTTTGTTTTGCAGGTACATTGTCGCGGACTGTAATCTATGCATTGGCTGATTCTATAAGGGTGGTATTAGTGTCTTTTATGCTTATTCCCTTTAGATGCAACCAATGTATAAGACAGTCCAATTATGAGGTTAAAGGTCCAAGAATGCTTTTGCCAATGCAATCATACGCTGAAGGAGGAGGCAATTTAAACATGCATAAATCGCTACAAGATATGCGAAGCGAGCTTAGGAGCATGAGCCACCACACTGCACTCCTCATGAACTCAAGGATGTTGCTCGCTCCTTCTCGTGCACCACTTAGCTTTGCTCACCTACCTGCTCCCGCTAAGCCTCTCAACATTAAGCTTGTCGCCCGATGCCAGGACTTTAGAAGCAAGCTCAGGTGCCTGCCAACCTACGCAGCACTCCTAGCGATGCCATGGCTAACACCAGCTTCTGCTTGCCTTTCATCAAGACTCACTCACCGTCCACCTTGCGTTGTACAGTGTCTTACTAGGCCTTTAGCGCGATCATTCACGCTTCAAACTTAGCAGCGCCATGGAAGGTCCAACTCATTACTACAAACAAGTTTTTTACCGGCAATTAATATACTTTTATTGCCGCTAAAATATTTACCAGCAAATAATCTTTGGCCGGTGTAGCCAGCGTCGCTAAAGGGTTTAGCAACCAGTGCTTGAAATGCTGGTAAAACCCCTTTTTATTGCCGCTAAACGTACCTGAGTTTTAGCGGCAATTATATACCGGCAATTAAAATGTCCACTAAAACGCCCCTACGATATCCAATATCATATATTTTATGGATTTTGTTAATGCCTGTAAAGACACATTCAATTACCGATAAATTTTAGCGGCAGATACAATGGGCGCTAAAACTATCAATGAATTGGTTTATATATATATATATATAACGCCCCTCTTATATATATATATTATTGTTATAGCCAGTAAATATTCATTTGATTGCCAGCAAAAGAGGAGTTGTTAACGAACTTTTTTATTGCAATTAAGCATTAAGAAATGTTCCTTTCACAACCTGTAACACACATTATGCATATTCAAGTTCAATTATACTAAGAATATGATTCTTTCTCTAAATGTTAATATAACAAAACTTACTAATCCACAATTTCAAAGTGTCAACAACATAACAAAAAATGTAAACTATTTTAATCTAATAACTAGTGTGATTTGCCTGCTAGTAACTATCATTGTCAAATTACTACAATACTATGCAATAAATGGCGCCTTTAAAGTTTCTCCAAATCTTGATCATGATGAAATCTTTCACATGCCAGATATCTGAACAAGTACTTAATCTCTGGCTTACTATTCGAAGAATAGTTGTTTGGCTTCCCATATCATATATACCTCGCAACTAGTCTCATGAGATATATGTCTTGTATAATCCAGTACTTTACAAAAAACAAATCAAAGCATGAAATTAGTATTTCTTTGACAAGTGTTTACCACCAACTGCTGTTGGTTCTTCTAGAGGAAACCGTAAAGGGCACTTCATCACTTGTACAGACTTGAGTTGGTCGACGATGGTTCTCATGGTGGGCCTTTTAGACGGATCCTTTTGTAGACATCTTTGAGAAATATCAGCCACTGTCCTGGATGCTTTAGGGGGTAACCGTCCTTTTAGCTGAGGATCCATGATTAGCGATAATCTACCATCATCATCGAGGAAAGGCCTACTCTACTTGACTAAATTCCTCTCTTCCTTTGAATACCGACCATCGAGATTCCTCCGGCCGGCAAGTAGTTCTAGAAGAACAATCCCAAAACTTTAAACATCTCTCTAAGGAGTTAGCAACCCTCTCCAGTGTCTCTTGCGAGAGATTTGCCAGGCCTAATACGACGACCGGATCAGTTGTCTCATGAGTTACCGCTCTATTTCACCCATTACTGCTTCTTATTGCTGTGTCTATTGGTTCTATGTGTGATCGGGTTGGTTAGCTCGAGTTCGGAAAGGATTTGATAAGGTTTGAGACACTTAGTCTCTTTTGAGGAAGCTTAAGTTGGAAAAGTCAACTGGATAATGACTTATGTGTTAGAGGGCTCGGACGTGAGTTATGATGGTTCAGCTAGCTTTGGGAGGTGATTTGGGACTTAGGATCATGATCGGAATGAGTTTTGGAGGTTTGGAGTAGATTTAGGCTTGAATTGGCGAAGTCGAGATTTTGACGATTCTCGGTTGGTAGGGAAAATTTTGATATAGGGGTAGGAATGGAATTATGAGAGTTGCAGTAGTTCCGCTGTGTCACTTTGGATGTGTGCGCGAAATTTTAGGTCATTCAGATGTGGTTTGGTTGGGTTTTTGATCAAAAGCGGAATTTGGATGATTTTGGGAACTTAGGCTTGAATCCGATGTGTTTTGGTTGATTTGATGTTGTTTGAGATGTTTTGAAGATTGATACAAGTTTGAATAAGGTGTTGAGATATGTTGGTGCTTTTGGTTGAGGTCCCAAGGGCCTCTAGGTAATTTCAGATGGTTGACAGAGAAGTTTGAGACTTTGTGAGATTTCAGATTTTTGCTACTTTTGGTATTTCCGCACCTGCAGATTGGGGACCGTAGGTGCAACGCTGCATATGTGGGAGAAGGGTCGTAGAAGCGGAAGTTGGGTAGTTGGCAAGAACCACAGAAGCGGATTAGGGGCCACACCTGCAATGGCACAGGTGCAGATATTTCATCGTAGATGTTGTTTGGGCAGTTTAAGTTACTTCCACAGAAGCGGATCAAGGACCACAAATGCGATACCGTAGAAGCGGTAAAGTGGCCGCAGATGCGAAAATGCCTGGGCCAGAAGGTATAAATTGTATCCTTCGCAATTTTTGAGCTATTTCACCATTTTTGAATCGGCTTTGGAGCTTTTTGGACGATTTTGAAGAGGGATTTCAAAGGAACTTCATTAAAGTAAGGATTTTGGACTTAAAACTCGTTTCTATGGTATTATTTCATGGATTAGGCTTGTAATTTATGGAATTTAAGGATCAAAGTTTGGGGAAACAGGGCTTGGAAACTTAGACCTTTGATTGAGGATTTGAAGGACCATTTGAGGTCAGAATTCAGAACTTTTGATATGTATGAACTCGTGGGGAGATAAGGAATCTATTGATGTAAAAATTATCGAATTTCGATACGTGGGCCGGGGGTCAGGTTTTGGTAATTTCGGGATTTGTGTTGTAAATTGATTATTTTCGCTTAGGCTTCATTCCTTTAGCATATTTTGATGTCGTGATTCTGATTTTGGATAGATTTGATGCTAGTGGAGGCCAATTCGAGGGGCAAAGGTGTCGCGGGCTAGAGACTTGACCGAATTAAGGTGAGTAATGATTGTAAATGATGTTCTGAGGGTATGAAACCCCGGATTGCACATCTTTGTGCTATATAGATGTGACACTATGCTAGATGACGAGCGTGGAATCGTGCACTGTTGGGGATTGTGATTTAGTCCATCCCGAATGACTATTTTACCGCTTATTTGACTGAAATCTATTTACTATCATCATTATTTGGGTTGAATGCTATATTTGGGCTTCGTGCCAACTATTTGAACCCTTTGGAGACTTTTATTGATATTTCCTCACTATTTGACTTTATACTTGAACCCAGTCATGTTATATTTCACTGTTTTCGTACACAGCCATGTCTACTCTGTTTTTAACACATAAATGATCTTTTAAATGATATTTTGGGCTAAGAATCATGTTTTACATTGCCCGAGTAGCTTGTGAGAATTTTGACTGAGTAAGGCCGAGGGCCTATAATGTGAGGAAAATTTGATATTGATTATGTGGCTGAGGGCCTGAGATATGTATTCCACGAGGTGGCTTGATTGATATGAGTCAGAGAGCCTAGTGATGATGCCACGAGATGGCTTGATATTGCGCTTGGGCTGTAAGGGGCCCCTCTAGGAGTCTGCACACCCCCAGTGAGTGCGGGTACCCATTGTAATATGAGAGATAGCCCGAGGGGTTGGTATTGTTGACATTGTGCCCTAGGAGCAAGAACCTTTATGTGCTTATCTGTCTTATTTGTATGTCATTTATCTGTTTAATTGTTGAAAAGGTATTTCCTGAAGTTTAAATTAGACTTATATGATTATTCATACCTTTACTGATTCACCGTCTTAATGGTTTTACTACTTCATTATAGCATGCAATGTGCCTTACGTGATTTCCTGCTTTCAGCCTTTATTTATGATTATTACTCACTGAGTTGGAGTACTCACTTTACTCCCTGCACCCCATGTGCAAATTTAGGCATTGCGGATCCTACCAGTGCGAGTTGAGAGCTCCCGACAGATTTCGGAATCCACGAGGTAGCTGCTTTGCGTCCGCAATCCCGTGTTTCTCCCCCTTATCATTTCTATCTCTTTATCAGACAATTTGTAATAGTTATAGACTTCTTAGGCTTGTATTAGAACTTGTAGATGCTTATGACTAGTCACACCCCGGTATCGGCTGTGTTGGGTTGTATTCCGCAAATTATACTATTATCTGCTTAAACTTTGGATTATTTTATCATGCTTTAGACTGTTTCTTACTACTTAACTATTAAATACTAAAATGGGAAGTGTCAAATGGCCTTGTCTTCACGAGAGGCGCCATCACGATCGGTCCGAGTTTAGGGTCATGACAAGTTGGTATCAAAGCCTAGGTTACATAAGTCTCACGAGTCATGAGCAAGTTTCGTAGAGTCTTGCGGATCGGTACAGAGACGTCTGTATTTATCCTCGAGAGGCTGCAGAACCTTTAGGAAAACTTCATATTCTTGAAATTCTTGTCGTGCTAATTGGTTGATCCGAGTACTAAACATCTGTTATTCTATTCTCTCACAGATGGTGAGGACACGTGCTACCGGTTAGGATGGACGACCACCAGTACCACCAGTTGTGGTCACTAGAGGCCGAGGACGCGGTCGTGGTTGCGGTAGGGGCAAAGGTGTGACCCGTATAGCAACTAGGGCAGCACCTGCAGATCCACCAGCCACCCCAGTTCAGGATCAGGTCCCAGTTATGGATGCTCCAGCAACACTAGTTCAGGCACCAGTTGTGCCCATTGTGATTCCGGGTCTTTAGGAGGCCTTGGCTCAAATTATATCAGTTTGCATTGGCCTAGCTCAGGCGATTTCAGTCACTATAGCCACAGCTACTTCTCAGGCCTGGGGAGGCACTTAGACTCCCTCCGCTCGCACACCTGAGCAGGTCGTGCAGGGACTTTAGATGTTGGGGGCACATCCAGCCCAGCCGGATGCAGCAGTTCGGGACTATGTAATTCCTGCCATGCCAGAGGACAAGCAGCGTAGGTTGGAGAGGTTAGGTAGACTTCAGCCTCCGACTTTTAGCGGTGTAGAGGGCGAGGATGCCCAGGGTTTCTTGGATAAGTATCAGAGGATGCTTCGTATAATGGGTATTCTGGAGACCAGCGGGGTCGCTTTCACTGCCTATCAGTTTTCTGGAGCTGCCTTCACTTGGTGGGAGACTTTTGAGAGGCGTAGGCCTATTGGTGCAGCACCCCTTACCTGGCAGCAATTCTCCATTCTTTTTCTAGAGAAGTATGTACCGCAGTCTCGCAGAGAGGAGCTGCGTAGGGAGTTTGAGTGGTTGCGTCAGGGAGAGATGACTGTGATGTTGTATGAGATGAGGTTCTCCGAGTTAGCTCGTCATGCTATTTAGTTGGTCCCGACATATTGAGAGAGGATTAGGAGGTTTGTTGATGGCCTCACTTATCAGCTTCGTATGCTCATGACCAGGGAGAGGGTGAGTGGTGCTACTTTCGAGGAGGTTGTGGATATTGCCCATGAGATTGAGTCTGTTCGTTTCTAAGAGCGAGAGGAGAGGGAGGCCAAGAGGCCTCGAGCATTTGGTAGTTACAGTGGTACTCCTTCGAGAGGTCAGTTTCAGCACGGCAGAGGTTTTTCCATTCAAGCATGCTCAGCCAGCTCACCCAGGTTATTGTGGGGCGTCATCGGGTCATTGTTCTCACAGTTCTCATTAGCCAGTCATTACTTAGTGCCCTTCCAGCTCAGAGTTCGTCCCGTGCTCCATCAGTTCAGGGCTCTTCTATGCCGGGTGCATCTGCTAGTCACTCTGGTGCAAGGGTTTCCCTTCAGTCCCCTTCTCCAGCACTTGGGAGTTGTTATGAGTGTGGAGAGACGGGTCATATATGGAGGCAGTGTCCTCGTCGTATTGCGGGTACATCTCAGCAAAGGGGTCAGTCATCGGCTTCAGTGCCAGTTACTTGACCACCACCTACCCAGCTAGCTAGGGGTGGAGGTCACTCAGCTAGGGGTCGCCCTAGAGGGGGAGGTCGATCAAGTGGCGGTCAAGCCAGTTTCTATGCACTTCCAAGCAGACCCGATGTTATTGCTTCAGATGTTGTCATTACATGTATTGTTTTAGTCTGCCACAGAGATGCCTCTATTTTATTTGATCCCAGTTCCACCTTTTCTTATGTGTCATCATACTTTGCCCGTTATTTGGGTACACCCTGTGAGTTTCTTGCTTCACCTGTTCATGTATCTATCCCGGTGGGCGATACTGTTGTTGTAGACCGTGTGTACCGATCATGTGTGGTGATTAGTGGGGGTTTGGTAACCCATGTGGTCTTTTATTATTGTGTATGGTGGATTTTGATCTCATTTTGGGCATGGATTGGCTATCTCCATGTCGTGCTATTCTAGACTGTCATGCTAAGATAGTCATATTGGCTATACCAGATGTGCCACGGATTAAGTGGCGAGGTGTGACTTATTATGTTCCCAGTAGAGTGATCTCATTCTTGAAAGCCCAGCATATAGTTTGGAAGGGTTGTCTTTCGTATCTAGCCTTTGTGAGGGATGTTGGTGCGGAGACTCCCAATACTGATTCTGTTCCAGTTGTGAGGGATTTCCCCGATGTGTTTTCTGCAGACCTGCTGGGCATGCCACTTGACAGGGATATTGATTTTGGTATTGACCTGGTGTCGGGCATTCAGCCCATTTCTATTCCGCCGTATCGTATGGCACCAGCGGAGTTGAAGGAATTAAAGGAGCAGCTTCAGGAACTCCTTAATAAGGGGTTCATTTGGCCTAGTGTGTCACCTTGGGCTGCGCTGGTTCTATTTGTGAAGAAGAATGATGGCACTATGAGGATGTGCATTGACTATAGGCAATTGAACAAGGTAACAATTAAGAACAAGTATCCTTTGCCTCGCATTGATGATCTATTCGACCAGTTTCAGGGAGCGAGAGTGTTCTCCAAGATTGATCTTTGTTTGGGTTATCACCAGTTGAAGATCAAGGACTCATATATTCTTAAGATGACTTTCAGGACCCAATATGGTCATTATGAGTTCTTGGTGATGTCCTTTGGGCTAACCAATGCCCCAGCAGTGTTCATGCATCTAATGAACAGTGTGTTCCGGCCTTATCTCGACTTGTTTGTCATAGTTTTCATTGATGATATTCTGGTGTACTCATGTAGCCAGGAGGAGCACGCGGAGCATTTGAGAGTTGTGTTGCAGAGATTGAAGGAGGAGATGCTTTATGCAAAATTCTCCAAGTGTGAGTTTTGGCTCAGTTCAGTGGCTTTATTGGGGCACGTGTTGTCCAACAAGGATATTCGGGTTGATCCGAAGAAGATAGAGGCGGTTCAGAGTTGGCCCAGACCATCCTCAGCCATAGAAATTTGTAGCTTTCTTAGTTTGGCTGGCTATTATCGCCGATTTGTCCAGGGATTCTCATCCATCGCATCGCCCTTGACCAAGTTGACTCAGAAGGGTGCTTCATTTGTATGGTCGGGCGAGTGCGAGGAGAGCTTTCAGAAGCTTAAGATAGCCTTGACCACGGCTCTAGTGTTAGTTTTAACATCAGCTTCAGGTTCATATACCGTGTATTGTGATGCTTTGAGAGTTGGTATTAGTTGTGTTTTGATATAGGAGGGTAGAGTTATTGCTTATGCTTCTCGTCAGTTGAAGCCCTATGAGAAGAACTACCTCATTCACGATTTGGAGTTGGCTGCCATAGTTCATGCATTGAAGATTTGGAGGCATTACTTGTATGGTATGTCTTGTGAGGTGTTTACTAATCATCGTAGCCTCCAAAACCTGTTCAAATAGAAGGATCTTAATTTGAGGTAGCGGAGATGGTTAGAGTTGTTGAAGGATTATGATATCACTATATTGTTCCATCCGAGAAAGGCCAATGTGGTGGCCGATGCGTTGAGCCGAAATGCGATGAGTATAGGGAGTTTGTCATATATTCCAGTTGGGAGAGACCTCATGCACCTGATGTTCAGGCCTTGGCCAATCGGTTCACGAGGTTAGACATTTCGGAGCCTAATCGGTTATTGGCTTGTATGGTTTCTCGTTCTTCCTTATATGATCGCATCAGGGAGTGCTAGTATGATGATCCGCATTTGCTTGTCCTTAAGGATAGAGTTCAACATGATGATGCCAGAGATGTGACCATTGGTAATGATGGGGTGTTGAGGATGCTGGCGGATTTGTGTGCCCAATGTGGATGGGCTTCGGGAGTTGATTCTGGAGGAGGCCCATAGCTCGCAATATTCCATTCATCCAGGTGCCGCAAAGATGTATCAGGATTTGAGGCAGCACTATTGGTGGAGAAGAATGAAGAAAGACATTGCGGGATTTGTAGCTCGGTATCTCAATTGTCAGCAGGTGAAATTTGAGCATCAGAGACCGGGCGGCTTGCTTCAGCGGATGGATATTCTAGAGTGGAAGTGGGAGAGGATCAATATGGACTTTGTAATTGGACTTCCACAGACTTTGAAGAAGTTCAATGCTATTTGGGTGATTATGGATCGGCTGACCAAGTTCGCGCACTTCATTCCAGTGTGTACTACCTATTCTTCAGAGCGGTTGGCAAAGATCTATATCCGGGAGATTTTTCATTTGCATGGTGTCCCCGTTTCCATCATTTCAGATAGGGGCACTCAGTTTACATCACAGTTTTGGAGGTCTGTGCAGCGAGAGTTGGGTACTCAGGTTGAGTTGAGCACAGCTTTTCTCCCTCAGACGGACGGGCAGTCCGCGCACACCATTCAGATATTGGAGGACATGTTGTGTGCTTGTGTCATTGATTTCGGAGGGTTATGGGATCAGTTTCTACCGCTTGCAGAGTTTGCTTATAACAACAGCTACCAGTCGAGTATTCAGATGGCTCCATATGAGGCTTTGTATGGGAGGCGGTGTAGATCTCCAGTTGGGTGGTTTAAGCTGAGTGAGGCTAGGTTGTTGGGGACAAACTTGGTGCAGGATGCTTTGGAAAAGGTGAAGGTGATTTAGGAGAGGCTCCGTACAGCGTAGTCGAGACATAAGAGTTATGCTGACAAGAAGGTTTGAGATGTGTCCTACATGGTTGGTGAGAAGGTTCTGTTAAAGATTTTGCCCATGAAAGGTGTTATAAGATTTGGGAAGAAAGGGAAATTGTGTTCGCTGTTCATTGGGCCTTTTGAGGTGCTTTGGAGGATTGGGGAGGTAGTTTATAAGCTTGCTTTGCCACCCATCTTGTCGAGTGTGCATCCGGAATTTCATGTTTCTATGCTCCGGAAGTATATTGGGGATCCGTATCATGTTCTGGATTTCATCACGGTTCAGTTGGATGATGATTTGACCTATGATATGGAGCCAGTTGCTATTTTGGGTCGTCAAGTTCGGAAGTTGAGGTCGAAGGATATAGCTTAAGTGAAAGTGTAGTAGAGAGTCCGGCCGATGGAGGAGGCTACCTGGGAGACCGAGCAGGAGATGTGGATCAGATATCCTCACCTGTTTGAGGCTTTAGGTATTTCTTGACTCGTTCGAGAACGAACGTTTGTTTAAGATGGGGAGGATGTGACGACCCGGCCAGTCATCTCATGAGTTACCGCTCCGTTTCCCCATTTTTGCTTCTTATTGCTTTGTCTATCAGTTCTATGTATGATCAGGTTGGTTGGCTCGGGTTGGAAAGGATTTGGTAAGGTTTGAGACACTTAGTCTCTTTTGAGGAAGCTTAAGTTGGAAAAGTCAACTTGATGTTGACTTATGTGTTAGAGGGCTCGGACATGAGTTCCAATCATTCGGTTAGCTTCGGGAGGTAATTTGGGACTTAGGAGCGTGATCAGAATGAGTTTTGGAGGTTTGGAGTAGATTTAGGCTTGAATTGGCGAAGTCGAGATTTTGGCGATTCCCGGTTGGTAGGCGATATTTTTGTATAAGGGTCAGAATGGAATTCTGAGAGTTGCAATAGTTCTGTTGTGTCATTTGGGATGTGTGTGCAAAATTTCAGGTCATTCGGACGTGGTTTGGTTGGGTTTTTTATCAAAAGCAGAATTCGGAAGATTTTGGGAACTTAGGCTTGAATCCGATGTATTTTGGTTGATTTGATGTTGTTTGAGGTGTTTTGAAGATTGGTACAAGTTTGAATAAGGTGTTGGGATATGTTGGTGCTTTTGGTTGAGGTCTCGGGGGCCTCAGGGTAATTTCGGATGGTTGACGGAGGAGTTTGAGACTTTGTGAGATTTCAGATTTTTGCTGCTTCTGGTATTTCCGCACCTGCAAATTTGGGACCGCAGGTGCGATGCCGCGTATGCGCGAGAAGGGTCGTAGAAGCGGAATCTGGGTAGTTGGTAGGAACCACAGAAGTGGTCTAGGGGCCGCACATGCGATGGCGCAGGTGCGGATATTTCATCGCAGATGCGGTTTGGGCAGTTTAAGTGACTTCCGCAGAAGCAGATCAAGGACTGCAAATGCGGTATCGCAGAAGCGGTAAAGTGGCCGCAGATGAGAAAATGCCTTGGCTAGAAGGTATAAATTGTATCCTTCGCTTTTTGAGTTATTTCACCATTTTTGAGTCGGCTTTAGAGCTTTTTAGACAATTTTGAAGAGGGATTTCAAGAGAACTTCATTGAGGTAAGGATTTTGGACCTAAAACTCATTTCTATGGTATTATTTCACGGATTAGGCTTGTAATTTATGGAATTTAAGGATCAAAGTTTGGGGAAACTAGGGCTTAGAAACTTAGACCTTTGATTGAGGATTTGAAGGACCATTTGAGGTCGGAATTCAGAACTTTCGATATGTATGAACTTGTGGGGAGATAAGGAATCTATTGTTGTAAAAATTATCGAATTCCGAGATGTGGGCCCGAGGGTCGGGTTTTGGTAATTTTGGGATTTGTGTTGTAAATTGATTATTTTCGCTTGGGCTTAGCATAGTTTGATGCCGTGATTCAGATTTTTGATAGATTCGATGCGAGTGGAAGCCGATTCGAGGGGCAAAGGCATCGCGGGCTAGAGACTTGACCGAATTGAGGTGAGTAATGATTGTAAATGATGTTCTGAGAGTATGAAACTCCGGATTGCACATCGTTGTGCTATATTGATGTGACACACACGTTAGATGATGAGCATGGGGTCGTGCACTGTTGGGGATTGTGACTTAGTCCATCCCGAATGACTATCTTACCGCGTATTTGACTGAAATCTATTTGTTATCATCATTAATTGGGTTGAATGCCATATTTGGGCTTCGTGCCAACTATTTGAACCCTTCGAGGACTTTTATTGATATTTCTTCACTGTATTGACTTTATACTTGAACTCAGTTATGTTATATTTCACTATTTTCGTAGTCAACCATGTATACTTTGTTTTTAACACATAAATTATCTTTTAAATGATATTTTGGGCTGAGAATCATGTTTTACTATTTCTCGAGTGGCTTGTGAGGATTTTGACTGAGTAAGGTCGAGGGCCTATGGTGTGAGGAAACATTTGATATTGATTATGAAGCCGAGGGCCTGGGATATGTACGCCATGAGCTGGCTTGATTAATATGAGGCCGAGAGCCTAGTGATGATTCTACGAGATGGCTTGATATTGCTCTTGGGCCGTAAGGGGCCCCTCCAGGGGTTTGCACACCCCCAGTGAGCGCGGGTACCCATTGTGATGTGAGAGATAGCCTGAGGGGCTGGTATTGTTGACATTGTGCCCGAGGGGCAAGAACCTTTATGTGCTTATCTGCCTTGTTTGTCTATCATTTATCTATTTAATTGTTGAAAAGGTATTTCCTGAAGTTTAAATTGGACTTATATGATTATTCGTACCTTTACTGATTCACCGTCCTAATGGTTTTACTGCTTTATTATAGCATGCAATGTGCCTTACGTGATTTCTTGCTTTCAGTCTTTATTTATGATTATTACTCACTGAGTTGGAGTACTCACTTTACTCCCTATACCACATGTGCAGATTTAGTGGTTGCGGATCCTGCTAGTGCGAGTTGAGAGCTCCTGACAGATTTCGGAGTCCACGAGGTAGTTGTTTGGTGTCTGCAGTCCCGTGTTTCTCCCCTTTATCATTTCTATCTCTTTATAAGATAGTTTGTAATAGTTAAAGACTTCTCAGACTTGTATTAGAACTTGTAAATGCTCATGACTAGTGACACCCCGGTATCGGGCTGTGTTGGGTTTTATTCCATAAATTATGCTATTATCTACTTAAACTTTGGATTATTTTATCATACTTTAGACTGCTTCTTACTGCTTAACTGTTAAATACGAAAATGGGAAGTGTCGGCTGGCCTTGTCTTCACGAGAGGCGCCATCACGACCTGGACCGAGTTTAGGGTCGTGACACCTGAAAAAATGAGCATTGTTTATAACGTAAAATCTTCTAAGTAAGAAGGTACAAATAATGTAACCAAATTCATCATTAGACCGAGAGTTGCACAAACACAAACTTTTTCTCAAACAATAGTAATCTACGAGGCGTCATCATCTCTTCTATTAAGAGCCCCATCAGCTAAATTTATCAGTCACAACCTTTGTCAAGACAGGGCTCCAAAACTAAGACTCTATTGACATACATCTTTAATACATGGAAGACAAAGCTTGCTGATAATCAAACTACTCAATATAGCCCAAACACCTCTACTAGTCATCCCAAAACATTGGGTAAAAATTTACATTTTAAGACGAGAATTTCCCAGAGATTAATGAAATGTCGTGTTATTGCAATAGTAAATAAGAAAACTTATGACTCAATTGCATGATATCTGCAACAACCCGACCTGTCGTTTTGAGATTTAGCACGTTCTTCGGTGGTTTAAGGCCTTGAGAAACTTCACTTCAGGCATTATAACTTGTACGGATGGTCAGAATTGAATTTCGTGAAGTTCGGAGTTGATTTGGAAAAACAATTCTCAACTTGGAAGCTTTAAAGTGAAAGGATGGACTAAGATTGGACTTTTGAGTAAACGACCTTGGAATCGGGATTCGAAGGTTCCAACAGGTTCGTATGATGATTTTGGACTTGGGCGTATGCCCAGATCGGGTATTGGAAGACTCGGGAACATTTCGGCACCTATTATGGAAGTTGACATTTTTGAAAGAATTTCATAAGTTTGGGTTGAAGTGCATTTCAGTGTTATCAATGAATGTTTGGAATTCCGAGTTTGCGAATAGCTCTGTATGGTGATTCTAGTGTTGGGAGCTCGATCGGACGTGAATTCGGAGGCCCGTGGGTCGTTTTGGAGTCATTTGGCTAACAATAAAAAATTGAAGGTTTTTGAGAAGTTTGATCGGAAGTGGACTTTTTGATATCGGGGTCGAAATTCGAATCCAAAAGTTGGAGTAGGTCCGTGATGTCGAATAAGACTTGCGTGAAAAATTTGAGGTCAATCGGACTTGATTTGCTAGGTTTAAACATCGAAAGTAGAAGTTTGAAGTTCTAAAGTTCATAAAGCTTGGATTGGAGGTCAATTCATGATTTTATCGTGTTTGATATGATTTGAGGCCTCGAGCAAGTCCGTGGTGTGTTTTGGGACTGGTTGGTATGATTGCTTAGGGTCCCGGGGACCTCTGGTGGATTCCGGGTGGTTAACGGATCGGAAATGGAATTTTGGAGAAGGCTGAAGTTGTTGGTTGCTGGTGTAACCGCACCTGCGAAACTAGGGCCACAGGTGCAGAGCCGTAGAAGCGGCATTCGTGCCGTAGAAGCGGAAATGGATGGCTAGGTTGGGACCGCAGATGCGGTCATTTTTCCGCAGATGTGGGACTGCACCTGCGAAAAGAGAAGTGCAGATGCGGAAGTTAAAGGCTTGGGGGAAGACCACAGAAGCGGCAATTGGTCCGCACCTGCGGGCTGCAGGTGCGAAAAGACTGGAGGCAGTGAGTGTTTTAAAAATAGGGATTTGGCCATTTTCTCTCATTTTTTTCTTGGCTTGGGCGATTCTTGGAGGGTTTCAAAAGGGGATTTTCATCATCAACGATAAGGTAAGCTATCCCCACCTATCTTGAGTTAAATACATTGATTATGTATAGATTTGAGCATAAATTTTGTAGAAACTTGAGGTTTGAGGGAAAACCTAGAAAATCGATATTCTTGGAATTTGACCCTGATTTTGGATATGAAATTGAGAGTAAATTATATATTTGAGTTCGTGAGGTTATGGGTAAAATTTATCTTCGAAAAATTTAGGAATTCGGGCAAGTGGGCCCAATGGCAATTTTGTCAACTTTTCGATTGTGGTTAGGAATTGTTATAAATCGAATTGTAATGAGTAATTGAACATATATTAATGGATTTGCAAAATTATTAGCTAGTTTTGGAGCATTGTGAATTGATTCGAGTCTTCGGAAGAGCGTGGAATGCCGGTTATGGATCTTCGGAGCGAAGTGAGTCTTCTTTCTAACTTTGTAAAAGGGAATTTTCCTCATAGGTGAAATAATTGGTTATGTGTTGCTATTTGTGGGGGCTACGCGCACAAGGTGACGAGAGTCCGTGCGTAGCAACTATTATGCTATTGTCCGAGTAGTCTAGGACCCAAAAGCATGCTCTACTTGGAATATCTGTAACTTTATTAACAGTTGATTGCTTAAATCCTATCGAATTGGTTAATGGATTTCTAAAAAGAATTAAACTTCATTTTTCTAAATTGTTAAAAGAGAATTGGTTTTCTTTGGATAATTTTTTCCTGATGACTTCTTGATTGATTGTCTGTGCGTGTTAAAATTCTGGATCGGGTCGAACGCCTTGGCAGATTAAATAGATGCATCTATGATTCGTGTCGTTCGACCCTCAGTAGTGCACATTTTACATTTATGTTGGATCGGGCAGTACGACCTCGGCATGATTTGTGCATGCTTGTATTGCTTGCCTTGATATTAATAAATGAGGATATTGCTTCTCCGAATTTAGAATAATTTTATAAATGATGAAAAGGAATTTGGAAATTTCCTACGAATAAAAGAATGGTTTACTTGCTTCACTCTATTGAGTTACAGTCATGTTATAAAAATCCTTGATTTATTATATTATTGGTATATTATTGTTGGACCACTAGTAAGTGTCGAAATCGACCTCTCGTCTCTACTTCTTCGAGATTACACGAGATACTCAATGGGTACACGTTGTTTTCGTACTCATACTATACTTGTTGTGCATTTTTATTACACAGGTTTATGTGTGGCTAGTGGCATAACGGCATGGTTGGTACGGAGACTTAGGTGTGTTACATTTATCGAGACCATTGTAGCCAGCGGAGTCTCCTTCAGAGTATTGTACTGTATTTTCATTTCTGTCCACTTGTATTCCGGACAATTACTGTATTTTTATTCCATTCCCTAGTAAATGTTCATGCACTTGTGACATCGGGTTCAGGGATGTCTATGGGAGTAGTTAGTATTTTGAAATTGTTAAAGATATCATTATTATTTATTCAGTGTAATTTATTCCTTATTGTTTAAATGTATAACAGAAGCGATTTCAGCAATATCTAAACCGAGAAATTACTAGTTATTTAGTGTTGGCTTGTCTGACAATGGTGTCCTGCGCCATCACGACCCTTAGTGGATTTTGGGCCGTGACAACATGGTATCAGAGCACTAGGTTCCCTTAGGTCTCACGAGTCATGAGAAAGTCTAGTAGAGTCTTGCAGATCGGTACTGAGACATTTGTACTTATCTTCGAGAGGCTACAGGGCTGTTAGGAGCACTTCCCTTCTTGATTCCTCATCGTGCGATTTGATTCCTTTGAGGCTTATGCCTTTATTTCCTTCCTATTCAATCTTATGTGACGTGGAGCGTTTATTGTAAATCAAGAATTGAAAATTTTTAAAGGTACTACAGAGGTGGTACGGGATGCTTCTCCCGGCGTAGTTGATTTGACTAATTGTCGTCGCCTTGTGGAAGGATATTCTGTCGTTTCAGCTCAGTAGCTATACTTCTGAGATCTCTAAAGCTAGGCATAAGTTGCCACGATGCTTATGAATGATTGTTGCGCAGTATTGATGTAATGGTAGGATGCTTGCCTATGTGTCGGGGCAGTGAACGGCTTGAAGGGAGGTTTACTCAGGGCATGATTTAGAGATTCGGTATTTATTTCCCGGCGGGGGAAAGGCAATCGGGCTAAGGATGTTCAGATTTGCGTTGATGGAGTAACGAGGCTTTTATTTGCGAGCGTGGTGGAATTCTCATCTGTGATGAGGTGTTGTTTACCTTGTTGAAATGTGCTAAGTTGCCGGTGTTATGATCTTCCACAATTCTCCCTTGGGGAAGGGTATTGTGAGATAGCAATAGAGAAGTGGCTATCAGAGATCGCGGGGTGCGGTGGTTCAGGATCTAGTCGATTTTTCCAATGTCGATGGCTCGAGAAGAGATGATCTTTGGGAAGGTTTAAAGTTAGTGGCGATCTGTTGGTTCAAATGCTGCAAAAATAGGGTCCAAATCAAAGCAACAACAGGGCAGCAAGGGAAGAAAAAGGACAAGTGGGAAGTGTCATGCGATGGTTAAATTTCCAAGGAAGCCAGGTGTAAGGAGAAAAAGTCAAATAGTCGCTTAAAGAAGAGGGTTCGGCCAAAGTGGGAGAGTGGCAGAGTAGCATATGAGTTCAGGTGTTACAACCCATATCCACATGTGTTAGTTCATGCCATATATTAGTTAACATAAATCCAAGAAGGAATTATCTTTGAGATGATAAGAAGTCAATCCTATTGGTCTTAAGTGATACAAGAGTGTATAAGGGTGATTAACAAGTATTAGAAGTTAAATGAATCAAGGATGTTGTAACTCGTATTTTCAAGTAATCTAGCGGTGCTTAATACACTCAAGAGTTCATTTATTAAGGTATTTTAATCATATAATATCCGTATCATAAGTCTTGAAGTCAAACGAGTTATGAAACAAAAGTCGACAAAAGTTGTCGCAACTTAGGTTCATAATTTTACTTAAATATTAGGTCACATGTTTCTAATCTTTTCTCCTAATTTACAAGGAATTACGGGGTGATCTACCAACAAAATTAAAGATCTATGAGTCTAGTTTCCAACGCATTAAACCGTTCATCGATACGATCTCGGAGTAGAGAGATATTTGCGTTTTCGCGAGACTGCGCCAAGCACCTCTCTATGGGGCCCACTAAGGCGGTTTAAGATATTTGGACCTATATAGGATGCCTCCAACCCGTTTTAAGTCATTTCTTCTCACTATTTTCAGACCTTAGAACCCTAGGAACATCCTCTCAAGGTTCTCTCAAGATTCAAGACCCAAAAAAGGGGCAAACAACACAAATCAAGTGTCGGGAATTCCGTGGCGCTAGTAAGTCTCTTGTTCTTCTTGTTGTTGCTCATTTTTGTGTCGTTCCAGCTCGTGTGGGAGGTTGTTTTAAAGGGTTTATGTTCTGTAAATACTCCCTCATGTTCTTAATATCAATCCTAGGTGATTTCAAGCCTTCTAAAGTGATTCTAGTGCCGAAAAACACTAATTGATCGCTAGTTTCGCTTTTTTGTTGTTGTGGCAGCATTGGAGGGATATTTCATGGAAATTTAAGGTCAAATTGGAGTTTTTATTTCTTTATAAAGGTAAGGAACCTCTTACTCTATATGTATTTAAGATTATCCAAGTTGCGGCTAAGCCATTGAAGCTAGAACTTGTGAAATATATATCGAAAGGCTTGGTAGTAATGTTATTGTTTTGTGGACTGTTTTGCGTTGTTGTTGGGCTGCGTATTTTACTACTATCTTGTGGAGTTTTGGAGGAGGAAGGGTGTGGAGAAACACCATATATATGTAGGGTTATGGGCTGATAGTTATTCGTAACATTTCCAGGTTGTTTGACACGACTACGGTGGTCGTCGTATGTATGGAGTGATTAGGCTGTGTGTGGACTATTTTGGGAGGCTCAATATGTTTATTATTGATGTTGTTTGGGCTGTTTGGTGACTGTTTTGAATGGTGTGAGGTCATATATATAGGGGAGGTGCTGTCCGTTTCATCGTAAAATAGGTTGTGGTCGATACATAATAGTTATGACGCTTAAATGATAACGATAGTATTGTTTCTCTTATTGTAGACTAAGGAGTTTTGACAATTGCATAGCTTGAGATTGGGGCAGTATATACAAGGTATGTGAGGCTATCCCTTTCCTTCTTTTGCACGACTCTGATTGTACATAATGTAATGAACGAGCTTCCAAGATACTCTACTCTTAGAAGCTAGCAGTACTTACATTGTTTTCCCTCTTATGGAACGATTGATGTTAATGTTGCTTCTCTTATTCTTATGTTATCAATGTTGTTTGTACTTCCTGATTCTTATAAGGTTCATAGTGAAGAGTTAGTCCTAATAACGTGTATAGAGGATACCGACCTTACGTCACTCCGAAAGGTTTAGAATGTGATTCCATGAGTCGAGCATGCATTATATATATGTATCTATTTTACTCTACCGAGCCACGCTATAGTTGGCCGGGTACGGCACCTATTGTGCAACCACTGATCAGTTGGGTTTTACCGAGCTCCACGTGGCCGGGTACGATTCTACCGAGCCTATTATGGCCGGGTACGATATGATGATGATGATGCCCACAGAGGCGAATGCTTTAAAGGTTTATGTATTTATACATATGTATCATGCATTTCATGTAAGTAGCCCTCAGAGGTACTAAGATGTTACAGGTTGTATATTCTCTATCCTTGCTTACATTACTGATCGTATTTATGGTTCCTTGCCTTACATACTCAGTAATTTATTCGTACTGACGTCCTTTTATTTGTAGATGCTGCATGTCGTGCTGCAGGTCCTGATAGACAGGCAGGTGCAGCTCCCCACCACAGTAGGCTGTCCAGTTCAGCGGTGATTGGCGAGATCCCTTCTCCGGACTTGCCTTGGTCTTGGTATGCATTTTTGTTATAGACATTATGGGTATGTCGGGGCCCTGTTCCGGCTATGTTGCAGCCCTTATGTTCCTTTAGAGGCTCATAGACAGGTGTCGACTCATGTATAGTTTGGTATGCCTTGTCGGCTAGTTTTTGTTGTATAGTCTTTCATAGTAGCGTGGTAGCTCATACCTTATATATAGTTTCTTGATTGTCTGGTCATCCCCTGCTATGTATGTTCATGCCGTCATATTTTATTGCTGGTTGTCCATGATTCAGGTCTACCATTTAAATTGATCTCGTCAGCCCTAAAAGATAATAATGAAGGTTAGATGAAATGTACATTGGTGCTCGGCAAGTGTGGTCGGGTGCTAGTCATGGCCCTCCAGTTTGGGTCGTGACATCAGTGGTAGGATAACTACATACCTTGAGGAAATGTTTTGAGTGAAATAGGATTCACGGTGGTTAGTGACTGGGTTTGCGAGCTAGATTTGAAATATTGGCTATCATACGACGGGAAATTAGGTGCATCAAAAAGGGGTTGCTTGATATGAAGAAGGATACAACATGACTTTGGATTGGAATGTATTGTTGCGCCTCTAGTTGATGTCCATGAGGAGTGAATGGACTTGTGTATCTAGTGAGTGAGCATGGGCTCAGGATGGGTTACTGATTTCGTAGTAGTTGGGCAGTGCAGCTTCATTGGGAGATGTCGGCATGTAATTTCCACAGGTGGGTTATCTCCTGTGAGTAGGTTAGCGGTCGCGTGGTTGGCGATGTTTCTACGAAGGATTTTACTGGCTATCCACTAAGAGGTCGAATATGTGGATGTTGCTAGAGATTCAAAGTGTTCATGAAATGCTAACAGAAGGATTTCAAGGAATTTGGCGGTTTGATTGCGCAAGATCATGTCAATAAGAGAAAAAGGACCTTGGTAGGTTCCAGGGTTGTGTAAAAGTATCTTCAAGCTAAGTGGGAGAGTCCCACCACCTATGATTGGGTTACATAGTCGTCTTTATGAGATTTGTGGTTGTTGGTATATTGGCGAGATATTATGACTATGGAAGAGGGCCATCAGTAGTGGTTTGAGCAAAGAATTTGAGGAATGCGTGCTACAATTGGCCTTATTGGTTATATTCGGGACCAAGTCAGAGTAGGTGGCTCTGAATAACGGTCCTAGTGGATTCAAAGGTTAAAGTGTGGTGCCTAAGGATTTTGAGTGCATAAGTATGGTTAAGAATCGAGCTTTTGTAGAAGATTATGATAAAAGGCTTGGAATGTTCTATGATATTTTTGACTTGCAGTGTAGCATTGGGAGGAAAATGAGAAAAAGACTTCGGATTCGTAGAGGAATTATCAGAATGGGTGTATTAGTTAAAAATGCGAATGTGCATGCAAGGAGGGTGTCGAACGGTTCATGGGTATGGAGACAATGTGGTCTCCTGGAATGGGGTTACTCAAGATGAGTGCGGATTTAGGTTGCTGATGTAAAGAATGGAGTTATTATTATATCTAAGGCAAGTTAAAGATGAATTAGAAGAATTTAGATTGATTATCCATGGTTGAATTAGCATAATGGTGCCGGTGATCAGTTCCTTCAGCGTGATTAAGTTATGCATGTGATTTGTGGCGGTACGTGCGAGGCTTGATGACCACCGTAATTGATTTTATTTGGAAGTATTCAAGTATTATGGATTGTTATGTGTAGGCAGATCCGGAAGGTTTATGGTGGTTTGGACCACTACTTGAGGATTTGAATGTTCTACGGTTATGAGAATTCACTCGCGTGTTGCTATGGTTCTCTTGGAATGAGTTAAGTAAAAAGTTTCCATATGATGAAGTGTTTACCATATTATTGGTTCACGAGTTATGATGAAGCATGTCAGCTTGTTAGGTGCAGTAAGCAGTATGAAATTTGAAAGTGAGGATCAAGGTTGTAGTTCGGTGTTGAAAAGGATGTCACGAGCTCGGATGAGCAGGAAAGGAGCTTGGGAGTTTAAAGTAAGTTGGCATTGTCTTCAGCGTCACCTGAGATCGGTGTTTTGTGAAAAAAGCTATGCATCCTGGTTATGGATTCTTGATTTGCTCTACAGTGTTAGTGGTGTGGATGTGCAAACTTGTTATCTGGTATGGAAGGTCGTGGGAGCATGTCTCACAGGAAGATTGTATAAGTGTGGCATGTAGTCACTTGATTGATTGAGGATTTAAACCAAGTATGAAGATTGTGGTAATATCATTGATATGAGAATTTTTGCCTGGAGGGTACTCGATTTATTGGGTTGTGGACTATGGAGGATTGCTCCGGTCATGATGATTGTTCTGGTGTGTATGGGAAAAGTGGGTCATTATGGACCCAGGAAAGATTATTGACCTAGTTCGGTATGATCGAAATTAGCTTGAGGTTTGTGATTTAAATATGAAAATGGGCTCTATATCAGGCTGGATATGTTCATTTCAGCATAGCGCTCCTCGTGGAGGAGTATTCGGGCGTTGGATGTTGTTTCATCGATGGTTATTTCATATAATATTATAGTGTCGTATGAGCTGTGAGACGGCTTGGTGAATTTCTTATGTGATGAGGTTCCACGTAGAGATGATGTTATATGAGCAGGATGGCTTTTGAGATTCAGATCGTATATCGCACCTCAGTTGTGCTTGAGTTTTATAGCTTATGGCGCTATATGTCTCCCTAGGGATGGTATTATGCACTTAGCGTGCCTGTGACCAATATTCGGTATTTTGTTGTAATGAGCAATCTAGCTCGGTGTGTGTATCTCCTTATGTGAATTTTATGTGTGGATCGGGTGGCACGCCGCTATGGGTATGTTGTTTAGATTGGGTTGCGCGCCGCAACAGTGTGATGTTGAGTACAGTTCCCTATATCTGTTTTATGTGTTTTGTTTCCCATTTTCTGAGAAAAGCTCATATTAGTTGCGTGAGTTGAGTAGTCCTTTCCAGAATTTGTTTTCCTTATGTATCACGTTTAAGTCTGTAACCTATTGTCACATCGTGGCATCATGTGAGATTTTTTGGTCGTGTTTGGGGTGGCTTATTGCCTGAGTAGTTCGTACTAGGTGAGACGAGATCATTGGATTTAGGATCAGTGCAACCTGATTATATGAAGTATATTAAGGAGCAAAGACCATTACTTGGCTCAAAATGAGGTGATGGTCCTTGTCAGGAGTATAGACCCAATGATTTGTTGACTCAGTAGTTGGTTATAAGTTTCTACACACCTCTTCCATCGTGGTAGTGTTGCAAGAGTTGGAACAAAACTTATATGTGTCATGAGGTGTGTTGTGAGCATCAGATTCGTAGAATTTTGGCGGTTATTATCAAAGGATATATTTATGGTCATGTGGGTTATGCAATGCATAGTGTGGATTCAGCAAAGGTATGCAATCATGTACGGGTGCCTCGTGTGGTGATTGATACGGTGTTCGTATGTTGGAAGCAGGACTGGTAGAGAATTCCGGATGTTGAAATTTGGTTCTAAGGCTTATTTTCCTAAATGAAAGAGAATATCTTCAGATTTGATCGAGCTAATGTGCTCAACTGAGTTGTGGTAGCACGGGTAGGTGCATGAGGTGTTAAACAGTGATTTTGGACAACTCATGCGCAGTTCTTAGCACGTCCGAGGACGAACGTATATTTAAGTGGGAGAGAATGTAACGACCCGACCGGTCGTTTTGAGCTTTAGCGCGTTCTTCGGCGATTTGAGGCTATGAGCAGCTTCACTTCAGGCATTATGACTTGTACGCATGGTCAAAATTGAATTTCGGGAAGTTCGGAGTTGATTTGGAAAGAAAATTCTCAACTCGGAAGCTTTAAGGTGAAAGAATGGACTAAGATAGGATTTTTGAGTAAACAACCTTGGAATCGGGATTCGAAGGTTCCAACAGGTTCGTATGATGATTTCAAACTTGGGCGTATGTCTAGATTGGGTTTTGGAGGATCCGGGAACATTTCGGCACCTATTGTGGAAGTTGGCATTTTTGAAAGAATTTCATAAGTTTGGGTTGAAGTGGATTTCAGTGTTATTAATGTGTGTTTGGGATTCTGAGTCTGGGAATAGCTCTGTATGGTGATTCTGGTGTTGGGAACATGATTGGAATTGAATTCGGAGGTCCGTGGGTCGTTTTCGAGTAATTTGGCTAAAGATAGAAATTTGAAGGTTTTTGAGAAGTTTGACCGGAAGTGGACTTTTTGATATCGGGGTCGGAATTCGCTTCCAAAAGTTGTAGTAGGTCCGTGATGTCGAATATTACTTGTGTGCAAAATTTGAGGTCAATAGGACGTGATTTGCTACGTTTAAACATCGAAAGTAGAAGTTTGAAGTTCTAAAGTTCATAAAGCTTGGATTGGAGGTCTATTCATGATCTTAGCGTTGTTTGATATGATTTTAGGCCTCGAGCAAGTCCGTATTGTGTTTTGGGACTAGGTTATATGATTAGTTGGGGTCCCGGGGGCCTCGGGTGGATTCAGGATAGTTAACGGATCGGAAATGGAATTTTGGAGAAGGCTGAAGTTCTGGTGTAACCGCACCTGCGAAACTAGGGCCGCAGGTGCGGAGCCATAAAAGCGGCCTTCGTGCCGCAGAAGCGGAAATGGACGGCTAGGCTGGGACCGCAGATGCGGTCATTTTGCCGCAGATGCGGGACCTCACCTGGGGAAGGAGAAGCGCAGATGCAGAAATTGAAGGCTTGGGGGTAGACCGCAGAAGAGGCAATTGGTCCACACCTGCGGGACCACAGAAGCGGTCAATAGACCGCAGGTGCGAAAGGACTGGAACCAGTGAGCGTTTTAAAAATTGGGATTTGGCCATTTTCTCTAATTTTTCACATGGCCTGGGCGATTCTTGGAGAGTTTCAAGAGGGAATTTTCATCATCAAGATAAGGTAAGCTATCCCCACCAATCTTGAGTTAAATACATTGATTATGTACGGATCTGAGCATGAAATTTATAGAAACTTGGGGTTTGAGGGAAAACCTAGAAAATCGATATTCTTGGAATTTGACCACGATTTTGGGTATAAAATTGAGAGTAAATAATATATTCGAGTTCGTGAGGTTATGGGTAAAGTTTATCTTCGAAAAATTTAGGAATCCGGGCACTTGTGCCCGAGGGCAATTTTATCAACTTTTTGATCGGGGTTAGGAATTGTTATAAATCGAATTGTAATAAATAATGGAACATATATTAATGGATTTGCATAATTATTGGCTAGTTTTGAAGCATTGTGTATCGATTCGAGTCTTCGGAAGAGCGTGAAATGCCGGTTATGGATCTTCGAAGCGAGGTGAGTCTCCTTTCTAACCTTGTAAGAGGGAATTGTCCCCATAGGTGAAATAATTTGTTATGTGCTCCTATTTGTGGGGGCTACGTACGCACGAGGTGATGAGAGTCCGTGCGTAACTACTATTATGCTATTTTTCAGGTAGTCTAGGACCCAAAAGCATGCTATACTTGGAACATCTGTAACCTTATTGATAGTTGATTGCTTAAATCCTATCGAATTGGTAAATGGATTTCTAAAAAGAATTAAACTTCTTTTTTCTAAATTGTTAAAAGAGAACTGGTTTTCTTTGGATAATTGTTTCCTGATGACTTCTGGATTGATTTTCTGTGTGTGTTTAAATTCTGGAACGGGCCAAACGCCTCGGTAGATTAAATAGATGCATCTATGGTTCGCATCGTTCGACCCTCGGCAGTGCACATTTTACATTTATGTTGGATCGGGCCGTACGACCTCGGCATGATTTGCACATGCTTGTATTGTTTGCCTTGATATTTATAAATGAGGATATTGCTTCTCTAGATTAAGAATAATTGTATAAATGATGAAAAGTAATTTCGAAATTTCCTACGAATAAAAGAATGGTTTACTTGCTTCACTCTATTGAGTTACAGTCATGTTATAAAAATCCTTGATTTATTATATTATTGGTATATTATTGTTGGACCACTGGTAAGTGTCGAAATCGACCTCTCGTCTCTACTTCTTCGAGATTAGACGGGATACTCATTGGGTACACGTTGTTTTCGTACTCATACTATACTTGCTGTGCATTTTTGTTGCATAGGTTTATGAATGGCTAGTTGCATAGCAGCATGGTTGGTACGGAGACTTAGGTGAGTTGCATTTACCGAGACGATCGTAGCCAGCAGAGTCTCCTTCAAAGTATTGTACTGTATTTTTATTTCTGTCCACTTGTATTCCGGACAGTTAGTGTATTTTTATTCCATTCCCTAGTAAATGCTCATGCAATTGTGACACCGGGTTCTGGGATGTCTATGGGAGTAGTCAGTATTTTGAAATTGTTAAAGATATCATTATTATTTATTCAGTGTAATTTATTCCTTATTGTTTAAATGTATAACAGAAGCGATTTCAGCAATATCTAAAACGAGAAATTACTAGTTATTTAGTGTTGGCTTGCCTGACAATGGTGTCCGGCGCCATCACGATCCTTAGTTGATTTTGGGTCGTGACAATATCTCTATCTCTTGTATATTTGTAATGCATCCATACCTTGAGAGCTTTGCACTAAAATCCTAATCGATTTCTATATTACCAGTTGAAAATTCTTGGAACATTGCCTGTTTGTAGTAAAAAGAAATTCAGCAACAAATGACAATATCATAGGCCACATCTCATTATAAAAACTATGAAATTCCATTCTATACAAACACAAAATGACACAGAAAATTACAAGTTTGTGTGATAGAAAAATGACTTTTGTTGTAGTGGTAAGATATGACTAGTGTGATAATTGCACAGCTACTTCAAAATCGATTATCATAAAATAGCCTTAGGCACTATGAGAGAAACTTCTAGAATTTGGCAACAAAGCATGTACTGACGAGTCTGGTGAATGTCAACTGTCAAAGCATTATGTTCCTCATTCACTTATATGTTTTTCATGTAGACTTTTAAGCCAACACAAAGGAGGGGAAAATAAAGAACCTCAAAAGAAATTCCAGTTAACAGTAGAAGTTCGATCTTTAAAGATCTCAACAATCTATACTATATGACAACTAGTTCTTTCAAGTTAATCTTTTATAGAACTGCTTATTTTTGTACTTTAGACTAACAAGATCACATCGTGATGCCATTCCACTGCAACTATGTGAAATGGTTACAATTCAAACTGAATCTGGACTAAGCTAACAGTATATAAAATTTATGTTTTTTAGTTGTCCAACCAATAAGATAGATGTCATTACTTGGTCCTTCATACTTTATTAATTTACTGAAACATTTGATGTTTGTTTGGTGTATAAATATTTTATGCATATTGGTAAACAAATACTAATAATTTCTGCACAACTTCATCTTGTTTGACCTTCTGAAATATTATCTTTCAGAAGATATTACACTATTAGATAAGTGCAGATACAAACACGTTTTGCTTTCATTTTTATTAGGGCAATTAAAGAGTACTTCAAACAAGTTCTACTTAAAAGTTCACATGGGAGTTAGAAGATGATACCCATTGTATAAAACTTGTTCAAGGATGATATAAAAATGACCTACATTTTCAATAACAATTATTTTTAATTTCAAGGCAAAGTAAGATAGTCATTGGAACCACAAACACTAACCGAATACATAAAAAGTTGGAAGCAGATTAAAGCCTTCAAATAACTTAATGTCAGCTTCCCCATATGTTTTCTTTTTACCACTTGAATGAGGTTCAAAGTTGTCTGTGCCTACAACTTTGAGTTCTCACAGAGTCGTCTATCTGAAGTATCTTCACTGTCTTTCTGCTTCCCGCTTTGGTACTTGATATTTGCAGAGTCGAACTACGATAAGCAATAGCAACTTTAGCACTTTTGATCTTTCTCACCTTGAGTATAGGAGCATCCTCGTAATCTTTATAACTAGAATCATAAAATAAATTCTTATATATTCCATTCATACACCGATGAATCTGAGTAAATGAATCCAAGAAGCTGGAAGATAAAGTGACAATATCCAATAAGGAATGACTCTGAAGAATACACATGTACAAATATATGATCGTGGGAGAAATAGTTATTTAAAATTAATTACCCAAACTTTCTATCACATCTCTAGGGTATTGTCAGACAAACTAAATTCTGCACTACTGATCGAACTCAAGAAGGATGAAGATGAATAATAGAATAAAAAAGAAGGCATTATTGAAGTGTAAATGAAAGTAGATAAAGAACAGAAGAGGGAAACATTCACCAACATATTACATCAGCTCTCCAATCATATTAAAATTTTAAAAACATTCACCAACATACTAGCAACATGACTGAAAATAAGAATTTAATAGCTATTCTAACGAACTATCAACATGACTAAAAACAAGATTTTCATAACTACCAAGGTTATTGCAGAGATAGCAAGTTGCAGAACAGGAATAAGAAACACACATTCAAAAATATGAAAAAGGAATAGGAATCTTACTTTGAAATGGCATTCATGATGTTTATGTAGCTCGTTCATGGACAGTATTTGCCTCGAGTACCTAGTCAGTACATTAAGAAATAAGTAGAACAAATAAGTATCTTAAGCATATTATAATGTACAAACCTAACTCCAACCTGGCCTTAAGAAAATCTGCACCAAACTTTATGCTAATATCAAGTTAGATATTACAAACTAATTTTTCTCTATTGAACATCATCTTAATGATGTAGACATAAGAATCTTGAAGAGAAGAAGAAGACCAATTTATAATAAAACTAATCTCATTCAAGATGAACTAAGTATCGCTCAGTAGCAGAAACTTATCCACCAGCGGCAGCAGCGGCATCATGGATAGAAAATAATTTTTTTAAGTTTCCAAGTTCCACGAAAACCTAGCACAATAAGATTAATACTTAGCTTTTGCACTGCACTACAAATAGCTTCTCTAGTATCTTGTAATAGTTTCTGATCTATTTGTGCAAGAAGAGACATAATGGTATATAACTGTTCACAAAAGTAAAATTCTCACTATCTTCGGTCCTTAACTCTCCTAAGAGCTACATTATACTAGAAATCCAATTAGAACAAAGTAAATTTGTGCATACATGACTTCGATTTTTTTTTTATATTATAGAGGGGTAATAAATAATTAAATATAATGCTAATACATGTACCCAAAACCCTCTTGATAAGTTGTAGGCAAAAATATGGTGCCTTTTTAGTTTTCATCTGTTTTATCCCCTACAATGAAGAATTCATATAAAACAACCCAATAACCCCTTCTTTGAAGAGAGTAATTTGAATAGATAATTTAACAAAAAGAGCAAATTGAAACATGTAGCCCGATTCACATGGCTAGAGTAATTATTACTTAAGGTTTCAACACTGGCTTTATGGTTTGCATATTCGATTTGTTTGGTACTTATCAGAATAAAATAATTTATTTGTCTTTTCTCCTTTCTTTTATCTGCATATGTAGTTAGCAACAATCAAACTTTTCAGACTATTTGAAGCAACTATGTATCCAAAGTTCTTTGAATCCACTAACATTTTGAAGCTTTCTTTCTTACTACTTCTTTTAGCGACAGTTCTCAAGATTTGTCTTTTCTTTCAGATCTACAGTATTCTGAGAGTAAGTTTTATTCTCCGGAGAGAATTAATTTAACAACCAAAAGAACATGACTATTAAATTAAATTCTCCTAAAAATTAATAATAATTCACAAAGCACCTAATGCGAAAAATTGTTTGAAAACAATCTTTAATAGGCATTTGCAATTTATCTAAGTACATAAAACAAAGAGATTAGAAGGGACCTTGAGCTCGAAGGCATAACTTTTGGCTTCTTCAGTTTCAAAAGAAAAGGCGTGCCCAGTGATTCCTATTCCATTAACGAGTGGCGATGAAGAAGAAGAAAAAAACAACATCTATGCAGCTGCAACAACGCCTCAATGTCTTTGGTGTTCTTCATTAATTTATTGGAGAAATAACATATCGTTGTCGAGTTGCAGTCAATACAAAAAGAATATGAAGTCGATGAAGTACCAGAGTAATTGATCCAGAAAATAGAGATAAATTTTGGGCGTTAGGGATTTAGTTGATTTACATTTTTCATTCCTTTAGGTTTTCAATGAAAAAAGCAATTCAAAAATGAAAAATAATTTTGGGGGGGGGGGGGGGGGGGGGACTGCCAAAAAAAGTCCCGCTCTTGGACTTGTTAGAGCTAGTAAAAGACGCAAGCTTTAGTGGCATTTTCTTCTAATTGCCAGTAAAAAGTGTTTATTCTTGGCAAATATTCAATTACCACTAACATTGGCCTATACGGAATAAATTAGTGACAATTAATTTATTGCCACTAAATAATAGCTGCTAAAAGCTTTTTTTGTTGTAGTGACTCCAACGAGATATGCACCGGTGAACACATGAAAATTGTCAAGAGCTCAATTGTTGGTCTCAAGTCATTCAACTAGAATGTTAATATGGTAAGGCTACACAAGGAGTGGCATCTTCATCATCAAATACCATGGGAGGACAAGAAAAGTGAGAACATGAAGCATGGAGCAAAGTTAATTTCTACACTTAGATTATTTTTTATTATCAACTTATGGCACATTGCCTATAAGTTGGTGCATGTTTTAGCTAGTTCATATTTTGTTCACATTATAAGACATTAATTTTACTTTTGTTTTATCAATAAAAAAGACCACTAAGCTCCCAGCTTAGTGGTATATTCGCCTAAAAAAAGCTAAGAGCTGATCTCTTCACCAAATAAGGTAATTATACTGCCATGTTTTATTAGTAAATATGTTTCATAATACTAAAAACTCACGGAATGATGATGTTACACCCCATAAGTTTAAAAAACCTTGATATCATTATATATATGTTTGATGTGGTATTTTGAGGGGAGCATTTTTGTAAAATTTTTGAAAATATGATTTTAAATAGTTATTAATATTATTACTTCCGAAAATGCTTTAAATTGTACACATAATATGATATAGTTTATGAGATTTTCTTTATTGTAAAGATATGAATTATTTTCTTTCACAAGAAAAAAAGGATATCTTTTTTACCATTTTAAGAATTAAGTGTACAAAAATTTGTACTCGTTATATGAGATTAGGAAAATTATAAGTTAAGAAAATATATGTATTTTTACATGGATGTTTTAATGAAATAATAGTGTATGTATTGATTTTATATTGTACCACATGACCATGATAGTAAAGTATATTATAGTAATGTGTATAAAGTGTATTAAAAATAAGTATAATTTTAAGTAATTTGAGATAATTTTTAATTACATGGGTAATTGGTTAATTATCGGGTAACATGTCATTACCTAGTTAATTAATAAGTTAGGAGATAAGATTAAACATCTCACCCCACGTGGCAGCCCCTTTTTATTTTAGATGACTCATTAGGCATTTCATATAGGTGGCATATTAAGGAACACAATGTCACGACCCCAACCCCGGTCATGATGACGCCCAACACACTGCTAGGAAGCCCGACCATTCAACAACATCATCCCAAATTCTTATTCATATTATAGATAAATATCACAGAGAATTTACTAAGTCATCACTCTCAAGTGTATAATTAATAATAAATCCTGCGGAAATTCAACTAAAATTCCACACCATAGCCCAATAGAATCCGGTGTCATGAATATGAGCCTCTAATACAGAATATCCACCTATTACAAGTCTGTCTAGGAAAAATACGGAATAAAAGATAGAGATACAGGGGAGAGATCAAGGCTGCGAACGTCATGCAGCTACCTCAATACTCCCGGATACTGCTGCTCAGCTAAACAAATCCTCACTCAGCCTGTGGTGTACCTGGATCTGCACGCAAGGTGCAGGGAGTAATGTGAGTAATCCAACCCAGTGAGTAATAAACATAAATAACGGCTGAGAATAAGAAATCGTGGAAAAATACAAAGTAAACTATAACTGGCAGTTTAGAACAACAAATAGTGAAGCAACAAGTCAATTAAATCAGAGTACCAAATACTGAGACAGGTATAACAGATAAAAACAAATGCATGAATGCAATGCAATGCATATAATGGTACACTCTATGCATGAGTGCAATGCCATGCATATGATGGTACACTCTAGTACCCACTGCAGCCCGAGCCATCCATTTTATTTATCATCGACGGCGCTCACTGGGGGTGTGTGCAGACTCCGGAGGGGCTCCTACAACCCAAGCGCAATATCAAGCCATTTCGTGGCATCAAATCTAGGCTCTCGGCCTCATATCAATATCAGTATAATCACCCAGGCTCTCGGCCTCAATATCAATATAACACTGCTGCGGTGCGCAGCCCGATCCATGCTCAGTCCAAAAATCATCATAAGCCCCTTGGACATTTGTAAAACAGTAGTTCTCAGCCCGAAATATCATTTAGAAATATCATTTAAGTTTTCAAATCTTAGAAAGATGGCTGAGTTTGCAAAACAGTATTTAAAACCTTGGACTAAGGTCAAATGATATGCAAAATATGCGAAAGCAGTGATATCAATCCCTGAAGGATTCAAATAATTGGTAAGAAGCCTACAATTGGAAACATGACTGAGGATATAAATTCTTTAACAAAATAAGTGAGGAAAACTAGTCAAAAATCCCCTAAGGGTTCTACAGGTCGGCACAAGGCCCCAAGCATGGCAACAAGCCCAATTCACAATAATAAAGTATATGTCTCAACCAAAAATATAGTAAAATATCTCTCGGGACGGACCAAGTCACAATCCCCAACGGTGCTCTACCCCACGCCCGTTATCCGGCGTGCAAGTCACCTCAATATAGCGTTACGATGTGAAATTCCGGGGTTTCAAACCCTCAGTACATCAGTTACATCAATTACTCACCTCGAACTGGCTAATTCTCTAACTCACGACGCCTTTTCCCCTTGAATTAGCCTCCACGCGCGTCGATCCAAAATCAGAGCGAATACGTCACAATATGCTAAGGGAACAAAGCCCAAGCGAAAACATTCGAAAAATATCAAAAATCTCGAAATTAGCAAAACCCGAGCCTCGGGACCACGTATCGAAATCGGGTAAAATTTACATTTTCATAATCCTCATACCCTCATGAGTCTAACCATACCAAAATTATCCAATTCTGATATTATTTGGTCCTTCAAATCATCATTTTACATTTTTGAAAGGTTCCACAATTTTCTTCCCAAATTCCATCTCAAATCACGAATTAAATGATGAATTCAGTGATAGATTCATGTACGCTAACCAAACCTGAGTTAGAATCACTTACCGTGACCAATTTCTTGAAAAACCTTCGAAAAATCGCCAAAATTCGATCTCTCTAGGTCAAAATATCAAATAAAATCCAAAACCTCGTATTTATAGGGTACCCGTCGGATTCCGACACCACTGACTGCACAAAAATGACTGCGGTCCGCGCAAAATCAGCGGGGTCTGCGCAGAAACGTCCGCGGCCGCGCAGGCCTTGCTCTGCAGGGATAGGCTTTAGTATTATGGTCATAACTTTCGCTACAGATGTCCAAATTGCAATAGCTTTACCTCTCTGGAAATTAGACACGAAGGGCTACAACTTTTGTTTTTGAATCACCTCAAAATTCCTTGTGGATCAAAAGATATGAGCTTCCGAAGTAGGACCAGCAACTTGCAGTCTTGAGTGACCGCGGCCGCGGCCACTTTGACGCGGTCAGCGCTAGGCCAGCGCACCCAGCTCGAAAAAGAGCGCGGTCCGTGCCACAACTGCTGCCCCCTCCATTTTCTAAGTTCTGGGGTGTCCGTACTCGCTCAAAACTCACCCGAAACACACCCGAGGCCCCCGGGACCTCAACCAAAAGCACCAACGCATCCTAAACATTATTCAACCTCGTTCCAATCATCAAAACACCTCGACTAACACCAAAAATCATCAAATCACATCGAATTCAAGCCTATGAATCTCAAGAACTTCCAAATTCCATTTTTGATCAAAAACCCAACCAAACCACGTCCGAATGACCTCAAATTTTGCAGACAAGTCCAAAATGACATAACGAAGCTACAGAAACTCTCGGAATTCCATTCCGACTCTCGGATCAAAATCTCACCTATCAACCGGAATTCGCCAAAATACTAACTTCGCCAATTCAAGCCTAATTCTACACCGTACCTCCAAAACCACTTCCGATCACTCTTCTAAGTCACAAATCACCTCCCGAAGCTAACCGAACCATCGAAACTCACATCCGAACCCTCTAACACATAAGTCAACATCTGGTTGACTTTTCCAACTTAAGCCTTTCTTAAAAGAGACTAAGTGTCCCATTTCTTATCAGAACCAATCCGATTTAACTCTAACACACCGAATACCGATAACGAAACATGAAGAAGCATAAAATGGGGGAAATGGGGCGGTAACTCACGTGACAACGGGTTGGGTTGTCACATTCTCCCCAACTTAAACAAACGCTCGTCCTCGAGCGTACCCAAAGTTGTCCTAGAAGCCAACCGAAAGCTAAATGACCTTATCGAGCATAAACCCGGGGATGATCCCACATCATCCTATCTCACATGGGTTCGATAACATGTTTTAACTAAAATCACACAATCCAGTCTAGCCCATAAATCATAGAACCTCATTTCACTTTTCGGAATCATACACAAGATCAGAACCTCACACCTATATTCAGAATAAGTCTGAACCAGCTGTATTAGACCATGTCTGCAATCTCGGGTGCAATTATATGATATACCAATAACTCAAACACATGCATCGATAACTTCCATTCACAGCAGTTGCCCACGACAACCAAATACCAATAGAAATCTCTTATTAGCCAAGGTCTCATTCCAACACTTTCATATACTGCCAACGGTAATTGAAACACGCAATAAACCATAATTATTGCTCAGATCAACCATTCATGAGGCCATTTCTCCTCCGGCAATTACCATAACAAATTTTTGAACCGAACCTCGATATTTACCCATCACACATACTGAAATCGAAACCATTTGCATTCATTAATGATTTCAACGATCTCTTCTGACCAAACACACTACTCTGGTGACATGACACATCAATACATGCCTAAGCCACAACTTGCATAATGCTTGCACCAATAAGAAACGGTCCGAACATACTCAATTCATGAAAATGACTCAACTGAGAGAGTTGTACCTCAAACTCACCAGTACTGCCACAACACAAGGCTGAGACCCTGCCTCACATCATAGAAATAGGACACACAAATTTGACCCGCAAGGTCATGTGTCCCCACAGCTTTGCTGCAACACGCGATCCTATCCAAATACTACTCCACATGAAACACCTCAAGTCACTATTCTTGAAATCGACAACCATGTTCAATTGATGTCTGGATCCAAAACAAATCATTACACCCATGGTGAAACAAATAACACACACCACACAAACCTGATAGAACATAACCGGTACGTTATTCACCGAGCAACACCCAATTACTCATCCCGCTCGACTTCCACTACTACAACTCCTATCGGAGCCAGACGATCCGGTGCCCGGCACCAAATTAATACCGAAATCAACAACCTCGCCCGGCGACATGCCTAGCCATATGAAACTCATCTGAAAAGTCCCCCAACATCGGAACTGAATTAATGATAGCAACCTTTGCACTGACATCCATCATGAATACCCAATTAAGAAAGCAATCCTTCCCAACCGTCCGCTAGTCCTTTGAAATATAAACCACTCTACTAGAACATAATCCAATGCACTTCATCACTCAACCCGTAGCATTTTCGGTATTGCCCGTAGCGCAATAGTTCAGAATCACTCTACATTGAGACAACCAGTCTAAATTCCGACATCACATCCAAAATCTAACATACCAGCAAACAAAGATCCACTCGAGCCTCCAAATCCCGATTGCCGCTAAACGGTGCTGAATACACACGATCCACCACCACAACCTAGCATGTACATGAGAACTCCCAGTCTCCAACTCCATATGGCATACATATCATCATACCTGATTCCAGTTTCCACCGTGTGAATACATGCACACTTTTGATACCCAATCATTCCACGACAGATACTAAAAATTTCCCTATGCTACCAAGAAAACCCGAATACCACCAGTGGACCAACCAAGAACATGCCACAAAACTACCGAAATATCATCAGTTTAATCACTTTACCTCTGTCTGAGACATATACTCCCATCAAATCACTTCCAATTAGCAATACCATTTCCTTAATCATCTGAAGATCATTCACCCTAATCATCTGAAGCTCATTTCTCTAATAAACTAAAACTGCACGTACTGCCTAAGAATGTTATGAATTTCCCTTCAGAACTGAACCATAACCTTACACACGCAAATCTCAATCCTTCACAACATATCGCATATACCATATTATCCTAAGGTAACATGAGGACTTCACCTCCCTTCCGAACCATAAACGTTTACGTACTCAACTAGTCAAGAACTTCCATTGATCCCATCTAGAAGAAAAATCATTACACCTCCCATGCTCTGCATGACATATATAGGTCTTGTTCAAATTCTTACAATACCGACACGACGGATGAGATCTGTATAAATTCATAACACCGCCGAATCAACAATTCATTGGGTCTATACTTCTGGCAAGAACTATCACCTCGTTATGAACCAAAAAATGGTCTTAGCCCCTTAATTTACTTCATATACTCAGATTGCACTGATCTCGAATTCAATGATCTCCTCTCACCCATTACGAACTGCTCAGGCAATAAGCCACCCCAAACATAATCAAAAGCCGCATAGGATGCCCTAATATGCTAATAGGCTACCAATTCGAACGCGATACAAAAAAAGAAAACGAACTCTGGAAGGAATTACCAATCCCACGCACTAATACAGACTTTCCTTAGAAAACAGGAAAGAAGGCATACAAAATAGCATATAGAAAACTATACTCAACATCACATTGTTGCGGCGTGCAACCCAATCCAGATAACATACCCATGGCGGCGTGCCACCCGATCCATACATAGATCTCACATAAGGAGATGCACATCGAGCCAAATTTGCTCATTACAACAAAATACCGAGTATCAGTCGTAAGCATGCTAAGTGCATAATAATATCTCTGAGGGACATATAGCGTTATAAGCTACAAAACTCAAGCACAACTGAGGTGCGATGTACAATCTGAATTTCAAGAGCCAAGATGCTCATATAACGTCATTCCTACACAGATTCTCAACACATAGCAATTTCTCAAGTCGTCTCACAACTCACACGGCGCAATGTATCACTATGCGAAATATCTGACAATGAAACATCAACCTAACTACTCCTCCACGAGTACCGCATTACTAAAATGCACACATTTGGCCTGATATAGAGCCATTATTCACATTAAATCTATCCACCGACTGCAAGCTGATTTTGATCACACTGACTAGTCTGATAACCTTTTAAAGGTCCATAATAATAACCATTTTTCTCATAACACACAAGAACAACCATGACAATCGGAGTAATCCTCCCCAGTTCACAACCCAATAAGCCAAGTGCCCTCCAGGCATGAATCTTCAGTTTAACGACACCATCACAAACTTCATACTTGGTTTACATCTTTAATCAATCAAGTGATCACATGCCCTACTTATATAATCTTCCCGTGGGACACACTCCCACAACATACCACAACAATATGTGGAGCGTACCTACAAACCACCGGTCGCACTAACGCTGAAGAGCGATCCAGAATCATTAACCAGGACGCAAAACCCTTTTTACAAAGCACCGATCTTAGGTGATGCTGAAGACAATACCAACTTACCGTAAACATCGAAACTTATCTCCTGCTCATCCGAGCTCATGACATCTTGTCAAAATTTTCCTTCACTCGTGCCATTCTCGGCCCAATTTCCACAACCAGAACTGATTCACCAGCATGCATCAAATCGGAACTAACATAGTACATAACCGCATAATCCGCTAACCAATAGCAAGCTCCCCAACTTGGCTCGAAGCCATAGATCACAACACACTATACTCATAACGCATATACTCCATTGTTGCCTCAATACCATAGTGGATTAAACTCGATCCTTCATAAGCTTGTGGAAACACAAATCATTTAGAATTTTTAACTCTTCTGCAAATCTCACATTCACTCACACAATAGTTAAGCCTACTCTCTAGGCGACAAATTTTATTTTATTTTTTTACTAAGTCCCAAATTTTTCAAAAATTTCAGCAGAGTTTCCTTTGTAATGGGGCCTATCCACCTGCCAGAGAATCACCAAAACCATCCTAACAACATGTCCACAACTTGACAAAGCATCACAATGTATATCAACAACATTAATCTCAATATTACATGTATTATATTATCAAAATTGATACATGGACATGCGTTGCACCTATTTGAATCATAACACATAGAAAATACCTTTCAATCCTCCATTATTGGGCTATTCAACCGAGTAAGAACATATTCTTTCTTTAATGTTTTCGACCCTCAAGGTGGTCTCCTTGACTCAACGATTTCGTCATAATACATTTACAGAAGCGATCTCAGCTCCCAGACTTATCTAACTAGTATGACAAATAGATTCCCCTCATAAGCCAATTACCCACTAGCTTTACCTTTAGTTAATATTTTTTGTATACCTTCCACTGCCATACACATTACACAATCACTTAATCTTCCTGAGTCTAAACTCATACTGTAACATGAAATTTACTTCACTCCCAACTAGGAGACATGAAAAGATTCTTCACACGCCCATAACTCGGGCTATAACTTGAATCACGATGGACTTCAAGCATCTATTAGTTCTTCCATCATTCAGCAGACCCTCCTCGTCACTTTCGAATCATATAGATATGCCTCGCAGTACTAACATACTTATCACATAGCCACAACCATCATTTCCTCTAACAGGGACACTATCGAACATATAAATTCAAAAACACCTGTTCACACAATCAGCACCTCGGTGCTCCCGCCATAGGCAAAAATCCAACCTCAAGTCCTCCAGACTGGCCCACCATAAACTCACAGAGATAACACCTCACCCCTCGATCGGGAAATCACAAGCCATCGAGGCACATCTGATACTAAGCGCTCATGCGCGCATACGAACACGCGGAAGGAATTTCAAAAGTTTCTTTTCAAGATGAATCAAGGACGCACGATAAGAATTCAAGAATGTGAAGTTTTCCTAAAGGTTCTGCAGCCTCTCGAGGATAAATACAGACGTCTCCGTACCGATCCGCGAGACTCTACTAAACCGGCTCATGACTCGCGAGACCAAGTAACCTAGGCTCTGATACCAACTTGTCACGACCCCAACCCCGGTCATGATGGCGCCCAACACACTACTAGGCAAGCCCGACCATTCAACAACATCATCCCAAATTCTTATTCATATTATAGATAAATATCACAGAGAATTTACTAAGTCATCACTCTCAAGTGTATAATTAATAATAAAACCTACGTAAATTCAACTAAAATTCCACACCATAGCCCAATAGAATCCGGTGTCACGAATATGAGCCTCTAATACAGAATATCCACCTATTACAAGTCTGTCTAGGAAAAATACGGAATAAAAGATAGAGATAGAGGGAGAGATCAAGGCTGCGAACGCCATGCAGCTACCTCAATACTCCCGGATACTGCTGCTCAGCTAAACAAATCCTCACTCAGCCTGTGGTGTACCTGGATCTGCACACAAGGTGTAGGGAGTAATGTGAGTACTCTGACCCAGTGAGTAATAAACATAAATAAAGGCTGAGAATAAGAAATCGTGGAAAAATACAAAGTAAACTATAACTGGCAGTTTAGAACAACAAATAGTGAAGCAACAAGTCAATTAAATCAGAGTACCAAATACTGAGACATGTATAACAGATAAAAACAAATGCATGAATGCAATGCAATGCATATGATGGTACACTCTATGCATGAGTGCAATGCCATGCATATGATGGTACACTCTAGTACTCACTGCGGCGTGCAGCTCGAGCCATCCATTTTATTTATCGTCGACGGCGCTCACTGGGGGTGTGTGCAGACTCCGGAGGGCTCCTACAGCCCAAGCGCAATATCAAGCCATCTCGTGGCATCAAATCTAGGCCCTCGGCCTCATATCAATATCAGTATAATCACCTAGGCTCTCGGCCTCAATATCAATATAACACTGCTGCGGCACGCAGCCCGATCCATGCTCAGTCCAGAAATCATCATAAGCCCCTTGGGCATTTGTAAAACAGTAGTTTTCAGCCCGAAATATCATTTAGAAATATCATTTAAGTTTTCAAATCTTAGAAAGATGGTTGAGTTTGCAAAACAGTATTTAAAACCTTGGACTGAGGTCAAATGATATGCAAAATATGCGAAAGCAATGATATCAATCCCTGAAGGATTCAAATAATTGGTAAGAAGCCTACAATTGGAAACATGACTGAGGATATAAATTCTTTAACAAAATAAGTGAGGAAAACCAGTCAAAAATCCCCTAAGGGTTCTACAGGTCGGCACAAGGCCCCAAGCATGGCAACAAGCCCAATTCACAATAATAAAGTATACGTCTCAACCAAAAATATAGTAAAATATCTCTCGGGACGGACCAAGTCACAATCCCCAACGGTGCTCTACCCCACGTCCGTTATCCAGCGTTCAAGTCACCTCAATATAGCGTTACGATTTGAAATTTCGGGGTTTCAAACCCTCAGGACATCATTTACATCAATTACTCATCTTGAACTAGCTAATTCTCTAGCTCACGATGCCTTTGACCCTTGAATTGGCCTCCACGCGCGTCGAATATATCCAAAATAAGAACGAATACGTCACAATATGCTAAGGGAACAAAGCCCAAGCGAAAACATTCGAAAAATATCAAAAATCTCGAAATTAGTAAAACCCGAACCTCGGGCCCACGTATTGAAATCGGGTAAAATTTACATTTTCAAAATCCTCATACCCTCACGAGTCTAACCATACCAAAATTATCCAATTCCGATACCATTTGGTCCTTCAAATCATCATTTTACATTTTTGAAAGGTTCCACAATTTTCTTCCCAAATTCCATCTCAAATCACGAATTAAATGATGAATTCAGTGATAGATTCATGTACGCTAACCAAACCTGAGTTAGAATCACTTACCGTGACCAATTTCTTGAAAAACCTTCGAAAAATCGCCAAAATTCGATCTCTCTAGGTCAAAATATCAAATAAAACCCAAAACCTCGTATTTATAGGGTACCCGTCGGATTCCGACACCACTGACCGCACAAAAATGACTGCGGTCCGCGCAAAATCAGCGGGGTCCGCGCAGAAACGTCCGCGGCCGCGCAGGCCTTGCTCTGCAGGGATAGGCTTTAGTATTATGGTCATAACTTTCGCTACAGATGTCCAAATTGCAATCGCTTTACCTCTCTGGAAATTAGACACGAAGGGCTACAACTTTTGTTTTTGAATTACCTCAAAATTCCTTGTGGATCAAAAGATATGAGCTTCCGAAGTAGGACCAGCAACCTGCAGTCTTGAGTGACCGCGGCCGCGGCCACTTTGACGCGGTCAGCTCTAGGCCAGCGCGCCCAGCACGAAAAAGAGCGTGGTCCGCGCCACAACTGCTGCCCCCTCCATTTTCTAAGTTCCGGGGTGTCCGTACTCGCTCAAAACTCACCCGAAACACACCCGAGGCCCCCAGGACCTCAACCAAAAGCACCAACGCATCCTAAACATTATTCAACCTCGTTCCAATCATCAAAACACCTCGACTAACACCAAAAATCATCAAATCACATCGAATTCAAGCCTATGAATCTCAAGAACTTCCAAATACCATTTTTGATAAAAAAAACCCAACCAAATCACTTCCGAATGACCTCAAATTTTGCAGACAAGTCCAAAATGACATAACGAAGCTACAGAAACTCTCGGAATTCCATTCCGACACTCGGATCAAAATCTCACCTATCAACCGGAATTCGCCAAAATACTAACTTCGCCAATTCAAGCCTAATTCTACACCGTACCTCCAAAACCACTTCCGATCACTCTTCTAAGTCACAAATCACCTCCCGAAGCTAACCGAACCATAGGAACTTACATCCGAACCCTCTAACACATAAGTCAACATCCGGTTGACTTTTCCAACTTAAGCCTTTCTTAAAAGAGACTAAGTGTCTCATTTCTTATCAAAACTAATCCGATTTAACTCTAACACACCGAATACCGATAACGAAACATGAAGAAGCATAAAATGACGGAAACGGGGCAGTAACTCACGTGACGACGGGTCGGGTCGTCACACACAACAAACAACTTCATTCCTCACCACAGAATGTGTGAACAACACAAGTCTTTGGAGTTTGGAACCGAAGAGTACAATTTCAATTCCAATTCCAATTCCAATTATGGAATTTCAATTCCAACACAAGACATTGACGTTGGAGTTTGGCAAGCTGAATGTTGTTCTGAAATCCCAGCTGGGAATAATTTTGATATTTCGAGTAGTAGTAATAATAATTTTCATGCAGGTTACATCAACTTCCTAGCTAATTCGACAAATAATGAAAATGTTGAAATTATCCATGATTCTTTTGGCAAAGCTGCAGCTTCAACGAAACTGTTTTGCTTTGCTGATGGCCGAGCTCGATCCAGATTTGTTTTATTTGGATTTGTCAAAGAGAGCTTATCAAGTTACCATTCATCCACGTAATGGATTCGACTCCTTTTTCTTAACAAAGGGTATGAGTATTTCTGTTATATATAACCCCCCCCCCCCTCCTCATGTTATAGTCTAATTTGACTAAGAAATAGGAAAATCTATTCCTATATTAATTTGACTATCAAATTCTAACTACATGAATTAAATAAACTAACACATATAAAATTCTAAACAATTAAGATTTTTTATACAACTTTGAATTAGTTTTCCAACGTGCTTCCAGCAATTCATATGTGTGCATATCAGCATATTTTTCTATGTCTATCTATCTACTTGAGTATATTTAAAAAAAAATGGTATTGATAATAAGTTCTGTACTATGTAACAAATTGTGAGCAGTTAAGAATTTTTTTGTATATGCCAATGCAAAATAGAAGTGAAACTATTATCTTTTAATCAGTGGTTTGGAGGTGTAAAGTGCAATTTCCCCTATAAAATGCGATGGGAAATCATTTGTATATTTATTCAGTGGAAAAAAAAAAGGTAATAAGAATCTTGGAGTATCACAACTAGTCAAAAAAAAAAAAGGACGAACAGGTTTAAGAGTGTATAAGGGTGCAATAATTGACAATTTGATATGTATCCACATGAGCATAATATGTAGGACTCAAACACCACTAAATTCATTTTTCCAGACATGAAAGAAATGATATATGTGGAGATTGTGGTCCGTGAGTTTCAACAAGACACCATATCGCAGTACTTTCCTATCATCTGTGTCAGAGGTATTATCACGAGAATCGGCTTAGGTATGTTAATGTTATCCCTTCTTTCTTTTGGCATGATCTATACGACACGAATGAAATGAGCAAATGCACAAATTCCATAAATAAATCTATTTGTAGAAGTATTACAGATGTCTATTTTCTTGAATTCCCATAGGTCTTATTATTCTATCGTATGTTCATGGGTCCCAAAAATATGTAAGTTGGTAAAGTTTATTTCATGATATTAACTAGAGGCATAAGGGTCTTATGACGTACTGAGAGATTTTATTAACATATTTTCATGTGCATTTCATGCATCTACATAGCATATAGACCCATGACCAGATGGCGTTATATACGCGTATATATATATGTATATGGGATATGGCAAAGGTTATAGCGTTATATACGCACCACCACCTGATCAGCTGGTATATGTTGATGATTTACCCTTAGTGGCCGAGATGATATGATGGGATGCCCTTAGAGGCTTGATGATGTTATGGCGTTATATACTCGTGTATATATATATATATATATATATATATATATATATATATATATATATATATATATATATATATATATATATGTATATATATGTATATGGGATATGAGAAAAGATTACGGCGTTATATACGTATCACCACCTGATTAGCTGGTATACGTTGATGATTTTGCCCATAGTGGCTGAGATGATATGATTGGATGCCCTCAGAAGCTTGACGATATTATGTACGTACAGACCTATGCATTACATGACATATACATGCATATGCATGACCTTATAAATATTTCATGATTTACAGAGCTATCCAAATTTACATGTTGAGTTCTTTACTCCATGTTTCTTCCATGTCCTTTATATACTGATTTACATGTCTTACATACTTAGTACATTATTCGTACTGACGTCTTTTCGTTGGGGACACTGCATTCATGCCTGCAGGTATAGACAATCAGTTCGACGAGCCCTCATAGTAGACGAGGTCAGTATTCAGCGAAGGATCAGTAACACTCCACCTCATTCGGAGTGCAGCCGAGTATATAAGTCAACGAGTCAGAGTTTTGCTACATACTTATGGGTAGGCCGGTACCCTGTCCCATTTTATGTTAAATAATCTTAGAGGCTTTGTAGACACAGTTTTATTATGTACAATATGTTAAAGGCCTTGAGGGCCCATATGTATTCATGTTTTATGAACGCTGATTTATTGATATAACATTTGCCCACTTACAATTGTACATTACGAGATGTGGCCATGTTGGCCCATGATAGTTATAAAAGGAATGAATGAGTTACAGAGTGGTTCGCTCGGGTCAGTGACACCGGGTGTCTGCCACGCCTCCCAAGGTTGGGGCGTGACAGATGATCAGAAGTCGTGAGTCCTAGTTGTCCAACTTGTAGTGGACTGTTTTGGACTGTTTTGTGGATTGTTTTGTATTGTTATTTTGTTGCCTCTTTTTCTACTATTTTTACGGAATTTGGGAAGAGAAAGGGAATGGAGAAATGTCACATAATGGTGGGGTGTTGGGCTGATCATTCATCGTTACATTTTCAAGTTATTTGACACTAGTATGGTTGTTATTTTCAAGTTGTTTGACACTAGTATGGTTGTCATTTTGTATAGAGTAAACTTGTAGGAGCTGATCTTGTTGTGATTTATTAGAGGGATACTAATCAACGTATGTAATATTTGTGCCTTTTGACCCCTTTAGGCATGAAGCTTCCATAACGACAATTTCTCTAAAGAAAAGCTTGATGAAACGTCTCATCGTAGACACATCAATTATAATATCATCTAGGTTCATATGTTTACTTTTGACATTGTTCTAGCTTGATGTTCCTTAGTGTATATATATTGAGTATTGATTCACTTTGAAGATAAATGTATTAGAAGTAACATCCATAATGTTGTTTAGCAAGCTAACGACCTTATGTCATTTTGAATATATTGTCACTGATTGAGTAATGAGGCTCAAAGCTATTCTTATGTAATATCATACATATTGTGTATATACCACTGCACTTAGGGACATTATTACATTATATCTATACCCTGGCAGTCGGGGACATTATTATTATTACATATATACCATTGCAGTCGGGGATGTTACTATTATATATATATATAAGAGGGAGTTATAGAGTTAAAGTCGTCTAAAAAGTTAGGGTTAAAAATTAAAATCGTCTTCTTAGATGGTATAGATGATATGATTGATGGTATGATAATATTAATAATATCAAATGTAGTTGTTTTTTATATATATCCGAACAGATACTACTATTGTATTGTAGATATATAAAATGTACGGCCAAATCTACCATCGAATAAAATCCGGCTTCTATGTCGAGTATAAATTCTTCCAAACTTTGAGTAAGGCTCCTGTGACGACCCAAAGGGGTCATCACCGATTTTCTCCCTTTTTCCGTGCTTCCGAGGCCTTGAAAACCTCACCTTTAGTTGCCTTGATTTACGTGCGCAGTCTGGGCGCGTAGCTGAAAAAAAAAAGAAGCTTATGTGTTAAATCATGTGAAATTTGATAAATTGTGGCTTCATAATGGTTAAAGTTGACTTTGGTCAACATTTTGGGTAAACGGACCCAGACCCGTGATTTGACGGTCCCGGAGGGTCCGTAGAAAAATATGGGACTCGTACGTATGCCCGGAATTGAAATTCGAGGTCCCGAGCTCGAGAAATGAATTTTTAAAAGAAATTGTCCTTCTGAAATTTATTTGGAAATTTGAAATGAAAATGGATTAGAAAGCATTAGTATCGGGCCCGTATTTTGGTTCCGACGCCCGGTACAGGTCTTATATGTGGTTTAAGCGCTTTCTGTGAAATTTAGTTGAAATCGGACGTCATTTGACGTGTTTCGGATTTAAAACTCTAAATTTGAAAGTTTATGAAGTTTGAAGAAAAATGATGATTTTGAGGCTTGATTCATTAATTTTGAAGTTATTTTGGCGATTTGATCGCTCGAGTAAGTTCGTAGGATGTTATTGAGTTAGTGGGTGTGTTTGGTTAGGAGCCCCGAGGGCTCGGGAGTGTTTCGGAAGTGTTTCGGAGCGGTTTTAGCCTTAGAGATGTTGCAGAATCTGTTGTCTGCTGTTGCCCAGTTCTTTGTTCTATGCGATCGCATAGCTGAGTCCGCGATCGCATAGTGTAAAGTCTCAGGGGTCCAGTTTGTTCTATGCAATCGCATAGATCCTCCCGCGATCGCATAGTGTTAGCCTGAGAAGCCCTATACTTTCCTCTATGCGATCGCAGAGTCCTGTTCGCGATCGCAATGCCCAGCCTGCTTCTTCTATGCGATCGCAATGCTTCCTTCGCGATCGCAGTGACCATTTTCCCATTCCTCTAAGTGATCACATAGACTATTTTCGCCCAGTTAAATTTTTTAAAACTTCAGAAACAGTAGCTACGGGACTCATTTAAAAACTCACGAGCCTTCTTCTTCCCCAAGCACTTAGGAGTCCATTGAAGACCCCATTCTTCAATACCACTTGGATTAGTAAATTCCCACTTATTTTCTTCATTTTCCATCATTAACTATTGAGTTCCTAAGCTTAAATCATGTAATTTAGAGTAGAAATTAGGGGTTTTGGGTGGAGTTAGGTTTTTGGAAATTTTGAGTGATTCAACCTCAATTTGGGGTCGGATCTTAAAATAAATTATAATTTTGAACTCATGGGATTATGGGTAATCGGGTTTGGGTCCGAGCCTCGTGTTTGGACCGTGTGGGCCCGGGGTCGAATTTTGGTATTTTTGGAAGAATGCTAGGAAATTCATATCTAAGCTATGGGATTTTGTTATCGAGTCTTCATTGATATTATTGAATTAATTATGCCTAGATATCATTGTTCCGGAGTCGGATTATAAAGGAAAAGGGGTATTTGAGGGTTGATTGCTATTCTTTGGACCGAGGTAAGTGTTTGTTCTAACTTTGGCTTGAGGGAATAGGATTAGAGTGTTGTTTGCTATTTGCTAATTGTTGAGTACGGTGTATAGGCATGGTGACGAGTATCTATACACCGGAGTCTAGCATGACCGTGAGTCATATTTGTGTTTATTCGGATTTTGTGATATCTCTTCCATGCTAAATTGATAAATTTCAAATGATGTGAAGAGTTTGAGGAAGAATTATGATTTGTACATTCTTGGAGCATTGGCTCGAGCATATTATAAAGCGTGAAGGTATATGAAATGATTGAACCCCTTTGGAGCATTGGCTCAGGTGGTAAAGTGAGATGAGAAGTAAAAGTGATGGAAAGAGAAAGAGTTATTGAATTGTTCCCTTGCCGGGATGTTTGTTGCCTTGTTGATTATCTCCCTTGCCGGGATGTTGGAATTTATTGATTTTGTTCCCTTGCCGGGATTTAACTGTTTAATTGTGTTCCCTTGCCGGGATTCCTATTATTATTTGATCACTCCCTTGCTCCTTTGTTTGTGATTGTTGTTTGGGTGAGGAAGAGTGATAAAGCACGAAGGGTGATGCCGTGCATTGTTTGTTATTGTGAGGAAAGAGTGTAAAAGCACGAAGGGTCATTCCATGCCATGTTTTGAATAATTATGCACGAAGGGTCATTCCGTGCCATGTTTTGAATAATTATGCACGAAGGGTCATTCCGTGCCATGTTTTGAATATTATGCACGAAAGGTCATTCCGTGTCATGTTTTGAACATTTATGCACGAAAGGTCATTCCGTGCCTTGATATGAGAGTTTATGTGAGGAAGAGCGCGAATGTTAATGCCGTGTACCTTATATGATTGTTTTGGTCAAAACGAGAGTAAAAGCACGAAGGTTGATGCCGTGCAACTGTTGATTAATCTGTTCTTCTTAACCGTTGCTATTGTACAGTTTCTCTTCTCTATTTGTTGACTTTATATCTGTACTGTTACACCCCCATAGCATGCTCCCCCTCCCTCTTAGCTGTTTAAATTCTGTGTATTCCCTTTTATTGCATATATCTGCACAGGTTGTTTCTGGCAGGCTCCGTCTAGCCTCGTCACTACTTTGCCGGGGTTAGGCCGGGCACTTACCAGCACATGGCGTCGGTTGTGCTGATGCTACACTCTATGCATCTTTTTGCACAGATCCAGGAGAAGCTTTTAGACCTCAGCAGTAGGATTTGATCGGGAGCTGACTTCAGTCCAGGGACTTTCGAGGTAGCCTAGCTGACGCCCGCAGGCCGGAGTCCCTTCCTATTTTACTTAAATTGTTTCCCTTTTGTATCGAAACAAAGCATTGTATCTTTTATTCAAACCTTGTTTGTAGTACTCTCTAGTAGTTCGTGAGTTAGTGACACCAGACTCTGGGTAGAGATGTATTTAGACTTCCGTATTTGATTTCCGTTATCTAAGTTTAAAGACATCCACTTTTATTTAATTGTCTTGTTTTATTTATACTGTTGCGAATGCTATCAGCAATGTATTAATACTTGGCTGGCTTAGCTCCAATAGTAGGCGCCATCACGACTCTCGATGGTGGAAAATCTGGGTCGTGACAAGTTGGTATCAGAGCACTAGGTTACTTAGGCCTCACAACTCACGGACAATCTTGGTAGAGTCTGAGGGATCGGTACAGAGACGTTTGTATTTATCCTCCAGAGTCTACAGAGTTAGGAAAACTTCACATTTTTTCTTTCTTGTCGTGCGGTTCTGTTTTTCAAATACTGATTCTCTTTCTACTCCGTTCTTTCGTAGATAGCGAGGACACACGCTTCCTCATCGACCGCGCAGTAGCTCGAGCCCCCAGCAACAGCTCCTAGTAGGGGCAGAGGGCGAGGCCGAAGCCATGCCAGAGGCCGAGGCCGGGGCATAGCTCAGCCCTGAGCAGCAGTTCCAGAGGTGGAGCCTCATGTTGATTATGATGAGGAGGTTCTAGCTCTAGCAGCTCCGGTGGGCCCAGCTCAGGTCCTAGAGGGTTTCATAGCCACTCCAGTGCTTCAGGACGCTTTGGTCCGATTGGTAGGCTTAATAGAGAGCGTCTCTCGAGCGGGTTTGCTCCCAGTAGCAACAGCCACTTCTCAGGCTGGGGGAGGAGTTCAGACTCCTGCTACACGTACTCCGGAGCAGGTAGCTCCCCAGGTTTAGGTTCCGGTGGTTCAGCCAGCAGTGGCAGTTCAGCCGGGTATAGCGGCTCAGACCGGCTATGGTGCGGCTATGTCCGCCGATGCTCTGTGGAGATTGGATCGATTCACCAAGCTATTCACTACCACATTCAGCGGTGTTTCTACTGAGGATCCCTAGGATTATCTAGACAGTTGCCACGAGGTTCTCAGAAATATGGGTATTGTTGAGACTAATGGGGTTGATTTTGCTATATTTCGCTTGTCTGGATCCGCCAAGACTTGGTGGAGGGATTATTTCTTAGCGAGACCAGCCGGATCGCTATCTTTGACTTGGGAGCAGTTTATAGTGTTGTTTCTAGAGAAGTTTCTCCCCGTTACTCAGAGAGAGGCCTATCGGAGGCAGTTTGAGCACCTCCAGCAGGGTTCTATGACTGTTACCCAGTATGAGACCAAGTTCATCGATTTAGCTCGCCATGCTCTCATCATACTTCCCACCGAGAGAGAGAGGGTGAGGAGGTTTATTGATGGTTTGATTCTGCTGATTCGTCTTCAGATGACCAAGGAGGCCGGGAGCGAGATCACATTTCAGGAGGCGGCCAATATGGCCCGTAGAGTTGAGATGGTTCTGTCACAGGGAGGTGGTCATGAGTCGGATAAGAGGCCCCGTCATTCAGGCAGATTCAGTGGTACCTCGTCTGGAGGTAGAGATTCGTACGGTAGAGGCCATCCTCCTAGGCCCTTTTAGTCAGCTCTCCAGGTCTCTCATGGTACTCCAGGTGGTAGTGGTTCTCAGCCATATTATTCTGAGCAGTAGTCCATCAGTGCACCACCACTTCAGAGCTTCAGGGGAGGACATTCGGGTCGATAGGTTCAGTAGTCTCCGCAGCTGAGGGCTTATTACAGTTGTGGTGACCCGAGTCACGTTGTTAGATTTTTCCCTCGAGCTTCGGGTAGTTCTCAGTAGCAGGGTCCTCGTCCTATGATTCAGGCACCAGTTGCTCCACAGCCTGCCCAGCCAGCTAGAGGCAGGGGTAGAGAACGTAGAGGTGGAGGTAGAGGTCATAGAGGTGGAGCTCAAACCTCCAGAGGTAGGGGTCAGCCAGCAAAAGATCGTCCCAAGGATGTGATTCAGGGAGGTGGGGCCCAACCCCGATGTTATGCTTTGCCAGCCAGGCCAGAGGTTGAGTCATCCGATGTTGTTATTACAGGTACTATTCTGGTTTGTGATAGAGATGCTTTAGTGCTATTTGACCCTGGATCTATGTATTCATATGTGTCGTCCTATTTTGCACCCTACCTAGTTATGCCTAGTGAGGCCTTGAGTATTCCTGTGTATGTATCTACACCAGTGGGTGATTCTATAGTGGTTGATCGGGTTCATCGTTCCTGTGTTGTGGTGTTTAGGGGACTTGTGACCCGTGTCGATTTGTTGCTCTTAGATATGGTAGATTTCGACGTTATATTAGGGATGGATTGGTTGTCCCCGTATCATGCGATCTTGGATTGTCATGCCAAGACTGTGACTTTAGCCTTACCGGATTTACCCCGTTTAGAGTGGAGAGGGACTCCTGGTCGTTCTACCCGTAGTGTTATTTCATATATGAGGGCTCGGCGTATGGTCAAAAAGGGGTGTTTGGCCTACTTGGCTTATGTTCGTGATTCCAGTGTTGAGATTGCCTCTATTGATTCTGTGCCCGTAGTTCGTGAGTTTCCTGAGGTTTTCCCATCAGACTTGCCAGGGATGCCACCCGATAGGGATATTAATTTTTGCATCGATTTGGCTCCGGGCACTCAGCCCATTTCTATTCCGCCATATAGCATGGCCCCGCTAGAGTTGAAAGAGTTGAAAGAGCAGTTGCAAGACTTTTTTGAGAAGGGTTTCTTAGACCCAGCGTATCTCCTTGGGGTGCGCCGGTTCTGTTTGTAAAGAAAAAGGATGGCTCGATGAGAATGTGCATTGATTACCGGCAATTGAACAAGGTTACAATTAAGAATAAGTATCCACTGCCGAGGATTGATGATTTGTTCGATCAACTTCAGGGTGCCAAGGTATTTTCAAATATTGACTTGAGATCTGGCTACCATCAGTTGAGAATTAGGGCATCCGATGTCCCTAAGACAGCATTCCGCACTCGGTACGGGCATTATGAGTTCTTGGTTATGTCATTTGGGTTGACCAATGCCCCAGCAACCTTTATGGATTTGATGAACCGAGTGTTCAGGCCTTATTTAGACTCGTTCGTGATAGTCTTCATTGATGATATTTTGATATATTCCCGCAGCCGGGAGCAGCACGAGCAACATCTTAGAGCGGTTCTTCAGACCTTGAGGGATAGTCAGTTATATGCTAAGTTCTCTAAGTGTGAGTTCTAGTTGAGCTCAGTTGCATTTCTGGGTCATGTTGTATCAGCAGAGGGTATTCAGGTTGATCCAAAGAAGATTGAGGCAGTCAAGAACTGGCCTAGACCAACATCAGCCACAGAGATTCGAAGTTTCTTGGGGTTAGCATGTTACTATCGTCGGTTTGTGGAGGGGTTCTCATCTATTGCAACCCCGATGACCAGGTTGACCCAGAAGGGAGCCTAGTTCAGATGGTCGGACGAGTGTGAGGCGAGCTTTCAAAAGCTCAAGACAGCTCTGACTACGGCACCGGTATTGGTTTTGCCCACAAGTTCAGGGCCTTATACAGTCTATTGTGATACATCTCGTATTGGACTTGGTGCGGTATTGATGCAGGATGGCAAGGTCATTGCCTATGCTTCGAGGCAGTTGAAGGTTCATGAGAAGAACTATCCAGTGTATGATTTGGAGTTGGCAGCCATTGTTCACGCATTGAAGATTTGGAGGCACTATCTGTACGGCGTGGCGTGTGAGGTGTTCACGGATCACAAGAGTCTTCAGTATTTGTTCAAGCAAAAGGAGTTGAATTTGAGGCAGATGAGGTGGTTGGAGTTGTTGAAAGATTATGACATCACCATCCTATATCACCCGGGAAAGGCTAACGTGGTGGCCGATGCCTTGAGTAGGAAGTCAGCCAGTATGGGTAGTCTTTCTTATATTCTGGTCGGTGAGAGGCCGCTTGCTTTGGACGTTCAGGCTTTGGCCAATCAGTTGGTGAGGTTGGATATTTCTGAGCCTAGTAGAGTATTAGCTAGCACGGTCACTCATTCTTCGTTATTAGAGCGTATCCGTGATCGATAGTTTGATGATCCCCATTTGTGTGTCCTTAGAGACACGGTACAATGTGGAGGTGCCAAGCAGGTTACCTTAGATGCTGATGGAGTTTTGAGACTGCAGGGTCGAGTTTGTGTGCCCAATATTGATGGGATTCGAGAGTTGATCTTAGCAGAGGCCCATAGTTCTCGGTATTGTATTCACCCGGGCACTGCGAAGATGTATCAGGACTTGCGACAACATTATTGGTGGCATAGAATGAAGAAGGATATCGTTGCCTATGTGGCTCGGTGTTTGAATTGTCAGCAAGTTAAGTTTGAGCATCAGATGCCCGGTGGTTTATTTCAGAGGATTGAGCTTCCCGAGTGGAAGTGGGAGCGGATCACTATGGACTTTGTTGTTGGGCTCCTGCAGACTCGGAGAAAGTTCGACGCAGTTGGGTCATTGTTGATAGGCTAACCAAGTCAGTGCATTTCATTCCTGTGGCAGTCTCCTATTCATCCGCAAGGTTAGCTGAGATCTATATCCGAGAGATTGTTCGCCTTCATGGTGTGCCGGTATCTATCATCTCGGACCGAGGTACGCAGTTTGCCTCGTGTTTCTGGAAAGCAGTCCAGCGAGAGTTAGGCACCCAGGTTGAGTTGAGCATAACATTTCATCCTTAGACGGACGGGCAGTCCGAGCGGACAATTCAGATATTGGAGGATATGCTCCGAGCTTGTGTCATTGACTTTGGAGGTTCGTGGGATCAGTTCTTTCCTTTAGCAGAGTTTGCCTACAACAACAGCTACCAGTCGAGTATCCAGATGGCTCCTTATGAGGCTTTATATGGTAGGCGATATCGATCTCCGATTGGATGGTTTGAGCCGGGAGAGGCTCGGTTGTTGGGTACAGATTTGGTCCAGGAGGCTTTGGACAAGGTCAGGATCATTCAGGATAGACTTCGTACAGCTCAGTCCAGGCAAAAGAGCTATGCAGATCGAAAGATTCGAGATGTGGCTTTCATGGTTGGTGAGTAGGTATTGCTCCGAGTGTGGCCTATGAAGGGCGTGATGAAATTTGGGAAAAGGGCAAGCTTAGCCCTAGGTTCATCGGTCCATTTGAGATTCTTGATCGAGTGGGAGAGGTGGCTTATAGACTTGCATTGCCACCGAGATTATCAGCCGTACATCCAGTGTTTCATGTGTCCATGCTTCGGAGATATCACGGCGATCCATCCCACGTGTTAGATTTCAGCATTGTCCCGTTGGACAAGGACTTATCTTATGAGAAGGAGCCGGTAGCTATTCTAGACCGGCAGGTTCGCCAGTTGAGGTCGAAGAGTTTTCCTTCGGTTCGTGTTCAGTGGAGAGGTCAGCCTCCTGAGGCATCGACCTGGGAGTCCGAGTCTGATATGCGGGACCGTTATCCTCACATTTTCCCCGACTCAGGTACTTCCTTCTTACGTCCGTTCGAGGACGAACGATTGTTTTAGAGGTAGAGAATGTGATGACCCAAAGGGGTCATCACCGGTTTTCTCCTTTTTTCCGTGCTTCTGAGGCCTTGAAAACCTCACCTTTAGTTGCCTTGATTTGCGTGCGCAGTCCGGGCGTAGCCGAAATAAAAAGAAGCTTATGTGTTAAATCATTTGAAATATGATAAATTGTGGCTTTAAAATGGTTAAAGTTGACTTTGGTCAATATTTTGGGTAAACGGACCCGGACCCGTGATTTGATGGTCCCGGAGGGTTCGTATAAAAATATGGGACTCGGGCGTATGCCCAGAATCGAATTCTGAGGACCCGAGCTCGAGAAATGAATTTTTAAAAGAAATTGTCCTTCTGAAATTTATTTGAAAATTTGAAATGAAAATTGATTAGAAAGCGTTGGTATCGAGCCCGTATTTCGGTTCCGACACCCAATACAGGTCTTATATGTGGTTTAAGCGCTTTCTATGAAATTTGGTTGAAATCGGACGTCATTTGACGTGTTTCGGATTTAAAACTCTAAATTTGAAAGTTTATGAAGTTTGAAGAAAAATGATGATTTTGAGGCTTGATTCATTGATTTTGATGTTATTTTGGCGATTTGATCACTCGAGTAAGTTCGTAGGATGTTATTGAGTTAGTGGGTGTGTTTGGTTAGAAGCCCCGAGGGCTCGGGAGTCTTTCGGAAGTGTTTCAGAGCAGTTTTAGCCTGAGAGATGTTGCAGAATCTGTTGTCTGCTGTTGCCCAGTTCTTTGTTCTATGCGATCACATAGCTGAGTCCGCGATCGCATAGTGTAAAGTCTCAGGGGTCTAGTTTGTTCTATGCGATCGCATAGATCCTCCCGCGATCGCATAGTGTTAGCCTGAGAAGCCCTATATTTTCCTCTATGCGATCGGAGAGTCCTGTTCGCGATCGCAATGACCAACCTACTTCTTCTATGCGATCGCAGTGCTTCCTTCGCGATCGTAGTGACCATTTTCCCCTTCCTCTATACAATCACATTGATTTCTTCGCGATCGCATAGACCATTTTCTCCCAGTTAAATTTTTTAAAACTTCAGAAATAGTAGCTACGGGACTCATTCAAAAACTCACGAGCCTTCTTCTTCCCCAAGCACTTAGGAGTCCATTGAAGCCCCCATTCTTCAAGACCACTTGGGTTAGTAAATTCCCACTTGTTTTCTTCATTTTCCATCATTAACTATTGAGTTCCTAATCTTAAATCATGTAATTTAGAGTAGAAATTAGGGGTTTTGGGTGGAGTTAGGTTTTTGGGAATTTTGAGTGATTCAACCTCAATTTGGGGTCGTATCTTAAAATAAATTATATATTTGAACTGGTGGGGATATGGGTAATCGGGTTTTGGTCTGAGCCTCGTGTTTGGACCGTGTGGGCCCGGGGTCGAATTTTGGTATTTTTGGAAGAATGCTAGGAGCTTCATATCTAAGCTATGAGATTTTGTTATCGAGTCTTTATTGATATTATTGAATTAATTATGCCTAGATAACGTTTTTCCGGAGTCGGATTATTAAGGAAAGGCGGTATTTGAGGGTTGATTGCTATTCTTTGGACCGAGGTAAGTGTTTGTTCTAACTTTGGCTTGAGAGAATAGGATTAGAGTGTTGTTTGCTATTTGCTAATTGTTGAGTACAGTGTATAGGCATGGTGACGAGTATCTATACACCGGAGTCTAGCATGACCGTGAGTCCTATTTGTGTTTATTCGGATTTTGTGATATCTCTTCCTTGCTAAATTGATAAATTTCATATGATGTGAAGAGTTTGAGGAAGAATTATGATTTGCACATTCTTGGAGCATTGGCTTAAGTAAATTATAAAGCGTGAAAGTATACGAAATGATTGAACCCCTTTGGAGCATTGGCTCAGGTGGTAAAGTGAGATGAGAAGTAAAAGTGATGGAAAGAGAAAGAGTTATTGAATTGTTCCCTTGCCGGGATGTTTTTTGCCTTATTAATCATCTCCCTTGCCGGGATGTTGGAATTTATTGATTTTGTTCCCTTGCTGTGATTTAACTGTTTAATTGTGTTCCCTTGCCGGGATTCCTATTATTATTTGATCACTCCCTTGCCCCTTTATTTGTGATTGTTGTTTGGGTGAGGAAGAGCGATAAAGCATGAAGGGTGATGCCGTGCATTGTTTGTTATTGTGAGGAAAGAGTGTAAAAGCACGAAGGGTCATTCTGTGCCATGTTTTGAATAATTATGCACTAAGGGTCATTCCGTGCCATATTTTGAATAATTATTCACGAAGGGTCATTCCGTGCCATGTTTTGAATATTATGCACGAAGGGTCATTCCGTGCCATGTTTTGAACATTTATGCACAAAGGGTCATTCCATGCCTTGATATGAGAGTCTATGTGAGGAAGAGCGCGAAGGTTAATGTCGTGTACCTTATATGATTGTTTTGGTGAGAACGAGAGTAAAAACACGAAGGTTGATGTCGTGCAACTGTTGATAAACCTGTTCTTCTTAACTGTTGCTATTGTACAGTTTCACTTCTCTATCTGTTGACTTTATATCTGAATTGTTACACCCCCATAGCATGCTCCCCCCTCCCTCTTAGCTGTTTAAATTCTGTGTATTCCCTTTTATTGCATATATCTGCACAGGTTGTTTTTGGAAGGCTCCGTCTAGCCTTGTCACTACTTTGCCGGGGTTAGGCCGGGCACTTACTAGCGCATGGGGTCGGTTGTGCTGATGCTACACTCTGTGCATCTTTTTGCACAGATCCAGGAGCAGCTTTTGGACCTCAGCAGTAGGATTTGATCGGGAGCTGACTTCAGTCCAGGGACTTTCGAGGTAGCCTAGCTGACGCCCGCAGGCCGGAGTCCCTTCTTATTTTACTTAAATTGTTTCCCTTTTGTATCAGAACAAAGCATTGTATCTTTTATTCAAACCTTGTTTGTAGTACTCTCTAGTAGTTCATGAGTTAGTGACACCAGACTCTGGCTAGAGATGTATTTAGACTTCCGTATTTGATTTCCATTATCTAAGTTTAAAGACTTTCGCTTTTATTTAATTGTCTCGTTTTATTTATACTGTTGCAAATGTTATCAGCAATGTATAAATACTTGGCTGGCCTAGCTCCAATAGTAGGCGCCATCACGACTCCCGATGGTGGGAAATCTGGGTCGTGACAGCTCCTAGCAAAGCTTTCTGGATTTGTATAGTTATTACGATTATTGGACATTAACAATAAAATTATTTTTTGCGAGTAAACTCTTATGTTGTGAAAATCCTACTCGGTACTCTCTCTCTCTTATTCTATAGACCTGTATAGTTACCATATTATCTAAATTATGAACTGAGATTACCCCTTTACGTTTTTTTACTTTTTTCATCTCTTCTTCCCAGTCTTTTAAAGATTTTAACACTTTTCTTAACTCTTATTTCTTTAACCTCACCCCGGCCATGGTTAACCAGTTATACCCTTCTTAATTGTTTTCGCGCTTTTCTTAACCAGTTTCTCCTAGGAATTTACAGGTTAATCCATCATAATTGTTAAAAAATTGGGAAGCTAACCATATACTAAGAGTGATATCTAATAATCGATCGTATGAACATGAAACATAAAACTATACAGAATAACAAAAAAATTTAAAATAAACAGGGGTAATATCTAGCATAAACATAATTTAGATAAAGATGAGTAACTTACATGCTTATAGGAGAGAGATTTCCCTTTCGGGAAACCCGAAATAGTCTACTGAGCTCTGGGAATTAAAAATGATCACAATAAGCATAAGGACTTATTTATTTTACAAGCTTAGAGGAGGAACTACTAAAGTATTCATAAGGAAATATTTTACAAAGTGTTTTGGAAGGGGGTTGATGATGAAAAGGTTGGTTGATGGGTTTTCTTCAGAGTGTTTTTCTTCTTCTTCTTCTTCTTCTTCTTCTTGTATCTTATTTTTTTCCTGCTTTCTCCTCCTTTTTATAGCTAAATTTTGGAACGGATTTGAAAATGGATTCCAAACTCTTCCGAAATCTATCTTGTCCAGCCTTGCAGGGTACTTCATTGGGCCCCATATTCACATGGCTTGGTCTGAGATTCCTTCTGTGTTTGTAACTTTTTCTTCCACTCAAAATTTTAACTTGTCTTCTAACATTACGTCTTGTCACATCTTCTCTACTTTATGTCACTTGTTATTTTTGTCTTTTAACATAACTAACATTTCTTTCTGTCACATCTTCTTTACTTTATGTCACTTGTCACTTTTGTCTTTTAGCACAACTTGCATTTCTTTCTGTCACATCTTCTTTACTTTCTTGTTTTTCTCATTGGTATGCTAACATTATTGCTTTGTATACCAACCTTGTTACTTTTCCTTTGTCTTTGGTGCTCTTTAATTGCTGTTTAACTGGGACTTTATTTTTATTTGTCTAAATTATGTATAGCTATTGAATCAAAACTCATTTCTGACTCATCTTCATATGGATCTTGAGCATCTTGATAATTTAGGTTGTCTTCATAGTTATCATCTTCTCCTGAACTTTGGGTCCTTTCTAGATTTGGACTTGGATTTGGACTTGGACTTGGACTCTTAACCATGTGTTTGTCTTGTTCTTCCTTTTCTTGAAAAAAGTTTTCTAATGTCTGTTTGATTATATTTTCTATTTTTTCATTTTTTTTCTTTTTTGAAATTATACTCTTCTTTTTTAACGCTTTTCCCTATGTTAATGTTCTGGGTAGTTTTCTTCTCGATGGACCTTTATCTTCACTTTTTGGCAAAAGTGACATCCATACACGGATTTGATGTGTCTTTACCGGTTACCGTTTGAACCGGACTAGCTGTATCATTATCCGATACAGTGGATCTTGCTGCATTCATTGGGGAATGCACACCCTTCTCATCTATTTTTGTTTGAGATGGAGAACTCTGTTTTGGGCTGTTCATCTCTGTGTCTTGTTGAGAAATAACTTGAGTCTGGGATAATTCCAATCTCAACGCTTGTACCCTGTGTTCTAATACCTTTACTTGCTCCATAAGCTTTGTCTTCTCTTGTGCTAGGGTTTCATTTTTCTGGTTTATTCGTTTAAAGGCTTCTGTCATTGATGAGCAATGATCACAGAATATTATCTTGTCATTGTCTTTTCGGATGTTGTATTGAGGGGTTTTTTCTGGGTTTTGTCTGAGTGCTGGGGTGATATAGTAGTTTGGTCCTAGTATTCCTCTTGCATAATCTAATTCTTCAGTAAAATCATTGAAAAGTGGTTTTTCTATATCCTTAATGGAATTTAGTACTTCTAACCATGTCTGAAAAATACCATTTGTCTTACCATGTATAACCACATAATATTTAAATCTTTTGTCTTGGTTTTTATCTGTAAAATATTGTCCTAAGGCATTAAGAGACGCTATAAAATATTTAGTGTCTTTCTTGTTATATGCTATCCTTAAGTTATCAATTAAACACCGTTGAGGTCTGGCTATGACACATTCTGGTAGGACTCTAAATGACATGTTTGATGGTGGAAAAATATTAAACTATGTTTTTCAAAATTTATTCTTTCCATATTAGTCTGTTCTCCCAAAGGATGTGGCTTACAATGAAGATTACCTAATACTGTCTGCAAGTATCTGTCTGAGGGTGAGGCTTGAATGTCCTTCCCTTTGTCTTCAGTCTTGGAAACTGTTGGTCTCATGCTGTACATGTAAAATACTTATTTATTAATTGACAGTAATTTTAAGCCTACTTAACTGATATGCTAAATTATTATCTTTTCCTTTAATATGTTCAAAAATCAGATTATATATTGATATAGTATCAATAAAATTTAACCATCTTCTTCTACTACTATTCTTTGCGTTTATCTTCTGGTGAAATTTAACTATGGCTTCACAATCAGTTCTAATTGTTACTTCTTGTTTATTTAATATATATAATTTAAAATTATTTAATCCATAAATTACAGCTAATATCTCTGCATCTATACTACTCATATTTCATTTTTCTTTATATTTACCACTTTGATAAGCACATATTTTTTCTGTGCTCTTATCACTATATTTATTTGGTTTTGCTTTTAGAACTGCTCCCCATCCTTCAAAACTACCGCCTGTTTCTATTATCAAGTAGTCTGTTTCTAGTGGCATATCTAAATCAGGAATATTTTTTATTCTTTCTTTAATATTTTGTACTAATTTAATATCTTCTGTGTTAAAATGTTTTTGTCATGTAGATCCTGTCTTAGCATATAATGGTCTTGCTATTTTTCCTAAGTCTTTTATAAAATTTCTGGCATAATTTACTATACCCAAATACTTTTGTAGCTCTTTGGTACTATCTAATTTATTTGGCATTTCTAGGGCCTTTTTAGATATATGGGGTTGTAATTTAATTTTTTTATCCCCTAAAATTACTCCTAGAAAATTTATATAATTTTTACATAGTTCCATCTTCTTTTTACTAATTATTATTCCATTATCTACAAATAATCTAAATACTGTCTGTAAATGTGCTAAATGTTCTTTAATATCTTTACTAAATACTAATATATCATTTACATATACTAAAACAAATCTCTTATATTCTCCAAATATACTATCCATTTTTCGTTGAAAAATTGGTGGAGTTGGTTTTAGTCAAAACGGCATTACTAACTATTCGAAGTGTCCTTGTGGACAAGTAAATGCAGTCCACTCAATGCTTTCTTCATGCATTTTTACTTGCCAATACCCTGATTTACAGTCAAACTTGCTGAATATCCTTTTTCCTTGTATTCTATTTATTAGTTCTGTTTTATCAGGTAACCTATATCCATCTGTTCTAGTGTTATCATTAAGTCTTTTGTAATTTATTACCATTCTTGCTTTTCCTCTTACTATCTCACTTTGGTTTCTAACCATAAAGGCTGCTGACCTGTGTTTAGAAGTGGATCTTCTTATTACTCCTAAATTTATAAGTTCTTTAATTTGAATTTTAGACCTCGATGGTGAAAGGGCCGGTACAGCGTGACAAAATGACTGAGTGTGAATTCAAGCCCTGCCTTCTCTACAAAGAACCTCATCATCAGCATTATTCGCCAAAATGATGGATGTATCTGCGCCAAGGTAACCTGATACTTTAAACAGAAGTCAAGCACGACCTTATCAAGGGGTCCTAGTGCAAAGGGGTACAAATACACGTTCAGGAATCCATCGGCAAAGTCTGTGATACCCTCATCCGGGGGAAGCACCTGCAACGCTACCCCTTCGCCACATCCGTAGTTTCTCCTCACTAGATCAAGGTGCTCCTCTATTATCGAAGACACAGTATTCAAAGTGAACTCCCATGGATCCTGAGCACTGGGAGTGGGACTCTCCCTTCCCTACTTGGCAGACCCTAAAGTAGCAGTCGTGGCCGTGGCAGAACTAGCAAGATGTAGCGGGAACCTACACAAATGCTTTGGTGCTAAGGTAACGAAGGACTCGATGCCGAAACGGAAAAATAGAAATATAAAATGTTGCGATTTCCCAATAAGCAGGAGCATCTCCATATATATGTGGGCACGGTCCGCCTACCCAAGTTAGGCCCCCGAAGGCCAATGGCTTCGATACAAGTTCCGAGGTGGTACCAAACCTTAAGGACCTCCATCGAAGAGAAGATAGGCTTCAAAGAGCCAGCCACATCATCTCCAGTCTCGAGGTGGTACCCGACCTCGAGGTTTTCTCTCAAGGAGAAAAGTAAGCACTTCGAGCTCCGTCCATGAGGGCTCGACCGCAGGAAATCACATAAATATGGGTAACCCATCCTCGGGGACCTACCTACAACGCTATAAAAGGTTATCTTCATCAAGTTCAAAGTAAATTTCCAAGTGCTTGAAGCTGACTTTCACTCAGAGGCCGCTCTCAAATTTTCACGGTTCAATGCTCTATCTCTACGAGACTCGAGGGCCTCGATGACCCGAATTTATCATATCGCTTCATGCTTGGACCGAGGAACAACGGTGGGCTCCGAAATTAGCCATTTCTATCCGCCAAAGACCGGAAAGAATGCCCGCACTCGAGTTAGATACTGATGATCATCAAATAGAGGCATACATTCAGAATCCCCTAAAGTGCACAAGAATATACAAGAATACGACAAGTATCAAAGGCAGAATTCAAGAAAATATCTTTATATTCATAAACATTTGTTTACAACAGCCCTCGAGGGGTCCTTACATATGATTATAAACGCCCACAATGGGTCCTTACAAGGAAACGAAGAAACAAAAGGGTGCACACCCATAGTGAAAGCCTAAGGTCCTAGTCTGTCCTCGAAGGTTCATCTCCGGAGCAGCATCTCGGAGTGCCACCTCCTCGAGCTTGCATCCTCGAAGGCAACTCCTTCAATCACCACCACCTCTAGGTTCCCAGCTCGATCCTACGGAATAACATTGCCGAGGGATAAGATGAAGAAAAGGAAAGGGGAGGATGCAGAAGAGGCAGAAAAAAGAGACATAAGCCGCCGAAGCCAAAGGTTGAAGATTCGGCGGGCCCCAGCCTCAACAGCCGGTTGTGCCATTTTATCCCTTAGAAAAAAAAACCCAAGGGATGAAATGCCACACCAGGCTAGGGTAGGAGAGTGAGAAGCGGTGTATAGTCCGAATACTCTCTCGAGCAACGGTGTAGAGTCCAAACACCTTTTTAGATTGGAGGACTCCAGTCGCCCCCGTATCATCATCTCGATCCAATAAGGACAACAGTAGCAGATGTAAAAACAACAACGGCAATGACAATACGGCATGATCTCGCTCAACAAAGGGAAGCTCAGGCAAAAGGCCACCACGCGGCCGATGGGAATGCCGCCAAACAACCTTAAGGCCGTGAACTCCAAACATGGTGATCAACAATAGAGAAAGATGGCTAGAAGAAAGGGATGAATGAATAGGGGAAGGAACTTGGATAGAAAAATAACACCAGAATACCTCCATTTATAGGAGATAATGATACGGTCATCAATGCCTTTGGAAGACTGACCGGTAGGTGCAATTACTGTGTTCTTGAAGAATTGAATCGCCGGCGGTACTGTCACTCTGAAGAACGGGAATCTACAGTGCATTGAATGGCATCGAAAAGACAAGTCCATGGGATGTACCGCTTATCGTGAAAATTCATGCCATAGATTGCATCATCGAATTGTTTCCCATCGCTTCCTTCTAGGAAATGCAGAGACTATCTATATGCGGCAAAATCAGAGGGTCCAATTTCTTGCTATTAAGTCACTTCAGAAGAACACCTTGAGGCCTTGAGAATGCGAAGCTATGACTGAGTTCCCTCCCTCGAAGCTCGTCGAGTCCTGACCTAAAGAGAATATTGATCAAGGCTAGAGTAAGATAGGGGATTCATAAGGCACCCAGCTAAGTCTGACAAAGTCGGCTTGTCCGGAGCTTGTATCAAGGTGTTGTATCTAGCCGTCCCATCTCCATACCTTTACAATTAATGCATTTGTACTATGTTGGATTTTCCCTCCTATATAAAAGAGATTCTACCACTTTGTAAAGCGGTTGCTGCTCCAACTATTCTATACAAAATATACAAGAACTCTCTCTTTCCTTTCTAACATATTCCCTCGATATTGTTGCTCTTATTTACTACTTTCATACTTGTTCTTCGTTTATTTCTTGTTATTGGCCATAAAGATCCCCCTTTAATTATATCCTAACTGTTATCCCTTTCCCGATTATCCCTGATAGCTTGAGCCCGAGCCCAGGCATCGACCTCGAGGCCCCTCGTTGGTTAGTCTGAGGCCCGAACAATTAACTCCATTGTTTGATTACAACTCTATTTTAGCTTGCATTTCATCTTTTATCTTCATATATCTAGCATCAACTGCTTAAACAACTAGCATAAAAATAGATCACGTATTTTTAGAATCCCATCAATAAATTTAATTGTTATTACCAATTTTCACAGTAAAGAGATACATGGGCAGCCTAATCTGGGTTTGGCCCCTTTATTATAAAAATTTTTAAAGCCCTAATTTCATTTGAACTATGTTTGGCCTGATTTCTCTCTCGACACCTCTTGAGAAGAATACATAGGAAGCCCTAGATGGGTCATGCCCTTTTTAATTTAAAACTCCTTATGTCATGACCCAATTTCCCCTCTATTGGGTTTTGTGATGGCACCTAGTCTTAAGAACTAGGTAAGCCTAATATTTATTGAAAACAACCATAATGAAGAAAGTCTCACAGTCTCGATATAGAAATCTTCACAAAACTTACAAATTCCCAAAACCGGTAGTATAAGTCATAAGCTCTACATAGTTTCGCTAAACCTTCTAAACACTACTGTATGGAAAGAAGTACAACGTTGTGAATACAAAATATGAAGGGGGTTGCGAAGCCTGCGAATGCAGCAGCAGGGTTACCTTGAGTCTCCTCGGCATGAATCCACACAGCTACTAACGAACAATACCTGGATTTGCACAAAAATGTGCAGAAGTGTAGTATGAGCACACCACAATGGTGCTAAGTAATTATCAAGACTAACCTTAGTGGAGTAGTGACAAGGAATAGTCAAGACACCTACTGGCTAATAAACTGAACAAGTATAAGCATAGAAACAATAGAACATGACATCTATATAAAGACTATGTGATGCGGCTAACAATACATTAATTGCAGTAAGGAAAGAAAGTAGTAAGTAACAATGGGATACCATAATAAGAACACAGAAGAGTGAATGGAAATACAACCCAAATCTGAATCCGAACGCAGTAAAAGCAAGTCATAATTTAGCAACTACGAAAGTTTTCACATTAGGTCATAGCCAACAAACTCCAACCAATTAGTCAACTCCTTCAAGTGATGAAAATATTTCAAAATATATTTTCTTCAAATAAATATTTTTCAAAAATAGTTCTTTAAAAATAAATTCCTTTCGAATATAATCTTTTCGAATAAATATCTTTCAATTATAAATCACCATGTGACACCTCATCTCATAATCATACAATACGGGTCTCAATACCTGAATCCTAACACTTGGCATCCTGTGCCCTCATCACACCTCAAAATTGTACTGACAACTCACGTGTCATATAGAGCCATTCTTACATGGAAGGCAAATAAACAAGGGTGTGTGTCTATACTCAGCAATATCAAGAAGACTCTTACCCGATAAGGCTGCTTAGCCATGTGTATGTTTGTGCAAGTGTCCTAATATAGTTCATACCAGCAAATAAGCATAAGGAAAAGAACGGACAACACATAGAATATTTTCATAGGGATAAGATCAATGAAAAACACAACTAGAATACAATTATAATAACATGGGATCTCCCAGTATACCGTCCCATAGTCCCAAACATAAATGTGTAGGGGGATCTACCGGAATACCATTTCGTAGTCCCAAAGTAAATATGTATAACAGGGGGATCTACCGGGACACCGTCATGTACTCCCAAACGTAAATGTGCAGGGGGGTCAACAGAATACCATTTTATAGTCCCAAAGTAAATATGCAGAACAGGGGGATTTACCGGGATACCGTCCCGTAGCCCCAAAGTAAATATGCAGCGCAACCAACAGAAATAATAGTTATATCACGGCGGAAACCTCATACATCACCACAACAAGTGCAACAACAAAAATGACAATAGTACAAAGTACGATGAGTAAATCAACTCAAGAATTTTAAAGTAGAAAGAAATGGTAGAACCAATTCACATGGAATAACCACAGTAAAGAATAATAGGCATAAAGGGAACTGTTTAACAAGGGAAGACAATTATATAGAAATGACTCCACAATATACAAATCAACAATAAGAAATTCAACACGAGTCCAATAGTCTTAAATAAATGCAAGTCAACTAAGATATAAGTTATCTAAACTCCTTTTAAGGTTGAGCAATTTGCGAAAGATATTCAACAACTCAAATAATGGTAGGCAGCAGAAGATAATCATAGCTCCAATTAAGACTAAACAATTATAGAATGAGATAGTAATAATTTCAATTAAAGGTAAACAGTTGTGAAAAGATAGCATGACGATAGAAGAGGCAAAATCTTCAGTTAAGTCAAATAAGAGTCAAATAGGCATTAAGAGTGAATCCTAAGGCAATTAATTCTAATTGAAGCATGTAGGAGTGAAACCAGCAAATAGGAACTCAAACGTATCACGAACAAATTCATACATAGTAAATATAAGGACCTAAGAACCCTAATGACCAACTTCCACAAATAAGTCCGAGCACACACTCGTCACCTCGCATACGCGGACTATAATTAACATAGAAGATTCAAATACTAAGGGAAGGTCCCCCACATAAGGTTAGGCAAGAAACTTACCTCGTTTCGCAACCAAATTCAAGATTCCAATAAACCTTCGCCTCGCGAATTCATGTTTGAAAGCTTCAAATCTAGTCACAAATAATTCAATATACTCAATAATAATCGTAGGAATTAATTCCATATGAAATTACTAACATTCCAAATTAAAATCCGAAATTCATTTAAAAATCGATAACATGACCCATGTTTCAAATCCTGAAAACTCATGAAATCTGAACACCCGTGCCGATACGAGTTCAACCATACAAAAATTATCGAATTCCGACATCGGATTGCCTTTCAAATCTTCAATTAAAGTCTTTGAAGATTTATACCATTTTCAACCAAATCTTTACTCATTTGAACTCAACAATCTTCTAACAAACCTTATTTGTACATACATATATTCATAATACTCTTACACACAAGAATCATACTCCCGATCACACATCTTTACCGTCCCCCCCCCCTCCCCCAAACTCGAAATTAAAGACTAGGGTATGAAATCCTTACCTCTTCGATGAAGATATTGTGATTAGGTTTTTTGATTCTTGAAGGTTGATACAAGATTGGATGATTTGAATGTTGGGTTTCCTCCTTCTCTCTCTAAAAAACTCTCACCTCTCTCTAGAATGCTTAGAAAATCACCCCAAAATAAACCCCAAAGCCTATTTATCAAAATGGGATCGGGTTATGAAAATAGGAAAATGAAGCCTCAGAAACCAGGTCTACGATCGCAGAATGCATTGCACAATAGCTATGCGGGCCGCGAAATGGATCGCAAAATAGGTGCCTAGAACTGGGCTACACCGGGCCATTTTGCGATCGCAGAATTATTTTGCGATTCACATAATTATTTTGCGGTCGCACAACTGGCCGCAAAATCGCATTTTTCCAGCTTTTGATAATTTGATCATAATTTTGTGTAGGAGAGTCCAAATGACGAACGGTTTGAAGTGTTGGAAACTAAACTCAAAGATATTTCATTTGATAGGTTGTTAATCATATAACACCTTATATATATGTATATATGCTCGTCCAAAGTGTGATCTTATGCGTGCTCATTCGAAATTTTAGACTATCATATTATTTTTCAACTTGGCTTAGACCTAGGTCTTTCCTTAGACCCCATATCTCTTATAATATGCCTCGTACATTTATTATAATAACCAATTGATATCCATCATATTATTAGTCCTTGTCCGCGCATAAATAATATAATTAGAGCACGTAAACTTTCTAATTTCGCCAAAATGCGCCGAAATGTTCTACGGAGTTCCAATCCCAATTTCGGGCATAAGCCTAAGTCCGAAATCATCATAAGAATCTATTGACATCATTAAAATTCCATTCTGAGATCTTTTGCTCAAAGCCAACTCTTCGGTCAACTCTTTCCATTTAAGCTTCAAAATGAGATTTTTTTTCTTTAAATTTAACTTTGAATCTTACGAAAACCAAACTTGATCACACATGCGGGTCATAATGCATATTACGGAGCTGCTCGAGGTCGTAGTCGCTAAACGAGGTATAAATTTTTAAAGCGATAAGTGGGATCATTACACCTTATGCCCTTGGTTTTTCGAACTACGTTTTGACTTGATCCTCATCCTAACTAGATACATAGGCAACTCTATATAAGGGTTCCTTCTTTTTCATTATTCAAGTCCAAGTTTCCTAGTATCAAAAACTGGGACAGATTTTTTAACTAATCTAAAATTGTTTTCTCAATTTTCTAAAATCAAATCTTTTTTTATTTATTTAAAATCAAATTCCTTCAGGACTAGAAACTAGGACAGATTTAATATTAATTAGTCAAATATTTTTCTAAATCTTTCTATGAAAGTTCTCACTTTCCAGCTACTTAGAATCAAACACCTTTAATAAGAATAGAAATTTGAGCATATTTTCTTTCGAGTTAGTTACATAGCCTTCAAAGATTTCGTTATTCCTTCAATCCAAAACTTAGTGTCTTTAGAATGGGAATTGGGGCAACTCTTTAGAAGTATCACATAATTGACCTTAAAGATTTAGAGATTTTAAGTAATGTCTGACATGTATAAGTTAAGTCTTACTAGGAGTTTGATAAGTTTAAACTTGGCTTGTAACAATCCTTTATATCATTAGAGCCATTAAGTAGTGCCTTTTCATCTAAGTCATCAAAATTGTGCTACTCTGCAATTCAAAAGAATTTTTGTCACTTACTACTGAAACTCCTTGGTAAAGAATAAATGTTTGGTGGAGTGTCGAAGCATGTGGATCTGATCAAGACAAGAAACCTCTTAAGGACTAAGTTCCCCAAACGAGCACAAGTCGACCGATTTTCTTTATAACTCACAAATTTTCTTTGATGAGATAGGTTCAATGCCGATTTCTGCGTAAGCGCTGATTCAACTCAAGCTCAACTCCTCTTCATGAACATAGATGTAGATGCAGACGTGATTGTGGACATGAATATGGATGTGAATGCAGACGTGGATTGTAGATTTATCGATTTAAACTCCTTTGAACATGGATGATATTCACCTTTTCTTTAAATTCTAGTTTTGAATGTGGACGTGGATTTATCTTCCCAACCAAGGGTTACGAGCGTAAGTTCTCTTAAACCCAAATCATTTTATATATTTTATTGCTAATATTTTCTAGCTTGTGGCATTTTGTGGATGTGGATGTGGATGTAGATGTGAATATGAATATGGAATTGGACATAGAAGTAGATCGTGAATTTATCGTGCTTTAAACTTCTCTTTAACGTGGACATTATTCACTCTTTTCAATTTCTGATCGTGGATGTGGATATGGATTTATCTTCTCAATCAACGATTTTAAGCATTTCGCATCTTTCAATATGGACGTGGACGTGAATGTGGACATAAACTTATCTTGCTCTTTCAATGTGGGCGCTATTTAATTCTTCTTTAAATTTTGAATGTGGACGTGGACGTGGATATGGATTTTATTTTTTCAAGCATGGGTTACGAGTATAAACTCTTTCAACCCAACATATTTACATATATTTCTTTATTGCTAATATTTGTTTTCAGCTCGTGGCATTTCATAAAGAGACAAAATCAAAGCACATCAACTCGTGGATCATATCTCAGTAGTGAACTGGGACAATTGCTGAAGATGGAGTTAAGCTCGTCAGCAAGAGGCTAAGGATCTACTCTCAACTACATTCTTCGTAAATCCGTAGTTATGTAGGTAAATCATATTCAATTGTGTCTATCTCTGAGTCGCTAATCATTCGACCTAGTCTCACCATAAATCTTATTCTCTCAAACTACATATGCCGAAGTTCTTTTAAAGCCCGAGATATATAGACACCTCAAAAATCGGGGTTCGGTTGCGGCCTTCCAAAATTTTCCTTCAAATCCAATTCAATTCTTTCATGTGCATACCCGCTCAGTCAAGACAAAATTGGCTATTATGCCAATTTCTTTGCCCGAAAATTCTTTTATCATTTTCTGTCAAAGAGGGGCAGCCCGAAAATTCTTTTATCATTTTCTGTCAAAGAGGGGCAGCTGTTGACATCCAATTTTGTCCCACTTTTCTTTTAATTTATTTTCTTGTACTTTCTAGTCATTAGTAATCTAATACTCTATTTTTAATAAATATTTTATAATAATTTTCAATAATATTAATATTGGTATACTACTATTAATTTATATCTTATTACTATTTGTAACTATAGTTATTAGTCATCACGGAAAATATACTTTACTTGTTTCAAAATAACAATACTCCTACTTCATGAATTTGACTTTTCTTACATTATGTTAACTCAAGTATAATAAAATATTTGCCAAAAATAATTATATATAGTCCCCATCTTATTAGATATAGGATTAAGTAGAGCAAGTTCTTGAACCTGGGCATCGGGAATAAATTAGGATAGACATATACCTAATTGCCTTACTTGGTTGAATTACCGGAATTATAAATGTGTTCTTGTTAGTTCTAATTCCATAGACATATAGGCGTTAGGCTAGCTTGAATAGGCGAGTAAGAACTCGACAGATTTTTATGAGTAATATTAACAATGTTAACTAATAAACTAGATAAATTAGTTAGTCAATTCAATTGAAGAATATAATAGGAATGTAAGATAGCCCATAACTCTAGATCGTTTTCATTACATTGATATCATAAAAATCTATTTTTCCCTTGTTCAGAGTTTTCCATTTATTTTTCTTTATTTTGAGTAGTTTATAATCGAATATTTCTAGGTTTAATTCTTGTTTAGACAACTAGGATAGTCTAATTTAGTTAATAGTTAATCACAAGTCCTCATGGGTTCGACATCCGACTGCTAGTCAGTTTATTATTTGACGACCGCGTATACTTTCGTGCGCGTTTGGTCGCAATAGGTTTTTGGCACCATTGCCGGGGACTTAGAAATTAACTATTTTTCTAGATTAGACTTTTACTTTTATCTTTAAAAGTTTTTTCCCTTATCTTTTTGTAAATATTTTATTTTGATAACTATTTGATTTTTCTCTTCGTGTGTTTCTAGTTCTTGCAGCATAATATCTGGGGATGAAATATACGGAGGTAAGGTTATAGACGAAGACGCTTGGTTGACGAAAGACTTTTCTGGCCCATATTTTTGGGCTTGTCATAACCTGACCTCTTGGAAGTCTGAATTTGAATATGGGTGTAAGGGTTGGTATTGTGACGAATATTTTCAATTAAGGAATATGCGAAACGACGTTGTTTATCAACAACGTTGGTGAATGACTGGTCTAAGGAGAGAGTTCAACTTGCACAAGAAATTAACAGGTTTGGCTTGGTTGTGCATAACTTAGATGCAGATTTGAGTGCAAAGATTGATGCGTGTAATGCCCAACAATTTAATGATGAGTTTTGTGAAGCCGAAAAAAATCTTCTAGACCAAATTGAGGAGCTAAAATGAGAATACCAATCATTAGACCATATTTTACGTAAGAATGTCAATGTTGAGAAGAGTGTTCTAGAGTCATATGAGAGAGTAGATAATGTTATATTTGAAGACTCTAGTCCATGTAAATATGATGATATAAATAGTAATACAATTCTAAAGTTGGGGCATGTTGGTCCTCATTCTAAATATCTTTCGATACTGTGTTTGGATGATGATATGGAAATTGACTCATCCGAGCCTTTGGAGGAGTCAATGGAAGAGGAACAAGTTGCTTACATTCTTGGATTTGTCGTGCTAGAGAGAAAAAATTACATTCCTCATATAAAGGCCGAGAAGTATAGAATGAAAAATTTATTACTTGGCTTATTTATTTTTATATCCCCACAGAAGGAGCATATCGACAGACTGGATGCCCTGTTAGGGGTACAATTCATAAGTTCAAGGAGGAGGCAAAAAGAGGTTCAAGTCGTGCCGCGACATTAAATTAGGTGCTTGTTGGGAGGCAACCCAGCTTTACTGCTTTCTTTTATTTTTGATTTTCTTTCTTATTGTATTATTTTTGTAGTGTTGTTTTATTTTATAGGATTTTTAGTATAGGGAGCAAAGCCATAAGAAGTGTGCAAAAGTGAGCCATGTGATTTGAACTAAGTGTGGGAGGCCCGCACAAAGGATCATAGCTGGAAGAAGTTTGAGTATCCCATGAGCTGCTAATGATTCGGCCTTTGGCCTACCATTGTCACGCCCCGAACCTAGGGAGGCGTGGCTAGCACTCGGTGCCGTGCTGGCCCAAGTGAACTACTTTGTAGCTCATGATCATTCGACCAAAACTAGTACATACATAGGTCGGGTTAGTTGGACCCATTCCTTTTGTAACTATCATGGGCCAACATGGCCACAACTTGTAATGCATAACTATAAGTGGGCAATACTCTATTAATAAACTATCGTTCTTAAAACATGAATGCATATGGATCGTCAAGGCCTCTGACATACTGTACAAAATGAACCTCTGTCTACAAAGCCTCTAAGATTATTTGACATCAACTGGGACATTGTACCGGCCTACCCATAAGTTTGTAGAAAACTTCTTACATGATGACTCATAGACTCGGGCTGCACTCCGAATGAGGTGGAGTCTTACCGATCTTTCGTTGAAGCCAATCTCGTCTACTATAGGGCTCGTTAAACTGATTATCTATACCTGCAGGCATGAATGTAGCGTCCCCAACAAAAGGATGTCAGTACGAATAAGGACTGAGTATGTAAGACATGTAAATCAGTATATAAAAACATGGAAGAAACATGGAGTAAAGGACTCAACCTGTAAGTCTGGATAGCTTTGTAAATCATGAAATATTTATAATGTCATGCATATACATATAAATGTCATGTAATGCATAGGTCTGTACGTACATAACATCATCAAGCCTATAGGGCATCCCATCATATTATGTCGGCCATTGTGAGCGAATCATCAACGTATACTAGCTGATCAGGTGGGGGTGCGTATATAACGCCGTAGCCTTTTCCCTTATCCCGCATACATATATATATATATATATATATATATATATATGCGTATATAATGTCATCTGGTCATTGGTCATTGTACATGTATAAATGAATGCAATGCATGAAAAGTACGTCAAAAATATCTCTCGGAACGTCATAAGACCATTTTACCTCTAATTAATATCATGAAACAAACTTTATCAACTTACATATTTTCTGAGACCCATGTAGACGATAGAATAATAAGACATATGGGAATCAAGAACATAGACATCTCTAATACTTCTATGAATAGATTTATTTATGGAATTTGTGCATTTGCCCGTTTCATTCGTGTCGTATAGATCATGCCAAAAAGAAAGAAGGGATAGCCTTACATACATGGAGTAGGGAAAAATTCGTATGTTTTAAGAAAGTATATCTGGAAGTTATCTATTGGATGATAATCCGGTAATTGTAGCCTAGTGATATAAGGCTATTCTATAAGGTTGGCTCCTGTGGGACAAGGTGATAAGTTTAGCGTTTTTGTTCTCCTTTGCCATCACTTTGGGGACATTGTATATAGCTGATGGTAGGTCCAGATTATGGCAGTTGCAATAGATTGAAAAACACAACACTTGAGTCCATACTTTAGAAGTTAACATCTTGTTCTGCTAGGTATTTGATCCTCATATGAGTTGTATGCCCATATTTAAATTCCAAGTATTCAAATGAGAAGTTATAAGACCACAATACTCTTTAATTCTTCAACAAGAAATCGAGGATTAATGAGAGGATGAGAAAATTTACGTGCAACCACATGCATGAGAGAAAACGAGCACTGGATAATTGGTACCATATCTCAAGAGGAAGATATGATGGACAAAGGCCACAGGCCTCTAACTGTTTTTGCCACATCATCCTCTAACAACTCTTAACTAAAGCTGATTAAAACAAAAGCAGGAATCATCTAGAAAGAGAATCAAGTGACAAAGGCTCTCCATCACTTTTATATGGATATTGTAGTAAAATTATTCAGAGTTAAAAAGGTATATGGAGCAAACCCCATTTGCTGGTTCAGGTGACTAGATAGAGATGTGAATTTTCCATTTGATAGTCGGTAACGTCAAAGAATTCTAACGGTAAAACTTGTTTCAATTGTCATTTTGTAAATAGGAGTCCTTCTATACACTGTTGGAAAGGATTTACTATACAAAAGTTTATATTATAGGATCAGATTTCAAATTGAGTGGGGATGTCCACTCATGTGATGATCCAAAAGGTCATCACTCGTTTTGAAAGTAAATTTTGTATTTCGAGGCCTTAAAAACCACTTTGTGTCTCACCTCGATTTACGTACGTATTTTCAGAAGGCTTTTATGTAAAATCTAAGTAAATAAGGAAATTGGCCTTTAAAATTGATTAAAGTTGACTTTGGTCAACGTTCTTGGTAAACGGACCCGGACCCGTGACCCGACGGTCTCGTTGGATCTGCAGTAAAATATGGGACTTGGGCATATGCCCGAAATCGAATTTCGAGGTCCCAAGCCTGAGAAAAGAATTTTTTTAAAGAAAATTATTTGTTGGAAAATATAAAGGTCTTTTAGAAGTGAATTGATGCAATTTCTGTTAGATCTAGTTTTTATGATGCAAATAATATATCTGTGCAGAAAATCAATTACAGAAGAACAAGGAATCAAGAAGATACTACAAGATCGCTGAAGTCAATCTTGATGCTTAAGGAAAGATATCAATCAGCAAAGATTACGAATTAATTATCAAATCTGGATGCCTAAGGAAAGAAATCAATTAGCAAAGATTAAGGACAAATGCAATGGAAAGAATCAAGCAAGCCTAAACTTAATGCATTAATCAAGGCCAACACATCCAGAAGATCGAAGATTCTGTGAAGAATTGTTGAGCGGGTAATTTCGGAAGGACCAACAATCAAGGAGTAAACCTTCCTCATAAACAACTGTTGAAGGAAGGATATCAAGGAAGAGCAACGACTAGCTATCTTATTCTTGGAAAGAACCAATCTCTTTTCAAGGATCAAATCTCTTGGGTTGTCAAGCCTCGTCAACCACTTGGCAGACCAAAGTAGTCACACTGGAATCTCAGGATCTAAACAAATTATCTTATTATGAACTACGAGGAGAACTTATAGCTTTTGAAAAGACGCATCTCAAGAAGACTAGTCAAGAAGAGAAAAAGAAAATAGTTGCATTCAAGACCTGAACTGAAATAGCTGAAAATGAAATTGATGATGATCCTGAAGCTCTACAAGAAGAGATTGCTATGCTATCAAGAAACGTGGATGGATTAATGAGAAGATTCTGAAATACAGAGAAAGGAAGAATTCCACCAAGACGATCCAAGCAATACAACGAACATGACAAGAATGATGGAAAGTGCTATGAGTGTGGAAGATTTGGGCACATTCAAGCTGAGAGCCCGGCACTGAAAAGGAAGATCTCTAGAGGCTTTAACAAGAACTAATCCTTCGGAAGCTGGAGTGATAAGGACAGTTTAGACCACGAAGAGATAGCAAATCTCTGCTTCATGATGATTCTGGAAAACGAAATGAACAAATCCCCAGGATGCGAGATAGATGAGGACACTTCAGATGAAGAAAATGAAAACTGTTTCATGGCACGAGGTGAAACAAGTGAGGTAAGATCTTATAACTATGAAAGATGCAATGAATTGCAGGACATTCTTGATTTAACTTTGAAAGAGTCTCAAAAAATAATGAATGAGCTTAAGAGACTAACTAAAGAAGTTAAAGACTGGAAACTCAAACATGAAGTATGTGAAATCGAAAAAGAAATACTTCATGAAGAGTTTGAGGAACTGCAAATGCAACTCAATGGCATACACAAACCCACCAGTCACAGTTCTGTTAGGTCAAACCAGACGACTTACAAGTCAACTAGAAAAGGACCAGCCAGAACTAAGTCGACTAGTACTAACACTAATAAAAGACCTAAAGATGGATCAGAAGTTACGTGTCACTACTATAATAAAAGTGGGCATAAATATTCTTTTTGTCGTTTTCGTAAAGCAAACATTTTAGGATGGGTTTGGAAACCAAAAAATAATTCTGAATCTGGTAACACTAACCCTCCAGGACCCAAGTAAGCTTGGGTACCTAAAAGAAAATAATCACTTTGTTTTGCAGGAACACCACAAAATAAGCCGCAAAGGAAAATAGTATCTAGACAGTGCGTATTCCAATCATATGATAGGCGACAAAAACCTGTTCAAAGAGGATATAAAAATTGATGGAGGAAGTGTTAAGTTTGGGGATGACTCAAAAGGTAAAATAATTGGTACTGGAACAATTCCTTTCAATAACAATTGTGACATCACTGAAGTTTATCTCGTCGATGGCCTCAACTACAACCTCTTGAGCATAAGTCATTTATGCGACTTAGGAATGAGGTAAATTTTAAGAAAACAGGCTGTGCTATTGAAGACGAATCAGGTAAAATTGTCCTTCCTGGAAAAAGGTATGGAAATGTTTATATCCTTGATGGTTTTGAAAAGATAGATGGTCATATTTGCTTAACTTCTATGTCTGATGATCTATGGTTGTGGCATAGGAAACTTGGTCATGCTAGCATGCATTTGATACTAGAACATGAGTTAGTTGTTAGCCTACCCAAACTAAATTTTTCTACAACTCATATCTGTGATGCATGTCAAATGGGTAAGCAGACCAGAAACTCTTTCAAAAATAAAGATATAGTATCTACTTCCAAACCCTTGCAATTACTTCATATGGATTTATTTGGGCCTACTAGAACTGCTAGTATAGAAGGAAAGAGGTATACCTTTGTTATTGTTGATGATTATTAACGTTTCACTTGGGTAATTTTCTTATCTCATAAGGATGAAGCATTAAGAAATTTTGATGTTTTCTGCAAAAAGGTTGAAAGAGAAAAGGGATATCTGATCTCAACAATTCAGAGTGACCATGGAGGAGAATTTAAAAGTAGAGCATTTGAAGATTTCTGTAATGATCAGGGATACATACGTAATTTCTCTGTACCACTCTCATCACAGTAGAATGGCGTTGCAGAAAGAAAGAACAGAACCCTCCAAGATATGGCAAGAACCATGTTGCTAGATCATTCACCGCCAAATCACTTCTGGGCTGAAGGTGTAAGTACAACATGTCACACTCTCAACCGATGCCTCATAAGGCCTATTCTGAAGAAGATTCCATATGAATTATGGAAAGGTAAACGTCCTAATATCAGTTACTTTCATCCCTCCAGAAGTAAGTGTTTTATTCACAATAACGGTAAGGATAACCTTGGAAAATTCGATAAAAAAAGTGACGAAGGTATTTTTCTGGGCTACTTATTAAATAGTAGATCTTTTAAAGTCTATAATAAACACACATTATGTGTGGAAGAATTAGTACATGTTATATTCGATGAAAATAATCCCTTGGTCGAGAAAGGAATTACTGCAGGTGATGAAAATCAAGCTCAAGAAATTCAGGAGACAAGCAAATCTCAAGAGTCGACTGACGGAGTCAACTGGTGAAATTAGCAGTAGTGTACCTGATCAACCAATTGAGTCAACTACTAATGTAGTGCGTCCAAATGAATGGAGAAACGAGCCTGAATATCCTCAAAAATTTATTATAGGGGATCCAAATGAAGGAATGAAAACCAGGGGAGCTCTCAAAAAGAAAGCAAATGTTGCATTAATCTCTCAGGTTGATCGAAAGAAGATAGAGGAAGCGCTAAAAGATTCAAGCAGGGTTCAAGCTATGCAGGAAGAGTTAGATCAGTTCAGTAAGAATCAAATGTGGAATCTGATACCCAGACCTGAAAATGTTTATTTAATCGGAACAAAGTGGGTTTTCAGAAATAAATTGAACGAGGATGGAAAGGTCGTAAGAAATAAAGTCAGACTAGTTACTCAGGGGTACTCACAACAGGAAGGAGTCGACTCTGATGAAACCTTCGCTCCAGTAGCTCGTTTGGAATCCATACAAATTCTTCTGGCATACGCATCATTTAAAGGATTTAGGTTGTTTCAAATGGATGTAAAAGTTCCTTTTTGAACGGATTTATTGAGGAAGAAGTATATGTAAAACAGCCATCTAAGTTTGTAGATTCAATGTTCCCCTACCATGTATACAAGCTTACTAAGGCGTTGTATGGGCTAAAGCAAGCCCCATGTGCTTGGTATAATAGACTTAGTTCCTTTATTGTTCATCATGCCTTCACAAGAGGTAAAATAGACACTACCTTGTTTATTAAAAGATCATTTGAAGGTGAACTCATTATTCAGATTTATGTTGATGATATTATATTTGGTAGTGCTAACAATCTTATGTGCAAGGAATTTTCAAATATTATGTAAAGCGAATTCGAAATGAGCATGATGGGAAAGCTAACATTCTTCTTTGGACTACAAATTCAACAATCTGAAGAAGAAACCTTTATATGTCAGACCAAATACACAAAAGAACCGATTCAAAAATTTGGCATGAGCAATGCAAAATCCATTTGCACACCAATGAGTCCTTCCACAAATCTAGACAAAGATGAACAGGGAATCCCTATTGTTGAAACTAAATATCGTGGGATGATTGGATCACTACTGTATCTGACAACAGGTCGACCGGATATTATGTTCAGTGTATGTAAATGTGCTAGGTTTCAGTTAGCTCCTAAGGAATCACATCGGACCACAGTAAACAGAATCATTCGATATCTCATTGGGACTGTATCTCATGGATTATGGTATCCTCGCTCTAAATCTTTCAAATTAGAAAGTTTTTCAGATGCTGACCTTGTAGGTGATAAGGAAGATAGAAAAAGCACAAGCGATACATATCAATTACTTGGAAAGGTATTGATATCCTGGAATAGTAAAAAACAAGCATCAGTTGCATTATCTACTACTGAAGCTGAATACATTGCCATTGGACAATGTTGCGCACAACTACTGTGGATGTCTCATCAACTGGGTGTCTATGAACTTTCGTTTAAACCTATACAAATTTTTTGTGATAATTCAAGTGCTATTTGTCTTTCAAAAAATCCTGTGCATCTTTCTAAAGCAAAACATATAGATATCAAGCATCATTTTATTAGAGATCATGTTCTTAAGGGAGACATAGAAATATCTTTTGTTGGAACTACTGATCAGTTAGCTGACATTTTTACTAAGCCTTAATTAGAGAAGAGATTTTCTGCTTTAAGAAAGTTACTTGGCAACTTGCTTAACTAATAACCTTTAGGATGTATGTGTATTGCTGATTCTTTTACAGGTGTAATGACTTTCCTTTACTCATGCATTACTTACGCCACCATTTTTCCTTCTCTTTTCTCTTCTTTCACATCAGTTCGTCGTTCAAAGTTGGAATGCCAATCATCGGGTACTTTCAACTGGCATCTTTTCCTTTTCTGTACTCAACTGTCAGAAGTTTTCTTCTTAAGGCGGAGAAGCCTTTTCAGTGACATTCATCATTATCCCCTCTCCATAGCTCCGATCAAACCACTTCATTTCAATGGCCAAACATCCCAGAAATCCCTCTGCTTCTACCAGAAAAAGCACCTGCTCCAAAGCAAAACCCCCATCTATGCCCCCAGAACAAGTAGACCTAGGGTCCGACCACTCTGAGGGTTTCGCCTCTTCTCAGGGAGATTTCTGTGATCACTCTCAACTCTTAGGAGAAAAACCCTAGGAACACGACCCATGGAGGAACCCCCTATTTCCTCTACCCCAAAGAAATCCAAGGTTGATTTTTTTGGCTCTCTTGAATCTGATCTAAACTTATAGGATTCTCCAAATAGGGATCTTTTCATTGCTCTAATCGACAAGCCCATTGCTCATGGAAGGGTTGTCGACCTTGACGACATGGAAGCCCTAAATTGCAAGGTCAAAAACCTCTTTGTTCATCAAGGGTGGGTTAAGTTCCTCTCTATTTCTCTGCCTAAGGTATATGAACCCCTCGTAAAAATGTTCTATGCCAATCTCCGTTCTAGTAAGCCTGATAGGTTGGAATCCTTAGTGTTAAGTAAGCCCATTGTTCTTGATTGTGCCCTATTTGATTCGCTCTTTCAGTGTCGCTGTTCTGGTTTTGCTATGCTTTTTAAAAACACCTGGCCTGATGACTTTGAAATTTCTTTTGACCAAGCCAAACAGTCTATTGCTGAGTGTCCCTTTGACTCTCGTCCCTACCAATTAGGTCCCAGTGATGTTAGTTCCGAAACTCGAGTTCTGGCTCACATTGTAGCAACTACTTTGCTTCCCCGCACAGGTTCCTTTTCAACCTTCTCTCAATGAGACACTTTCTTAGTATACTGCCTTATGACCAAACTCAAAATCAATTTGTCCTCCTGGGTTATTAATTTCATGATCGAAAGTGCTGAAGATCCCACCAGTATACCCTATGGCATGGCAATCACTCACATTTTGGGAGCTCATAAAATTTCCCTATCCAACTATCCGTTCATCACTGTTTCGAAGTCTGACAATTCTAGAGCCTTTTCTAGTATGGGATTTGTGAGTGTAAAGGGATCCTGGGCTAAGAAGCACGAAAGTAAAGCAACGCTTGCTCCTATAGAGCCCAAACCTACACCCTCTTTTCCGCATCCCAGTCCGGGTGATCCTGATCTTGGTGACAAGCTTCGTGCCATTGACGCTTAACTCTCCGAAATCAAAAAACTTCTCACATCCACCCAGTCTACTGTTGGTGACATTCATGCCATTTTCAAGGAAACAGGGTCTGATGTGTCCAAAATTAAAGTTGTTGTTCTCAGAGTTAGGGAGAATGTTGTCAAAGCCTTCAGGGAAATTCATGACAGGTTGGATGAAGTGAGCATCTCAGCCAATGTTAGCTTTGAACAATTGAAGGAGGCCATCTGCAACACCCTTACTTATTTTCTGCGCCGTTAATGTGGTTGTTTAAGAAAATATTTTTTTACTGTGTTGTTTTTGGGTTGTTTTCTCAGCCATTCGATAATTTATGTTTTTTTTGGACTATAACTCTACTATTTAATGCTATATATTTTGTTTAGTTCGTTGCTTGTTCCCTTTTTGCTGTTGCCAAAAAGATGGAGAAGAGTATATGTTGTATCTGTACAGGTGCAGTTGCCCGTTGGCAAAAGTGGCATCTTTTATGGTAGGAGTCGACTCTAACCATGGACTAGTCAACTGCATACTGCATGAACTGAGGGGAAGTACCATGGACTAGTCAACTACATATATTGAGGGGGAGTAAAACACAGGGATGTCAACTGGTGTTTACACCTATATATTATTTTGTCATCATCAAGAAGGGGGAGATTGTTAGATCTACTTTTAATGATGCAAATAATATATCTGTGCAGGAAATCAATTACAGAAGAACAAGGAATCAAGAAGATACTACAAGATCACTAAAGTCAATCTTGATGCTTAAGGAAAGAAATCAATCAGCAAATATTACGAATCAATCAGCAAATCTGGATGCCTAAGGAAAGAAATCAATCAGCAAAGATTACAGACAGCTGCGATGGAAAGAATCAAGCAAGCCTAAATTTAAGGCATTAATCAAGGTCAGCACATCCGGAAGATCGAAGATTCTGTGATGAATTGCTGAGCAGGTAATTTTGGAAGGACCAACAATCAAGGAGTAAACCTTCACCATAAACAACCGTTAAAGGAAGGATATCAAGGAAGAGCAACGACTAGCTATCTTATTCTTGGGAAGAACCAATCTCTTTTCAAGGATCAGATCTCTTGGGTTGTCAAGCCTCGTCAACAATCGATCTTCACCAAAGTATTTATACCCAGCTTCAAGCCTTAGACAGACATACTTTGATCGAACCAAAAAACTCTCTCTTTGTTCTACTGTAAACAAACATTGTAGTTCTCTAAGATTTGTCGTGTAACAAGTCAGAGAAAAAAAAAGAGTACAACATTGGTGAGGTATTGCATCAAAAAGAGACGAGTGTTATAGGAACTGAGTTATCAAGTCATTTCCATTGCACTCGGAGAAACGCATTTACTAAAGAGAACTCCCTTGCAATCCAATGGGACTGGACTAGGATTCACATTGAATTCGAACCAGTATAAAATTGCGGTGTCTTTTATTCCTGCACTTAATTTTTGTTATTATAACTATTAGGTCATTACATCTAGTCGAATAATTGACAAAATAGTCAACTAATAAGAGATTAAGTTTAAAAATATACAATTCACCCCCTCTTGTACTTTCAATTTCTTGATGGTATCGGGCCCGTATCTTGGTTCCGGAGCCCGGTACAAGTTTAAAATAATAATTAAGTTGAATCTGTAGAAATTGATAAAGATCGGAATTGGTTGGGTATAAAACGGATCTTTAGATGAGAAAATGAGAATTTCAGCATTCTTGAGTGAATTCATCAATTTAAGGGTTGATTCATAGTTGTTGATGTTATTTTGATGATTTGATCGCACAAGCAAGTCCGTACGATATTTTTGGACTTGTGTGCATGTTTGGTTTGGAGTCCCAAGAGCTCGAGTGAGTTTTGGATAGGTCACAGAGTGTAGTTGTTGCAGGTTCAGGGAAGTTGCAGGTCTCTGAACTGGACCTCACGGTCCGCGGTGCATCTTCGCGACTGCACTGGGGACTTCGCTGTCGCGGTGGGGTTTTTGCAATCAACGGTGGGCAAGGCCGAATCTCCACGGCCATGCTCGACATTTCGCGGTCCTCGGTGGAGCTCCATGGCCACGGTCCTTTTTCTGCGGTCGGCGGTGCGGATCTGAGAGGGGTATATATAAACGAGACTTTTCAGCCATTTTTCATTTTTCAAAACCCTAAAACATAATAGGCGATTTTCAAACACTCTTTCTTCCACAAAACACATGTAAGTGATTTTAAACTCATTTTTTTCACTCCTTAACTTCTTTTCACAAGATTTCATCCAAGCATCTAGGGTTTTCATGGTGCAATTGGGAATTTTGGGTAGAACTTAGGAATATCAAAATTTGGGGATTTAGACCTCAAATTGAGGTCGGATTCCAAAACTAATTGTATATCCGGGCTCGGGGGTGAATGGGTAATCGGGTTTTGGTCCGAATTTCGGGTTTGGACCAAGTGGGCCCGATGTCGATTTTTGACTTTTTGGGGAAATCAATGAGAAATCTATTTTCATGCATTGGAATTGGTTTATTTAGTAATTATTAACATTATTAAGTAAATTGTGACTAGATGCAAGCGGGTTGGTTGTGGAATCAAGAGGTAAAGTGGTAGTTGAGGCTTGATTATGTTCGTTTCATTGAGGTAAATGTGTGGTCTAACATTAGCTTGAGGGAATAGGACTTGTGGTCTTATTTGCTATGTGTTAATTGTTGAGTACGACGTATAGGTGTGGTTATGAGTATCTATACGTTGGTGTCAAGCATGCCCGTGAGTCTTATACTATGATTGTTGTCACTCTGTTATGTATTGTCCATGCTTAATATGATGATTATCAATGTGGAACAAGGCTTATGGAAGTATTCTTGGCAATTAAACATTGTAGAGCATTGGTTCAAGTTAAGATTTATGTTGTGAAGCGATTGAGGAAATGAGGAGAGGTTTATAATATTATTTTCCTTGCCGGGATGTTATTTCTTATGATATTATTTCCCTTGCCGGGACATTATTGTTATACCATTGTTTCCTTGCGTGGACATTATTGTTATACCATTTTCCCTTGCCGGGATTCTATTGTGGTTTTATTGATTCCCTTGCCCGAATTGCTTGTGATTGTTGGTTGGTTAAGGAAGAGTAGAAAGCGCGAAGGGTGATGCTGTGCGTGATATTTGTGAGTGATTGTTAATGAACGAAGGGTGATGCCCTGCCGATATTGTGAATATAAAAGCACGAAGGGTGATGCCGTGCCATGATATGAGTGATAATGCACGAAGGATAATGTCGTGCCATAATTATGTTAGCTAAAAGCAGAAGGGGTGATGATGTGTCGAATCTATTGATACTTATGGTGAGAACGAGAGTAAAAGCACGAAGGGTGATGCCGTGCACTTGTCACTGTTTTCCTTATTCTTGCTCATAATTTGATTTTGGTGTTCTTTGTGCTTCTCTATTGAAATTCTGTTAGTATATGGTATCCCCCGCAACATGTTTCCCCCTTCCCATCTTTATCTACTAGTTTCTTTTATTATTATTTGTTGTATATGATATAACTGTACAGGTTTATTTGGTAGTCTTGTCCTAGCACATGGAGTCGGTTGTGCTGATACTACACTTTACACTATGTGCAGATCCCGGTTCTGGAGCATTTGGACCATTGAGAGCTTGCTGCCTTCAGTCCAGCGGAGACTCGAGGTAGTCATGCAGACGTCCGGAGGTCTTGGCGTCCCCTTCTATATTTCTATTTTGTTTTTATGTATTTCAGAGACAGACTTGTATTTTCCATTTAAACCACTATTTGTAGCATTCTTAGATGGTCTGTGACATTGTGATACCAATTCTGGGTAGAGTTGTATTTGGATTTTCGTACTAGTATTTAGTTAAACTATTAGATTTCATCTTCCGCATTTCTGTTTATTATTATAAATCCATTGTTGATCGCATGTTAATTCATAACCGTTAAATGGTTAAGGAAAAAGGGTAATAAAATCTGTAATACTCAGCTTGCCTAGATTTCACGAGTAGATGACATCACGACTCCCGAGGATGAAAAACCCGGGTCGTGACAACTCATAGCTTGGCTTAAGGAGGCTAGGCACAACCTTTTGTGGACTAAAACATACAGTTTCTTCCAAGAGGCTATTGAGGTGTTTCCGTCTTAGCAAGCCACCTTTCAAAGTGATTCACTAGTCACTTTATTATATCACATATCATTGCCATGTTGAACTCTTATTCAAATATATTAGTTAATTAATCTCCCACTAAAATTAATAATTACCTAATTATCCACATAATTAAAAGATTATCTAAAATCACTTGTCATACTACTTACTTTTAACACACGTTATACATCTTGCTATTATGGTCATATGGTATCATATAAAATAAATACATACACTATTATTTTAATTAAAATTTCCATGTAAAAATAAATATATTTTCTCATCTTAAAATATTCCTAATCTCATATAAAAAGTAAAAATTCTCGTACGCTTAATTCTTAAAATGGTAAAAAAATAACCTTCTTTTCTTATGAGAAAATAATTGTCATGACCCCAAACCACTCTCGCCGTGATGGCACCTATCGCAGTAATATGCCAGCCGATTCAACACTTATAACGTAAAGGTCTTTTGTAAAATCATTTCTTCTAATCAAACATGATCACAAATCTTTCGTTTTAATTCATCAAAATAAGCGGAGAATAAATACGCCAATACATCAAACACGACCCTGGTGTCCCTAGTCAGGAGCCACTACAATACAGTCTGATATTGTCTACTCAATACAAGAAAGGACTGAAAACAGGTAATACTAGAGATAGGAGGGAGAAACGTAGGGTTGCGGACGCCATGCAACTACCTTGCTATCTCCGGAAAAATACTCTGAAGGCAAAGATCAGCTCTCACTCGGATGCCCTGACACCTGGATCTGCACACAAAGTGCAGGCAGTAACGTTAGTATGCCAACTCAGTAAGTAACAATTATAAATAAAGGCTGAGTGCAGTGACGAGCATTTAAAAATCATAAATATATCATGACATGAAAATCTCAGAGGAAATAGCAAGATTCAAATCTGTAGATAAATTCTGAACATCCAGTTAAAACTCCAATTTCAATGAAAACTTGTTAAATTATTTATTTAACATTTTAAATAGAGGCTCAGTATAAAGAAGAGTGAAAACAATATTTTCATGAAACAAGCCCCTCGAACAAAATATCAGTCATATATATATAGCCACTCGGACAAGCCTCTCAGTCACTCGTGCTCAACTATCATCAATCAACACTCACGCTCAATAGATATTTTATAATAGCTGTTGCGGCGTGCAACCTGATCCATATGTATATAGTTGACTGCGCTCACTGGGGGTGTGCAAACTCCGGAGGGCTCCTACGTCCCACGCGCTATATCGTTACGGCGTGCAGTCCGATCCATAAATATAGAATCCTCACCATCCGGCCCTCGACCTCTCTCAGTCATCAATCTCACAGTCACTCAGGCACTTCAGTAAAAAAAAATCAGGGAACTCAGCCCAAACAGTTTTCATATATTTGAAAGTGGAGTAATGAAACTGAATCAAACAATAAACCGGTACAAATCATGACTGAGGATATGCTTTCGAATCAAAACAGTGTGAGGATAGTAGTAAAATACCACTGAGGGCCCAAACAGTACGGCACAAGGCCCCAAACATGGCATTCAGCCCAAGTTAACAGAATTATTTCTAAGCACATAGATTTCATATAAAGTTTATCAAAATATGCAACTCTACAGTTGCCACGGGAAGGACCAAGTCTCAATCCCTACCGGTGCATACCCACACACCCATCACCTAGCATGTGTCACCTCATTTATCAACATAGTACGAAATTCCGGGTTATCATACCCTCAGGTCTAGATTTATAATCATTACTTACCTCAAACCGGACGAAAATCTACTCCGCAATTCCCTTACCTCTCGACTCGGCCTCCAATTTCTCCAAATCTAACCAAAATCAGTATCACATCATTAATACACTCTAAAGGAACAAAGCCCATGCAAAAATTATCAAATTAGCTCAAAAATCTCGAAATTGGCCAAACCCGACCCCCGGGCCCACGTCTCAGAATCCGATAAAAATCACAAAATTGGAAAACCCATTTGCTCACGATTCTACCCATATGAAATTCACCAAATCCGACATCAAATGGCCATCCAAATCCCCAAAATCAACTCTCCAAATTTTCTTCCATTTTCTCCATTTTTCACCCCAAATTCCCAAATTAAATGATAAAAATCAAGACATAATCATAGAATTTAACCAAATTTGAGTGAAGAACACATACCTCAATCACTCCTCCGAAAATACCCTCCAAAATCGCCTTTTCCTGAGCTCTCTAATGAATATTGAAATTATGGACCAAAACTCTCATTTTTGAACTAAAGCATTCTGGCAGGTGCTTCCTTAATTGCAATCGCGGAAACACTCACGCGATCGCGACGAACAACTTAATTGCCTCAACATTTAACTCTACACGATCACGTTACATATATAATGTGAAAATCTCATAATCTTTCTCATTATATATATAATGTGAAAGATTATGAGATTTTCATTATCTACGTGTTGGCTATATTGCCCATTATGAGAAAGATATATATATATATATATATATATATATATATATATCTGCGTGTTGGCTATCAAACATGAGATTTTCTTATAAGTATTGACTTTCCAACATGAGTTCGTAACTTACTTAAGACATAGTTACTTTACATAAACGGTTGCCCATTTTCAGATTCGATTGTAAGTGCACTTCAGTTAATTGGATTATGCTACAAAGTAGCCCCTAATACTACTAGCACGAAGTACTATTCAATGATAAAAAATGATAAACAAAATACAAGATTACCAAGTAATCTCGTCGATCAAGAAGTGGTAGCAAACATATTAAGAGGGATGATGGAAATGAAAGTGGACATTATGCTAACCAACATTAACATAAATAAATTTCTACCAAAACATAACGGGTCTTATTAGTCACAAATTCTTCGTAACATCATGAATGGTCTTAGTCCCTTCAAGCGCATGTGGTTTACTACGACTAATCATAATATTAAAGTACAGGATGTCACACGCTCCCACTTGCACTCTAGAATATTTATCTCCTGAAGCAAGCCATCCGGTCTATAATGTCCGTATTTCACCTGCTGACAATTGAGACATTGAGCGACAAATCCCACTATGTCTTTCTTCATTCTTCTCCACAGTAATGTTGTTTCAAATCCTGATATTTTTTCGCAGCACCCGAATGGATGGAATACCGCGAGCTATGGGCTACCTCCAGAATCAACTCCCAAAGCCTATCCACATTGGGCACACATATCCGGCCTGCATCCTCAATACTCCATCACCACCAATAGTCACATCTCTAGCATCGTCGTACTGAACTCTGTCCTTAATGACAAGCAAATGAGGATCATCACACGGGCGCTCTCTGATGCGATCAAAAAAGGAAGACCGAAAAACCACACAAGCTAAAACCCGACTGTGCTCCGAAATATCCAACCTCACAAACCAATTGACCAAGGCCTGAACATCAACTGCAATAGATCTCTCCCCAACAGGAATATACGCCAAACTGCCCATACTCACCGCCTTCCTACTCAAGGAATCGGCCACTATATTGGCCTTCCTCGGATGGTACAATATAGTGATATCATAATCATTTAGCAGCTCCAATCATCTCCGCTACCTCAAATTGAGATCCTTCTGCTTTAACAAGTGCTGGAGGCCACGATGATCAGTAAACACCTTACAAGACACACCATAAAGATAATGCGTCTAAATCTTCAACGCGTGAATAATGGTAGCCAACTCCAAACCGTAAACAGGGTAGTTCTTCTCATGAGGATTCAACTGACGAGAAGCATATGCAATCACACTACCCTCCTGCATCAACACACACCCAATACCAACTCTCGAAGCATCACAATACATTGTATATGAACCTGAAGCTGATGGCAAAACTAACACTAGAGTTGTGGTCAGGGCAATCTCAAGCTTCTGAAAGCTTGCCTCACACTCATCCGACCATATGAAAGGCGCACCGTTTTGAGTCAATTTGGTCAAGGGTGATGCTATAGATGAAAATCCCTGAACGAACCGACGGTAATAAACCGCCAAACCAAGTTCCCCAAGAAAGTTAAAGTGCGTGTATCTTCTTCGGATCAACCTGAATACCCTCGCTGGACACCACGTGCCCCAAGAAAGTTGTGAGTCTTTGCATTGACATCCCTTACAGAAGCCAAATAAGAAAGACAACCCCTCCCAACCATCCCATGGGCCTTCTAAAATGAAATCACCCTATGGGAACAAAACTGGTCGAACCTCGCCACTCAATCTGTGGCACACCTGGCATAGCCAACGTCATTATCTTAGCATGATAATCCAAAATAGCACGACACGGAGATAGCCAATCCATGCCCAATATCATATAAAAATCCACCATACAAAGCAACAAAAGGTCCACTCAGGTCTCCAAACACCCAATAGTCAAGACACATGACCGATATATGCGGTCCACAACAATAGTATCCCCTACCGGAGTAGATACATGAATAGATGAAACAAGAGACTCATAGGGTGTATCCAAATAATGAACAAAATATGATGACTCATATAAAAAAGTGGAACCAAGATCAAATAACACAGAGGCATCTCTGTGGCAAACTCAGACAATACCTGTAATCACATCATCTAACGCAATAGCATCTAGTCTGGCTAGAAGTGCATAGAAATAGGCCTGACCACCACCTGATCGACCTCCCCCTCTAGGGCGGCCCCTAGCCGACTGACCCCAACCCATAGTTGCCTGGGCGAGTGGTGAAGTAACTAGAGCTGAAGTCAAGGGCTGACTCCTCCACTGAGATGGACCCCCAAGAAGACAAGGACACTATCTCCTAATATTACCAAACTCTCCACACTCATAACAACTCTATGGTATGGGGGACGGGGACTGAAAGGAACCTCTAGCACTGGGATGACCAATAGAAGAACCTGGTATGGAAGAGCCCTGAACTAATGAAGCACGGGATGAACTCTGGGTTGGAAGGGAGCTAAGTGATGAATGGACCTGATGAGAACTATGAGAACCATGGCCCAATGATGCCCCAGGATTAACTGGGCGAGCTGACTAAGCATGTCTGAATGGACGGCCTCTGCCGTGCTGAAATTGGCCTTTCGAAGGAGCACCACCAAAATAACCAAATCCCCAAGACCTCTTGTTCTCCCTCTCATCTCGCTCCTGGTGACGAACTGACTCAAATCTCTCGGGCAATATCAACAAGTTGCTCAAAAGTAGCACCTGACACCCTCTCTCTGAGAATCCGAAGCTGATATGTGAGGCCATCCACGAACCTCCTGATCCTCTCTCTGTCCGTAGGAACCAACCAAAAAGCATGACGTGCTAGCTCTAAAAATCTTATCTCATACTGCATCACAGTCATATTATCTTGACGCAACTGCTCAAACTGCCTGCGCAGCTCCTCTCTACGTGACTGTGACACATATTTCTCCAAAAAGAGAGCGGAGAACTGCTGCCAGGTAAGGGGCGCTGCATCAACCGGCCTACGCCCCTCATAAGCCTCCTACCAAGTAAAGGCAGCTCCTAAAAACTAGAAAGTAGTGAACGAGACCCCACTGGTCTCCAAAATACATATGGTCCGAAGTATCCTCTGATACTTGTCCAAGAAACCCTGGGCATCCTCGGCCTCTACACCACTAAAAGTCGGAGGCTGAAGTCTACCAAACCTCTCCAATAGACGTTGCTCGTTGTTAGGCATAACCCGTACCGCCTAATCCTAAGCAGGTGCAACCAACTAGGCTAGAGGTGCCCACGATGTCTGAAGTCCCTGCACAACCTGCTCAGGTGTGCGAGCGGCGGGAGTATGGGTTCCTCTCCCGGCCTGAGAAGTAGCTGCGGTCGTAGTAACTGAAACCGCCTGAGCCAGTCTAGTACACACTGATAGAATCTGGGCTAGGGCCTCCTAAAGGCCTAGAATAACAATCGGCACAGCCAGTTCCTGAGTTGGTCCTGCAGGAGTGTTTGCAACTGGGACCTGATCGTGAACTGGGGCAGCTAATGGATCTGCAGGTGCTGCCGTAGCTGCTGTGCAGGCTACACCCCTGCCCCTACCACGACCTCGACCACGACCTCGGCCTTTAGTGGCCCCAACTGGTGGTCGTCCGTCCCTAACTCCGCGAACGCGATGAACAACTTGACTAGTCCCCAAAAATGCTCTACACGATCGCGAGCCTTCTCACGTGATCACGATGAAGGATCTTCTGCAACAGAAATACCAACAAATTTGCCAACCTTTCAAGTCCAAATATGTCTCGTTGAGCATCCAAAACACACCCGAGGCCCTCGATACCTCAACCAAACATGCCAGCACATACCATAACATCATTCAAACTTAGTCGAACCTTTGAATCACTCAAAACAACACCAAAACACCAAATCAACCTCATATTCAAGGATAAAAACCTAGAAACTTTCAAATTCCACAAACAATGCTAAAACCTATCAAATGACCTCCGAATGACCTGAAGTTTTGCACACACGTCACAAATGGCACTACGAGCCTACTCTAATTTCCGGAATTCCATCCCCACACCGCTAGAAAAATTTCCACTACCAACTAGAAACTCCAAATTTCTAATTTCGCCAATTCAAGCCTAATTCTACCACGAACCTCCAAATTACATTCTGAATACGCTCCTAAGTCCAAAATCACCTAACGAACCTATCCAAACCATCAGAATTCACATCCGAGACCTTCTACTCATTAGTCAACATCTAGTTTACTTTTCCAACTTAAGCTTCTAAATATGAGAGTAAGTGTCTCATTTCACTCTGTGACCACTCCGAACACAAAACAACCAACACAATATGATGAAATACAGTTGAACAACATATAAAGAAGCAGAAATAGGGAGAACGAGACTGTAACTCATGAAACGACCGGCCGTGTCGTTACATCCTCCCCCTCTTAAACAAACGTTCATCCTCGAATGAGTCAAGAAACATACCTGAAGTCTCAAACATGTATAAGTATCTGCTCCGCATCTCTCGCTCGGTCTCCCATGTGCCATCCTCCACTAGCCGACCTCTCCACTGCACTTTCACTGAAGCTATATCCTTTGATCTCAACTTTCGGACCTGCCGCTCCAAAATAACTGCTGGCTCCACATCATAAGTCAAATCACTGTCTAACTGAATCGTGATGAAATACAAAACATGAGACGAATCGCCAATATATTTCTGGAGCATGGAAACATGAAATACCGGATGCACACGCGACAAGCTAGGTGGCAAAGCAAGCTCATAAGCCACCTCCCCAATCCTCCGAAGCACCTCAAAAGTCCCAATGAACCGAGGACTCAATTTAACTTTCTTCCCAAACCTCATAACACCCGTTATGGGTGAAACCTTTTAGTAGAACCTTCTCCGCAACCATAAAAGTCACATCACGAACCTTCTTGTCACCATAACTCTTTTATCTTGACTGCGCTGTACGAACCCACTCCTGTATCACTTTCACCTTGTCTAAAGCATCCTGCACCAAGTCTGTACCCAAAAGCCTAGCCTCGCCCTGCTCAAACCATCCTACTAGAGATCTACACCGTCTCTTATATAAAGCCTCAAATGGAGCCATATGAATAATCGACTGATAACTGTAGTTATATGCAAACTCTGTGAGTAGTAGAAAGTGATCCCACGAACCCCCAAAATTAAAGACACAAGCGCACAACATGTCCTCCAATATCTAAATAGTGCACTCGGACTGCCCGTCCGTCTGAGGATGAAAAGTTATGCTCAACTCAACCTGAATACCCAACTCTCACTGCACGGCTCTCCAAAACTGTGATAGAAACTGAGTACCTCTGTCTGAAATGATAGAAATTAGGACACCATGCAGGCGAACAATCTCTCGGATATAAATCTCAGCTAACCGCTCCGAAAAATGGGTAAAACACACAGGAATGAAGTCCGCGGACTTGGTCAGCTGATCCACAATCACCCAAATAACATCAAACTTTCCCAAAGTCCATGGGAACCCAACTACGAAATCCAAGGTGATCCGCTCCCACTTCCCCTGTGCAATATTTATCTGCTGAAGCAAGCCACCTATTCTTTGATGTATTTATTTCACCTGCTGACAATTGAGACACAGAGCCACAAATCCCACTATGTCTTTCTTCATTCTTCTCCACAATAATGTTTTTTCAAATCCTGATACATTTTCGCGGCACCTGAATGGATGGAATACCGCGAGCTATGGGCTACCTCCAGAATCAACTCCTAAAGCCCATCCACATTGGGCACACATATCCGGCCCTGCATCCTCAATACCCCATCATCACCAATAGTCACATCTCTGGCATCGTCCAGCTAAACTCTGTCTTTAAGGACAAGCAAATAAGGATCATCATACTGACACTCTCTGAAGAGATCAAACAAGGTAGACCGAGAAACCACACAAACTGCCCATACTCACCGCCTTCCTACTCAAGGCATCGGCCACTACATTGGCCTTCCCCGGATGGTACAAGATAGTGATATCATAATCCGTTAGCAACTCCAATCATCTTCGCTGCCTCAAATTGATATCCTTCTGCTTGAACAAGTGCTGGAGGATATGATGGTCAGTAAATACCTCACAAGACACACCAGAGAGATAATGCCTTCAAATCTTCAACGCGTGAATAATGGTAGCCAACTCCAAATCATGAATAGGGTAGTTCTTCTAATGGGGCTTCAACTGATGAGAAGCATAATAAATCACTCTACCCTCCTGTATCAACACACACCCAATACCAACTCTCGATGCATCACAATACACTGTATATGAACCCGAAGGTGATGGCAAAACTAATAATGGAACTGTGGTCAAGGCAGTCTTGCGCTTTTGAAAGCTCGCCTCACACTCATCCGATCACAGGAATGGCGCAACCTTTTGAGTAAATTTGGTCAAGGGTGATGCAATAGATGAAAATCCCTGAACAAACCGACTGTAATAACCCGCCAAACCAAGAAAGATGTGAATCTCTGTGGCTGAGGACGGTTTGGGCCAACTCTAAACCGCCTCTACCTTCTTCGGGTCAACTTGAATACCCTCGCTGGACACCACGTGCCCTAGGAAAGCCACTGAACTGAGCCAAAACTCACACTTCAAGAACTTTTCATAATGATTCTCCTCCCTCAACCTCCGCAATACAACTCTCAAATGCTCGGCATGCTACTCCTGACTAGCGAGTACACTAGAATATCATCAATGAAAACAATCACAAACAATTCGAGATAGGGCCGAAACACGTTGTTTATCAAATGCATGAACGTTGTTGGGCCATTGGTCAGCCCAAAAGACTTCACAAGGAACTCATAATGACCATATCAGGTCCTGAAAGCCATCTTGAGAATAACCGAGTCCCTGATCTTCAACTGGTAATACCCCAATCGGAGATCAATCTTGGAGAACACTCTCCCACTCTGAAGATGGTCCTCATCAATACGAGGCAAAAGATACTTGTTCTTGATTGTGACTTTGTTCAACTGCCTATAATCTATACACTTCCTCATCGTGCCATCATTCTTCTTAACAAATAGAGCAGGCGTACCCCAAGGCAATATGCTAGGCCGAATAAACCCCTTATCAAGGAGTTCCTAAAGCCACTCCTTCAACTCCGCCGGTGCAAAACGATATGGTGGAATAGAAATGGGTTGAGTGCCCGCCACCTAATCAATACCGAAGTCAATGTCTTTGTCTGGTGGCATGCCCGGCAGGTCTGCAGGAAACACATCCAGAAAGTCCCTCACTACTAGAACAGAATCAATACTAGGAGTCTTTGTACTAACATCCCTCACAAAAGCCAAATAAGAAAGACAGCCCCTACCAACAATCTGCTGGGCCTTCAGAAATGAAATCACCCCATTAGGAAAAAAATCGGTCGAACCTCACCACTCAATCTATGGCACACCCAGCATAGCGAATATCACTATCTTAGCATGACAGTCCAAAATAGCACGACACCAAAATAGCCAATCCATGCCTAATATCACATCAAAATCCACCATACAAAGCAACAAAAGGTCTACTCGGTTCTCTAAACCCCTAATAGTCACCATACATGACCGATATACGTGTTCCACAACAATAGTATCTCCCACCGGAGTAGATACACGAACAGATGAAACAATATACTCACGAGGCGTATCCAAATAACGAGCAAAATAAGATGACACATATGAAAAAGTGGAACCAGGATCAAATAACATAGAGGCATCTCTGTGGTAAACTGAGACAATACCTGTAATCATAACATCTGAAGCAATAACATCTTGTATGGCTGGGAGTGCATAGAAACGGGCCTAACCACCACCTCATCGACCTCCCTCTCTAGGGCGGCCCCTAGCTAACTGACCCCTACCCCTAGCTTCCTAGACGGGTGGTGAAGTAATTGGAGCTGAAGTCGAGGGCTGCCTCCTCTGCTGAGATGGACCCCCAAGAATACGAGGACACTGTCTCCTCATATTCCTAAACTCTCCACACTTATAACAACTCCCTGGTGTGGGGGACGGGGACTGAATGGAAGCCCTAGAACCGGGATGTCCAGTAGAAGAATCTAGTATAGAAGAGACTTGAAATGATGGAGCACGAGACGAACTTTAGGCTGGAAGGGTACTAAGTGATGAATTGCCCTGATGAGAACTGTGAAAACCATGGCCTGATGATGCCCCAGGATGAACTGGGCAAGCTGACTCAGCATGTCTGAATGGACGACCTCTACCGTGCTGAAATTGGCTCTTGAAGGAACCAACCATCTCTGAAAATACTGCGTCACAGTCATATCATCGTGATGCAACTGCTCGAATTGCCTATGCAGCTCCTCCCTACATGACTGTGGCACATACCTCTCTAAAAAGAGAGCGGAGAACTATTTCCAGGTAAGGGGCTTTGCATTAACAAACCTACGCCTCTCATAAGCCTCCCACCAAGTAAAGGCAGCTCCTGAAATTTGGAAAGTAGTGAACGAGACCCCAGTAGTCTCCAAAGTACCTGCGGTCTGAAGCATCCTCTTAAACTTGTCCAAGAAACCCTGGGCATCCTCGCCCTGTGCACCACTGAAATTCGGATAGTGAAGTTTACCAAACCTCTCCAATCAGCGCTGCTTGTCATCAGGCATAACTGGTACCACATAATCCTGAGCAGGTATAACCGGTTGGGCTAGAGGTGCCCCCAGTGTCTTAAGTCCCTGCACAACCTGCTCAGGTGTGCGACCGGTGGGAGTCTGGGTGCCTTCCCCGGCCTGAAAAGTAACTGCGGCCATAGTAATTGAGACCGCCTAAGCCAAGATAGTGCACACTGATAGAATCTAGGCTAGGGCCTCCTGAAGTCCTAGAATAACAATCGGCACATTCGGTTCCTCAGTTGGTCCTGTAGGAGTGTTTGCAACTGGGACCTCATCGTGAACTGGGGCAGCTAATGGATCTGCAGGTGCTGCCGTAGCTGCTGTGCGAGCTACACCCCAGCCCTTACCACGGCCTCGACCATGACCTTGGCCTTTAGTGGCCCCAACTTGTGGTACTGGTGGTCGTCTGTGCTGACCAGTTGCACGTTTCCTCACCATCTATGAGAGAATAGAGTAACAGACGTTTAGTCACCAGATTCAACAGATTCGCACGTTAGGAATTAAAGAATGTGAGGTTTGTTTCCTAAAGGTTCGACTGCCTCTCGAAGATAAGTACAGACATCTCCGTACCGATCCGCAAGACACTACTAAACCAGCTCATGACTGGTGAGACCTATGTAACCTAGGCTCTGATACCAACTTGTCACGACCTCAAACCACCCCAATCGTGATGGCGCCTATCGCAGTACTAGGCCAGCTGATTCAATACTTATAGCATAAAGGTCTTTTGTAAAATCATTTCTTCTAATCAAACATGATCACAAATCTTTCATTTTAATTCATCAAAATAAGCGAAGAACAAATACGCAAGTACATCAAACACTGCCTGATCCTGATGTTACTAGTCATGAGCCACTACAATATATTCTGATACTGTCTAGTCAATACAAGATAAGACTAAAAATACATAATACTAAAGATAGGAGGGAGAAAGACAGGGCTGCTGATGCCATGCAACTACCTTGCTATCTCCAGAAAAATACTCTGAAGGCAAAGATCAGCTCTCACTCGGATGCCCTGGAACCTGAATCTGCACACAAGGTGTAGGGAGTAACGTGAGTACGCCAACTCAGTAATTAACAATTATAAATAATAAAGGTTAAGTGCAATGATGAGCATTTAAAAATCATAAATATATCATGGCATGAAAATCTCAGAGGAAATAACAAGATTCAAATCAGTAGATAAATTCTGAACATCCAGTTAAAACTCCAATTTCAATGAAAAGTTGTTAAAACATTTATTTAACATTTTCAATAGAGGCTCAATATAAAGAAGAGTGAAAATAGTATTTTCATGAAACAAGCCCCTTGGGTGAAATATCACTCATATATATATATATATATATATATAGCCCTTCGGGCAAGCCTCTAATTCACTCGTGGCTCAACTATCATCAATCAACACTCACGCTCAATAGATATCTCATAATATCGATGCGGCGTGCATCCCGAACCATAAATATATAATCTTCACCATCTGGCTCTCGGCCTCTCTTAGTCATCAACCTCATAGCCACTCGGGCATTTCAGGGAAAAATTAGGGAACTCAGCCCAAATAGTTTTCATATATTTGAAAGTGGAGTAATGAAGTTGAATCAAAAAATAAACAGGTAAAATCATGACTGAAGATATGCTTTCAAATCAAAACAGTGTGAGGATAGTAGTATAATACCCCTGAGGGTCCAAACAATACAGCACAAGGCCCCAAACATGGCATTCAGCCCAAGTTAACAGAATTATTTCTAAACACAAAGATTTCATATAAAGTTTATCAAAATAGTCAACTCTACAGTTGCCACGGGATGGACCAAGTCTTAATCCCTACAAGTGCACACCCACACGCTCGTCACCTAGCATGTCTGTCACCTCATTTATCAAAATATTACAAAATTATGAGGTTTCATAGCCTCAGGTCTAGATTTACAATCGTTACTTACCGCAAACCGAACGAAAATCTACTCTGGAATGCCCTTGCCTCTCGACTCAGCCTCCAATTGCTCCAAATCTAATTAAAATCAATATTACATCATTAATACATGCTAAAGGAACAAAGACCATGTGAAAATTATCAAATTAGCTCAGAAATCTCGAAATTGGCCAAACCCAACCCCTAGGCTCGGAATCCGATAAAAATCACAAAATCGCAAAGAACAACTTAGCTGCCTCAATATTTAACTCTACGCGATCATCAGCCTCCTCACACAATCGCGAGCCTCCTCACACAATCGCGATGAAGGATCTTCTGTAACAAAAATACCAGCACAATCTGCCAATCTTTTATATACGATAAAAATCAGTGATCCAATTTTAGGATCGTTAAGGCAACTCGTAAAGACTACCCCAAGAATGCTCAAAGATTAGCTCGGGGTTTCGACACCGAGGGTTCTCAATGATTTACCTCGAGGCAGTGCAAACCAGCGGCTACGGTGGATCAATATAAAGTTTCCAAGGCACGTGATTAGAGCTGACAAAGTCTATTAGGCTAGTTCAAACACGTATCATGGCATTAAATGGCTATACCAGCCCTATATCTTTGTAATAACTGCATTTGTACTATGCTGGGATTTCATCTCATATATAAAAGGGATACTTGTCATTTTGTAAGTCACAAGACACAAGATACAATACACAACATCGAATACAAGAACATTCTATGTTCTCTAACTTAAACACATTCTCCCTTGGTTCTATTGTTTACAATTATTGCTTACATTTATTGTGTTCTATTGATTATTCTTTATTTATTGCTCATTATTGATCATAAAAAGACTTCATCGAAGCTTTCAAAGTTGTTAGTCCTTTACTGGTTGTCCGTAACGTAGTACCGAGCTCGACCCCGAGGCCCCGATTCTCAGCCACTCGGTTTGCGTAAACATACAATTTTTGAGTTCTTATCTTATCTTCTAATCTCACACTTGGCATCTATTGCCTAAACAACTAGCATAAAAACAGATCACGTATTTTTAGAACCACAAAATCAAATCTAATTGTAATTACCGTTTTCAAGGTAAAACGTTTGGAGCCCACCGTGGGGCTAAAAATAATAGTGATTGTTTCCTTACTAGTTTACTGCATAACGCAAGTTATCTTTCACATTTTTTCTTATCTTCGATCTGGTTTGCTACATAACGTATGTTATCTTTCACACTTTTTCTTATCTAAGATCTTTGATTTCAGGTCAAAATGTCTAACTCAGTAAACGCACATGAAAGCAACGATCTTGAGGACCATGGAGAAAATGGTGCAGATGTTCCATTTAATGGTGTACCACCACAAAACCTTGAAGATGCACCAGAACCAATTCCCGTGGATGTGGTCTTGCGCAATGCTCAACACGTTGAGATAAGCTCCCACACCAACAGGAGTATACATCAAGAAAACCAATGGGAATCCCAAAAAACCCCGGCTCAAGAATATCAAGGGGTTAGCCTTCACGTCATCTTTGAGATGTTACAGGTACAACAGCTGGCGATTGCTCAGCTGCAAAACTACCAGAAAACTCCCAGCACGGTAGCATCGGAAATGGCTCCCCAAGTCGAGCAGGTACCAAAAATATCAATCAACAAAGGGTCGGCAGCCGACCCCGCCATCATAAAGATGCTTGAGGACCTCATAGAAAATCGAGTCGGGCGAGAAGAAGATAGAAGCCAATGACAAGGAGGTAGAGACCTACAATTCTAGGGCTGAACAAATTTCGGGCGCACCCCCGATCCTAAAGGGTGTATATTCGAAGAAGTTCGTACAAATAACGTTCCCACAGGAAGCGGCCCCAAAACCCATTCCGTATATGTTTAGAATGCCCGACCTTCCGAAGTACAATGGAACCTCGAACCCCAACGAGCATGTCACTGCTTACACTTGTGCAGTGAAGGGCAACGACCTAAAGGATGACGAGATCGAATCTGTCATACTAAAAAAGTTTAGAGAGACACTTTCAAAAGGGGTGATGATGTGGTATCACAACCTAGCCCCAAACTCAATAGATTCGTTTGCCATGCTGACAGATTCCTTCATAAAGGCACATGCTGGAGCCATCAAGATAGCTACAAGGAAATCTGACATATTCAAAATCATGGAAAGGGAGAACGAGATGCTGCGAGAGTTTGTATCTCGCTTTCAAATGGAACGAATGGAACTACCACTAGTCTCCGACGACTGGGCAGTTCAGACCGTCACTCAAGGTTTGAACAAGTGAAGCTCGATAGCTTCGAAGCACCTGAAGCAGAACTTAGTTGAATATCCCGTTGTGACTTGGTCAGAAGTCCACAACTGACACCAATCATAGATCAGGGTCGAAGATGACCAACTAGGATTCCCTTCAGGCTCGGTATATCCTAGCAGGCTTCCAGCAAAGGAGCCTATAAGGCCCCGCAAAATTTCGCTAAGTAATTTAGGGTTTCGTGGTGCCAGGTAGGCTAATTATAATATTTTATGTGCAATTAACATGATGGACATCAATTGGATTTGGTAAATAAGTGTATAAGTCATATAATGTGTAATGTGGGGTCTAATGGGAGGCCTAAGTCTAAGTCAAATTGGAAAATTTCATACTAGGCTAAAATTCCAAATGAGTTCGCACAAGTCCACACTTTGGACGAGCATATATATATAAGGTTTTACGTGGTGAACAACCTATTATATAAAAAGTCTTCAAGTCTAGTTTCTAACACTTCAAACCATTCGTCATTTGGACATTCCTACACAAAGTTATGATCAAATTACCAAAGGTTGGAAAAATGCGATCCTGTGTCGAATTTGTGATCACAAATATGTCGCATTTTTGACTCTGCGATCGAGGATCTGTCATAGATTGGGACAGTGTTGCCTAGTTTTGGGCACTTATTTCACGATGCATTCTGCTGCCCACATTCTTTTTTTGCGGTGAATTCTACGATCGCAGACCCGATTTCGGAGGCTTATTTTTCCTATTTTTATAACCCGACCCCATTTTAATATATAATCTTTGGGGTTATTTTCTACTGATTTTAGAGGGAGTTGAGAGCATATAGATAGAGAAAGAGAGAGAAGGAGCTTAGCTTCATAATCACCCATCTCTTGCTCAAGTCTACAAGAATCAAAGAACCCAAGCACATGTTCTTCATCTAGGAGGTAAGGTTCTATACATTAGACTTTAATTTTGAGTTTGGGGTATAAGATGGGTTATTGAGGTATGATTCTTGGGTGTAATAGTATTATGTATACATGCATGAACAAATTATGTTTGTGAGAAGATTGTTGAACACGAATAAGTAAAGATTAGGTTGGGTAATGAAGGAAATCTTGTAAAAGAGCCTTGAAATCAAGATGTAGAACTAGTATTAGATAAAATGCTCAAACGAGCCGAAACCATGAATATCTTCCTAATTTATGTTCAATTTTGTTATGGCTCGAAGTAGATTGGGATTTCTATAATTTCCGAAACGTTCTAGTAAAGGAAAAGCTCTTCGAGGTATGTATGGCTAAAACCCCCTCTTCTTAGAAATTGAGCTCCCATGGTGTCCCCACATATGTTGTAAGTCCGGAATTTGATTTATGTAGTATTTGTTATTTCAAAGGATTTGGTGTTGCAAGAATATATGTGAAAGGGGTGTCTCAATGTGTTCAATGTGCTATTCTTGGTAAATTGGGGATATGTGAAGAATGTGAACTATATGCTGTTGCATAGATTTCAGGTCTAGTTTAAATTGTGATTATTATGCCGAATCATGATAATTCCTCTCTATGCTTACAACTTGAATTGCTCTTGTATGTGCCCATTATATTAAATTGCAAGTTTGATGTTGAAAGTGAAAGTGATGTGGAATGTTAGTTATGAAATATGGACTAATACCAAGTATGATGTGATTGTGGCCCTAAGTGCCTATGAATTGATATATGTCAAATAAAGATTGAAGTAAGATGATTAATCGAAAAGGGTAACGTCTTGGTAAGGCGACTTAGTCGATCGGGCCGTGATCGGATGCCATGTTATACACACATGGTGGTAGTATATTGACAATTGAAACTGGAAGGTGAGAATTAAATAAGGGTAACGTCTTGGTAAGATGGCTTAGCCGATCGGGCCGTGATCGGACTTTGCTCAAGGAAGCGGTGGTATTGTGGATGATGATGCAACAATATGGAATGCCCCAACCTAAAATTTCGGAAACTATGTAAACCTTTTATATTGATGATATAGTGATTGTTTGAAGCTTTTGTTGAATCTTTATTATTTCTTTGTTCTTGTATGATAGTTCTTTCTATTGAGATGGTGTTTAGTTATACATACTAGTGCTATTCGATGGCACTAACGTCCCTTTTGCTGGGGGCACTACATCTTTGAATGGATGTAGGTGGTTCCATAGCAGGTAGTGTTAGTCGCAACTAGTGGCGCATCCTCTTTTCAGCCGACGTAGTGAGCCCCACTTCACTTCGGGGTCCTGTATCATCTATTCATCATGTCCTTGTATATTGAGGTACAGCTGGAGCCTTATTGCCAGCATTTTCATATTTCTCTTCAACTGTATTTAGAGGCTCCGCAGACAGGTTGTGGGTGGTGTCGGGTGTTGGAATTACATTAGAAGTATTGATATTTGGCAAATATGTTTTCATCATCATAACTATAAAGCAATGTAATATTTTGGATATTATGGTTGAAACTGCTAATGGAAATAAAATGAAAGTTGTTAATGAAATACTTGCAAAGTTTGATTAATGGAGTTCATATCCTCTTTATTCATGAATTAGTATGGGTAGAATGAAACTTAACAGGCTTGCTCAGTCGGGTTTACTCGGTTGAGCGCCAGTCGCGCTTCTCAGTTTTTGGGGCGTGACAAATTTGGTATCAGAGCCTACGGTTTTAAAGTGTCCTAGGATGTCTTGGAGCTGTGTCTAGTAGAGTCCTTCTTATTGGTGTGTTGTCGACCACATCTATAAGTTGGAGGCTATTTGTACATTTAAGAATTTCACCCTTCCTTTATACTCCAGATCGTGCAGTAGAACCGGAGATAGGGAGCTAATTTCCTCGCTATGACTTACTCTCAAGATAAGTAATCTTGAAACCATAATCCACGAGTTTGAAGCAGTAAGGTGGGAATGACCCCACCATTGAATCTAAGGGAGATTTCCCAAGAGTTTGTTAGAAGAATATATCGAGCCATAGAGGGATTGGTATAACTTGTTTCTAAGGGGAATACCCTTGTTCCTATTAATGTCACTGCACCACCGGATCATGTAGTATATATTAGTATGTTACCAATGTATGTTACAGGTGTGGAGTCAGGGTGCATCAGTTAAGGCACTGCCCCACCAATATAAAGTTACCAAGTAAGTCACTTCTTGCTATATCATTACGAACACCGCACGATTTCCTTTTTGTATATGTGCACCCATATTGAAGAGTTCTCATGAACATGGTCGTAATAAGATGTTGAGTCACAAAACATTGCATGTATCGACTCTTTGAATGAGACGCATTATTCGTGAATCCACTCTATAAAAAATTCTCTTATTTACATACTCTTGTGGAATTATGTTCAATAATTATGTCCTTGAATTGAGTTATAACTCTAGTATTAACACTTTCCACTTACTTTCCTAAATTCTCAACAAGGGACTATACCTGATAAATTTCTTACAGGATCGTTTTATTTAAATGGACAATATTTGCTCATTTGTGCCTATGCATGCTCCGCCATAAAGTTCACCTATGTGGTGTCAAGTTCCATGTAAAGCATTCCAGTGTTGTGATCCTTCTCGAGTCACTCTTTTACTCACATGCGTATATGGCTTCTATGGTCTGAACAGTCACTCTACTATTTTTGAGTATCATCATGAGAGCTTCTCACTGTCTAGAAACATAAGAGCATACCTTAACACCTATCACATGAGTGCATGTCAATTGAAATGGTCACCGTGTGCAGAAAGTCTCTCTGAAAATTGAGATCCTCACATACCCGTCATAGGAAGATCTTGTGTCACCATCTTAGTATAACTTTTGTGTCAACTTGGGACATCCCGCAGTAAGTAGCTCACTTTGTTCCTAGTATTGTGGTTTCCCATGGCGTGGTCGTGTATTGCAGTTGGGAGTTAATATAGCAGAAGCATGTCCAGCTCATAACAAATAATTATTTTCTCTTTACACCTCCACAACATGTGTTAATTGTGTTCGTTAGTTAGTGAATTCATTGTGCTAGTTTCCTAACACTTTTTCGATAACCATGAGAGAACATATCCTTCTATATGTCATTGTAACACTTCCTTTCTCATAAGGACCCTTACTAGGCTCTCCGTCAAGACCAAGCGCACCTTTGGGGGTTATCATAGCACAACGCTTGTTTATCATGTTTTTCTGTCTTTTATTAGAATTTGGGTATTTCTCAAGTCAAAATCCATGGATAACTCATTATGAACACCTGCAAACCTTCCATGATTATTTTATACTATCTCATTGGGTTCCCAGCTCACTTCAAGTTCATCAAGGGTTGATAGCATGCCGCAATTGCTGAGATTGAATGATCTCCTTTTGAGAATGGATTATTTATACATATGCTAGTCCAACGTTTTGCTTATCAATCTAACTATTACCTTTTGGTTTTGGGTTGACAAAGGAGCAATACACCTAGTAACACATTCATATGTCAAGCCTTTCTCTCAGTCAAGTCTTATAGCATCTCCCAAGGTGGCTGGTAATAGCTAGTTGTGTAGAAGTGTATTGTAGTGCTTCATTCTGAAGTAGAGTTGCTAAACATAATTGGATTTTTTAATTCTAGAGCTATACATCACGTGACTACATACAAAGATATTCTTTCAAAATCTAGCTTCTCGTAATCCCTTATATTACCACCCTTCCTAGTGGTTACAATGTAAATGATACTTCCATAGGCTCTCTCACTTTCTTTTCATTTACCTTGCATCATGTGTCGTTTCTCCATATTTTTCAATACGATCTTATCTCATTATCTCGACTAGCTAACCAACTATATGATTCGATTCAATTCACCACATTTTTATGTATCTACAATCCCCCTTTTAAAACAAAAGACACTAGAAGTGGGTAAATTCCCCTTTACTATAGACTACTAATGTCTTCAACTAAGTTTAAGCTTGTTGGTTCCAAATGGTGCTCATTAATTTTGCTGCCCTACTATCTATTTAATCTGATAACTCTCATTGTACAATTCATTTATGTTTTATGGAATCAAAGAGGAAGGCTTATAGCATCAAGGATGGGGACATATTCCTTTTGTTAGAATAAATAAATATTGCTAGTATTCCTTGTAGTTGTTCTTTTAACAACCATTTACCAACTCTGCTTGTCCCTGTGAGTAGATAACCAAGTTATTTTTCCCTGATAAATACATTAAGATGTCTCATTCTTTCAACTTATTAATGTGGACACTTTGAGGCCTTATTCTACACCAATTCGTAATGGTTTAAGTACTTTCTCGCCATTGTTAACGATTTTCTAGGGCTACGTGGGCTTGTCTCATGGGTTACAAAAGTAATGATTTCCCTTTAATTCAGTCTTATATTGCCATGATTTCAAACCAAAATGCATCCCCTTTTCAAAAGTCTTAAATGGGTTGGATTGTATGGGTTACGTGGCCTTCAGCTCACTCGACTTCTAGGATTATCGACGATGTCATTGTCATGTGCGGGGAGTTTTGCTACCCTTGGTATTCCACCTTCCTGGGTGGATATGAGTGTTATTTGTCTTTCTCCCTGGAGCATCATGTTAACCATTAGAACCCCTCTAACAAATACATGATTTTATACCAATATTAAGATGTACTAGCTATGTGGTTTCACTCATGAAAGGTTGGGATTAGATGCCTTCATATTTTTGCACATATCATGAGTATATTGATTTGGGAGACAAGTTGTCTTATCTTTAGTTCTCTCATATAGGATCAATTATCATGAAGGGTTAAGCTGTTTGAAACATGATAATCTCATAAGCGTTCAACTTCTTTTCATCCTCATAGGCTTGTGGCATTTATTCCTTGTGTCAGTTAATGATAGGAGTGTAATTCAACTTCATATATTTTTGAAACCCATATCGCATTCAAGGTGCCAGAGTATTCTTATTCTTGATAAACAGATTTTCCCTACACTGCGGGAGACGACTGGGTCACGTACTTGAATATTCCTCCTTAATGATTCATATTGCCAATGTACAAGTTACCCCTATGCCTCATTTGTCTAGTAATTAATGTCGTCAAAATAATTTACCATGTCAGTATTGTTAGTAGTAATCTTCGTGTCTATTAGCATATAACCTCATGAAATACTCTGCTCAACAAATTAATGGATTCCTAGATAATTCCAGTCTGATCTTGAATTCCGTTGCTCCTCATTGTATTAAATCTAGTAGGTATTGAAGGTTCAAACATGTCAAACAGGAAGTATCCCCGTGTGATCAAATATATTTGATAGGTAATTTTATGGTCAGTTTATGATAACACATCTTAGAGTAACTGTTGAAGGTCATCAAGGGTTTAGTGTGAGTGTTCGCCAAGAGATTTAGAGTTTTGGAGGGTGAACAGGTTTTTCTCAACTTTTTTCCCTGAAGATGTTATGTGAGTTGATAATGAAGGTTGCATAAGTGTATTCCATATTAGGCCGCACTAGGAGTATGAAGTTTTCTCATAGTTGTTCGCCATATATTTTGTGTATTCACATGTCTATGTCTAAGAAGGTAGTTGGAGATCCTTTGTGTATCATTCCGGTGAAAATTATGGAAGGTGAAGTTAATGGATAGTTAGCTTATGCGAGGTATCTAGTTGTCATCCTTGTTAGATAAGTTTGGAGGTTGGGATTGTTTCCGTAAATGTGTTATGGCAAATCTTGTAAGTCGAGGAGGCCACCTAGAAGGCCGAAAGTGTCGTGGAAAGAAAATATTTTCGCTTGATTGTATAACAATTAGTTTTGATTTGAAAGGTACCTTATAGGTGTTTTGATTTAAAAATGTGCACTCCATGTTCAGGTATCATTATGATAATGTAGTTCTTGTAATTGTGAGATTAGTATTGTTGATATATACATTGTGGTGCTTGTCTCGTTGTCGATGTGTTGTTAGGATGGTTTTGGTGATTCTCTGGCAGGTGGATAGGCCTAGTTACAAAGGAGACTCTGCCAAAATTTCTACAAAATTTTAGGAGTTAGTAAAAATTTAGCGACTTGAGGTAGGTGAGAAGAAAAGAGATAAATTATGTTAAGCATTTAGGGTGGACTCTACTCCTCATTCGAGGACGAATGATCCTAAGGGGGGGGAGAATGTAAGGCCCCGAAAATTTCGCTAAATAATTTAGGATTTTGTGGTGCTAGGTAGGCTAATTATAATATTTTATGTGCTATTAACATGATGGACATTAATTGGATTTGGTAAATAAGTGTATAAGTCTTATAATATGTAATGTGGGGTCTAAAGGGAGGCCTAAGTCTAAGTCAAATTGGAAAATTTCATACTAGGCTAAAATTCTAAATGAGTTCGCACAAGTCCACTCTTTGAACGAGCATATATATATATAAGGCTTTACGTGGTGAAAAAACTATCATATTTGAGTCTAGTTTCTAACTCTTCAAACCGTTCGACATTTGGACATTCCTACACAAAGTTATGATAAAATACCAAAGGCTAGAAAGATGCGATCCTGTGTCGAATCTGCGATCGCAAATATGTCGCATTTTTGACTCAGCGATCGCAGATCTGTCACAGATTCAGCTAGTATTGCCCAGTTTTGGGCACCTATTTCGTGATGCATTCTGCAGCCCACATTCTTGTTTTGCGGTCCATTCTGCAATCACAGACCCGATTTCTGAAACTTATTTTTCCTATTTTTATAACCCGACCCCATTTTAATATATAGTCTTTGGGGCTTCATTTGGGGTCATTTTCTACCGATTTTAGAGAGAGTTGAGAGCATATAGAGAGAGAAAGGGAGAGAAGGAGTCTAACTTCATAATCACCTATCTCTTGCTCAAGTCTTCAAGAATCAAAGAACCCAATCACATGTTCTTCATCTAGGAGGTAAGGTTCTATACATTAGACTTTAATTTCGAGTTTGGGGTATAAAATGGGTTATTAAGGTATGATTCTTGGGTGTAATAGTATTATTTATACATGCATATACAAATTAGGTTTGTGAGAAGATTGTTGAATACGAATAAGTAATGATTAGGTTGGGTAATGAAGGAAATCTTGTAAAACAGCCTTGAAATCAAGCTAAGATGCACAACTAGTGTTAGATAAAATGCTCAAATGAGCCGAACCATGAATATCTTCCTAAGTTGTGTTCAATTTTGTTATGTCTCAAAGTAGATTAGGATTGCTAGAATTTCCGAAATGTTCTAGTAAAGGAAAAGCTCTTCGAGGTATGTATGGCTAAAACCCCATCTTCTTAGAAATTGAGCTCCCATGGTGTCCCCGCATATGTTGTAAGTCTGGAATTTGATTTATGTAGTATTTGTTATTTCAAAGGATTTGGTGTTGCAAGAATATATGTGAAAGGTGTGTCTCAATGTGTTCAATGTGCTATTCTTGGTAAATTGGGAATATGTGAAGAATGTGAACTATATGTTGTTGCCTAGATTTCAGTTCAAGTTTAAATTGTGATTATTATGCCGAATCATAAGAATTCCTCTCTATGCTTACAACTTGAATTGCTCTTGTATGTGCCAATTATCTTAAATTGTAAGTTTGATGTTGAAAGTGAAAGTGATGTGGAATGTGAGTTATGAAATGTGGCCTAATGCCAAGTATGATGTGATAATCCTGGCCCTAAGTGCCTATGAATTGATATATGTGAAATAATGATTGAAGTGAGATGATTAATGGAAAAGGGTAACGTCTTGGTAAGACGGCTTAGCCGATTGAGCCGTGATCGGATGCCATGTTATACACACATGGTGGTAATGTATTGACAATTGAAACTGGAAAGTTAGAATGAAATAAGGGTAACGTCTTGGTAAGACGGCTTAGCTGATCGGGCCGTGATCAGACTCTGCTCAAGAAAGCAGTGGTATTGTGGCTGATGATGCAACAATATGGAATGCCCCAACCTAAAATTTCGGAAACTATGTGAAAATTATGTGAACCTTTTATATCGATGATATGGTGATTGTTTGAAGCTTTCGTTGAATCTTTATGATTTCCTTGTTCTTGTATTATAGTTCTTTCTAATGAGATGGTGTTTAGTTATACATACTAGTGTTATTCGACGGCACTAACGTCCCTTTTGCCGAGAGCGCTACATCTTTGAATAGATGTAGGTGGTTCCATAGTAGTCAGTGTTAGTCACAGCTAGTGGCGCATCCTCTTTTCAGCCGACTTGGTGAGCCCCACTTCACTTCTGGGTCCTGTATCATCTATCCATCATGTACTTGTATATTGAGGTATAGCTGGAGCCTTGTTGCCTGCATTTTCATATTTCTCTTCAGTTGTATTTAGAGGCTCCGTAGGCAGGTTGTGGGTGGTGTCGGGTAGTGGAATTAAATTAGAAGTATTGATATTTGGCAAATATGTTTTTCATCATCATAACTATAAAAAAATGTAATATTTTGGACATTATGGTTGAAACTGCTAATGGAAATAAAAAGGAAATTGTTAATGAAATACTTGCAAAGTTTGATTAATGGAGTTCATCTCCTCTTTATTCATGAATTAGTATGGGTAGAATGAAACCTAACAGGTTGGCTCAGTCGGGTTTACTTGGTTGAGCGCCAGTCGCACTCCTTGGTTTTTGGGGCATTACAGAGCCAAAGCCAAACAAAGAAAGATACCAACCATATACTAAAGATAGCAGAAATGCCCTGAGGCTCAACATACCCCGCAATGACCGAAGGATGGATCGAGGCCAGAATCCTCAGAGACTTGTTAGCAGAGCTGGATTCGATAGGCACACAAGGCCGACGGAGGAACCCCGCTTGTTGGAATAGAACTTCAATGTCGACATTTCAGACATCGTATTCTCCATCAACAAAATCAGAACCACCAGATGGACAAGGCCTGTACAATCAGATCTTTCGCAAAAGAACCATAACTTAGTGTGTGAATTTCAAGGCACACACGATCACAGGACCGAGGATTGCTGACAACTCCGGGAAGAAGTAGCCCGACTACTCAGCAAAGATCACCTTTGAGAATTCCTTAGCGACCGAGCCAAAAATCAGTTCCGAGAAAGAGAGGCGGCCAAGAAAATTGAAACAACTGAGCCACAACATGTCATCCACATAATCTTTGGAGGCATCGATGCTTCACAAGAACCCATGGTAAAGAGAACAAAAATATCCATCACCAGGGAAAACCAAACTCGAGGTTACATACCTAAGGACGCCCTTATATTCAGCGACGAAGACATCGAGGCTCTATCTCAGCCTTATAACGACGTATTGTAATTTTTTTTCTTGTAAATACATTTCAAATTAAGTGTGTGCTTGTGGATCTAGGTAGATCGACCAATATTATCAGGTCGAGGGTGGTGGAGCAGCTCAGACTGCTCAACCAGATTGTGCCCGCCTCTCGAGTCCTCAAAGGATTCAACATGGCAAGCAAAATAATGAAAGGAGAAATCACCCTCCCGGTCAACGTGGCCGACACAACCCAAAATGTCAAGTTTCATGTCATCCAAGGAGACATGAGGAACAATGCATTGCTCGAAAGGCCGTGGATACACTGCATGAGAGCAATACCATCCACCCTCCATCAAATGATGGGATAAAAACCATCTACGGGGGAATAACATGCAGCAAAAAAGATGTTTGCGGTGCACGATGTGGCACCGACGCCAATACCTCAACCATCGAAGGATCCAAAGGATAAGCAAATAGTAAAATAGCAATAACAAGCTATATTCACTGCTACACACGACTAAAAAAGTAAAGGACTACACCGCGTCCCTAGAACAAACCATCGAAGCATATCGAGGCCCAAGGCACCATCGGCACTAAGGTATAATCATCCCCCCCTTTTAGTTACATTTTACACTAACCTGTGTGCAGGTATCCGATCAAAATAGCCGAAATGCTTTCCAACTTGAAGGCATTAGGTTCCAAAAGCATACATTGCACTCTTTTCCTTCGACTAGGTTTTTATCCCAAGAAGTGTTTTACCAACAAGGTTTTTAACGAGGCAACATCCATATGCTACCTAAGGAAGACTCAACAAGTATTTAAGCCTTCTCTTCAATTATTCTCGAATATTGGGGGCATCTCCCTGGAAGGTCACCTCTTCGGAGAAGCCAAGATGTGCTAAATGGGGTCTCGATAGGAAAATGATGTTCCGGTCCAAACGGTTGAACGAACCATGTCCGTATAGAATAACCGAGCCCTTAATAGCAAAAACATGTATACTTGTACCAAGTAATCAAAGAACATTTTCCCCTCCATCAAAGCATTTCGCGTTTCAAAGAAGTTCGGTATGTTTTACAGAAACGGCTCCAGAGCCAAAAACGTCCTGAACACTCAGAGACTGACGTCAAAAACTCGAAGTCATATAACCTCCGGGTCGGAAGCTTCGAACTTGTAAGCCCTGAATGAGGCAACATCAAGGTTAAAAAATCGCTCCAGAAGCCAAAAACGTCTCGAACACTCGGGGACTGGCGTAAAAAACTCGAAACCGTATGACCCCCGGGTCGGAAGCTTCAAACTCGTAAGCCCTCAATGAGGCAACGTCAAGTCTACAAAAATGGCTCCAGAGCCAAGAAAACTTTCACTATCTCGGGAACTGCCATCAATTACCATCCCATCGACTTATCAAAACCCGAGGCCATAAGACCCCATATGGGCAACCTTGACATCGTAAGACCTTTATAAGGCAAAACCAAAAACTGTAAGAACTCAAGAAAGGCATGAACCATACTTGTGCCAAGTAACCAAAACTATAAGACCTCAAGTAAGGCATGTAAAAATTATAAGACCTTACAAAAAGGCATTATCTCGACCTTAAAGTTAAGGCTATATATTCGAACATGTAAGACCCCTGAAAAGGCATACCCTTGATATAGACGCCAAAACTAATTCATTCGGGAACTAAAAGGCTACGATCAAACATAAATGACTATGGTCATTAGGCTCCGACCAAACTAACACGATTTAGGGATGCCCGACCGTCGCTATAAAATCATAGGCCTTCAATTACTTCAAAAGTACTTCGAAAAGAACCTGTTAAAAATGCTACCCTCGACATACGCAAAAGAGTTTCGACCATGTCAACTCCAAAGTATAGGCTTCGAAACACTCAGCCACCGAGCAAAACCTCCCGAGGTGCTCTTTTATCGCCATATAATGACTCACAATCGAGGTTTTTATCGAACCGTCAAAGAGCCAGGCAAACACAATTTAAAAAAGTCCTTAACGAGGGAAAAATAAAGCCTATATTAGAGGTCGTACAGAACCCAATACGTAAGATCCACTGTCGTCAGCGCATATAAAGGGTCGTACCGATACAATGCATTAGAGCCACTGCCGCCAATCCATATAAAGGGTCATACCGACCCAATCCGTAAGAGCCACTACTGCCAGCCCATATAAAGGGTCATACCGACCCAATGCATAAGAGCCACTGCCGCCAACTCATATGAGAGATCGCACCGACCTAACGCATAAGAGCCTAAGGGCCAGATTTAAATTCAAAAACTTAAGGGTGAATGAGCTCGAGTCGAAACCCGACTCGGAGACTGAACCCGAAACAATTAACTGAATATGCCTAAAAGCCAAAGCATAAGAGCTTAAAACACCGGATTACTCTAAAAGGATGTACCGACCTAGTGCGTAAGAGCCTAAGGGCCAACTTAAAATTCAAAAACTTGAAGATCAATAAACTAAAGTCGAAACCCGACTCGAAGACCAAACCCAATCACAGTCAAAAATTCTTATAGGAAAATGCGTAAGAGCCTATGGGCCAACCCGACGAGTCTCGAGGCCATATTGAAAGCCTAAGGTTTTTACCCCAAGGCCCAACTTATACGGCCAACCATTGACAAAGCGTCGAAATTCAAAGCAAAGAAAGAAGTACACATGCAAAGAAGAATGGAACCAAAGGGTTTCCTTTTATAATTACATAAGGCTTCACTTACAAGGTCTTCTAGGAACACCATACACAATATTTAAAAGAAAAAAGCCTAATCCTATGTTCCCATCGGGGACTGTGGCCCACTGGCCTCCTCTCCGTTGTCTTAAACATCGGGTAGAAGGAACTTGGCATCATATTCATCCGCCTTTACCTGCTTTATCTCTTTTGAGAGATCAAAGCCCCTAGCGTAGATCTCCACGAGGGTTTCCCTTCGAGATTTGCACCGAGAATACTCCTTGCTTCTACTCTCATGATTAAGAGCCCTTCTAAGCTCAGCTCAAGTGTCGGCAACGTCCTTCAAACAGATGACCACTTTCTTATCAGCCTTAGTTTGAATCGCTTGGACTTCAGCCCGGGCATCCACAACTTCGACCTTCATCTTCAGAAGCTCAGACTCAAGCCTTGTAATCATGTTCGTTCGGACCGAGCTGTTCTTGTCACGACCCAAACTAATGGGCCATGATGGGAACCGGGTACCTTACTCAACCGAGTACCAACGTAATGTATCTTTCTTATTACATCATCATATAAACGTGACATACGGGCCTAATAGGCCAACATGATCATTTATAAACTCAAAACATAGGCCGACAAGCCCGTACAATCTTTCACGTACACGACATATGTCTACAAGCCTCTAAGAGTACATAAATATTATAAAGGTCAGGATAGAGTCCCGCTATACCAAACAATACACGTCTAAATCATCTAACCAAATAAGCAACTCTGAAGCAAATGGAACGCACCAACATCTTCTGCTGAGCTGATAGCCTACTTAGAGGGATCTTGACCTAACTATCAGGAACTGCGGGCATGAAACGCAGCATCCCAAGGCAAAATGGGCGTCAGTACAAAAAATGCACCCAATATATAAGGCACATAAATAAGTACATAACAGACATGGAAGAAATATAGATAATTGACTCAACCTGTAAGTCTGGATAACTCTGCAAATCATTAAATACTTTTAGCATCGTGCATATGCGTATGAATGTTATGTCGTGCGTATGTACATGTTTCATATGATCATCAGCCCCTGAGGACATCCTATGATATCATATCGGCCATTGTGGGCAAAATCATCAATGTATACTAGCTGATCAGGTGATGGTGTGTATATAATGCCATAACATTTGCCATACCCATATACATACATATATATATATATATATATATATATATATATATATATACATACATATATACGCATATATAACGACATCTGGTCATGGGTCAAAGCACATGAATGCAATGTATGAATAGTACGTTACTAAAATCTTTCGAAATTTCATAAAACCATTTTGCCTTTAAGTAATATCATAAAGTAAACTCTTTTCAACTTTCATACTTTTCTGAGACCCATGAACAGAGACCCATGAACAGATGATAGAATATTATGACACATAAAAATTCAAGAACATAGATATCTCTAATACTTCTATGAATAGAATCATTTATGGGATTGGTGCATTTGCTCGTTTCTTCTGTATAACTTGGACCATGCCCAAAAGAAAGAAGGGATGACCTTAACATACTTCTTACTGGAATTATTTGAATGGAATGAAGCTTCTGCTTCTATGAAATATGTTGAACTAAATTCTGCTTGAATCCCTTAAAATTTTGAAACAAAATTGTGGTTGCTTTCTTTGAAATTTCAATAGAAATTTGGCTAAGGAATTGGACGAAATGGTTTTTGTTTCAACGTTCTTGGTTTCCAAAATATTGTTATATCAAGCCTTTAAGCTTTTTAAGCTTAACTCATGACTTGGTTTCATCAACCTTTTACAAAGAAATGATTACAAGCTTCCTAGATATGGTTTTCAAATACAAGTCTTAATAAGACTTTAAGCTTAATTCATGACTTGGTTAAGTTACTTTAGACACCTACACATCTATTCAATGAGTCACCTTTCTTGATTAGTGGCCTTGTGCCACGTTTATTTTGGGCATAATTAGATAAGTTTGATCCGCTTATTAGTTAACTGGGTAATGTTCTATTACCCGATAATTAATTAATTACCCGCAAAATTGAGAATTATTCCCACGTACTTAAAATATTACTCACTTTTCACATACCTTATATACCTTACTATTATGGTAATGTGGTACCTTGTATGGTACTAGTCCACAAATACCGGATATTTTAGCTCGGGCCTTATTTTACCCCAAAATGCCAAACTTGGACAAAATTTATTTTCTTTGACTTGCTCCCCCTCTCACCTTCACGAATTTACTAATTACCTGTGAAATAGCATAATCCTTATAATATCCAAAAAAATCTTTTACTTGGACTGATGTCAATTATCTTACAAAAAATTCAACGTACAATACTTCAGGGTGCAACATCATCATAACTTAATACTGTGAAGCGTAACATCACCGTAATGTAATACTGCTGGGTGCAACACTATCGTAACTTAATACTGCAAAGCATAACATCAGTGTAATGTAATACTGCAAGTCGTAACATCATCATAATATAATACTATAGAGTATAACATCGACGTAATACTGTGGGGCGTAACATTATTCCACACTTTGGAACATTTATCCTTGAATGTTAACTGAAGCACTTAACATTTTCTTAACTTATATCTTCTAAATACTTTAGAACTTCCCTTGCCATCTAGACGACTGTTATGTGAATAAGTCCAAAGTCCAGGGCATTCCCCCCTTAGGCATCCTTGTCACACCACAACTTGTGGTCAGAATCCTTCCAGTCTCGTAACTGTTGCTACCTTCATCATGCAGCCTGTACGATTTTGACATTGTAAGTGTGCCTAATCTCTAGGCTTCATATGTAGAGCCAAATAAGATGTCCCTCTGGGCATCTATGAGTATACTGAAGTTCTTCGCTCAGTACTTTGTTGAATTCGTGAATATTGCTAAATCTTATCGCATAGGTCCGTTTAGCCATCCGTATGAATTTACTGCCTTAACTCTTACTTTAATTTATCATTGCTAAGGTCTTCTACCAAATCCCAACTTACTCTCGTTACTTATTCCTTATGTATAAACTTAAGTCCTTTAATGTTTTCTCATTACTGCTCATCTTTGGAATGATGGCCTAATCTCATCTCATACTTAGTGACTTTTGTCCCTCCATTATTGATTCACCTCAATATTGATCTACAATATACCACTGATAACTTGAAACTTCTTACGTAATACCTTGCCACTAAGTCTTATGTTACATCAAAGAATATTCGAAGTAATTTTCCTAATCCACTTAGCGGCGATACTGTACTTAAAAAACCGTATTCTATAGCATCCCAAGGTGATTCTCTTACGTGGGTATTTTAATCCCGTACAATTCATGAATCCCTTTTCTATTTTTTTCCAAATCATTACTCAATTGAATGCCAGAATGTCATCCTTTATTTATCACAATTACACCCTTATTCTACTATTAGGGCAACATTCTATCTCTTCTAAATGCTACTTATGAAGAGTAACTCCTTTGAGTCCATTCATGCTATACTGAGCTTACTATAAAATAGAAAAGCCATTAGCTCCCTTGTTTTCATGGGCCTAATCTTGAGGCCTAATCCATTCTTTTCACCTTCTCACTGCCCTTTCTTATCTGTATTCCTGTCTTCCCAAAACCTTGTCGCCTTACCATACTTCAGCTTGCGACCTATACATATCCATTTATACTACTCGCAACCTTTCTTCAACTTGCTTGCACCATATATTTCCTTATGTTATTATGAAACTTCAAATGAGACATCACATCGTCTCTCACTCTTCTTTATTCTCTTAATCAGGCTTCTCAATACCTAGACCATAGGCTGGAGGATATGCTACTGACGATGCCGCTATTAATCCTGGATATTGAATCCCCGCGCTTTTATCCTTCTACCCAAAGTATGGACTATTCACAACCTTCTGCATCTCGTACGTCACTTACCTTTACCTTACGTACTTTAAAGTTTCGTATCACATCTTCTATATCCTTCATGACCTTCCTTCCATACAAGTATAATTCACATCTATAATTTAAAACTCTATTATAATACTTGCACCTCTGGTGCCTATACGATTCAATGGGAGTTCCATACTGAATTCTTATGAGGCTAGTATTTTCTAACTGGCTTTATCGTAGAGTCGTTATAAAATATGGTTGTTGTGCTATCTCTTTTGCACCTCAATATTAAGAGTGATTCTGCTATGTTCTCAATCACTATTTCCATAATTTTTTGGGTTCAATAATCAAACTCCTGATTTACTTAGTTGATGTAACTCTTTAGTTTTCTCTTTCCTCTGGTCAACCTTTATATTGGCTTTAAGCTATCTTCCGATCTGCGGCACATGGTGTTAGTTATTAATTTTAGCCCTTCATGGCACTATGGGATATGCATGATACAATCATTTAACAACTTAATCCTTCGTCTGCGACCTGGGCTCATTTCTTTCTTTTAACATATACCACAATCTTCTATGGCTGTATATGCTGTATGTATAAAACTCTGAACCCTTACGCGCGTTCATAACATAACCAACTCTGAATCATTGATCGAATAATCCCCTTCTTTCATCTTAGCTTTCTTTAAACATAAGCTATTACTTTTCCTGATCTTTCTGCCCCCTTGTTGCATCCGTACTTAGCTTATCTTAGTGCCCACATATTTGAAATTCCATACAACTCATATGATCCTGAATATCACTTCTGATTTTACTCCCTATTCATTAGCAACTGTAGGTGCCACTTTCTTAGGGAGTGCATACAATGTTGTCTTGAGACTATTGATTGTTCTGATTGTTCTTCATTTATTGCTCATTATTGATCATAAAGAGCCTTCATCAAAGCTTTAAAATCTGTTAGTCCTCTGCCAGTTGTCTGTAACGTAGTACCGAGCTCGACCCTGAGGCCCCGTATAACCAGGCTCGAGGCCCCGATTCTCAGCCACTCGGTTTGCTTAAACATAACACTTTTGAGTTCTTATCTTATCTTCTAATCTCACACTTAGCATCTATTGCCTAAACAACTAGCATAAAAATAGATCACGTATTTTTAGAACTACAAAATAAAATCTAATTGTAATTATCATATTCAAGGCAAACACCTTTCAAGTCCAAATATGTCTCGTTAAGCATCCGCAATACACCCGAAGCCCTTGGGACCTCAACCAAATATGACAACACATCCCATAAGATTATTCAAACTTAATCAAATCTTCGAATCACTCAAAACAACACCAAAATACCAAATCAACCCCGGATTCAAGCCTAAGAACTTGAAAACTTTCAAATTTCACAAACAACGCCGAAACCTATCAAATCACCTCCGAATGACCTGAAATTTTGCACACACATCACAAATGGCACTACAGACCTACTCCAATTTCCGAAATTCCATCCCGACCTCGCTATCAAAATTTCCACTGCCGACCGGAAACTCCAAATTTCTAATTTTGCTAATTCAAGCCTAATTCTACCACAAACCTCTAAATTACATTCTGAACACGCTCTTAAACCAAAAATCACCTAACAAAACTATCCAAACCATCAGAATTCACATCCGAGAGCTTCTACTCATAAGTCAACATCTGGTTTACTTTTTCAACTTAAGCTTATAAATAAGAGACTAAGTGTCTCATTTCACTCTGTGACCACTCCGAACAAAGAACAACCAACACGATATGATGAAATACAACTGAACAACACATAAAGAAGCACAAATGGGGAGAACGGGACTGTAACTCATGAAACGACTGGCCGGGTCGTTACAATAATTTCTATTTTTACAATAAAGAAAATCTTATAAACTTTCTTATATTATGTGTATAATTGAAAAAAGTAATAATGGTAACTATCCAAAATTATACTTATAAAACTTTTACTAAAATATATCACTTAAAATAAAATACCACACTAACATAATATCTAACGATATCAAGGTTGTAAACTTATAGGGTCTCATAATAATAATGTCTTAAACCCTCTATAACGTCCTAATAGACATAATCCCTCCGAACTTATGTGGATTTACTGCATGTTAAAAATGATTTAGAAATTTACTTAATTTTCAAATTTTGCACATAGATAAACTAATAAATGATCATTCAACTTCAAGGATTTTGCTTTTGGCTTGTCTTTTAATATTTTTATTCTACGATTTCCTTGCGTGGGGTATGAAAAATTATATAATATTTTATCACGTGCAAGCAGAAAAAGAATTTGTATTTTATTGCATATTGATACTACCAAATTCCCTTGACCGATTCATGATGTGAAATCAGATTTTTGAACAAATTAATAGTAGGTCCCCTATTAAAACAACGATGTACTTCAGATTTTATTTCCGACTCACTCTTCATTGTAAGGGATCGCTTACCCAATTATCATCTTCTTGGATCCCAAGGTGATTCTCTTACGTGGGTATTTTAATCCCGTACAATTCATGAATCCCTTTTCTATTTTTTTCCAAATCATTACTCAATTGAATGCCAAAAGAGGAACAATCAGTTACTCCCTTAAAGCTCATATGAATTACTAAAACTTATCCTAATATTAAAGTACGAGATGTAACATCTTTCCCCTCTTTAGAACATCCGTCCTCGAATGTTAACGCTTAGAGATTTACAAAGTTTTTACTAGGGTCTCCTCAGTAAATTAAACTAAACCATAAACTATATCTGAAGTCTTGACTATTCACAGCCTTTTGTACTTGAGTATCACGTATCTTCTTTATTTTTACCTTACTTACCTTTCAATCTCTCATCATACCTTCTGTTTTTTTTATAACATCCCTTTCACATTTCACCTTAAAACTCTATTCTGATACATGCATTTCTGGTGCATATAAAATATGGCGAAAGCTTCATACTAACTTCTTATGACTCAGCCCTATGACACGATCTGGAAATAAAAGAAGGGTAACATTTCCTAAATGTCTTATAGCCTCTTAATTATAAATGTGGTGCGCAACACAACCATAAGTGAGACTCCACTAGGCACGGCTATGTAGACTCCCTAGGACACGACCTGCTCTGATACCAATTTGTCACGCCCCGAACCTGGGAAGGCATGGCTGGCACTCGGTGTCGTGATGGCCTGAGAGAACCACTCTAAAACAAATAATCGTTCGACCAAAACTAGGACATACATAGGTCGGGTTAGCTGGACTCATTCCCTTTGTAATTATCATGGGCCAACATGGCCATAACTCGTAATGCATAACTATAAGTGGGCAACACTATATTAATAAACTATCATTCTTAAAACATGAAGACATAGGGGTCGTCAAGGCCTTTTACATATTGTACAAACTGAACCTTTGTCTACAAAGCCTCTAAGATTATTTGACATCAATTGGGACAGGGTACCGGCCTACCCATAAGTCTATAGAAAACTTCTTACGATGACTCATAGACTCGGCTGCGCTCCGAATGAGGTAGGGTCTTACCGATTCTTCACTGAATCCAATCTCGTCTACTATGAGGGCTCGTAAAAATGATTATCTATACTTGTAGGCATGAATGCACTGTTCCCAACAAAAGGACGTCAGTACGAATAATGTACTGAGTATGTAAGGCATAAAATCAGTATATAAAGAACATGGAAGAAACGTGGAGTAAAGGACTCAACCTGTAAGTCTAGATAGCTCTGTAAATCATAAAATATTTATAATGTCATGCATATGCATATAAATATCATGTAATGCATAGGTCTGTACGTACATAATATCATCAAATAATATAGAGGCATCTCTGTGGTAGACTGAGACAATACATGTGATCATAGCATCTGAAGCAATAACATCGGGTCTCGATGGGAGTACATAGAAACGGGCCTAACCGCCACCTGATCAACCTCACCCTCTAGGGTAACCCCTAGCTGACTGACCTCCACCCCTGGCTGGCTGGGCGGGTGGTGGTGAAGTGACTGGAACTGAAGCCAATAGCTGACTCTTCTACTGAGATGAACTCCCAAGATGACGAGGACATTGCCTCCACATATGACCCAACTCTCCACACTCATAGTAACTCCCTGGTGTTGGAGACGGGGACTAAATGAAACCCCTAGCACCAGAATGACTAGCAGATGCACTTGGCAATAAGAGCCCTGAACTGACGGAGCATGGGATGAACTCTAGGCTAGAAGGGCACTGAGTGATGACTGGCCCTGATGAGAACTGTGAGAACCATGACCCGATGATGTACCACGATAACCTGGGCAAGCTGATTGAGCATGTCGGAATGGACAGCCTCTGCCGTGCTGAAACTAAGCTCTCAAAGGAGTCCCACCACAACTACCAGATCCCCGAGGCCTCTTGTCCTCCCTCTCATCTCCCTCATAGCAACGAATTGACTCAATCTCGTGAGTAATGTCAACAACCTCCTCAAAATTAGCAACAGACACCCTCTCCCTAGTCATGAGAATACAAATCTGATATGTGAGGCCATCAACAAACCTGATAATCCTCTCTCTCTCTCCATAGGAACCAACCAAACAGCATGACGAGCTAACTCCAAGAACCTCATCTCATACTGTGTCATAGTCATCTCTCCCTGATGCAACCACTCGAACTGCCTACACAGCCCCTCTCTGCGGGACTGTGGCACATACTTCTCCAAAAAGAGAACAAAAAACTGCTGTCAGGTAAGGGGTGCTGCACCAGCAGGCCTACGCCTCTCATAAGCCTCCTACCAAGTGAAGAAGGCTCCATAAAACTGAGAAGTAGTGAAAGCGACCCTGTTGGTCTTCAAAATACTCGTTGTACGAAGAATCCTCTAACACTTGTACAAGAAACCCTAGGTATCCTCGCCGTATACACCACTGAATGTCAAAGGTTGAAGTTTACAAAACCTCTCCAACCTGCGCTGCTCGTCCTCTGGCATAGTAAGAGCTACAAAGTCCTGAGCAGCTGCAACCTGCTTGGCTGGATGTGCCCCCGGTGCCTGAGTGCCTCCCCCGGTCTGAGAAGTATTTGCGGTTGTAGTAGTTGAGACCGCCTGATCTAGGCCAGTGCATACTGATAGAATCTGATCTAGGGCCTCCTAAAGACCCGGAATCACAATGGGCACAACTGGTGCCTCAGCTGGTGCTGTTGGAGCATCCACATCTAGGACCTGATCCTGAACTAGGGCGACTGGTGGATCTACAAGTGCTGCCCTAGCTGCTGTGCGAGCTATACCCCTTCCCCTACTACGGCCTCGGCCACGTTGTCAGCCTCTAGTAGCCATAGCAGGTGAAACTGGTAGTAGTCCATCCAGACCGGTAGTGCGTGTCCTCACCATCTGTCAAAGAATAGAATAATAGAAGTTTAGTACTTAGATCAACAGATTCACACGACGAGAATTTCAAGAATATAAAGTTTTTCCTAAAGGTTCTGCAGCCTCCCGAGGATAAATATAAACATCTCCTTACCGATCCGCTAGACTTCACTAAACTTACTCATGACTCGTGAGTCCTATGTAACCTAGGGTCTGATACCAACTTGTCACGGCCCTAAACCGGACCCGGTTGTGATGGCGCCTATCGTAAAACAAGGCCAGCCGACACAAAATCCCAATCTAATTAACTAGTTATAATAATTTAATTTAAGTCATTAATAGGTGATAAATCCCAAAATAAAGTGAAATAGAACAAAAGCGGAAATAAACACATCCCGACATCGGGGTGTCACCAGTCATGAGACTTTAAACATCTGTCTAACAGTATGAAAGAGACTACATAGTCTATTATAGAACTAGTACAATAAGAGGGAGAAACACTGGGTTGCGAACGCCGAACAGCTACCTAGTGAACTCCAAACAGCCTACTGGAAGCAATCAACACTCGCTAGCAGGACCTGAGGCTCCTGAATCTTCACACGGGGTATATGGAGTAATGTGATTACATCAACTCAGTGAGTAATAAAAGTAAAAGTAGTTGAGCAATAAGAAACCACGTAAAACACAGTAAAATGCTACAAAGAGATAGTATAAAGCCAATACAATGCAATAAAATAGTGAAAACTTATAAAAACACCTTAGTTCAGCAAAAACCTCTTTAAAACATCTTTTAATAGTTCAAATGAGTATGACAACGAGGAGAAAAGATAGAAACATAAATCATCCCCTTGGGCAAAATACCAATAGAACCAGCCTCTCGGGCAATAACATTGTTTACCGTGAAAATGATAATAACAATTAAATTTGTTGATGGGACTCTAAAAATACGTGATCTATTTTTATACTAGTTATTAGATCAGTTGATGTTAGATATGTGAATCTTAACAACAAAATACGAACTAAAACAGGGTTATAATCAAACCGATGAGTTAGTTGTCCGGGCCTCGGGCTAACCGATGAAGAGCCTCGAAGTAAATGCATGGGCTTAGGCTCAAGCAATCCGGGGTAACTGGGAATGGACTAACAGTTAGAGTATAATTAAAGGAGTCTCCTTACGTCCAATATCAAGCAATAAATGAAGAACAAGTATGAAAGCAATAAATGAAAGAGGTAGTCTCAAGCGAGTAATTTAGAGAGAAGAGAGAGAGAGAGTTGTTATTAATCTTGTGTAGAATAGTTGGAGCAACAACAGTCCCCTACAAAGTGGTGAGGATCCCTTATATATAGGAGGGGAAATACAACATAGTACATAACGCATTAATTGTAAAGATACGGAGATTGGACTGCCACACATGATATCAGACTCTGCCGATGCTATCTGCTTGCCTTGGGAGTTCCCCATCCTCAGCATCGTCATTGGGTCAAGCATAAATGAACATCGAGGGAGAGAACGTGACCGCAACCCCACAGTATATAGATAGTCTCCGCGTTTCCTAGAATGAAGTAATAGGAAACAATTTTGAGCCATCATTCCGAGGGAATCATTGTCGTGATGTCACCCGATAAGAGCATTAAAGGCCCTGTTCCAGAAAACCGTGCTAGAGTCACCGTCAACCGTGATTATTGAGGAAACCACAAACTGCTTATTGGCTCGCCCTTTTCGCTACCCCAGGTGGTTCCTATAAATATATCGACCATTTGACACTCCTTATTTTCACCCAATCTTCAGATTCACGAGTCAGAATCCATTGTCTTTTTGACTCCACCATCTTGTTTTAGAGAAATTTTTACCATTGATATGGCTAGGACTTCTAGAATGGTTCCTCGGCGGAACAAAGTTGTATCATCATCTCGATCATCAAAGGATAAAGCCAAAGATATACCTTCCATGGAATAGTGTACTCCACCTAATCTTGATATGTCGAAGGATTTTAACATTATGTGTCCCGATACATTAGCGTCGTGACCAATATACAAACGGTGAGGACAGACTACCGATGGAGCGAGGCAGTGGGGGTGGAGATTCCCGGTCCCAATGAGAATATAACGGACTATAAGGCCGGATTTCTTTACGTGTATACCTACCTGTTCACCTTGGGTCCTGATAATTCTTCCGAATCATCTCCCCCGAAGATAGACCTGGTTATCCTTGACTTATGTGACAAGTACGAAGTGATGCTTGGCCAGATCTATCCTTCTTTCTTGAGGATAGTATTGATGCTCTGCCATTTCACCGAAGGGTTAGGGGTGAGACCTTTAGCCTCATTCATTTGATCAGGATGTATAACCCTCGATTTTATCGAGGTTTGTTAGGCTCCATCATCGATCCAAAAAATTATTTTTCTCGAGCATCGACGAGGGAAAGGACCGAGGGTGGATGACCATATTTGTCTGAGTAAAGACCTCAGATATCATCCCGGCCCGGATGATGCCTTTTCCGGAGAAGTGGAACACGCAACGTAAGCAATTCTCCCTTAACCACTTTATAATACTTTTTTTTTGAAATAATGATCTCTATGTGCTTCCTGCAGCTACTTCTTGGTACCCCGAGGTGGTTCCAGATTTGTCGGGATGGATCAAGTGTTTGGACAAGGCGTTCCCATATCTTGTTCGGTCTTGGACCAACCTGGACAAGGAGCGATGGGTGGCCAAGAATCATGGTAGATTTTCCTTACAGCCTGTGCCTCATATTTGTGTTTCTCCCTGCACCCTTAGTGATGACATCCTATGGTTACTGCGTTTGTGCGGGTCTTGGCGACAATATGCAGATGAGGCCGCCCCCTAGTGGCGAAGTGGAGGATTCAGAGCCCGGCATGGGCAAGAAGAGAAAAGGCAAGGCAATTGTTGTTTTTCCTACGACAAAGAAACCCAAGTCACTCGATCATTGAGCCGCTGCTAGGACCTCTGTTTCAACTTCAGGGGCAAATCCCGACACCGAGGAAGAGGATGACGACAAATGCCAGCTAGAACGGAGGATGAGATCGAAGGCGAGAGCCTCGCAGGTGCATCGATCGGAGGCTGCTGAGTCTAGAACGACTGACTCTGGTCGGTCTCGTAAACCGGAGACCCTTGAAGAGGGTCTTAATACAGCCTCAAATTGCACAACCGGTTTCGACGTAGTTTTCGTTGAGGGGACCGCTGCTATCGATCCTGAAGGGTCGGGGCCCGGAGCTTTTCAAGAGCAGGGGTTGCCTTTTGGAGAAGTCGGCGACATGAATGACTTCATCTCTTGCTTTCAGGTCTTGTCATGGGAACCGAGGGACGTTCAAGAAGTGGACGTCATCAAGGCAAGGATTCCTCTCCAAGGGGGAGGCTCTCTTGCCAACATCTTTGACGGTGTTAGTGACAGTGTCGGTCTTGACGTTCCCGGTGCCGTCAAGGTGGCGGAGAAATTCATGCGGCATGTGATAGTCATCTTTCGTGCATTTTTCTTAGTCTCGGGTGTCGTTCTTTGTCTTATAACTTTTCCGCTACGCTGCAGTGCAAGTATATATACGATCATGCCTCCCTTTGGCTCCACGAGGAACTTTCTTACCACTAAAAGGAGTGTAAGAAACTTACCTTGATGATGCAGGATTCGGAGGCTCGCTTTGCCCGGGGAGTGAAAGAACTAGGAGAGCTCCGAGCTACTTTAGAGATGGCGCTCCGGGAAAATGATGACCTTGCTACGCATGTATTTTGCCTTGCTTGTACCCGACTTCTGCTCCCGTATTCCGACACAAATTGGCTTACCTCTCTTTTGTAGGTCGAGCAGAATGGTTCGCAGATTAGCCAATTGAACATGGAGATCTCTAGGCTGAGGAAGCAAAGTGAAGTAGCGACTGAGGAGTTGGTGACATCCAAGGATCTTTCAGGAATGCATGCAAGGAGGTTACTGATTTGGCCGTGGCCATGTCCGAGGTTGAAAGAAATGCTACTACTTATCTGGAGGACACATCCACGGCACACAAAATAGCTCGTGATGTATCGATAGCAACTGAGCAGAAGCTAGCTCGAGCTATTAATCATGCTAAGGCAGAGGTGAGAAGAGAGACCCTGGAGTAGATTGGGGCTAGATGCTTCGACCTGTTAGCTAATCTCAAGGAAGCCCATGAATTGGACAGAGAACTGGCCCTTTTAGTTGCCCCCGATGAGGGCGAAAATAGCGGTGATGAGGAGTAGTCCCCGAGTCGTTTTGCATCCCCTCTTTTTTCCTTTGTATGCAGCCCCCAGGGGATGGAATTTTTAAAGATGTCTTTTGTTGATACGTTATTGGCAATGTGAAAAAGAGCGATTTTCCTCCTATTAGTTTTTTTCAGTCTCTTTTTCCCTTGTTCCTTTTCTTTTGTTGATTGACTTTCGACACTGACGTTGGCCTTTCAAAATCCGTTCTCGGAGCAACCGGGACCCTCAAATTGGCCATTCCCTAGGGTTAAATTGTTAGCTCCTATCAGACCGGTGCTGGCGATATCGAGGAGCCCCCGAGGCCTCGCAGTTTTTTGAGTTATGCGGAGTAGCAATATTCCCTCGATCTGGTAAGAGAGGGCCCAGGGTGATTCCGTCAGTATGTTTCCCTAGAAAGGGTGGCGTTAACGCAACCAGAATTAATTAGCCTTTTTGGGTAGGTGGGCAATTGCTACTTTGCCCTTATATATTCATTCATCCGCCTTTCCAATGGTGATTCTGCTGCTTTGATAGACTATCTCTTCCGCAGAGCCTGGCTCTTTGTGCTAGTCATTCCGCTCCCCCAATTCAAAATTTTTGCTTAGACCCACATCTTTCCCCTCCTATTTTACCGTAGCCATGGCTGCTACATCGACGTCCAATCATTGGGTAAAGGGGAGTTCTTTCTGTGTTCTACATTTGGTTGGCGACAACGACTCACCGCCGATGTCTGGTGAGCGAGACTCGGGGTGCCCTACCTCGAGGAGAGTTGTCACACTGGGGAGACCTCCCAATGTTTTGGGTCACCAAGAACATGTATCGAGGATCATCTCATTAGTGAACCTCGAAATGATCAGAAAATCTGCAGATGGGCAGAAGGCGCGATATTACAAGTACCTTCTCTCGAGGAGAGTATCATGACATACGTTTAGGGGTTTTTGAGCATATACATGCATGTTTTTGCATCGGGTTACCCCGACTAGGTCATGCTTGATTTCTGTCAGAGATATCAGGTTACACTGGCGCAGGCTCATATCTTCCTTTGGAGAATAGTACAGGCGATGAGATATTTTGCCAATAAGGCCGAGATAGAGTTTACCCTTAGCCATCTCGTAAGGTTATATTGGCTACTGCGTTACCGGGGTTTGACTGCTCTTCAGTGTCGATCCACTCGAGCTCCTGTCGTCGGTAGCGAGACGGAAGATGAATGTGAATGGATGAATCGGTTCTTTCGAATTTGAACAATTGATGTCATTCCTAGAGAATTTTTGCCATTTCCTGAGAAATGGAACTTCACATGTAAGTGTCTCATATGAACTATAATCGCTTTGACCGGAGGCAGACTTTGTAATGAAATCTTTCCATCCCATATTTTTAGCAACTCATTGGTCGCCGAACAAGGTCCCCAATTTAGCCGAGTGGTCTCGTAAGCTGGTAGCTTGCTCGATTTATGATAGATGCCGATGGTGAGATCTGTCCAAAGGGAGATGGGAGGCGAAAAATCATGGTAGGTGTCTAGCACTTTGCTTCCTAAAAAATAGTGCCTTTCTTGCCGGCTTATTTAACTCAACTGTCGGAGGTGCTGGGGGTTCTTTCTAAATGAGGCCGTGTCCTTCGGGGGAGGAGAGAGATTGCTGGCCTCGGGATCGAGGGGTGATGATAAACAAAAAGATGATCTGGGGTGCGAAAGGGCTCGCAGTGAGGCGACTCCTTCTCAACGGTTAAGGAGAAGCGATTCAGCCGATCGTCTACCTCTTGAAGGCGGTAAGCCATCCGATATTTCTTCGGCCTTCAGCGAGGCTCAACGGCTTGGCCTCATGGTGAGTTTTGATTGGTGTACGATTATTCTGTACCCGTGCCTTTCTCTCTTTTTTTATTTTTTTATTTAGCTTTCTTTCATAGGCCTTTGACAGGCTTAAATCTGAGCTGCTTCGTAGTGAGGCCCCGTTGCGGGAGGCTCTGGATAGGGAGAAATACCCTAAGCTTCTTTGTGCGGAAAAGGAAAGCGATTAGGTCTCCCTGCGGTACGAGGTGGACCGGAGCCGGAGCCGTGAGATCCACCTGGAGAAATAGTTACCCTTCATTTCACGCTGGCTTGCACTCCCCTTTTTTACCTCGGCGTCTTGATGTTTTGATATTTTAGTTGGAGGAAAAGGTGGAGGAGCTGGGACATCTCTGGGCCGAGGTTGGTCGAGCCAAACACGAATTCAATGAGCTGCAGGCACATGTAAGTGCCCATTGTGCGGCCAAAGAGAATGCGCTAGCCATGGTTTCTACTCTTGAGTCACAAATCCAAACCGTTCGCGCGAATGATTCTGCTCGGGCAAATAAGATCGCAAGGCTCTCGTCCGCGCATTCGAAGGAGAAGACTGAGGTAGTGAATGTCCAGGCCGAGGTTGTGATGAGAGATACTAGGGCAGGACAGAAAGCGGTGGCCTATTAGAGGAGTGCTGCCATTGCCAAAGCTGAACTGAAGAGAGCCCTTGATCGCTGAAGCAGTAGCAAGGAGTATGGGAGGTGCGAATCCCGGAGGGAAGTTCTCAAAGAGATTCATGCCAGGGGCTCTGACCTCTTGGAAGAGATCGAGCAAGCCAAAGGGGAGGAGTATGATTCCAAATTCCTTCTGTCCGATGCTGAAGACAGCGAGGAAGGGGCCACCGGGCCATAGTCACTGAGAGGGGACGCTTATTTCCTACCTTGTTTTTGTGTACATAGCTTTCATAGTATGTTGTAAATGGAGCATGTATTTCACCGTTTGTATGTAAAAAATGGGGAACCCCGCAATTTCTGTCTTTGGTGTTTCTTTTTGTTATGATCTCAATCGGGTCGATTCGACCTTTGAATTAGTAGGAATCTTCGAACCCGTGGAACGGCCTTGAGTTTGGTTAGGCTAGCGACAACGACTTTTACCTTTTTCCCTTGGGCATACGCTTTTTTACTGTTTTAGGTTCAGTCTCCGAGTCGGGCTTCGACTCGAGCTCAATCGACCCTTAAGTTTGTATATGTATGTGCTAGCGGCAATGGATCTTACGCCTTGGGTTGAAGCGACCTTTTATGTGCGTGGCCCTGAGGCTCACGAAGCTGGCGACGATGGCTCTTATGTTTTGCCCTTAGGTATGTATTAGTTAACTATATTGGATCCGGTCTCCGCATTGGGCTACGACTCGAGCTCATTTTGATCCTCAAGCTTTCAAATTTTAAGCTGGCGATAGTGGTTCTTACGCTCTTGGTTGTTGCGACCTTTTAGTGTGTGGCCCTGAGGCTTATTTGGTTAGGAACAATGGCTCTTACGCTTTGCCCTTGGGCTTTGTAGGCTTTGTTTTCCTCTCATTAAGGACTTTTTGAAATGATTTTTCATGACCCGTCATCGGTTCGGGAAGAACCTCGATTTCAAGTCGTTTGCGACAATGTTCGAGCATCTCGGAAGGTTTAGCTTGTAGGTTGAGTAGCTCGAAGCCTTGTGATTTGGAGCTGACATGATCGAAGTTTGTTTTCCTATCGAGGGTAGCATGTTTAACTGGGTCTTTTGAAGTAGATTCCAAGTAATGACTTGTGATTTTATAGCGACGTTCGGGCATCCCCGAGTCACATTAATTTGGCTGGTGCAGCCGTATTGACCATAGTCATTTGTGTTTGGCCGGAGCCATTTTTGATCCCGAGTGTGGTAGTTTAGGCGTCTACATCGAGGGTATGCCCTATCAAGATATTAAAAATGCAACATATAGCCTAAACTTCGGGATCATGTTTTATGCCTGTAGTAAGGTCTTACAAAATTTTCATTCCTGTTGAGGTGTTACAGTTTTTTCATGCATGTTGAGGTCTTACAATTTTTTTATGCCTGTTGAGGTCTTACAGTTTTGTCATGCCTGTTGAGGTCCTACAGTTTTTTGTGCCTTTTCTGGTCTTACAGTTTTTGTTGCCATATTAAGTAGATCTTGCTAGACTGATTTTTCCTACTCGGGGTCTTACGACCTCGGGTTTCTAAGTGAATGGCGATTGACGAATGTCTCCGAGTCATCGAGTTTGCTTAGGCTTGGAGGCCGTTACGCGTGAGCTCAAAATTTACTCATTGAGGGCTTATAAGCATGGAGTTCTGATCCTGAAGCCACGAGGGTAACAAATTATTGACGCTAGTCTCCGAGTATTTCGGGACGTACTCGATGGAGGGATCCTTGCTGTGAACACGCTGAATTTTGTTTTGAGTACGAGATGCTTTCGGTGAAAGATATTCCTTGATTGTTTGGCGTAAATACATGTTGTATTGTTGCCATAAACCTGACTTATGCGGGCACGGTTCGTTCAACCATTTGGCCCGGTACATCATTTTCTATTGGAACCTCGTTTGTCGTTTCCTGGTACAGGGTTGATTGCAAAAGAAGCTTTGTAAGCTTGTTGGGTTCTCCTTAGGTAGCGCGTGAATGTTGCTTCGTTAAAAACCTTGCTGGCAAAAACCCATTTCGGGGTAAAAACCCGATCGAAGGAAAAGAGTGCAACAGACGCTTTTGAACCTTGAGCCAGATCGACATCTTGACTGGTTTGGTCGATGGCTTGCGCAAGAGTTATCGTGAAATAAAAGTGTGGAAAAAGTAGAGATGATTATACCTTAGTTGCAATGGCAATCTTGGGTTCCTTCATTCATTTGGCGGACGCGATGTGGTCCTTTATTTGAATACAGTCGAGGGCATGTTTAAAAAATTGTGTGGATGACATGTTAGGGTTCGTCTGCTTTGTTCTTTTCGGTTGTTTCTCTTTCTCGGGACTACTTTTAGTTGTGTTGCTAAGGAATTCCCGAAGGTTTCCATTATCGAGTAGCCGGGCCACTTCCTCTCGGAGTTGCCTGCAATCCTCGGTACTGTGTCTGCGCGAGTTGTGAAACTCGCATATCAAGTTGTAGTTCCTTTGGGAAGGATCCGAGTGTATAGGCCTTGGCCATTTGGCATCCCTGATTTTGCTGATAGCGAACACGATGTCTGATACATCGACATTGAAGTTGTATTCTGATAGGCGGGGTGCTCCCGTTGGCCCCGTGTCCCCATCAAATCCACCTAGGTTGATGGGTCCTCGAGGGTTCTGTCCTCTGTTCACCAATTGATCATTGCGAGGCGGATTGCATCTCGGGGCATTTCTCCTATCATCGGGGTACAGTTGATACCTCTCTTTGTTTGATTTTGACTCCTTCACTGGGAGTCTGCTCGGATATACTGAGCCATAAAGGGCTCCTAGCTAGTCATCCTCGACCCTGATCTTTGACTGGTACTGATTGTGGACATCCAACCAGGTCACAGCGAGATATTCGATTAGATTCTCTTTCAGCTGCCTTGAGGCCACTGAGCTTCGTTTATTCAGGCCTTGAGTGAAGGCCTGCACCGCTCAGTCATCGAAAACCGAGGGTAGTTCCATTCGTTCCGTTTGGAAATGAGATACGAATTCTCGCAGCATTTCATTTTCCCTCTTCTTAATCTTGAGTACGCCAGACTTCCTTGTTGCCACTTTGATGGCACCGGCGTGTGCCTTTCTGACGGAATCTGCTAGAATGGCAAATTAATATATGGAGTTGGGAGGTAGGTTGTGATACCACATCATGTCCCCCTTCGAGAGAGTTTCTCTAAACGTCTTCAGTAAGACAGACTCGTTGTCTTTTACTATGCACGTATAGGCAGTGACATGTTCGTTGGGATCTGAGGTCCCATTGTATTTTGGGAGTTCTGGCATTTTGAACTTCTTTTGAATGGGCTTCAGAGCCTCTTCCTCGGGGAATGGCCATTGTACGAACTTCTTCGAATTTACACCCTTCAGGACCGAAGGTACGCCCGGGATTTGGTCGACCTTGAAGTTATAGGTTTCGACCTTCTTGTCATTGGCTGCTATAATTTTCTCGTCCGATTCGATCGTTTTGGTGAGGTCCTCATGAATTTTTACGATGGCAGGGTCCGCTATCGATCTGTTATTGCTCGATCTCTTAGGTACATGATCGGTTGGGGGAGGTGTCTCCAGTGCTACCATGCTGGGAGTCTTCGAGTGGCTTTGTAGTTGAGCGATAGCCAGCTGTTGTGCCTGCAACATTTTGAAAATAACATGAAGGCTAACTTCTCGTTCATCCCAAGCTGGGGCTCTCTGGGCTTCCTTTTGGTCTCCATGTTGTATGCTCCTATCGGTGTGTAAGGTTTCATCGACCTGCTGTGCATCTTGCAAACCCGCGTCCACTGGAATCGGTCCAGGCGCGTTGTCGGGGTTCTGTGGTGGTGCACCAATAACTGGAATAGCCACACCGTTTTCTCCGTGGTCTTCAAGGTTGTCGTTCTCAACTCTGTTTACGGAGCGGGACATTTTGACCTGAAATCAAAGATCTTGGACAAGAAAAGTGTGAAAGATAACTTGCGTTGTGTAACCAAACCAGCAAGAAAATAGTCACTATTATTTTTAGCCACGCGGTGGGTGCCAAACAATTTACCTTGAAAATGGTAATAAAAATTAAATTTGTTGATGGGACTCTAAAAATACATGATCTATTTTTATGCTAGTTGTTAGAGCAGTTGATGCTAGATATGCCAAGCTTAACGACAAAATACGAACTAAAATAGGGTTATAATCAAACCGATGAGTTAACTGTCCGGGCCTCGGACTAACCAATGAAGGGCCTCGAGGTAGGCTTGGGCTCGAGCTATCGGGGGTAACCGGGAAGGGACTAATAGTTAGAGTATAATTAAAGGAGGCTCCTTACGGCCAATATCAAGCAATAAATGAAGAACAAGTATGAAAGCAATAAATGAAAGAGATAGTCTCGAGCGAGTAAGTTAGAGAGAAAAGAGAGAGAGAGTTGTTATTGATCTTGTGTAGAATAGTTGGAGCAACAACAACCCCTTACAAAGTGGTGAGGATCCCCTTTATATTGGAGGTGAAATAAAACATAGTACAGAATGCATTAATTGTAAAGATACAGAGATGGAACGGCCAGACATGATATCAGACTCTACCAATGCTATCTGCTTGCCTTGGGAGTTCCCCATCCTCGGCATCGTCATTGGTCGAGCGTAAATGAACATCGAGGGAGAAAACTAGACAGCAACCCCACAACCTCAAGATCTCGATATGATTCCATGAAAATACCTTATAGACGAGAAATTGGACCTTCCGATTTCACTATATACAAACATGGAACAGCATCTGCCCTTTAGTACATATCACATCTCACAATGGGTACCCGCGCTTGCTATGAGTGTACAGACTCCGGGAGGGGCCCCTTACGACCCAAGTGCAATATCAAGCCATCTCGTGCCATAATCAAACAGGCACTTGGCCTTATAAATAACCACCTCGTGGCGTAACAAATCAGGCCCCCAGCTCATAATCATGTGTCAGTATATCACTACTGCGGCGTGCAACCCGATCCAAAAGTATCCTCACAATACAACCCCTCGACCTTACTCAGTCAGAATCTCATATGCCACTCGGGCAACAGTAAAACATGATGCTCAGCCCAAAATATCATTTAAAATATCAAAAACAAGTTAAGATGGTTTTATTGTGAAAACAATAGAATATAGCATGAATGACTACAATTACGAAGTAAAAACAGTGAGAAATAATAGTAAAATCCCCTAAGGGTCCAAAACAAGTGGCACGAGGCCCAAAAATGGTATTCAGCCAAAAATATGATGATAGCAAATAGTTTTCAATCAAATATGTAGTTAAACAGTCATACGGGATGTACTAAGTCACAATCCCCAACGGTTCACAACCCTACGCTCATCATCTAGCATGTGTCACCTCAAAATAGCACAACGATGTGAAATCTGGGGTTCCATACCCTTAGGACAACATTTACAATCATTACTCAGCTCTATCCAGTCCAAACTCTAGCCCGCAATGCCTTTTTTTCTTGAATCGGCGTCCGCATGCTCCAAGTCTAACCAAAATCAGTTCACAACCATCAAAATATTCTAAGGGAACAAAGCCCACTCGAAAGTAATCAAATTACAACAGGAATCCTGAAATTGGCCAAACCCGACCTCCGGGCTCACATTTCGAAATCCGATAAAAATCACATCAATTAACTCCTTATCACTTCTCGAGTTCATTCATATCAAAAGTACAAAAATCCAACCACAATTGACCCCTCAAATCCCTAATTTTAAGTCTTCAATTACAAGCCCTAGTTTCTTCAATATTTAGGCTTAAATTCTACAAATTGCATGATTAGTTAGGTATAAATCACATTAGGATTGAGTATTAAGTCCATAAATCTTACCTCCAAGTGTTCCTCCTTGATTCCCTCTTCAATCCTTTTCAAAAAGCTCTAAAATCGCCTAATAATGGTAAAACTTAGGCTAAAAATCGCGGATATGGCCTTTTGAAACATTCTGCCCAGCTATTCAAAATCCTTCTTCGCGAATGCAGTCAACACCTTGCGTTCATGAAGCACAAACTTCGTTGACCACTTATTCTTTCTTCGCGAACGCGATTCCCTGTACGCAAATGCGAAATCTCAGCCTTCCCACGCATCGCGAATGCGTCTACACACCCGCGAAGTGCAAAGCACACTGGCCCAACCCTTCGCAAATGTGGGACCCCCATCACGAACGTGAAGGCCAATTCTCCTGCCTCTCATCCTAACCCTTCGCGAATGCGAGGGCCCACTCGTGAACGCGAAGGCCAAAAGCCTGTAACACTAACAACAGATTTTTGTGCAATCTTTTCAACTTGAAAATGATCCATTCAACCACCTGAAACTCACCCGAGGCCCTCGCGACCTTAGCCAAACATGCCAACCTATCCCATAACATCATTCAAACTTATTCCAACCTTCGGAGCGCTCAAAACAACATCAAAACACCAAATTTGCATCGGATTCAAGCTTATAAATTCCAAAAACTTCCATATTCCGCTTTCGATCAAAAAGTCTACCAACCACGTCCGACTGACCTGAAATTTTGCACACACATCCCAAATGATACAACAAACTTAATGCAACTCCCGGAATTCCATTCCGACCCCTATATCAAAATCTCACCTACCAACCGAAAAATGTCAAAATTCCAATTTCGCCAATTCAAGCCTAACTCTACTCTGTACCTCCAAAACACATTGTGATCACGCTCCTAATTCCCAAATCACCTCCCAAAGCTATCCGAACCATCGAAACTCGCATCCGATCCCTTTATCACATAAGTCAATATCTGGTTGACTTTTCCAACTTAAGCTTACTCAAAAGAGACTAAGTGTCTCAAACCTTACCAAAACCTCTTCGAACCTGATCCAACCAACCTGATATCACATAATACCACTGAACAAGGAAATAAGAAGAAAAAATAGGGGAAACAGAGTGGTAACTCATGAAACAACCGGTCGGGTCGTTATATTCTCCCCCTCTTAAACAAACGTTCGTCCTCGAACGAGTCAAGAAACATACCTAAAGCCTAAAACAAGTGAGGATATCTGCTCCTCGTCTCCCGCTCGGTATTACAAGTAGCCTCCTCTACGGGCCGACCTCTCCACTACACTTTCACTTAAGCTATATCCTTTGACCTCAACTTTCGAACCTGACGTTCCAGAATAGCCATTGGCTCCACATCATAATTTAAATCATCATCTAACTGAACCGTGCTAAAGTCCAAAACATGAGACGGGTCGCCAATATACTTCCGGAGCATAGAAATATGAAATAACAGATGTACACTCGAAAAGCTGGGTGGCAAAGCAAGCTCATAAGCCACCTCCCCAATTCTCCAAAGCACCTCAAAAGGCCCAATGAACCGAGGACTCAATTTACCATTCTTCCAAAATCTCATAACACCCTTCATGGGTGAAACCTTTAGCAGAACCTTCTCACCCACCATGTAGGACACATCCTAAACCTTCCTGTCAGCATAACTCTTTTGTCTCGACTACACTGTATGAAGCTTCTCCTGAATCACCTTCACCTTGTCTAAAGCATCTTGCACCAAGTCTGTACCCAATAGCCTAGCCTCACCCAGCTCAAACCAAGCAACTGGAGATCTACACCGCCTCCCATACAAAGCCTCATATGGAGCCATCTGAATACTTGACCGGTAACTGTTGTTATAAGAAAACTCTGCGAGCGGTAGAAACTGATCCCATAACCCTCCAAAATCAATGACACAAGCGCGCAACATGTCCTCCAATATCTGAATAGTACTCTCAGACTGCCCGTCTGTCTGAGGGTGAAAGGTTGTGCACAACTCAAGCTGAGTGCCCAACTCTCGCTGCACAGACCTCCAAAACTGTGAAGTGAACTGAGTGCCCCTATCTGAAATGATGGAAACTGGTCTACCATGCAAACGAACAATCTCCCGGATATAGATCTCTGCCAACCGCTATGAAGAATAGGTAGTATACACATGAATGAAATGCGCGGACTTGGTCAACCAATCCACAATCACCCAAATAGCATCGAACTTCTTCAAAGTCCGTAGGAGCCCAACTACAAAGTCCATGGTGATCCGCTCTCACTTCTACTCTGGAATATCCATCTGCTGAAGTAAGCCACCCGGTCTCTGATGTTCATATTTCACCTGCTGACAATTGAGATGCCGAGATACAAATCCCACAATGTCTTTCTTCATTCTCCTCCACCAATAATGTTGTTTCAAATCCTGATACATCTTTGCAGCACCCGGATGAATGGAATACCGCGAGCTATGGGCAATCCTCCAGAATCTACTCCCGAAGCCCATCGACATTAGGCACACATATCTGGCCCTACATCCTCAACACCCCATCATCACCAATAGTCACATTTGTGGAATCATTGTGTTGAATCTTGTCCTTAAGGACAAGCAAATGAGGATCATCATACTGGCGCTCTCTGATGCGATCAAATAAGGAAGATCGAGAAATCACACAAGCCAATACCCGACTGGGCTGCGAAATATCCAACCTCATGAATTGATTGGCAAAGGCCTGAACATCAACTACAAATGGTCTTTCCCCAACTGGAATATATGATAAACTCCCCATACTCACCGCCTTCCTACTCAAGGCATCGGCCACTACATTGGCCTTCCCTAGATGGTACAAAATAGTGATATCAAAATCGTTTAGCAACTCCAACCATCTCCACTGCCTCAAATTGAGATCCTTCTACTTGAATAAGTTTTGGAGGCTACGATGATTAGTAAGCACCTCACAAGACACACCAGACAAATAATGCCTTTAATCTTCAATGCATGAATAATGGCAGCCAACGCCAAATCATGAACATGTTAGTTCTCCTCATGGGACTTCAACTGACTAGAAGCATAAGCAATAACTCTACCCTCCTGCATCAATATACACCCAATGCCAACACTCAAAATATCACAATACACAGTATATGAACCTGAAGTTGTGGCGAAACTAACACTGGAGTTGTGGTCAAGGCAATCTTGTGCTTCTGAAAGTTCTCCTCACACTAATCCGACCACCTGAATAAAGCACGCTTTTGAGTCAACTTGGTCAAGGGCGATGCGATAGATGAGAATCCCTGAACAAACAGGTGGTAATAAACTGCCAAACCAAGAAAGCTGCAAATTTCTATGGCTGAGGATGGTCCGGGCCAACTCTGAACCGCCTCAATCTTCTTTGGATCAACCCGAATACCCTCACTGGACACCATGCGCCCCAAGAAAGCCACTGAACTGAGACAAAACTCACACTTGGAGAATATTGCATGAAGCTTCTCCTCCCTCAATCTCTGCAACACAACTCTCAAATGCTCCGTGTTCTCCTCCTGACTATGCGAGTATACCAGAATATCATCAATGAAAACTATGAAAAACGAGTCGAGATAAGGTTGAAACACACTGTTTATCAAATGCATGAATGTTGCTGGGCATTGGTCAGCCTAAAAGACATCACCAAGAACTCATAATGACCATATTGGTTCCTCAAAGTTGTCTTAAGAATATCCAAGTCCCTGATCTTCAACTGGTGATAACCTGAATGAAGATCAATCTTGGAGAACACCCTCGTTCCCTGAAGCTGGTCAAATAATTCATCAATGCAAGGCAAAGGTTACTTGTTCTTAATTGTAACTTTGTTCAACTGCCTATAATCAATGCACATCCTCAGAGTGTCATCCTTCTTCTTCCCAAATAGAATAGGCACACCCCAAGGCGACACACAAGGCCGAATGAACCCCTTATCAAGGAGTTCCTGAAGCTGATCTTTAAACTCCTTCAGCTCAGCTGGTGCTATACGATACGGTGGAATAGAAATGGGCTGAGTGCCCGGCACCAGATCAATATCAAAATCAATATCCCTATCCAGTGGAATGCCCGGTAGGTCTGCAAAAAACACATCGGGAAAATCTCTCACAGCAGGAACAAAATCAATATTAGGAGTCTCTCCACCGACATCCCTCACAAAGGCTAAGTAAGAAACACAACCCTTCCCAACCATACACTGGGCCTTCAATAATGAAATTACCCTACTGGGAACATAATCAGTCAAACCTCGCCACTCAATCTGTGGCACACCCATCATAGCCAATGTCACTATCTTAGCATGACAGTCCAAAATAGCATGACATGGAGATAGCCAATCCATGCATTATATAACATCGAAGTCTACCATACATAATAATAGAAGATCCACTCGGGTCTCCAGACCCCTAATAGTCACGACACATGACTGGTATACATGGTCTACAACAATAGTATCGCCCACCAGAGTAGATACATGAATAGACTAAACAAGAAACTCATGAGGCGTATCCAAATAACGAGCAAAGTATGATGACACATAAGAATAAGTGGAACCAGGATCAAATAATGCAGAGGCATCTCTGTGGCAGATTGAGACAATACATGTGATCACAGCATCTGAAGCACTAGCATCGGGTCTAGCTGGGAGTGCATAGGAATGGGCCTGACCACCACCTGATCGACTTCCCCCTCTAGGGCGACCCCTAGCTGACTGACCTTCAACCCTGGCTAGCTGGGCGGGTGGTGGTGAAGTGACTAGAACTGAAGTAGACTGTTGACTCCTTTGTTGAGACGAACCCCTAAGACGACGAGGACATTGCCTCCACATATGACATAACTCTCCACACTCATAGCAACTCCCTGGTGTTGGAGACGGGGACTGAAGGGAACCCCTAGCACCAGAATGACTAGAAGATGCACCTGGCATAGAAGAGCCCTAAACTGACGGAGCACGAGACAAACTCTGGGATGGAAGGGCACTGAGTGATGACTGGCCCTGATGACGCCCCACGATAACTTGGGCGAGCTGACTTAGCATGTCGGAAGGGACGACCTCTGTCGTGCTGAAACTAAGCTCTCAAAGAAGCACCACCACAACTACTAGATCCTCGAGGCCTCTTGGCCTTCCTCTCATCTCGCTCCTGGTGATGAACTGACCCAATTTTGCGAGCAATGTCAACAACCTCCTCAAAAGTAGCACCAGACACCCTCTCCCTGGTCATGAGAATACGAAGCTGATATGTGAGGCCATCAACGAACCTCCTAATACTCTCTCTCTCCGTAGGAACCAACCAAACATCATGACGAGCTAACTCCGAGAACCTCATCTCACACTGTGTCATAGTTATCTCTCCCTAATGCAACCACTCGAACTGCCTACGCAACTCCTTTCTCCGATACTATGGCACATACTTCTCCTAAGAGAGAGTAGAGAACTGCTGCCAGGTAAGGGGTGCTGCACCAACAGGCCTACGCCTCTCATAAGCCTCCCACCAAGTGAAGGCGGCTCCAGAAAACTAAAAAGTAGTGAAAGTGACCCCGCTGGTATCCAGAATACCCGCTTTACGAAGAATCCTCTAACACTTGTCCAAGAAACCCTAGGCATCATCGTCCTCTGCACCACTAAAAGTCGGAGGCTGAAGTCTACCAAGCCTCTCCAACCTGCGTTGCTCATCCTCTGGCATAACATGAGCTACATAGTCCTGAGCAGCTGTAACCGGCTAGGTTGGATGTGCCCCCAGTGTCTTAAGTCCCTACATGACCTTCTCAAGTCTGCGAGCGGCGGGAGTTTGAGTGCCTCCCCTGGCCTGAGAAGTAGTTGCGGCTATAGTAACTGAGACCGCCTGAGATAGGACAGTGCATATTGATAGAATCTAAGCCGGGGCCTCCTGAAGACCCGGAATCACAATGGGCACAGCTAGTGCCTGAGCTGGTGCTGCTGGAGCATCCACAACTGGGACCTGATCCTGAACTAGGGCAGCTGGTGGATCTGCAGGTCCTGCCCTAACTGTTGTGCGGGCTACACCTCTGCCACTACCATGGCCTCGACCGTGTCGCCGACCTCTAGTGGCCATAGCTGGTGGTACTAGTTGTCGTCTATCCTGACCGGTAGCGCGTGCCCTCACCTTCTGTGAGAGAATAGAATAACAGAAGTTTAGTACTCGGATCAACAGTTTCGCACGACAAGAATTTCAAGAATATGAAGTTTTTTTAAAGGTTCAGCAGCTTCCCGAGGATAAATATAGACATCTCCGTACCAATCCGCGAGACTCTACTAAACTTGCTCATAACTCATGGGACCTATGTCACGACCCTAAACCGGACCCTAAACCAGATGGCGCATATCGTGAAGCTAGGCCAGCCGACACAAAATCCCAATCCATTTAAAAAGTTATTGTCACGAACCAAACTGGAGGGCCATGACTAGCACCCGACCATACTTGCCGAGCACCAACACACATTTTATCTAACCCTTTTTTTATTATCTTTTAGGGTTGACGAGATCTATATAAATGGTTGACGTGGATCATGGACAACCAATAATAAAATATGATGGCATGAACATACATAGTAGGGGATGACCAGACAATCAAGAAACTACATATAAGGTACGAGCTAACACGCTACCATGAAAGACTATACAACAAAAACCAGCCGACAAGGCATACCAAACTATAAATGAGTCGACACTTGTCTATGAGCCTCTAAAGGAACATAAGTGCTGCAACATAGCTGGAATAGGGCCCCGACATACCCATAATGTCTATAACAAAAAATGCATACCAAGACCGCGGCAAGTCCGGAGAAGGGATCTCGCCAATCACCGCTGAACTGGACAGCCTACTGTGGTGGGGGAGCTGCACCTGCCTGTCTATCAGGACATGCAGCACGACATGCAACGTCCACAAACAAAAGGACGTCAGTACGAATAAAGTACTGAGTATGTAAGGCAGGGAACCATAAATATGAACAGTAATGTAAGTAGGATAGAGAAAATACAACCTGGAACATCTGAGTACCTTTGAGGGCTACTGACATGCAATGCATGATACATATGTATGTATACATAAACTTTTAAAACATACTCCTCTGTGGGCTTTATCATCATCATATCGTACCCGACCATAATAGGCTCGGTAAAAGTGTACCTGGCCATCATAAGGCTCGGTAGGATCGTACCCGGCCACGTGGAGCTCGGTAAAACCCAACTGATCAGTGGTTGCACAATAGGTGTCGTACCCGGCCAACTATAGCGCGGCTTGGTAGAGTAAAATAGATATATATATAATGCATGCTTGACTCACGGAATCACATTCTAAACCTTTTGGAGTGACGTAAGGTCGATATCCCCTGTACACATTATTAGGACTAACTCTTCACTATGAACCTTATAAGAATCTGGAAGTACCAACAACATTGATAACATAAGAATAAGAGAAGCAACATTAACATCAATCGTTCCATAAGAGGGAAAACAATGTAAGTACTGCTAGCTTCTAAGAGTAGAATATCTTTGGAAGCTCGTTCATTACATTATGTACAATCGGAGTCGTGCAAAAGAAGGAAAGGGATAGCCTCACATACCTTGTATATACTGCCCCAATCGCAAGCTATGCAATTGTCACAACTCCTTAGTCTACAATAAGAGAAACGATACTATCATTATCATTTAAGCGTCATAACTATTACGTATCGATCACAACCTATTTTACGTTGAAACGGATAGCACCTCCCCTATATATATGACTTTACACAATTCAAAACGATCACCAAACATCCCAAACAACATCAATAATAAACATATTGAGCCTCCCAAAACAGTCCACGCACAACCTAATTACATCATACAAACGACGGCCACCGTAGTCGTGTCAAACGACCCGGAAATGTTATGAATAACTATCAGCCCACAACACTACATATATATGGTATTTCTCCACACCGTTTCACCTCCAAAACTCCACAAAATAGTAGTAAAACATGCAGCCCAATAGCAACACAAAACAGTCCACAAAACAGTCCGCTACAAGTGAATAACTCGAACTCACGGCTTCCGATCACTGTCCTGTGAGTTCTTACATGTATAGAACGAATTACCATGAATTCACAGCAGAGAAAAATGTATGAAAGATGGTAGTAACTTACCTTACTTGTTGGATAACTCAGCCCTTCCCTTGGTTCTTCAAACTCTAGGTTTTACCTTCAAATAGAACTTGAAAGAGAGGGAAAATCGATTAGGGTTTGTGTGGGATTTTTGGGGAGGAGTTGCAGGGATTAAATTTGGTTTTGAGAGTCTGAAATATGGATGAAATAACTGAGTTCATAACCCCTTAAAAGTCCTCTCTTGGACGACTTAGGTCTTTTAATTTTGTCCTATCATTTTGGCACAGGCTTGCAAAAATATGAATATCTCTATACTCTGAGATCGTATTGACAAATGGTTTAATGAATTGGAAACTAAACTCATAGATCTTTAATTTGGTGGGCAGATAACCCGTAATTTCTTGTAAATTGGGAGAAAAGCTTAGAAACATTTGACCTAATGTTTAAGTAAAAGTATGAACCTAAGTTGCGACAACGTTTGTCGACTTTTGTTTCATAACTCGTTTGACTTCAAGACTTATGATACGGATATTATATGATTCAAATACCTTAATACATGACCTCTTGAGTGTATTAATAACCTCTAGGTTTACCTGAAAATATGAGTTACAACATTCTTGATTTGTTTAACTTCTAATACTTGTTAATCACCCTTATACACCCTTGTATCACTTAAGACCAATAGGATTAACTTCTTATCATATCAAAGGTAATTCCTTATTTGATTTATGTTAACTTATATATGGCATGAACTAACGCGTGTGGATATGGGTTGTAACACCCTTCCCCCTTAAGAACATTCGTCCTCGAATGTAAGGGTTCATAGGGAGTTTAAATCATCGTGGATTCCGGCCAAGTTTCTCCCATAAATAGAGGACAAACTTGCAAGCGGTTAACTCAACATATAGCCTTACAAGAGTATGCAAAGCATTATGGACATGTACATTATCTGCATATCGCCATTTTGTATTAAGGAAGAGTATTCTCAAGTTATTGCTTACCTAATAGAGCCATTTCACCTTCCAATGTATCATGTGTTCCACCAGCATCCTTGTTATCTTCATTCTGGATTAGGTACGGGTATTTAGACTTCATCTCCTCTTCTACTTCCCATGTTATTTCTTCCATTTTCTTGTTCCTCCATAATACTTTGATGGAAGCTACATCTTTTGTTCTCAGCTTGCGGACTTGTCGATCTAATATAGCCACTGGCACTTCATCATATGATAGGTCCTCTATAACCTATACATCTTTGATATGGACGACTCGAGAAGGGTCTCCAATACATTTCCTCAACATAGATACATGGAATACCGGGTGGACAAATTCCAATTCTGATGGCAATTCTAACTCATAAGCAACCTGTCCAATCCGTCGAAGAATTTTATACGGCCCGATATACCTTGGACTCAGCTTACCTTTCTTCCCAAAACGCATAATACCCTTCATTGGTGAGATCCTCAGGAAAACCCAATCACCAACCTCAAACTCTAGATCACGACGTCGGACATCAGAATAAGATTTTTGCCTGCTTTGTGCCGTCCTCAATCGCTCCTGTATCACTTTCACCTTCTCAATAGCTTGGTGAATCAAATCTGGCCCATATAATTCTGTTTCACCGACTTCGAACCATCCAACTGGTGATCTACATCTTCTCCCGTATAGTGCCTCGTATGGGGCCATTTTAATACTGGAATGGTAGCTATTATTGTAGGCGAATTCTATGAGTGGAAGATGGTTATCCCAATTTCCCTTAAAATCTAGAACACATGCTCGTAGCATATCTTCCAGTGTCTGAATGGTACGTTCAACCTGTCAGTCAGTCTGCGGTTGAAATGCAGTGCTGAGATTCACTTGGGTGCCTAAACCCTTCTGAAAAGACCTCCAAAAGTTAGCTGTAAATTGAACTTCTCGTTCTAATATAATAGATATCGGCACACCATGAAGCCTAACAATCTCCTTGATATACAACTTCGCATAATCTTCAGCCGTGTAAGTTGTCTTAACTGGTAGAAAATGGTCACATTTTGTAAGTCGATCAATTATCACCCAGATGGAGTTAAACTTATGATAAGAGCGAGGTAATCCAATAATAAAGTCCATATTAATCACCTCTAATTTCTAGGTCGGAATCTCTATATTCTGAAGCAATCCACCGGGTTTCTGATGTTCTATATTTACTTGTTGACAATTGGGACACTGGGCTACAAATTCTGCAATAGACTTCTTCATGTTATCCCACCAATACTGCTCCTTGACATCATGGTACATCTTTGTCGAGCCGGGATGGATGGAATATCGGGATTGATGAATTTCATTCATAATCTTCTCTCGCAACCCTGCCATATTAGGCACACATAATCGGCCCTGGTATCTCAGTGCCACATCTCTTCCGATCTCAAAAGCCATACTTTTACACTAATGAATGCTCTCTCATAATCGTACTAAGATAGGATCTTCATATTTCCGTGCTTTTACCTCGGCTACCAAAGATGATTCTGATGTATTCTGTACAGTAACACCTCCGTCATAAGAGTCTAACAATTTGATTCTCATATTGGCTAGCTGGTGAAGCTCTTTAGTCAACCCCTATCTACCTGCCTCAATATGTACTAAGCTTCTCATTGATTTACGGCTAAGAGCGTCTGCGACAACATTGGCTTTACCGGGATGATACAATATCTCGACGTTGTAGTCTTTCAGTAATTCAAGCCACCTACGCTGCCTCAAATTCAACTCTTTTTGCTTGAAGATGTATTGTAAACTCCTATGATCTGTGTAGATGTCAACATGGACGCCGTATAAGTAGTGCCACCATATCTTCAAAGCATATATTACTGCAGCCAATTCCAAATCATGGGTTGGATAATTCTTTTCATGCTTCTTCAATTGTCTTGATGCATAAGCAATCACCTTCCACGCTGCATCAATACGCACCCCAAACCTATACCTGAGGTATCATAATATACTACATAACCTTCTGTTCCTTCAGGAAGAGTGAGCACTGGTGCGGATGTCAATCGATTCTTCAGCTCCTGAAAACTACGTTCACAAGTGTCAGACCACTGGAACTTGGTAGCTTTCTGTGTTAACTTAGTCAATGGTGATGATATAGAGGAAAACCCTTCTACAAACCGCCTATAATATCCTGCTAGCCCTAGGAAGATGCGGACTTCTGATAGTGTTGTAGGTCTCGGCCAATTCTTTACTACATCGATCTTCTGAGTGTAGACACTAATACCCTCATCAGCTATCACATGGCCAAGGAACGCTACTGAGTTCAGCCAAAATTCACATTTGGAGAGCTTAGCATATAACTTACGATCCTGAAGCGTCTGTAATACTATCCGCAAGTGGCCCGCATGTTCCGCCTCCGAACGAGAATATACTAGAATGTCATCAATGAATACAATCACGAACACATCAAGATAGGGCCTAAATACAGTATTCATGAGATTCATAAAAGCTGCTGGGGAATTTGTTAGCCCGAACGACATTACCAAGAACTCAAAGTGCATGTATCTTGTCCGGAAGGCCATCTTAGGAATATCCTTCTCCTTAACCCTAACCTGATGATACCCTGAACGTAAATCAATCTTGGAGAAATACTTGGCACCCTGGAGTTGGTCAAACAAGTCATCAATTTTGGAAGTGGATACTTGTTATTTATAGTAAACTTATTCAACTGTCGATAGTCGATACACATCTGTAACGACCCATCTTTCTTCCGCACGAATACGACTGGTGCACCCCAAGGTGAAGTGCTAGGTCTAATGAAGCCCTTATCCAACAAGTCCTTCAACTCTCGCAACTCTGCTGGAGCCATTCTGTATGGAGGGATAGAGATCGGTTGAGTGCCAGGCAACACATCAATGCTAAACTCAATCTCCCCTTTAGGAGGAAGGCCTGGGAGTTCATCTGGGAAAACATCTGGGAATTCGTTGACCACAGGGATTGATTATAAAGTAGGCGGTTTCGCCTCCGCATCCCTAACGCGAATGAAATGATAAATGTAACCTTTTAAGATCATTTTCCTTGCCTTAAGATAGGAAATAAACCTACCTTTCGATGTAGCAATGTTCCCTTTCCATTCAATGATGGGTTCACCAGGAAATTGAAACCTAACCATCTTCGTACGATAGTCAACATTAGCATAGCATGAGGCCAACCAGTCCATTCCCATTATCACATCAAAATCAACATTTCTAACTCAAATAAATTTGCCGAGGTTTTACGACTACAAATCATCACAGTACAACCTCTATATACCCTTCTAGCAATCACAGAATCTCCTATCGGAGTAGATACCGCAAGGGGTTTACTTATCAATTCAGGTTCAATGCCAAACCTATTAGCCAGATCAATCAGCTCATATACATCATAAGAAAACACAGATAATATACATGTAACAACATTTGGAGACGACTCGAGATCCTATCGACCTACTAGAGCATAGGTTCGATTTTGACCACCACTCGAACTCGGCACTGCACCTCTACCTCTACCACGATCTGTCGACTACTGAAAACCCCGTGCTGGAGGTCGAACTAATGAGGAAGAAGCAGACACAAATCCAGTCGGTTGAGCCATACCATCACCTCCCCTGTTAGGACAAACCCGCATCATATGGCCAGGCTGTCCGCAAGAATAACATGCATTAGAACCTCGACGGCACAATCCAAAGTGGGCCTTGCCGCACTGATCACAACGTGGTGTTGTGGGTCTCGTCTGACTAATATCCCTGTGATGTTGCGAGCCTGATGCCTGCAAACTCTGACCTGGACCAGAATGGGTAAATCGATCATATCGAGGCCTCTAAAACTGTGGAGGAGCACTAGATACAGGTGGCACCGAACTCCTCGAAGACTGGGGCCTGACGCTGCCTCTGAAGTCATTAGAATACCTTGCAAATCTCGCCCTCTTATGTTGGCCCCTATCCTGCTCCCTATCTGCCCTCTGCTGGCGCTTACGATCCTCTAGGGTCTGGGCATAAGCCTGAATACAGGAAATATCCATGCCCTCCACCAAGGAGGCTGTTGTGCACTCATTTATCAGATGTGGTCCCAATTCGTTCACGAACAAATGCACCCTATCACTCATCTCGGCCACCATATGGGGAGAATACCTTGCTAAAGAATCGAACTGCATATTGTACTCTCGCACACTCGTATTACCTTGTCTAAGGTTCAAGAACTTATCAGCTCTAGCTCATCGTATCTCAACTGGCAAGTAGTGACGAAGAAAGGCCTCAGAAAATTCCTTCCACACAGTTGGAGGAGCGTTCAGACCCATGAATCTCTCCCAACTATCATACCAGAGAATCGCTAAATCCCGTATCCAATAAGAAGCCAACTCTACTACCTCTGTATCACTAACATGCATAACCCGCAGTGTACGATGAACCTGGTCAATAAAAGTCTGCGGGTCCTCCTTGGGGTGTGATCCGGTAAACACTGGAGGGTCTAAATTAATAAAATCACAAACTCTCGTACTAACTGGTTTATCAGCAGCACCTGTATTCTGCCTCTGAGCCTGAGCAGCTACCAAGCTAGTCAATAACTACAAAGCACTCCGCATATCCTGGTCTGTAGTGCCAGACGGAGGAACTGGAGGTACTGGGTGCCTCCTCATATCCTCTGGAGGAGACGGGGTAGATGAGGTATGAGACGGCATCTCACTCTGAGCCTCACTTTGGCCTAGTCTGGCTTGGGGCACCGGACTGGTGCCCTCTCCTGCAGCTGTATCAAGCCGACTACTAATTGTTTGCTTCCTAGTCGAAGGCATCGCTGAAAGAAAACAAGGTGAATATTAGAGACGAACTCTTACGACTCAACTCTACACACAATCTAGATTAGGAAGAAGGTAAAAACCCTAGATGTCAGGTAGCCTCCTGATTATAAACGTGGAGCGCTACACATCCATAATCAAGACTCTACTAGACACGGCTCATAGACAATCCCTAGGGCAGACTTGCTCTGGTACCAAGTTTGTCACGACCCAAACTGGAGGGCCATGACTAGCACCCGACCATACTTGCCGAGCACCAATGTACATTTTATCTAACCCTTTTTTTATTATCCTTTAGGGTTGACGAGATCAATATAAATGGTAGACGTGGATCATGGACAACCAATAATAAAATATGATGGCATGAACATACATAGCAGGGGATGACCAGACAATCAAGAAACTACATATAAGGTACGAGCTAACACGCTACCATGAAAGACTATACAACAAAAACCAGCCGACAAGGCATACCAAACTATAAATGAGTCGACACTTGTCTATGAGCCTCTAAAGGAACATAAGTGCTGCAACATAGCTGGAATAGGGCCCCGACATACCCATAATGTCTATAACAAAAAATGCATACCAAGACCGCGGCAAGTCCGGAGAAGGGATCTCGCCAATCACCGCTGAACTGGACAGCCTACTGTGGTGGGGGAGCTGCACCTGCCTGTCTATCAGGACCTGCAGCACGACATGCAGCATCCACAAACAAAAGGACGTCAGTACAAATAAAGTACTGAGTATGTAAGGTAGGGAACCATAAATACGAACAATAATGTAAGCAGGATAGAGAATATACAACCTGGAACATCTGAGTACCTCTAAGAGCTACTAACATGCAATGCATGATACATATGTATGTATACACAAAATTTTAAAATATACGCCTCTGTGGGAATCATCATCATCATATCGTACCCGGCCATAATAGGCTCGGTAAAAACGTACCCGACCATCATAAGGTTCGGTAGAATCGTACCCGGCCACGTGGAGCTCGGTAAAACCCAACTAATTAGTGGCTTCACAATGTCTGCCGTACCCGGCAAACTATAGCTCGGCTCAGTAGAGTAAAATAGATGCATATATATAATGCATGCTCGACTCATGGAATCACATTATAAACCTTTCGGAGTGACGTAAGGTCGGTATCCTCTCTACACATTATTAGGACTAACTCTTCACTATGAACCTTATAAGAATCAGGAAGTACCAACAACATTGATAACATAAGAATAATAGAATCAACATTAACATCAATAGTTCCATAAGAGGGAAAACAATGTAAGTACTACTAGCTTCTAGGAGTAGAATATCTTTGGAAGCTCGTTCATTACATTATGTACAATCGGAGTTGTGCAAAAGAAGGAAAGGGATAGCCTCACATACCTTGTATATACTGCCCCAATCGCAAGCTATGCAATTGTCACAACTCCTTAGTCTACAATAAGAGAAACGATACTATCGTTATCATTTAAGCGTCATAACTATTACGTATCGATCACCTATTTTACGTTGAAATGGATAGCACCTCCCCTATATATATGACTTCACACACAACCTAATTACATCATACATACGATGGCCACCGTAGTCGTGTCAAACGACCGGGAAATGTTACGAATAACTATCAGCCCACAACCCTACATATATATGGTATTTCTCAACGCCCTTCAAACTCCAAAACTCCACAAAATAGTAGTAAAACAAGCAGCCCAATAGCAACACAAAACAGTCCACAAAACAGTTCGCTACAAGTGAATAACTCGAACTCACGGCTTCCGATATCTGTCCCGTGAGTTCTTACATGTATAGAACAAATTACCATGAATTCACAGCAGAGAAAAATGTATGAAAGATGGCAGTAACTTACCTTACTTGTTGGATAACTCAGCCCTTCCCTTGGTTCTTCAAACTCTAGGTTTTACCTTCAAATAGAACTTGAAAGAGAGGGAAAATCGATTAGGGTTTGTGTGGGATATTTGGGGAGGAGTTGCAGGGGTTAACTTTGGTTTTAAGGGTCTGAAATATGGATGAAATAACTGAGTTCATAACCCTTTAAAAGTCCTCTCTTGGACGACTTAGGTCTTTTAATTTTGTCCTATCATTTTGGCAAGTAGGTGATGCACCTACTTGTCATCTACCAATCTGCACAGGCTTACAAAAATATGAATATCTCTATACTCCGAGATCATATTGACAAACAGTTTAATGCGTTGGAAACTAGATTCATAGATCTTTAATTTGGTGGGTAGATCATCCCGTAATTCCTTGTAAATTGGGATAAAAGCGTAGAAACATTTGACCTAATGTTTAAGTAAAAGTATAAACCTAAGTTGCGACAACGTTTGTCGACTTTTGTTTCATAACTCATTTGACTTCAAGACTTATGATACGGATATTATATGATTCAAATACCTTAATACATGACCTATTGAGTGTATTAAGAACCTCTAGGTTTACCTGAAAATACGAGTTACAACATCCTTAATTCGTTTAACTTCTAATACTTGTTAATCACCCTTATACAACCTTGTATCACTTAAGACCAATAGGATTAACTTCTTATCATCTCAAAGGTAATTCCTTCTTGGATTTATGTTAACTAATATATGGAATTAACTAACGCGTGTGGATATGGGTTGTAACAGTTATAGTAATTCAATTTGTCATTAATAAGTGATAAATCCCAAAATAAAGTGAAATAGAACAAAAGCGGAAATACACACAACCCACATCGTGGTGTCACCAGTCATGAGCATCTAAACATCTGCCTAAGAGTATGAAAGAGACTACATAGTCTATTTCAAAACTAGTACAAAAGTAAGATAAGAGGGAGAACCACTGGGCTATGAATGCCGAGCAGCTACGTAGTGAACTCTGAATAGCCTGCTGGAAGCAATCAGCACTCACTAGCGGGACCTGAGGCTCCTGAATCTGCATAGGGAGTGCAGAGAGTAATGTGAGTACGCCAACGCAGTGAGTAATAAAAGTAAAAGCAACTGAATGATAAGAAAACACGTAAAACACAGCAACATGCTACAAAGAGGCAGTATAAAGCCAATACAAAGCAATAAAATAGTGAAAACTTATAAAAATACCTTAGTTCAGCAAAAACCTCTTTAAAACATCTTTTAATAGTTCAAACGAGTAAATGAAAACAAGGAGAAAAGATAGAAACATAAATTAGCCCCTCGAGAAAAATACCAACAGAACCAGCCCCTCGAGCAATAACATGGAACAACATTAGCCCCTCGGGCTATATCACATCTCACACTGGGTACCCGCACTAACTGGGGGTTTACAGATTCCGGGAGGTTCCCCTAACGGCCCAAGCACAATATCAAGTCATCTCGTGGCATAATCAAATAGGCACTCGGCCTTATAACAAGCCACCTCGTGGCGTAAACAATTTGTCCCTCGGCCTCATAATCATGAATTAGTATATCACTGCTGCGGTGTGCAGCCCGATCCAAAAGTATCCTCACAACACAGGGCCTCGGCCTTACTCAGTTAGAATCTCATAAGCCACTCGGGAAACAGTAAAACATGATGCTCATCCCAAAATATCATTTAAAATATCAAAAACAAGTAAAGATGGTTGAATTGTGAAAACAATAGAATATAGCATGACTGAGTACAACTACGAAGTCAAAACAGTGAGGAATAGTAGTAAAAATCCCATAAGGGTCCAAAATAGTTGTCACATGGCCCAAATATGGCATTTAGCTCAAAACATGATGATAGCAAACAGTTGTCAATCAAATACGCAATTAAATAGTCATACAGGATGGACTAAATCACAATCCCCAACGGTGCACGACCCCGCGCTCGTCATCTAGCATGTGCGTTACCTCAAAATAGCACAATGATGTGAAATTCAGGGTTTCATACACTTACGACAACATTTTCAATCATTACTCACCTCTATCCGGTCCAAACTCTAGCCCGTGATGCCTTTTCCTCTCGAATCGGCCTCCGGATGCACAAAGTCTAACCAAAATTAGTGCACAACCATCAAAATATGATTAGGGAACAAAGCCCACTCGAAAGTAATTAAATTATAACAAGAATCCCGAAATTGGCCAAACCCGACCCCCAGGCCCACGTCTCGGAATCCGATAAAAATCACAACAATAAACTCCTTATCACTCCCCGAGTTCATTCATATCAAAAGTACCAAAATCCAACCACAAATGACCCCTCAAATCCCTAATTTTAGGTCTCCAATTACAAGCCCTAGTTTCTTCAATATTAATGCTTAAATTCTACAAATTCCATGATTAATTAGGTATAAATAACATTAGGATTGAGTATTAAGTCCATAAATCTTACCTCCAAGTGTTCCCCCTTGATTCCCTCTTTAATCCTCTTCAAAAAGCTCTATAATCGCCCAACAATGGTGAAACTTAGGCTAAAAATCGTGGATATGGCCTTTTAAAACATTCTGCCTAGCTATTCAAAATCCTTCTTCACGAACGCGGTCAACGCCTCACATTCGCGAATCACAAACTTCGTTGACCACTTATTCTTTCTTCGCGAACGCGAAACCTCAGCCTTCCAACTCATCGCGAACGCGACTACACACCCGCGAATGCGAAGCACACTGACCCAACCCTTCGCAAACGCGGGACCCCCATCGCGAATGCGAAGGCCAAACCTCCTACCTCTCATCCTAACCCTTCGCGAACACGAGGACCCACTCGCGAACACGAAGTCCAAAGCCTGCAACACTAACAACAGATTTTTCTATAATATTTTCAACTTGAAAATGATCTGTTAAACCACCCGAAAACCCAACCGAGGCCCTCGAGACCTCAACCAAACATGCCAACCTATCCTATAACATCATTTAAACTTGTTTCAACCTTCGTAACGCTCAAAATAACATCAAAACACCAAATTTGCATCGGATTCAAGCCTAAGAATTCCAAAAACTCCCAAATTCTAGTTTCGATCAAAAAGTCTATCAAACCACGTCCGAATGACCTGAAATTTTGCGCGCACATCCCAAATGACACAACGGACCTACTGCAACTCCTGGAATTGCATTCCGACTCCTACACCAAAATCTCACCTACCAACCGGAAAACGCGAAAATTCTAATTTCGCCAATTAAAGCCTAACTCTACTCCGTACCTCCAAAATACATTTTGATCATGCTCCTAAGTCCCAAATCACCTTCCAAAGCTATCCGAACCATTAGAACTCACATACGAGCCCTTTATCACATAAGTCAACATCCGGTTGAGGTCTCGAGGGCCTCGGGTGAGTTTTAGGTGGTTGAACGGATCATTTTCAAGTTGAAAAGATTTCAGAAAAATTTGATGTTAGTGTTGCAGGCTTTTGGCCTTCACGTTCGCGAGTGGGTCCTCATGTTAGCGAAGGGTTAGGATGAGAGGAAGGAGGTTTGGCCTTCGCGTTCGCGATGGGGGTCCTGCGTTCCGGAAGGGTTAGGTCAGTGTGCTTCGCGTTCGTGGGTGTGTCGTCGCATTCGCGATGAATTGGAAGGTTGAGACTTCACGTTCGCATACAGGGTGTCGCGTGCACGAAGAAAGAATAAGTGGTCAACGAATTTTGTGCTTCGCAAATGCGAGACGTTGACCGCCTTCGCGAAAAAGGATTTTGAATAGCTGGGAAGAATGTTTTAAAAAGCCATATCCACGATTTTTAGCCTAAGTTTCACTATTGTTGGGCGATTTTAGAGCTTTTTGAAGTGGATTGAAGAAGGAATCAAGGGGGAACACTTCGAGGTAAGATTTATGGACTTAATAATCAATTCTAATGTGATTTATACCTAATTAATCATGGAATTTGTAGAATTTAAGTCTTAATATTGAAGAAACTAGGGCTTGTAATTGGAGACCTAAAATTAGGGATTTGAGGGTCATTTGTGATTGGATTTTGGTACTTTTGATATGAATGAACTCGGGGAGTGATAAGGCATTTATTGATGTGATTTTTATTGTATTCCGAGACATGGGCCCGGGGGTTGGGTTTGGCCGATTTTGGGATTCATGTTGTAATTTGATTACTTGCAAGTGGGCTTTGTTCCCTTAGTATATTTTGATAGTTATGCACTAATTTTAGTTAGACTTGGAGCATCCAGAGACCGATTCTAGAGGCAAAGGCATCATGGGCGAGAGTTTGGACCGGATAGAGGTGAGTAATGATTTTAAATGTTGTACTGAGGGTATGAAACACCGGATTTCACATCGTTGTGCTATTTTGGGGTGACGCACATGCTAGATGACGAGCGTGGAGTCGTGAACCATTGAGGATTGTGACTTAGTCCATCCCATATGACTATTTAACTGCGTATTTGATTGAAAACTATTTGCTATCATCATGTTTTGGGCTGAATGCCATATTTGGGCCTCGTGCCAACTATTTTGGACCCTTAGGGGATTTTTACTACTATTCCTCACTGTTTTGACTTCGTAATTGTACTCAGTCATGCTATATTCTATTGTTTTCATAATTCAGCCATCTTTACTTCTTTTTGATATTTTAAATAATATTTTGGGCTGAGCATCATGTTTTACTATTGCCCGAGTGGCTTATGAGATTCTGACTGAGTAAGGCCAAGGGCCTGTGTCGTGAGGATACTTTTGGATCGAGCTGCACGCTACTGTAGTGATATAGTGATTCAGGATTATGAGGCCGAGGGCTTGATTTGTTACGCCATGAGGTGGCTTGTTATAAGGTCGAGTGCCTGTTTGATTATGCCATGAGATGACTTGATATTGTGGTTGGGCTGTAAGGGGCCCCTCCTAGAGTCTCTACACCCCTAGTGACCGCGGGTACCCAGTGTGAGATATGATATAGCCCGAGGGGCTGATGTTGTTCCATATTATTGCCCAAGGAGCCGGTTCTGTTGGTATTTTGCCTGAGGGGCTGATTTATGTTTCTATCTTGTCTCCATGTTTTTGCTAAACTAAGGTGTTTTTTATAAGTTTTCACTCTTTTATTGCATTATATTGACTTTATACTGCCTCTTTATAGCATGTTGCTGTGTTTTACGTGTTTTCTTATTGCTTAGGTACTTTTACTTTTATTACTCACTGAGTTGGATACTCACATTTCTCCCTATACCCCTTCTACAGATTCAGGAGCCTCGGGTCTCGTTAGCGAGTGTTGATCGCTTCCAGCAGGCTGTTCGTAATTCACTAGGTAGTTCAACGGTGTTCGTAGCCTAGAAAGAAGGCGAAAGGATGTGCAGGGTAACCCCTGAGAAGGCAAAAACGGCCTCATATTATACGTGTGAAAGACGGCAATGATTCGCCTACCTCAAAGTTGGTCAGGAACGCTAGCCGATAACATCCTCTCCAAACCCGAGGTAGTGCCTGGCCTCGAGGACCTCCATCAAGGTAAGGCTACACTCTATGGAGCCGTCAAGGTAAGGCCCCACCCGCGGGTCCCCAAGAAAATTTCTTCTCAAAGATTATTACGGAACTCAACTAGTAAGTCATAACTTCGAGGCCCAAAACATTAGTCTCACTTTGCGCGAAGTCAAGGTCCCAGCGGCCCGAGTCTATCGGCCTTATTCAGGCTCAATCCAAGAGATCGCAAAATACCCCGAGCGAAGCCATTTTCATCAATCGAAAGCCGGAAGGAATACTCGCATCCGGATTCAGCGTTGGCAACAACAAATAGGATCATGCATTTAGAGTTTCCGCAAACATAAAGGAATACGACAAGTATCAAAGGCAGAGATCAAGAAAATATCTTTATATTCGTAAACGTTTGCTTGAAATGGCCCTCGAGAGGTCCTTACATATGATTACAAAATCCTGCAAGGGGATCCATACATAGGAACAAAGAAGTGGGAGGGTGTACATACAACAAAAGCCTAAGAATCTAGCATATTCCCAAAAGTGTGTCCTCAATAGCGGCATCTTTGGTATCATCTCCTCGGGCGCGCAACCTAAAAGACAATATCTTCCAAGCCCCATCCCCTCAGGAATCTCATCTTGACCCTCCCGGAATGGTATCTCCAAAAGGGAGGATATGGAAAAGGAAAGAGATGGATAAGAGCAAAGTGACGAGGGAGAGGCCGAAAGGAGACAAGAAGTGGCTAAGTGAAAAATCTGGCTTGTATGAACTCCGCCAGTACTACTATTGTAAAGTCACTTCTTGAGACGTTGCCTCGGCCTAGGAGGCGACAGTTAGTAGAAAGTGCCGCCATACCCCAAGGAATCCAAAGGGGTGTAATGCGCCAAGCCGAGAAAGGAGGGTGAGCAGCGGTGTATAATCCGAGCCCCCTCTTGAGCAACACTGTATAATCCAAATACTTCTTCGGGTCAGAGGAAGCTGGTCCTCTGCTTCATCGCCCCGAGCTAGCGGAGACAACAACAACAATAACATATAGGCAGCATAACTTTATTCGACATGAGAAGGTCCGGGAGATAGGCCGTAGCACGCCTGATGTCGCCATAAAATCTTGAGGCCCTGGGCCTCAAGCATGGTAAAACGGAAATGAATAAAAATAGCAAGAAAGGAGGAAAGTATAGATACCGGAGGATGCTTGGATGAAAAGCTAGTCACAAAAGGCCCCATTTGTAGAAGAGATGGGAAAAGTAACTGATAGTTCCATTATCGCCCTCGAAAGACGTAACAGCAGGCGCATTCAATGCATTCATGGGAGCTGAATGAACGGTAATGTTATAACCCTAAAAAACGAGAAATCACGACGCATCGAATAGCCCTAAAAAATCACAACGATGTAATATTTCGGTATTCATAGACGCTTGCATCATCAGCACGACGTCATTATGGGAGACCATAGAGTGGGGTGTCAAAATCGTTTCTTATCGCTTCTCTCTAAGAAACACGGGGACTATCTGTGTACGGCAAAATCTGGGGGACCGATTTCTCGTTCATAAAGCACTTCAGGAGATCGCCTCGGAGGCTCGAGACCTCGGGCCGGGTACTTCCCTCAAATACTGTCGACACCCGACCTGGGGATAATGTTGGCCGAGACCCCGGCAAGCATGGGACGCTTCCGAAGAATGCATCCGGGACCGGTTAAGCCTACCAAGGCAGTCTAACGCTTGTCTACGCCTACATCATGAATCTAGTTAGTTATCCCATCCTGTTTCCTTTATCATTTAATGTATCTTGTACTAAGTTTGAATTCCCCCTATTATAAAAGGGGAATCATTGGCATTTTGTAAGTAGGTTGCTCCAATTATTCTACACAAGATCAATAACAACTCTCTCTCTCTCTCTCTCTCTCTCTCTCTCTCTCTTCTCTCTAACTTATTCGCTTGAGGCTATCTCCTCCATTTATTACTTTCACACTTGTTCTTCATTTATTACTTGATATTGGCCATAAGAGCACCCTTTTAACTATATCCTAACTGTTATCCCCTTCCCTGTTACCTCCGATAGCTCGAGCTCGAGCCCAGGCATAGACTTTGAGGCCCTTCATCGGTTAGCCCGAGGCTCGGACAGCTAGCTTCTCAGTTTGATTATAACCCTATTTTAGTTCATACTTCGTCATTAAGCTTCACATATCTAGCATCAACTGTTCTAACAACTAGTATAAAAATAGATCGCGTATTTTAAGTGTCCCGTCACAAAATTAATTGTTATTACCATTTTCACGGAAAATAGTGACTTCTACCTAATACTCGCAAAAGACTCTGGATCGTGCATTCGGAGTTTCCGCAAACATAAAGGAATACGACAAGTATCAAAGGCAGAGGTCAAGAAAATATCTTTATATTCATAAATGTTTTCTTGTAACTTCCCTCGAGGGGTGCTTACATATGATTACAAAAGCCCGCAAGGGGATCCTTATATAAGAACAAAGAAGCGGAAGGGTGTACATACAACAAAAGCCAAAGAATCTAGCCTATTCCCAAAAATGTGTCCTCAATAGTGGCATCTTCAGTATCATCTCCTTGGGCGTGCGACCTCAAAGACAATATCATCCAAGCCCAATCCCCTTGGGAATCTCATCTCGACCCTCCCGGAATCACATCTCCAAAAGGGAGGATATAGAAGATGAAAGCGATGGAGAAGAGCAAAGTGACGAAGGAGAAGCCAAAAGGAGACAAGAAGTGGCTGAATGAAAAATCTGGCTAGTATGAACTCCGCCAGTACTACTATTATAAAGCCACTTCTTGAGACGTTGCCTCGGCCTAGGATGCGACAGTTAGTAGAAAGTGCCGCCATACCCCAAGGAATCCAAAGGGGGTGTAAAGCGACAAGCCGAAGAAGGAGGGTGAGCAGCAGTGTATAATCCGAGCCCCCCCTTGAGCAGCGGTGTATAATCACTACTTCTTAGGGTTAGAGGAAGTTGGTCCTCTGCTTCATCTCCCCAAGCTAGCGGAGACAACAAGAGCAGCAACTACAACAACAACAATAACATAAAGGCAGCATAACTTCGTTCGACCAGAAAAGGTCCGGGAGATAGGTCGTAGCACAACTGATGTCGCCATAAAATCTTAAGGCATTAGGCCTCAAGCATGGCAAAACGAAAAAGAATAAAAATAGTAAGAAAGGAGGAAAGGATAGATATCAAAGGATGCTTGGATGACAAAACTGCTCACAAAAGGCACCATTTATAGAAGAGAAGGGCAAAGTAACTGATGGCGCCATTATCGCGCTCGAAAAATGTAACGACAGGCGCATTCAATGAGTTCATGGGAGCTGAATCAACGGCGACGTTATGATCCCGAAGAATGATAAATCACGACGCGTAGAATATCCCTGAAAAAGCGCAACGATGAAAAGTTTCGGTATTCATAGAGGCTTGCGTCATCAGCATGACGTCATTATGGGAGCCCATTGAGTGGGGTGTCAAAATCGTTTCTTATCGGCTATCTCTAAGAAACGCGGGGACTATGTATGTACGGTGAAATCGAAGGGACCAATTTCTCGTTGATAAAGCACTTTAGGAGATCCCCTCGAAGGCTTGAGACCTTGGGTCGGGTACTTCCCTTAAAAAGTGTCCACACCCGACCTGGGGATAATGTTGGCAGAGACACCGACAAGCATGGCAGGCTTCCGAAGAATGCATTCGGGTCTACGCCTATATCATGAAGCTAGTTAGTTGTCCCATCCCATTTCCTTTATCATTTAATGTGTATTGTACTAAGTTTGGATTCCTCCTTTTATAAAAAGAGAATCATTGGCACTCTATAAGCAGGTTGCTCCAACTATTCTACACAAGATCAATAACAACTCTCTCTCTCTCTCTCTCTTCTCTCTAACTTATTCGCTCGAGGCTATCTCCTCCATTTATTACTTTCACACACGTGTTCTTCATTTTTTACTTGATATTGGCCATAAGAGCATCCTTTTAACTATATCCTAACTATTAGCCCCTTCCATGTTACCCCCGATAGCTCGAGATCGAGCCCAGGCATAGACTTTGAGGCCCTTCATCGGTTAGCCCGAGGCCTGGCAGCTAGCTTCTCGGATTGATTATAACCCTATTTTAGTTCATATTACGTCATTAAGCTTCACATATCTAGCATCAACTGCTCTAACAACTAGCATAAAAATAGATCACGTATTTTAAGAGTCCCATCACAAAATTAATTGTTATTACCATTTTCACGGTAAATAGTGACTTCTACCTAATTAATTATGGAATTTTTGGACTTTAAGCCTAAAAATTGGAAGTTAGGTCTTGGAAATTGGATACCTAAATCTAGGGATTTGAGGGGTCATTTGTGGTCGGATTTTGATGCATTGGATATGTATGAACTCGGGGAGTGGTAAGGAGTTTATTGATGTAATTTTTATTGGATTCCAAGATATGGGCTCGGGGGTTAGGTTTGGTAAATTTCTGGATTTGTGTTGTAATTTGATTTCTTTCGAGTGGGCTTTTTTTTCTTAGCATATTTTGATGGTTGTGCACTGATTTTGGTTAGATTTGGAGAATTCGGAGGCCTATTCGAGAGGCAAAGGCATCGCGGGATAGAGGTGAGTAATGATTGTAAATGTTATCCTGAGGGTTTGAAACCCCGGATTTCACATCGTTGTGCTACTTTGAGGTGACGCGCACGCTAGATGACGAGTGTGGGGTCATGCACCGTTGGGGATTGTGACTTAGTCCATCCTGTATGACTATTTAACTGCGTAATACTTTGGCTTTATATTTGTACTCAGTCATGCCATATTCCACTGTTTTCATAACTCAACCATGTTTACTCTATTTTGACATCTTAAATGATATTTTGAGCTGAGCATCATATTTTACTGTGCCCGAGTGGCTTTTATAGATTTTTTATTGAGTAGGGCTGAAGGCCTGTGTTGAGAGGCTATTATGGGATTGGGCTCCGCGCCGCAGCGATATTGTGATGATTCATGATTATGAGGCCAAGAGCCGGTTTGATTATGCCACGAGATGACTTTTTATTGTGCTTGGGCCGTAAGGGGCCCCTCTCGAAGTCTGTACACCTCCAGTGAGCGCTGGTACCCAGTGTGAGATGTGATATAGCCCGAAGGGCTTATGTTGTACCATGTTATTGCCCAAGGGGCTGGTTCTGTTGGTATTTTGCCCAAGGGGCTAATTTATGTTTCTATCTTTTCTCCCTCTTTTCATTCATTCGTTTGAACTGATAAAAGGTGTTTTAAAGAGTTTTTTACTGAATTAAGTTGTTTCTATGAGCTTTTACTATTTTATTGCATTGTTCTGGTTTTATACTACCTCTTTGTAGCATTTTGCTGTGTTTTACATGATTTTTTATCGCTCGACTGCCTTTACTTTTATTACTCACTGAGTTGGCGTACAAACATTACTCCCTGCACCCTGTGTGTAGATTTAGGATCTTCGGGTCCTTCTAGCGAGGGCTGATTGCTTCCAGCAGGCTATTCGGAGTTAACTAGGTAGCTGCTCTGCGTTCCCAACCCAGTGTTTCTCATTCCTATCTTTATTTTCCTTGTACTAGACTTTTACGATAGGCGCCATCACGACCGGTTCCGATTTAGGGGCGTGCCAAGTTGGTATCAGAGCCTAGGTTACATAGGTCTCACGAGTCATGAACAGATTTAGTAGAGTCTCGTAGATCAGTATAGAGGCATCTGAATATAGAGGTCGGTATGGAATTTTGAAAGTTGGAGTAGGTCTGCGGTGTCAATTGTAACATGCGTGCAAAATTTCAAGTCATTCGGACAAGGTTTGATGGACTTTTTGATCAAAATTGGAACTCGAAAGTTTTTGGAACCTTAGGCTTGAATCCGATGTTATTTGGTTGATTCGATATTGTTTGAGGTGTTTTGAAGATTGGTATAAGTTTGGATAGTGGTATATGACTTGTTCGTGCTTTTGGTTGAAGCCCCGGGGGCATCGGGGTGATTTCGGATGGTTGACGGGAAGTTTGGAGTTGGGAATTTGCAGCTGAATTGGGCATGGGGAGCTGAAACCGCAGATGCAGGTGTTTGAGCGCACGTGCGATAGCGCATGTGCGGGATTTTAATTGCAGGCGTGGTGTTGAGCGCTTAAGTGATTTGTGCAGATGCGCACCTGGGACCGCAAGTGCGAGATTTTGTACCGCATAAGCGATTTAGCAGGGGCAGAACATATATATTTGGCCCTTCGCGATTTTGAGTAGTTTTTCACCATATTTCATTTGGGAGAAAGCTTTGGAGAGCAAATTGAAGAGGGGATTCAAGAGGGTTTCATGGAGATAAGATTTTTGGACCCTAAACTTGTTTCTATGATGGTTTTTGATTGATTAAGCTTGAAATCTATGGAAATTAGTTGCAAAACTTGGGGGTTTAAGGCTTGGAAATTAGAGACCTTAATCTAGGGATTTGAGGGATCATTCGTGGTCGGATTTTGGTATTATTGGTATGTATGAACTCGTGAGAGTGTAAGGATTCTAGTTTTGTGAATTTTATCGGAATTTGAGACGTGGGCCCATTGGTCAGGTTTTGACCAATTTCGAGATTTTGATTTAATTTGATTATTTTCGAGTGGGCTTTGTTCCCTTAGCATATTTTGATGGTTATATACTGATTTTGGTTAGGTTCGGGGCATTTGGAGGCCGAAAGAGAGGAAAAGGTGTCACGGGCTTGAGTTTGGCTTGGCTTGAGGTAAGTGACACTTCCAAACTTGATTCTGAGGGTTCGAAACCCTGAACTGTGTGTTCTATGATTACTATTGAGGTGACGACAAGCCAAGTGACGGGCTTGTGGGCGTGCACCATGAGAAATGCGGCCTGGATCATTCTATGGCACCTCTTAGTGACTTTTTTATGTTGATATCTGTGGTGTAATTGTGTGATTAAGCTAATGAGCTACAATTCATGCTAATTATCATGTTAAGGCTTAATGCCAACACTGTTGAGACACGAGGGGTCGTTTCTTGCTGTCATATCATTAGCTTCATTTATATTCTAGACTCAGTCCTATTCATGCATATTATATCATGCCTCAGTCTTGATTATTGCTATTTAACATATCATATCATTATTTGGGCTTGTATCATGACATTTTTAGCCCCTATGTGTGAGACTGGAGAGTATTGACTGAGTGAGGCCGAGAGTTTGATATATATATTGACAGTATGGGATCAGGCTGCACGTCGCTGCGAGATTTAATCATGCCTTCGATGGCATTGATATAGCGCTTGGGCTAATGAGATAAGCCCATTTAGAGTATTTACACCCCTAGTGAGCACAGTTGATGATATTGAGGGATGGATCTTCCCTGGACATGGATCTTGTCTGAAGTATTGATATGGAGATGGATCTTCTCCATGTGGCCAGATTGGCCTGCTCCTCGGTACCGGAGACTAATAGTCTATGATATATATATATATATATATATATATATATATATATATATATATTCTGGGATGGATCTTCATTGGGACTTGTGAGCCATATACGGTACTGAGTGGTTGTGAGTTGTCATTATTATTACCAGGAGATGGATCTTCTCTGTAGGTTGGATTGGCCTTCCTCGGTACTGAGTGACTGCTGTCAGAGATGTATATATATATGGGATGGATCTTCCCTAGTCCGTACGAGCCATATACAACACTAAGTGGATGAGTATCGAGTTATTGGGCACATGAGGTACTTGGCATAGTGCATTTCATATAGTATGTGCATTGGCATATAGATGTAGCAGAGTTATACTCCTTTATCATGTTCATACTTTCTCTATTTCCCTTTTATGATCTGTTTAATTAACTGAAAGCATGCCTACATTTCTGCACGATATTCCTGTTTATCCTATGAAGAGGTTGAGTTCGTCACTACCTCTCAGTCCATAGTTTGGGCTTGTTACTTACTTAGTTGGTGTATTCACATTACCCCCTGTACCTCGTGTACAGATTCAGGCACTTTGGATCCAGTGGCGAATGTTTAATCGAGGTTTCTGACTTAGAAGATTATTAAGGTACCTGCACGGCATTCGCAGGCCTTGGCTCTCCTTCTCATTTCTAGTTGTACTTTTCTGTTGGCTCTTAGACACTTTGATAGATTATGTATTTATCTTAGACGCTCATGGTCTCAGTGACACCGTAGTTTTGGGACGAATGTACTGTAATATGAATCTTTCTCTTACGTCTTAAACAATTTGTTTTAAAAATGATGAAAGTTTTCCGTAAATGATTTTTATTATTTACATTGTGGTATTGGATTGCGTTGGTTTAAGTTTGGCCTAGTTTCATGATAGGCGCCATCACGATGGGTTGGGTTTTGGGTCGTGACAAGTTGGTATCAGAGCCTAGGTTACATAGATCTCATGAGTCATGAGCGGGTTTAGTAGAGTCTCGCGGATCGGTAGGGAGATATCTATACTTATCTTCGAGAGGCTGCAAAACCTTTAGGAAATAAACTTCACTTTTTTTAATTCTTATCGTGCGTCCTTGATTCAGTTTGAAATGTAACTATTTGAATTCCTTCCACGTGTTTGTATGCGCGCATGAGCTCTCAGTATCGGATGTGCATCGACATCTTGTGATTCCCTGATCGAGGGGCAAGATGTGATCCCTATGTGTTGATATTGGGCCAGTCTGGAGGACTTGAGGCCGGGCTTTGCTTGTAGCTCGAGAATTGAGGTGTTGATTATGTGAGCATGTGCTTTCGGATTTATATGTTTGATAGAGTCCCTATTAGTGGAAGTAATGACTGGTAGCTACGTGATGATTATGGTGTGATTGCGAGATATGTTCATATGATTTGAATGTGACGAGAAGGGTCTGCTTGAGGGTAGCAAGAACTATCTGGTGCTTGATTTCCATCATGATTTGATGTATAGCCCCGATTTGTGAGTGTGTTGAAGGATCTTTTCATGTTTCCTAGTTGGGAGGTGAAGTAGATTTCACGTTATGATATGAGTTCAGACTCAGGAAGATTAAGTGACTGCGTAATGTTTATAACGGTGGACGGGTATAAAGAGATGTTAGTTTGAGGTGGAGCAGGTGGGTTATCTCCTACGAAGTGTTCTAAAATTTATGTGATCCTTATGTTGTTTATTGGAAGATCTCTTTTACCAGCGAAATATATGTGTTGCAATTTGAATTTGGGTCGCTTAAGAGAGTGGGCTTGACTGTTACGAGGGTGAATGTGAGATTTGCAGAAAATTTGAAGTAATAGACGGTCTATGTTGCACGAGCTTATGAGGGATTAAGTTTAATCTCACTATGGTACTATAGCAGTAATAGAGGATATGCATTATGATTTTTTGTGTGTTTTGATCTATGGCTTTGAGCCAAGTGGGGGAGTCCGCTATTGAGTAGTTGATGACATGGTCATGTGTTGTATTGGTTTCAGTTTGAGGTATGCTAGTGAATGAGTTGTGGCTTATAGAGGTTGAGATCGACGATGGCTCGAGTAAAGGAAATTTTAATAAAGATTATGTTATGCTTTATGGGTGTATGAGAAACACGGAATGTCTTGAGTTGGTATCGGTAAAGGATGTACGGTGCATAAAGCAGGAAATTTATCTGGTTTCATTAAGATGGGGTTACTTCCATAGGTGTTTTTGTTCTCATGGGGCACAGGTCGTTCGGTTCGTTTGATCAGTGTAATTGAAACCTGAGTAGGGTGGATGACTCCCGAGAATGGTTTTAATGGATTCAAGACTTATATGTGATAATTGGAGATCTTCAGGAGTTTATTTGACCGGAAACTGAGGTTTGCATTGGAGGATGTCAAGACTGTGGCATTTCTATATCATTATGAATTCTACACATCATTATCAGGAAGGCAAAGGCAATGGCTTTAGATTTGTAGGAAGTCTCTTCAGGGTAAGTATTTCGAATGTGGTGTTTTTGGGGGGTACTAGAGAGAGTAGTCAGTGGCTTATGAGCCTTAAGACAGGGTGGTTTCATGCTTGAGTCTCGTATGGTGAGTCTAGGTTGAGGATTGTGGTATTATGGCAAAGGGAAATATCAATTTGAAAGAAATTTAGAAGTAACTTGGATAGATAGGATAGCTTGGTAGTAGGCCGGATCAGCATGGTAAGTGATACGATTAGTTTTTGGGTGCTGATGAGGTAATAAGTTTTTACAAGTATTTCGTGGCAATGCTCTTATGTTTTAATGGCTTGCGTAGCTTGGTTGAGTTAGAAGGAGGCAGTCCTGACGGTTTAATTTTGTGCAAATGGAATTCGGAGAGTTCTTGATGGTTTCTACCATGGTTAGAGATGTATATTTTTCTACGGGCGTGAGGAGCATGTGATGTATAGTGATTTTCTTCTAGATGGGATCAAATGGAAAGTTCTTGGCTAGTTGAATATGTAGCTGCTTGTGGCTCGGAAAGAGTTATGAAGTTCTCATATTTATTATAGGATGGCATAATATATGTGGTATGTTGTGTAGGGTTGAACTTTGCATGTGTAAGGTCACAGTTCAGTTCTGGAAGGAAGGGTCATAAATTCTTAAGACAGCATGGGCAGTTTCAGATGATTAGGCAAATGATATTGCTAATTGGTGTGGCTTGATGAGGGCATATATTTCAGAAAGGGCAGTGTGATTGAGTTAATAATACATTATTGGTATCGCGGCTCTCTCTTGTTGGATCGACTGTTGATGTTTGAGTTTGCTTGGTGGCATAGAAGATTTTTTTTTTAGTATCTCTCATGGAATGATTGGGTATTAGAGGTGTGGTATGTATTCGGATGGCGGAATTGGGATCAGACATGGTGATCTATGTGCTACATGGCTTTGGAGACTGGGAGTTCTCATAAACAGGTCATGTTGTGGTTGTGGGTCACGTTTATCGGCCTTGTGTGGTGGCTATCGGGGTTTGGAGACCAAAGTGGGTCCTTTGTTACTTAGTATGTTAGATTTGTGGTGTGATGCTGGAAATGGACTAGTTATCTCCGTGTCGTGTAATTCTAGACTGTTGCGCTAAGACGGCGACGTTGGCTATGCCGGGGATGCCACGGATTGAGTGGCGAGATTCGATGGATTATGTTCCCGGTAGGGTGATTTCATTTTTGAATACCCATCGGATGGTTGGGAAGGGTTGTCTCCTTATTTGACCTTCGTGAGGGATTTTCCGAATGTGTTCCTGCTGCTGGGCATGTTGTCGGACAGGGTTGTTGATTTCTGTATTGATTTGGTGCCGGGCACCGTATCGTATGGAACCGACAGAGCTAAAGGAGTTGGAAGAGCAGCTTCAGGAACTCCTTGATAAGGGGTTCATTGGTAGACCTATGTGGGTGTGTGTTCTGCATCGAGACGGCTTTGTTGACTTTGAGTTGCTATTGTTGAGGGATGTGGTGATTCGGTTGTTATTGAGCTTATTAGTGTTCTGAGGTGATCTATGAGCTACTTTTCTATGTTGCGAGGCATTATGATTTGTTGGCTATAGGTAAATATGGTGAGGTTCTATTGGGGTCTCATAGTGGAATTCGAGCGGGAGGAGTATTGGGTATTGATCGATGGATGGCGTATCGGTTGTGTCCTTTCGGGTTTGCGTGGTGTTGTGTTATTTGCCTCACTCTGGTTATGATGATTTGTTTTTTAGTACTCCACATCAAATTGCGCATGGTTGTTGGCCTTGAGCGTAGTGACTTGAGGTGTTTTATGTGGACCGGTGTTTGGATAGGATCGCGCATTGCAACATAGTTATGTGGAGGTATGATCCGTCGGGTTGGGATCGTGTGTTCTGGTTCTACGATCTGTGATGGGTTCTCAGCATTTTGTTGTGGTGGTACTGGTGAGCTTGCAGTACAGCTCTCTCATTTGAATAACTTTTCCATTATTTGAGTACATTTGGACTGTTTATTGGTGCGCTGGAAGCACGGGTTGTGGATTTAGAGGGTATTGATGTGTCATGTCACTAGAGTAGTCGTGTTGGATGAGATGAGGTCATTGAGATCTAAAATGAATACTATCGGATTTGATTTCAGCATGTTGGAAGGATGATGTCGGGATTCAGCAAAGAAATTTACTATGGTTCTTGCCAAGGGAGAGGGAGCTCCATGAATGGTTTCCTTGAGGAATAATTATTATTCTGCGTGTTTCTTTCATCATTGGAAGTATATGAAGGTTTTGGAATGACACTTTAATTGATAAGAGGTTTATTATTGGTATTTGGTTGTTTTGAGCAATTGCTCTGATTAGAAGTTATCGCTACGAGTGTCTGAGTTATGTGGTATATCTTGTGATTGCATCTATGGTTGTAGATATGGTTTATTACATTTTGTTCGGACTTATTCGGTGTGTAGATGTGAGATTCTAATCTTATAGATAACTTCGAAAGTGGAAACTTCATTCTAAGGTTAATGGGCAAGGTTGGGTTGTGAAATTTCACTTATGTTGTGTTATCGGACCTATATGGGATAGGGTGACCTGGGATCAACCCTGAATATGTGCATGGTAAGGTTATACATCGACTTGTTGGCTTTTGGAACAGCTCTAGACACGTTCGATGATGAACGTATGTTTAAGTGAGGGAGAATGTAACGACACCATCGGTCATTCCGACAGTTATGGCCCCGTTTCCCCAATTTCTGCTTCAGTTTGTGTGGTTTGGCACTTTTATATTGTGATTGAGTTAATTGGCTCGGGTTCAGAATGATTGTAGAGATAAATGAGACACTTAGTCTCTTAAGTTGGCCTTTTAGTTGGAAAAGTCAACCGAAAGTTGACTTGTAAGTGAGCGACCCCGAAATTTGGATTTTATGATTCGGATAGCTTCGGGAAGTGATTTCGGACATAGGAGCTTGATCGGAATGTATTTTGGAGGTCCGGAGGAGATTTAGGCTTGAATTGGTGAAAATGGAATTTTGGCGTTTTCCGGTTGATAGGTGAAATTTTGATATAGGGGTCGGAATGGAATTTCGGAAGTTGGAGTAGGTCTACGGTGTAAATTGTGACGCGCGTGCAAAATTTCAGATCATTCGGACGAAGTTTGATGGACTTTTTGATCAAAAGCGGAATTCGAAAGTTTTTGGAACCTTAGGCTTGAATCCGATGTTATTTGGTTGATTCGATGTTGTTTGAGGTGTTTTGAATGGTATAAGTTTGGATAGTGGTATATGACTTGTTCGTGCTTTTGGTTGAGGCCTCGGGGACCTCCGGGTGATTTCGGATAGTTGACGGGAAGTTTGGAGTTGGAATTTGCAGCTGAAGCTGCTGACGTTTCTGTCATAACCGCACCTACAGTTTGGGAACCGCAGGTGCAGGCTCGTAGAAGTGCCCAGAGGGTTGCAGATGCGGAATTAGGCATGGGGAGTTGAAACCGCAGATGCGGGTGTTCGAGCGCACCTGCAATAGTGCAGGTGCGAGATTTTAATCGCAGGTGCAGTTTTGAGCGCTTAAGTGATTTGCGGAGGTGCGCACCTGGGACCACAGGTGTGGCTCTGCAGGTGCGAGATTTTGTACCGCAGAAGCGGTTTAGCTGGGGCAGAACATATATATTTGGCCCTTCGCAATTTTGAGTGGTTTTTCACCATATTTCATTCGGGAGAAAAGTTTGGAGAGCAAATTGAAGAGGTAATTCAAGAGGGTTTCGTGGAGGTAAGATTTTTGGACCCTAAACTTGTTTCTATGATGGTTTTTGACTGATTAAGCTTGAAATTTATGGAAATTAGTAGCAAAAATTTGGTGTTTAGGGCTTGGAAATTGGAGACCTTAATCTAGGGATTTGAGGGATCATTAATAGTCGGATTTTGGTATTCTTGGTATGTATGAACTCGTGAGAGTGTAAAGATTCTAGTTTTATGAATTTATCGGAATCCTATACGTGGGCCCGGGGGTCGCGTTTTGACAAATTTTGGGATTTTGATGTAATTTGATTATTTTCGAGTGGTCTTTGTTCCCTTAGCATATTTTGATGGTTATATACTGATTTTGGTTAGGTTCCGGGCATTTGGAGGCCGAATCGAGAGGAAAAGGCACTGCGGGCTAGAGTTTGGCTTGGCTTGAGGTAAGTAACGCTTCAAAACTTGGTTTTGAGAGTTAGAAACCCCGAACTGTGTGTTCTATGATTACTATTGAGGTGACGAAATGCCAAGTGATGGGCTTGTGGGTGTGCACCGTGAGAAATGCGGCCGGATCATTCCATGGCACCGCTTAATGACTTTTTTATGTTGATATCTGTGTTGTAATTATGTGATTAAGCTAATGAGCTGCAAATCATGCTAATTATCATGTAAGGCTTCACACCAAAACTGTTGAGATCCGAGAGGTCGTTTCTTGTTGTCATGTCATTAGCTTCATTTATATTCTAAACTCAGTCATGTTCATGCATATTATATCATGACATTTTTAGCCATTGTGTGTGGGACTGGAGAGTATTGACTGAGTGAGACCGAGAGCCTTACATATATATATATATATATATATATTGACAGTATGGGATCGGGCTGCATGCCGCAATGAGATATTGATCATGCCTTCACTGGCATTGATATAGCGCTTGGGCTAATGAGAGAAGACCCTCCGGAGTTTTTACACCCCTAGTGATCGCAGTTGATGATATTGAAGGATGGATCTTCCCTGGACATGGATCTTGTCTGATGTATTGGTATGGAGATGGATCTTCTCCATGAGGCTGGATTGGCATGTTCCTCGGTATCGGAGACTAATAGTCTGTGATGTATATATATATTTCAGGATAGATCTTCCCTGAGCCTTGTGAGCCATATACGGTACCGAGTGGTTGTGAGTTGTCATTATTATTACTAGGAGATAGATCTTCTTCGTAGGCTAGATTGGCCTTCCTCAGTACTGAGTGACTGCTGTCAGAGACGTATATATACGTGATAGATCTTCCCTAGGCCGTACGAGCTATATACAGTATTAAGTGGACGAGCATCGAGTTATTGGGCACATTAGGTACTTTTCATAGTGCATTTCATATAGTATGTGCGTTGGCATGTAGATGTAGCGGAGTTATACTCCTTTATCATGTTCATACTTCCTCTATTTCCCTGTTATGAGTTGTTTAATTAACTGAAAGCATGCCTACATTTCTCCACGATATTCCTATTTATCTTATGCAGAGGTTGAGTTTGTCACTACCTCTCAGTCCATAGTTTGGGCTTGTTACTTACTGAGTTGGTGTACTCACGTTACCCTTTGTACCTCATGTACAGATTCGGGAACTTTGGATCCAGTGGCGGATGTTTGATCTAGGTTTCTGACTTAGAAGATTATTGAGGTACCTGCACGGCGTTCGCAGGCCTTGACTCTCCTTCTTATTTCCAATTGTACTTTTTTGTTGGCTCTTAGACACTTTGATAGATTGTGTATTTACCTTAGACGCTCATGATCTCCGTGACACCGTGATTTTGGGATGAATGTATTGTAATATGAATCTTTCTCTTATGTCTTAAACGATTTGTTTTAAAAATGATGAAAGTTTTCCGCAAATGACTTTTAATATTTACACTGTGGTATTGGATTTCGTTGGTTTGAGACTGGCCTAGTTCCATGATAGGCGCCATCACGACGGATTGGGTTTGGGTCGTGACACTTTCAAACTTTGATACTTGGTATTAGACCCATTTGTTATACTTTTACACTTTACCATATTAGTTTTACTATCCTTTGTATTACTTTGTTGCATTTATACTATTGCATTTATACTATTACATGTATTACTATACTTAATTTTAATTTTATAAATAATTTTTGTAGGCATCATAATTATAGTTAGTCATCTTTACTCTTTACTAAATTAATTCTTTAAATCAAACTCTAAACACTTTGTCATATTACACACACTTTCGGGAATAATTCTTTACATACATTCATTCATTTTAAAATAAAACACTTTCGCACTTTATTAGAATCGCAAGACACCATGTTTATTGTTAAAATAGAACGGGCTAATCAGTTTTCGGACTAGTCATTCAAAAATAGTTAGTATTTGCCAAGTTATTGAAAAATAGCCACTATTTTGCTGCAATAGAGACCGGTCCAGCATAATATACTGGAGTTCGGTATACCTGTGTATGAACTTCCAGCATATTATGCTGGACCGGTATATTATACTGGAACTCCAGTATATTATGGTGGAGTATTTTTCCGGATTTTGAACAATATTTTTTTTCAAATTTATCTTTACATGAAAAGTAGCTAAATTTCGATTACTTTTAAAACTATGGCTATTTTTTAATAACCACTTTTAAATCTGGTTATTTTTGAATTTCTCCCATGTTTATATCCTCTTTTACTTTACTTCATTTATTATAAATTATCCTCTATTGTATTACCTATTTTGTCAAATAAATACACCGTTTATTTTTCGTATATATTTTACTCAATTAATTTTTTAAAAATATAAATCGTCTTCTTTATATCTTGTAAGTTAATTTTAAAACATAACTCTTTCATACACTTTTTTTATCTTCATTTTATTATATTTAGCTTGCCACATAACTAATTATTTATTCTTTATTCAATTTATTTTCATAATTTTCTTGTAAATATTAAATTACCTCTTTTACCTTATTCATTATACGGAAATTATTCAATGATAATTCCTTCTTTTTTTTTAAATTTTGATCAATCATTTTTTGACAAATTTTCTTACATTTTAGTCGTTCTCTTAAAATAGTTAACCTTGATCACAACCAAAGTTCTTTTGAGACTATTCCTTTTAACTCAAAGCTTATTTGATTAATATATATATATATATATATATATATATATATATCATTCAAATCTCTTTCATAATTATTTTTTCTTTGCCTAATCCCTTATTTAATCAATCAAGTCCAACTGGAACCACATTTTATGGATCTTGAGGGATGCTTAACCCCTTTCCCTAGATAACTTGAATCCTTGCCTAGAATCTCAATGGTTTTTCATACCATAGTCAAAGTGTACATTTCACAGTGTAGTATAGGTGTCGTAGAGTATCTTAAATACTAGGGGGCAACTCTAAACTCTAATTAACCTTGTAGAGTACCATACATTATATTTTGTCTTATTTCGTGTAAAATAAGGTGCAACAGGAATCATCAACATTAGCTTTCAGACTGCCAGCCCATATAGAACCTTTGTCCTAAAATCTGATCCGGAATATCGTGGTGGAGAAAATTCACCAGCATTCCCTTGAATCATTCCCAAGTCTCTTGTAGAGTTTCTATCGGCTTCTGCCTAAACTGCAAAATCTCATCAATCTGCTTTGCAATCTAATTGGGGGAATAGAACTTGTTCAAGAATTGTTTAAAAAATTCCTCCCAAGTGATTATGAAATTGATGGGGAACGAATTTAACCAAGTCTAAGCTTCATTTGTCACTAGGAATCGACACAATAAGAGCCGAATTTCTTCTGATGTCACATTAGACTGCCTCTGAGTGACAAATGGATAAAAAATTCTTTAAGTACTGTTGTGGGTCCTCAAGGTAGGACCAGAGAACAACCCGTTATTCTGCAGCATATGCAACATATTGTTCGTGATTTTGAATGTCTCCGATTGTATTTGAAGGACTGCAATTGCGATTGCCAGATTGTGAACGGTGGGCTGAGCCCAATCATATAGAGAAACTTCTGGCATAAGAGATGTCACCGCAAATCATATAGAGAAACTTTCGGTACAAGAGATGCCACCGCTCTGTTGTTTGGATCGCCTAATTATTTCTATTATTCCCGTTGTTATTCTCGACGTCACCTATTTTAATTTCAATTTGGCCATTAGGTTTTTGTTGTTATTTGCTTCTCTTGTTTGCCCTATTCAATGCCCTGGAAGTTTTTCAAGTTCCAGTAATACTTTGAACAATTCAGCAATTCTTGAGGAGTTCCTAGGCATATGCATGCGGCACACAAGATTACAAACATTAAAGTTCCAATGAATTTAGACTTTATAATCAAGAAAATTGACAAAACAAAGAATTCTAGCAATCCTCCTAGTAGTAATCAATAACACCGATTCTTCGGTAACTACGCCAAAATTTAATCACGTCCAACTATGCTTTATAAAAGGACTAAGCGAGCGCAAATATAATTCGATCTTAGAGTCTAGAGTCTAATCCCACGGGGAATTAACCTACTAACTACAATTATTTGTCTCACAAGAATTCAGTTAATCAATCTCGAGAGTTTGTAAATATCAAGTTGTTGTTCTCTTAGTACTAAAGGCAAGTAGTAACAAAACAGTAAATATTACTAATAGAACTAAGTATTATAGACAAGAATGAGAAAGCCTAGAATTATGATATCTTCAATTGTCAAAATCCTCCCTGCTATGTCTCATATAATTTTGTCTAATTTTTCTCTATGGATCATGAGCACTCCAGTTATTTTACTTCTCTCTCGAATAACTACAATAATTTAATAACCCAAATCTCTCGAGTTACGCTAGTTACCTTTTTTCTTACTGCTCACCATGATCACGTCATGGGTTTCATTATCTCTGAACCCACCTTTAAACCCTCTGTATTGATCTCTCATATATTTTAGGAGTAACGTTGTTAACAATCACCTAAATATGCATTGTTTCTCAAGTCATATGCACTAGATAGGAACCAGTAATTGATGGTCATTCAATTAGCTAAATTAAGTACGTAGTTGAACATATAGAGAAATTTAAAGGTAAAATTATATTGAAATATTATGATAGTTCATCCTCCAAAAGGTTCAATCAACTCTAGATAAATGTTTAGCTACTCATGGTCGTGCTAACAATCATATGCATAATTGAAAGCATTAAACTACAAACTAGAAAGAATAGGAAGAAGAATTTGTGCAAAATCTGTTGCTTCCAATTGTTCAATCGTATTTCCCTCTTCAAAACTTGTCTAATCTCTAAAAATTAAGTTTAAGAGGTATTTATATGCCAGATTACAATTAGAAGCGAAATAACTAAGTCCCAAGCTGACTGAGATGCAAAGCACCTCGGATAGGGCCTGGTGCCTCGCGCCCTCGCCCTAGTCCCGGTGAGGCCACCTCTGGTGCGAGGTCTTTGGCGCCTCTGGCCTCGCCTAGCGCCAGCGCCCTCTGGGGTGCTGTCCTCTCTTGGCCTCATGTCGTGGTCCCTTTCATGATCTATTTTGTTATTTTTTATGTCTCTTTGTCCAATTTTATTTTTACTTTATTCCCAAGTGATCTTACACATAAAAATAACTCAATTAAACGTAAATATAGCACATATTGTTAATGTTAACAAGTAAAGTATAGGGTAATGAAGATAAAAATATAATATATTAGCCTTGCATCAACTATATGAGAATCTAATTTGAGGAGAAAATTTTGACCTCCATTGAAAGAGCTTTGAGCTTGAATTAAAAAAAAAAAGTTTTGAGTAAATATCAATTTGGTGTTATAGATTCTTGAAAACATTGTCAAAATACAAATCTAGAGTTTGGTGCATTTTTTGTTGGTTTAAATAGAATTTTAGGTCAAACTTTTTAGAGCTGAATCAACAAGGAAGACGACCCGAGTTTTCTTATATTCGACTCTATATGTTCAAATTACTTATTGAATTTTGTTCGAATTATCATTGAAAGTTTTAGTTAAAATTTGAGTTCAATCGAAGAAGTTAAGGGCGAGTTTGGATCGAAGGAAACTTGAAGCAAAGTTGAAGAACACAAATTGAGTTTATTTCAATTTGTTGTTGGTTTGTTTAGATTGATGATTCTTGCTTCTACTCGTTATTTGAAAAAAAAGGTTACAGTGGGGGATGGGGCAGGGGATTTGGCTATGTCACGACCCAAAATCGACCATCGTGATGGAGCCTATCATGGAACTAGGCTAGCCACAACTCAACACAGTAAAACACTTTTAAAATAAAGGCGGAAGTAATTTAATATTTAAGATAACAAGCCTTATCAAAACTGAAACAACCCAAAATGTGATACAGTCTATCCCAAAACCTGGGTGTCACAGAGTACACGAGCCTCTAAAATAGAATACAGAACATTATAGTGTTTAGAGAATAAAACTGAAATACAAATAGAATAAAGAGGGAGAGTCAAGGCCCGCGAACACCATGCAGCTACCTCGATAGTCTCCTATCACGACCCGGATTTTTCACCTGGATTTATCCAATACAATGTCTTAAGCAGAAATCTACCCAGAACTGGTGTCACGCTTCACAGAGAGTCTAGAATCACTACAAAAAAGGTCTGAAAAATAAACAATACACTGTTTTTGAAATATGTAAATGAAACAGGATGAAGGTATAGAAGGAGACGTCAGGGCCTGCGGATGCCTGCAGGACTACCTTGGAATCTCTGACTGGACTGAAGGCAGCCACCCAAGCTATGGTCTGAATGCTGCTGCTCTAGGATCTGCTCACAGTGCAGAGTATAGTATCAGCACAACCAACCCCATGTGCTGGTAAGTGCCTGGCCTAACCCTGGCGAAGTAGTGACGAGGCTAGGATCAGACTACCAAATAAACTTGTGCAGTGATATCATATACAGTGGAAATAAAACAGAAATATACAAATAAAGATGGGAGGGAGGCATGCTACGAGAATATCATTTATCAACAGTAACTCAGGAGAAAAGCATAAAGAACAATCTAAAATTTGCGGTAGAAAGAATAAGTAAAAATCGTAACAAATCAATAATCACTTTTATCATTTATTGTTGCGGTGCTCAACCCGATCCAAATCATAAAAACACTGTTGCGGCATGCAACCCAATCCATAACATCTATCACTATTGCGGCGTGCAATCCGATCCAATTATAATATTGTTGCGGCATGCAACCCGATCCAAATATAATATTATTTCAGCGTGCAACCCGATCCAAATATAATACTATTGCGGCATGCAACCCGATCCAAATATAATTCAACACCAATCACAAAAAGAGTCCCGGCAAGGGAACAATAAGGAAACAACATTATCCCAGCAAGGGAACCGACTATATAAGTGAATACGTCCTGGCAAGGGAGTCACCTATAACCAAACTTATTCCAACATTTAACTTCACAAAGAAACCTCAACTATCACCAATACTCAGCCATAAGAAACTTCCACAAGAATACTCATAATTCTTGCCCAACACAGAAAGTCAACAACTTAGGCATTCGTAGTACTTATTAAGAACACAATAATTTCATTTTAAGACTCATGGGCATGCTTAACACCAATGTATAGATACTCGTCCCCATGCCTATACGTCGTACTCAACAAATAACACATAGCAAATAGGACACAACTCCTAATACCTCAAGCTAAGGTTAGACCAAATTTTACCACGATGCCACGAACAAAATTCAAGTCTCAACTATCGCTTTACCTCTTGATTTCACCACCAATTCGCTCCTATCTAGACACAAGTTACTTAATTACATCAATAAATGCTAACTGAATCAATTTAATGCATGAAAATAAGTTTTCTAAAGTTTTTCCCAAAAAGTCAAAAATTGCCCCTGGGCCCACAAGGTCAAAACCCGAGGTTCGAATTAAAACCCGATTACACATTCCCCTACGAACCCAAATATATAATTTGTTTTGAAATCAGACCTCAAATCGAGGTCCAAATCCACAAAATTTGAAAAACCTAGGTTCTACCCAAACACCCAATTTTCCCAATGAAAACCTTTGATTTTGAGTTAAAATCATGTGAAAAGATGTTAAGAATTAAAGAAAACGAGTAAAAAATAACTTACAATTGATTTGAAGAAGAAATTTTCTTTGGAAAATCGCCCAAGAGATTTTATGTTTTTAGAAGATATGAAAAATGGTTGAAAATGCATCTAAGCGTGAATTTACAGGTCTCAGATGTCGCAATTGCGACCAGAGTTTGCAATTACGAACCCCTCAGAAAACTGACACTTTTGCATTTACGAAGGAAATGTCGCATTTGTGACTAAGGCTGCCCAGGTCCATCTTCGCATTTGCGAGGCTTTGTCGCATTTGCGAAACCTGCAGACCTGACCATACCAGCTGAAAAACCTACAATTCCTAAGTTAAAATTCCACTTTATGGCCTATCCAAAACTCACCCGAGCCCTCGGGGCTCCAAACTAAACATGCACACCAGCCTAAAAATATCATACAGACTTGCTCGTGCATTCAAATCACCATAATAACATCAACATCTATGAATTTAGCATTAAAATCATGAAATCACTTAAGAACATCAATTTTTTTCTAATTTTCTCAAAAAGGTCCGATTCTCATCATTTCAAGTCCGTTTCTTACCAAATTTCACAGACTCAACTTAAATCACATATAAGACCTATATCGGGCTCCGGAACCAGAATACGGGCCCGATACCATCAAATTTCAAACACGTTTAATTTCCAAAACTCATAAATAATTCCAAAAATAATTTTCTTTAAAAAACTCATTTCTCGGGCTTGGGACCTCGGAATTCAATTTCGGGCATACGCCCAAGTCCCATATTTTCCTACGGACCCTTCGGGACAGTCAAATCACGGGTCCGGATTTGTTTACCCAAAAATGTTGACCAAAGTCAACTTAAATTCATTTTAAAGGCAAAATTCATCATTTTTCACAGATTTTCACATAATGGCTTTCCGGCTGCACACCTGGAATGTGCACACAAATCGAGATGAGATCGAACGAGGTTTTTAAGGCTTCGGAACACTGAATTTATTTTTAAAACTAGTGATGACCTTTTGGGTCGGTCATCACATTCTCCGCCTCTAAAACAATCATTCGTCCTCGAACGGACATAAGAAGGAAGTACTTGGGTCGGGGAAAAGATGGGGATAACGGCTCCGCATATCGGACTCGGACTCCCAGGTCGATACCTCAGCATGCTGACCTTTCTACTGAACATGAACAGAAGGAAAACTCTTCAACCTCAACTGACGAACCTGCCGGTCTAGAATAGCTACCAGCTCCTCCTCATAGTACAAGTCCTTGTCCAACTGGACAGTGCTGAAATCTAACGCGTGGGATGGATCGCTGTGATACTTCCGAAGCATGGACACGTGAAACACTGGATACATGACTTATAAGCTCGGCGGCAACACAAGTCTGTAAGCCACCTCTCCCACTCGATCAATAATCTCAAACGAGCCAATAAACCTAGGGCTAAGCTTTCCCTTCTTCCCAAATCTCAACACGCCTTTCATAGGCGACACTCGAAGCAATACCTGCTCACCGACCATGAAAGCCAAATCACGAACCTTATGGTCGGCATAACTCTAGTGCCTGGACTGAGCTGTACGAAGCCTATCCTGAATGATCTTGACCTTGTCCAAGGCATCTTCTACTAGATCCGTACCCAATAATCGAGCCTCCCCCGGCTCAAACCATCCAACCGGCGACTAACACCGCCTACCATACAAAGCCTCATAAGGAGCCATCTGGATACTCGACTGGTAGCTGTTGTTGTAGGCAAACTCTGCTAAAGGCAAAAACTTATCCCACGAGCCTCCAAAGTCAATGACACAAGCTCAGAGCATATCCTCCAAAATCTGAATGGCCCGCTCGGACTATCCGTCAGTCTAAGGATGAAACGATGTGCTCAACTCAACCCGTGTGCCCAACTCTCGCTGAATAGCTCTCCAGAAATGTGAGGTAAACTGTGTACCTCGATCCGAAATGATAGACACGGGCACACCATAAAGACGAACAATCTCCCGGATATAGATCTCAGTTAACCTCTCGGAAGAATAGGAGACTGCCACAGGAATGAAATGTGCATACTTGGTCAGCCTATCAACAATGACCCACACTGCATCGAACTTCCTCTGAGTCCGTGGGAGTCCAACAACGAAGTCCATAGTGATACGCTCCCACTTCCACTCAGGAATCTCAATCTTCTGAAACAAACCACCAGGCATCTGATGCTCGTACTTAACATGCTGACAGTTCAAACACCGAGCCACATATGCAATAATGTCCTTCTTCATTCTCCACCACCAATAATGATGCCACAAATCCTGATACATCTTAGCGACGCCCGGATGAATAGAGTACCGGGAACTATGGGTCACCTTAAATCAACTCTCGGAGTCCATCCGCATTAGGCACACAAACTAGACCCTGCAATCTCAGAACTCCATCATCTCCTAAGGTGACCTTCTTGGCACCTCCGTACTGCACCGTGTCTCTAAGGACACACAAATGAGGATCATCATACTGCCAATCACGGATATGCTCCAATAATGAAGAACGAGCGACTATGCAAGCTAACACACGGTTAAGCTCAGAAACATCCAACCTCACGAACTGATTAGCCAAAGCCTGAACATCCAAAGTAAGCGGTCTCTCACCGACCGGAATATAAGCAAGACTGCCCATACTGGCTGACTTCCTACTCAAAGTATTGCCACCACATTGGCCTTTCTCGGATGATATAAGATGGTGATATCATAGTCCATTAATAGCTCCAACCACCTTCTTTACCTCAAATTTAGCTCTTTTTGCTTGAACAAATACTGTAGACTCTTGTGATCCATGAACACCTCACACGCCACGCCATAAAGATAATGCCTCCAAATCTTCAATGCGTGAACAATGGCTGCTAACTCCAAATCATGAACCGGATAGTTTTTCTCATGAATCTTCAACTGCCGCGAAGCATAGGCAATGACCTTGTCATCCTACATCAACACCGCACCAAGTCCAATACGAGATACATCACAATAACCCGTATAAGGCCCTGAACCTGTGGGCAAAACCAACATTGGTGCCATAGTCAAAGCTGTCTTGAGCTTCTGAAAGCTTGCCTCACACTCGTCTGACCACCTAAACTGGGCACCCTTCTGGGTCAACCTGGTCACCGGGGCTGCAATAGACGAAAAACCCTCTACAAACCAATGATAGTAGCATGCCAGACCCAAGAAAATCTAGATCTCTGTAGCTGATGCGGTTCTAGGACAGTTCTTGACTACCTCTATTTTCTTCGGATCAACTTGAATACCCTCTGATGATACAACATGACCCAAGAATGAAACTTAACTCAACCAGAACTCACACTTCAAAAACTTGGCATACAACTGACTATCCCTCAAAGTCTGAAGAACCACACTCATATGCTTCTTATGCTCCTCCCGAGTACGGGAGTAGATCAAAATGTCATCAATGAAGACTATCACGAATGAATCCAAGTAAGGCCTGAACACTCGGTTCATCAAATGCATAAAAGTTGTTGGGGCATTTGTCAACCCGAATGACATCACCAAGAACTCATAATGCTCGTACCGAGTGCGAAAAGCTATCTTAGGGACATCGGATACCATAATCCTTAACTGATGGTAGCCCGATCTCAAGTCAATCTTCGAAAAAACCTTGGCACCCTGAAGATGATCAAACAAATCATCAATCCTCAGCAATGGATACTTATTCTTGATTGTAACCTTGTTCAACTGCTGGTAATCTATACATATTCACATCGATCCATCCTTTTTCTTAACAAACAACACCCCGCACCCCAAGGCGAAACACTACGCCTAATGAAACCTTTTCAAGCAAGTCATGCAACTGCTCCTTCAACTCTTTCAACTCAAGCGGGGCCATACGATACGGAGGAATAGAAATGGGCTGAGTGCCCAGAGCCAGATCAATGTAGAAGTCAATATCCCTGTTGGGTGGCATACCCGGCAGGTCTGAAGGAAATGCCTCAGGAAACTCACGAACAACAGGCACAAAATCAATAGAAGGAATCTCAGCACTAGTATCACAAACATAGGCCAAACACCCCTTCTCGACCATACGTCGAGCCTTCTTATATGAGACAACACTACGGTTAGAATGATTAGGAATCCCTCTCCACTCCAAACGAGGTGAACCCGGCAAGGCTAAGGTCATAGTCTTGGCATGACAGTCCAAGATAGCATGGTAAGGTGATAACCAGTCCATCCCCAATATCACATCAAAATCAACCATGTCTAGAAGTAACAAATCTACACGAGTCTCAAGACCCCCAATCACAACTATACATGAACGATGGACTCGATCTACGATAATAGAATCACCCACTAGTGTAGATACATATACAGGGGCACTCAAGGAATTACTAGGCATGACCAGATACGGTGCAAAATAAGATGACATATAGGAGTATGTAGACCCTGGATCGGATAAAAATGAAACATCTCTACTACAAACCAGAACAGTACATATGATAACTGCATCGGAAGCCTCAGCCTCAGGCCTGGTTGGAAGAGCACAACATTGGGGCTGGGGCCCGCCACCCTAGACTACATCTCTAGGATGGCCTGCTGCTAGCTGGCCTCCACCTCTAGTGGTTTGACCTCCACCTCTAATACATCTACCTCCACCTTTCGCACCTCTACCTCCATCTCTAGCTGTCTGAGCGGGCTGTGGAACACTTGGCATCTGAACCATAGTATGGGAACCCTGCTGCTACGACTGAGTACCCACCAACCTCGGACAAGCCCTCCGGTTATGACCATAATCACCGCACTCAAAGCATGCACCTGAGAGTTGTGGCTAAGGAAACTGAGACTGATCCTGGTGACCTGAATGACCACCCCGAAAACTCTGGAGCAGTGGTGCACTAATAGGAGTTGGTGGTGCACTATAGGACTACTAATCAGAATACTGCATATGATAACCACGACCACCTGAAGCACCGTGAGAAACCTGAAGTGCTGACTGAAAAGGCCTAGGAGGATAGCCCCTACCATACGAATCCCTGCCTCCAGATGAGGCACCATTGAATCTCAATGAATGACTGTCAGACCCCTGACCACCCCCCTGCGACAGAACCATCTCAACTCTCCTGGCCACATTGGTCGCCTCCTGAAAAGAAATCTCACTCCCCGTCTCCTTAGCCATCTAAAGTCGAATAGGTTGAATGAGTCCCTCAATGAACCGCCTCACCCTCTCTCTCTCTCTCGATGGGGAGTATGATAAGAGCATGACGAACCAAGTTGATAAATCTGGTCTCGTACTGAGTAGTAGTCATAGAACCTTACTGGAGACGCTCAAACTGCCTTTGATAGATCTCTCTCTGAGTGATAGGGAGAAACTTCTCCAGAAATAGCTATGTAAACTGCTCCCAAGTCAAAGCTGGTGATCCGGCTGGTCTAGCCAAGCAATAATCTCTCCGCCAAGTCTTGGCGGATCCAGACAGGCGGAAAGTATCAAAGTTGACCCCATTGGTCTCCACTATCCCCATGTTCCTGAGAACCTAATGACAGTTGTTTAGATAATCCTAGGGATCCTGAAAAGATGCACCGCTAAAAATAGTAGTGAAGAGCTTAGTGAACCTATCCAATCTCCACAAAGCATCGGCAAACATAGCTGCTCCATCATCGGTCTAAGCTACCACACCCGGTTGAACTGCTCCAAATGGCTGAGCTGCTGGATTCTAAAACTGGGGAGCCATCTGCTTTGGAGTGCGAGTAGCAGGAGTCTAGGCTCCTCCTCCAACCTGAGAGATGGCTGGTGCTACAGGAAACAAGCATGCCTGGGTCCATAAGGCCCACTAGACGGACCAGAGTATCTTGGAGTACTGGGTAGCAATAAACCCCTCTGGGACCTGAGCTGGACCCACCGGAACTGCTTGGGCCGAAACCTCATCGTCAAAGTCAACTTAAGGCTCCGCCGCTGGTGCTGCTGCTCTAGGTTGAGCTCTACCCCTACCTCGGCCTCGCCCTTTGCCCCTTGTGGGAGCTGCTGCTGGGGGATCTGGCTGCTGGTCAGTGGATGAGGAAACACGTGTTCTCTCCATCTATGAAATAACAGAGTAGAAATTCAATTAGCATTGAGAAACCAAACCGCACGACATGAAAGAATAAATGTGAAGTTTTTCCAACTCTGTAGCCTCTAGGGGATAAACACAGACGTCTCCATACCGATCCCTCAGACTCTACTAAGCTTGTTTGTGAATTGTGAGACCCATGTAACCTAGAGCTCTGATTCCAACTCATCACGACCCGGATTTCCCACCCTTGGGAGTTGTGATGATGCCTACTAGTGGAAGCTAGGCAAGCCGACCATTTGGACAAATTACTTATTTCCCATTTTAATTCTTTAACAAGTGTGAATCAAAAGTTATAAACAACGAAAATTTAAAGTAAGCAGAAGAAGTGATAAACCATTTGAATACGTATCCAATACAATATCTTAAGCAGAAATCTACCCAGAACTGGTGTCATGCTTCACAGACAGTCTAGAATCACTATAAACAAGGTCTAATAAATAAATAATACACTATTTCGAAAATATGTAAATGAAATAGGATGAAGGGCTAGAGGAAGACGCCAGGGCCTGCGGATGCCTGCAGGACTACCTCGAAATCTCCGACTGGACTGAAGGCAGCCACCTAAGCTAAGGTCTGAATGTTGCTGCTCCAGGATCTTCTCATAGTGTATAGTGTAGTGTCAGCACAACCGACCCCATATGTTGGTAAGTGCCTGGCCTAACCCCAGCGAAGTAGTAACGAGGCTAGGACTAGACTACCAAATAAACCTTTGCAGTTATATCATATACAGCAAAAATAAAACAGAAATATACAAATAAGGATGGGAGGGGGGCATGTTGCGGGGGAATATCATCTACCAACAGTAACTCAGGAAAAACGCATAAAGAACAATCTAGAATTTGCGGTAGAAAGAATAAGGAAAAATCATAACAAATCAATAATCACTTTTATCATTTATTGTTGCGGTGCGCAACCCAATCAAAATAATAAAAACATTGTTGTGGCATGCAACCCGATCCATAACATCTATTATTGTTGCAACGTGCAACCTGATCCAATTATAATGTTGTTGCAGCGTGCAACCCGATCCAAATATAATATTATTGCGGCGTGCAACCCGATCCAAATATAATATTGTTGCGGTGTGCAACCCGATCCAAATATAATACTGGTTCGGCGTGCAACCCGATCCAAATATAATTCAACACCAATCACAAAAAGAGTCCCGATAAGGGAACAGTAAGGAAACAACACTATCATGGCAAGGGAACTGACTATATAAGGAAATACGTCCCGGCAAGGGAGTTAGCTATAACCAAACTTATTCCAATATTTAACTTCACAAAGAAACCTCAGCTAGCAACAATACTCAACAATAAGCAACTTCCACGAGAATACTCATAATTCTTGCCCAACACAGAAAGCCAACAACTTGCGCATTTATAGTACTTATTAAGAACACAACGATTTCAATTTAAGACTCACAGGCATGCTTGACACCAATGTGTAGATACTCGTCACCATGCCTAGATGTCGTACTCAACAAATAACACATAGCAAATAGGACACAACTCCTAATCCCTCAAGCTAAGGTCAAACCAAACACTTACCTCGATGCCACGAACCCAATTCAAGTCTTAACTATCACTTTACCTCTTGATTCCACCACCAATTGGCTCGTATCTAGCCACAAGTTACTTAATTACATCAATAAATGCTAACTGAATCAATTCTAATGCATGAAAATAGGTTTTCTAAATTTTCCCCAAAAAGTCAAAAATTGTCCCTGGGCCCACATGGTCAAAACTCGATGTTCGAACCAAAACCCGATTACCCATTCCTTCACGAATCCAAATATATAATTTGTTTTGAAATCGGACCTCAAATCGAGGTCCAAATCCACAAAATTTGAAAAACCTAGGTTTTACCCAAACACCCAATTTTCCCCATGAAAACCTTTGATTTTGAGTTGAAATCATGTGAAAAGATGTTAAGGATTGTAGAAAACGAGTTAGAATTAACATACAATTGATTTGAAGAAGAAATTTTCTTTGGAAAATCGCCCAAGAGAGTTTACGTTTTGAGAAGATATGTAAAATGGCTAAAAATGCATCTAACTGTGAATTTACAGGTCTCAGATGTCGCAATTGCGACCCTCAGAAAACTGACACTTTCGCATTTGCGATGCAGTCAAATTTCTGGTCATCTTCGTATTGCGAGAGACCATTTGCAAATGCGAAATTGCATTTGCGACTAAGGCTGCCCAGGTCCATCTTCACATTTGCGAGGCTTTGTCGCATTTGCGATCTCGTATTTGTGAGCCAGGCTTCGCATTTGTGAGCCAGGCTTCGCATTTGTGAAGCCTGCAGATCTGACTGTACTAGCTGAAAAACCTGCAATTCCTAAGTTAAAATTCCACTCCGTAGCCTACCAAAAACTCACCCGAGCCCTCGGAGATCCAAACTTGTCAAGACCCTAAACTCGGACACGGTCGTGATGACGCCTCTCATGAACACAAGGCCATCCGACACTTCCCATTTCTGTATTTAACAGTTAAACAGTAAGAAACAGTCTAAGCATAATAAAATAATCCAAAATTTAAGCAGATAACAGCATAATTTGGGGAATACAACCCAACACAGCCCGATACCGGGGTAGTCACGAGCATCTAAACAATATAGAATACTCAGAGGAAACTACAAGGTTTAATACAAAAACTAAGAACATGAAGAAATAAGATAGGGAAGAGCTCTGGGCTGCGAACGCCGACAGCTACCTAGAGACTCCTCGGATTCGTCTGAGCTGGAAATGATCCGCACTCGGGAGCAGGACCAGATGCTCCTGAATCTGCACACAGGGTGCAGGGAGTAAAGTGAGTACTCCAACTCAGTGAGTAATAATCATAAATAAGGACTGAAAGTAGGAAATCACGTAAGGCACATTTGCAGACTATAATGAAGCAGTAAAACCAGTGAAAGATATGTGAAAGTCATTTAACTCGAATTAAACTTCACGAAAACCTTTTTCAACAATTTAAGCAGGTAAATAACAGGTAATTAAGGAAAATAAACACATAAAGGTTCGCCCCTCGGGCACAGTATCAACAATTTCGTCCCTCGGGCAATATCTTAGAACATTACCAGCCAATTGGGCTATATCTCACATCATAATGGGTACCCGCGCTCACTGGGGTGTGCAGATTCCTGGAGGGGCCCCTTACTTCCCAAGCGCAATATCAAGCCATCTCGTGGCATCATCACTAGGCCCTCGGCCTTATATTAACAAGCCACCTCGTGGCGTACATATCTCAGGCCCTCGACCTCATAATCAATATCAAATGTTTCCTCACAACATAGGCCATCGGCCTTACTCAGTCAAAATCCTCACAAGCCACTCGAGCAATAGTAAAATATGATTCTCAGCCCAAAATATCATTTAAAAGATCATTTAAGTGTTAAAACAGAGTAAACATGGCTTAATATGAAAACAGTGAAATATAACATGACTGAGTTCAAGTATAAAGTCAAACCAGTGAGGAAATATCAATAAACGTCCCCTAAAGGTTCAAATAGTTGGCACAAAGCCCAAATAGTGATGATAGCAAATAGATTTTAGTCAAATACGCGGCAAAATAGTCATTCGGGACGGACTAAGCCACAATCCCCAACAGTGCACGACCCCACGCTGGTCATCTAGTGTGTGCGTCACATAAATATAGCACAACAATGTGCAATCCGGGGTATCATACCCTCAGAACATCATTTACAATCATTGCTCACCTCAACCCGGTCAAATCTCTAGCCCGTGACGCCTTTGCCCCTCGAATCGGCCTCCACTCGTGTCGAATCTATCCAAAATTAGAATCACGATGTCAAAATATGCTAAGGGAATGAAGTCCAAGCGAAAATAATCAATATACGACAAAAATCCCGAAATTACCAAAACTCGACCCCCGGGCCCACGTCTCGAAATTTGATAATTTTTACATCAATAGATTCCTTATCTCCCCGCAAGTTCATACATATCAAAAGTTCTGAAATCCGACCTCAAATGGTCCTTCAAATCCTCCATCAAAGGTCTAAGCTTCCAAGCCCTAGTTTCCCCAAACTTTGATCCTTAAATTCCATAAATTCCAAGCCTAACCCATGAAATAATACCATAGAAACGAGTTTTAGGTGCAAATTCCTTACCTCAATGAAGTTTCCTTGAAATCCCTCTTGAAATCGTCCAAAAATCTCCAAAGCCGAATTAGAAATGGTGAAAATAGCTCAAAATCGCGAAGGACAATTTATACCTTCTGCCCAAGCATTTTCGCATCTGTGGCCATATACCCGCTTCTGCGGTACCACATTTGCGGTCCTTGAACTGCTTCTGCGGAAATCACTTAAACGGCCAACTCTGCATCTACGGTCAACACGCTGCACCTGCGCCTTCGTAGGTGCGGTCCCACAACCGCATCTGCGGATCCTGCCATCTTCCCAGCTTCCGCTTCTGCAACCCCTCATCTGCATATGCGGCGTCGCACCTGCGGTCCCCAATCCGCAGGTGCGGAAATACCAGAAGCAGTAAAAATCTGCATCTCACCAAAAACTCCAACTCTCCGTCAACCATCCGAAATCACCCCTAGGCTCCCGGGACCTCAACCAAAACACCAACATATCCAAAAACCTTATTCAAACTTGTACCAATCTTCAAAACACCTCAAACAACATCAAATCAACCAAAACACATCGGATTCAAGCCTAAGTCTCCAAAATCTTCCGAATTACTCTTTTGATCAAAAACCCAACCAAACCACGTCCGAATGACCTGAAATTTTGCACAAACATCCCAAATGACATAACAAAACTACTGCAACTCTCAAAATTCTATTCTGAGCCCTATATTAAAATCTCGCCTACCAACCGGAAATCGCCAAAATATCAACTTCGCCAATTCAAGCCTAAATCTACTCCGAACCTCCAAAACTCTTTCCGATCACGCTCCTAAGTCCCAAATTACCTCCCGAAGCTAACCGAACCATCGAAATTCACATTCGAGCCCTCTAAACCATAAGTCAACATCCGATTGACTTTTCCAACTTAAGCTTCTTCAAAAGAGACTAAGTATCTCAAACTTTTCTAAATCCTTTCCGAACCCGAGCCAACTAACCCGATCATACATAGAACCGATAGACAAAGCAATAAAAAGCAGAAATGGGGGAAACGAAGCGGTAACTCATGAGACGACTGGTCGGGTCGTCACAAAACCAAACATGCACACCAGCCTAAAAAAATCATACGGACTTGCTCGTACATTCAATTCACTATAATAACATCAACATCTATGAATTTAGCATCAAAATCATGAAATCACTTAAGAACATCAAAAAAATCTCATTTTCTTAAATAAGGTCCGATTCTCGTCATTTCAAGTCCATTTCTTACCAAATTTCACATACTCAACTTAAATCACATATAAGACTTGTACCGGGCTCCGGAACTAGAATACGATCCCGATACCATCAAATTTCAAACACATTTCATTTCCAAAACTCATAAATAATTCCAGAAAACAATTTCTTCAAAAACTCATTTCTCGGGCTTGGACCTCGAAATTCGATTTCAGGCATACGTCCCAGTCCCATATTTTCCTACGGACCCTCCGGGACCGTCAAATTACGTGTATGGGTCCGTTTACCCAAATTGTTGACTGAAGTCAACTTAAAGTCATTTTAAAGGCAAAATTCATCATTTTTCACAAATTTTCACATAATGGCTTTTCGGCTACGCGTCCGAACTGCGCACGTAAATCGAGGTGAGACCGAAAGAGGTTTTTAAGGCCTCAAAATACAAAATTTATTTTTAAAATAAGTGAAAGGTCATCACATCTCCGAACTCTGATGCCTCAATCAGCGGCCATCGTCTTGACTAGAAGCGCCTGGATCTGCACACGAGGTGCAGGGAGTAACGTGAGTACATCCAACTCAGTAAGTAATAAGTCCAACCTTTGGACTGAAGGTAGTGATGATCTCAACCAGTACAGTTAATAATAGGAAATAATAGTGCAGAAATGTAGACATGCTTTCCAATTAAACAAAATAGCTCAAAACAGTGAAATAGATCAGATTTGAACATTGTGAAGGATATGCTCCTCTATTTCTACATGCCAATGCACATGCTTTATGTGATGCACCATACTAACAGCCTTGCGTGCTCATACTCTCAGTGCTCAACCACTCGGTACTGTATATGGCCCATACATCCCAAGGAAGATCCATCCCGGAATATATACATCACTGACCATAAGTCACTTAGTACTGAGGAAGGCCAATCCAGTCCTATGGAGAAGATCCATCTCCAGTTATCAAGTACTTCGGACAAGATCCATCCCTCAATAATATCAACCGCGCTCACTGGTAGTGTGTACATACTCCGGTGGGGCTCCTACAGCCCAAGCGCTAACATAACATCAGTATAAGCATTGCGGCGTACAACCCAATCCCATAATTGTCACTCATAATCAGGCTCTCGGCCTCACTTAGTCATCAATCTCTCCAGTCTCATTCACGGGCTCAAAATATCATGAAAATTAGCCCGAAATAATAATATGATGAATCAATAAATAATAACTGAGATTGAGATATGATATGAATGAACGTACATGACTGCGTACGAAATATCAATAAAATCAGTAAAGTGACCGCAAGAAATGACCACAATGGGTCCCAACAGTACCAGCATAAAGTCTAAACATGATATCTAGCATGATTGACAGCTCAATTACGATCACATAATGAAAACACGGATATTAACAAGATAGTATCACTATACGGTGCCATGGAACCAACCAGGCCACAATTCTCACGGTGCACGCTCGCACGCCTGTCACTTGGCATGTGTGTCACCTCAATACCAATCATACAATACATAATTCGGGGTTTCGAACCCTTATAACTAAGTTTGAAAATGTTACTTACCTCAATCCGGGTAAAACTCTACTCCAAAATATCTTTGCCTCTCAAATCGGTCTCCAAACGTACCGAATCTAGACACAAGTAGTACAATCCAATCAATATAGGCTAAAGGGATCAATTCCACAAGCAAAATACTAAATTATAGCCAAAAATCCGAAATCGGTTCAAACCCGGCCCCCGGGTCCACATCTCAAAATCTGACAAAAGTCACAAAACCCCGAAATCCATTCACTCACGAGTCTAACCATACCTCATTTACTCAAATCCGATAACAAAATCCCATTCGAAAGCTCAAAAATCTAACTCAAGAATTCTTCCTCTTTTCCCCCAATTTTCCACCCCAAATCACAAATTAGATGATGGAATTAAAGACATAATCATGGAATTTAGCCAATACCAAGTAAGAATCACTTACCCCAATCAACTTCATGAAAATCCCTTCAAGGATCGCCCAAATCCATGGTCTTTAGCTCAAAATATGAAAAGTGGGTTCAAACCCTCATTTTTGAAATTTAACACTGCTGCCAGATTTTCCTTCTTCGCGAACGCGGCAATCCTCCCTCGTTCGCGTAGACCAATTCTTACTGCCTCTCAACTTAACCCTTCGCGAACGTGAATCTTTACCAACTCTGACCTTCGCGAACGCGACCCATGCCCGGGGAACGCATAGACCAAAAGGCTGGGGATCCCTAGCTGCCTCATTCCTCTTAGCGAACAAGTTCCACTTCTCGCGTTCGCGATGCCTCCACTAACCACACCTTCGCGAACGCGAAGAAAAAACTTCCATCAGCCTTGAAAAACACTTCGCAAACGCATAAGAGAAAACCAGATGAATCATACCAGCAGTTATCGGCCATCAACCAAAGTTCAAAAATGATCTGTTAACCATCCGAAACTCACCCGAGGCCCTCGGGACCTCAACTAAACATACCAACAAGTCCCAAATCATCGTACGAACTTAGTCGAATCCTCAAACAACATCAAAACACGATTTACACACGGATCCAAGCCTAATGAACTTTGAAATTTCCAAATTCTACAAACGATGCCGAAACCTATCAAATCACGTTTGATTGGCCTCAAATTTTACATACAAGTCATAAATGACACCATAAACCTACCTCAATTTCTGAAAATCCAATCCGACCCTGATATCAAAAAGTCCACTCCCGGTCAAACTTTTCAAAATTCCAACTTTCGCCAATTCAAGCCTAATTCTACTACGGACCTCCAAAACACAATCCGGACACGCTCCTAAGTCCAAAATCACCTAACAGAGCTAACAGAAATATCAAAATTCAAATCTGAGGTCGTTTACACATAAGTCGATATTCGGTTAACTTTTTCAACTTAAGCTTTTAATTAATATACTAAGTGTCTTAATTCACTCCGAAATCACTCCGGATCTGAACCAACTAACCCGATAAGTCATATAACAGTTGTAGAATACAAAAGAAGCAGAAAACGAGAAACATGACTATAACTCTCAAAATGATCGGCCGGGTCGTTACAGGCTAATGAGGAGTTGGCAACGACGACAGGTGGCTGCGAAGGGTTCGGGGCGGCACAAAAGAGGATTTTTCTATTTTCTTCTTTTCATTTCTTCAAATTTTGGGGGTTTATTATCTTTTTTGATGTTTTTCATTAGTCTTGTTTGCCAAGTAGATACCAACTGATATTCACGCACCAAACATGATTTGAGATTATCAAATTTGTGTTAAATAAGTATATTTTTGTTTGAATTGAGTTCAATAGGTACAGACCTTAATTGATGTGCCAAAATGAAAGTTAAAGCCAACTTTAATGGGATGGTTAGGTATTTAGTCCTAAGTATTAGAATTTCTCACATGGTTCAAATAAGAAAATATTTAATAACCAAATTTTTAGCTAATTTGGAAGTCATAATTATCAGAAAAATAATTAAATTACAATGACAATTTTGTCTAGTATAAAATTTACTTTTAATAAATGGTAAATAAGACTAATAATATTTTAGAGGTTTCGTACTTTTAATATAATATAGATAGATATAAATAGATTGAAAAAGGTTCTAAAGAGTTTGAATTTCAAACGAGATCTTATTTTTTCTTCAAAAAAATTCTATTAGAATATAATTATAAATATTGAAAAAAGAGTGGTAAATATATATGAAATGCCAGAATTCTTAGTATAATACTAAACTCAAATTGATCTTAGATTATACTTTAGTTTTCTAGATTTTTTTCCCGTAGCGAAAATCATTCTCCTTATAACTATACTAACGTTTAACTTCACATTCCTTGCTTCAAATAACACTCAAAGATTTCACGAAAGTAACTATGATTTATATTATAATAGTAAAAAATCTTTGAAAAGTATTTTTTATTTACCAAATAAATTACGGAAATAAATCTATATATCTACATAAGCTGGAAATTTGCGCGCTGATGTGACATCCCTATTTAACCACCTTTCATATTTATCTTTTTTCTGTTTTTTTGCCTCTTTTCTCCTTTTTCCACAGTTTAAAAATTGCTTTCTTCAACTTAAATATCAGTGAAAGAAAGCAACGGTTGGCTGCATTGGTTAACGTCCAAGAGGAATGCAACAGTTGCCATAGTGAATGAAATTAATGTTGATAGTCAATGTAGAAATAAATAGCTTCCTGAATAACGGTTAAAACTTACTATTTATCTCATTAAATAGTTCAAAACTAATCTGATCATCAAATCAAATCAAAGGAGAAATTGAGGAATCCTTGAGGAAGACAGGAAGCTGTGAGGGAGGAGGCAGACTTCTATCTTCTCAGCAAAGGTATTTGATCAGAGTACGATATCATTGCTAAATCAGGCGTGTGTTTAGTTGCTAATTAACTTGCTCTTCTACTTCTTGTCCAATAACGAATTCTCGCACTTTCTTTCTGTAACTTCTGAGTGACAGAAGTGTGTATGAGCTTTTATGTATATCACTTTTTCATTGAAAATGAAGTAAAATTATGTGAATAAACATTTAAACTTCTTTGAAATTTACAGATATCCATGATAATTACAGTTTATAAATATTTGTTGGATAATTGTCTTTAAATTAAAAAGGTTAGAAACAAGATATTTTTTTCTTAGCTTGATATTATCACATTCAACGTTTTCTCTTCTCTGGTAGCCAGATCCAAAAGCGAAGGAGTTCCTTTCTTATTCATCAAATGTTCATTACTTGAGATGCAATATTTTTTCGCTTTACTTTGTATTATTTAATTTGGTATGAAATAAGTGTCGTTTATCATTGCTTCTAAATATTCTTTACTTTCTTTCTCCTCATGTTGTAGTAGTAATTTATTTTGCATAGTATCGACGGAGTACTTTGGATACTTTATATTTGTCATATACCCTTACAGCTCCTATATTAATTCCAGAGATACATGAGGAACCATCTAATGCCTCACATATCTATGATTCTCTCTCCGAGATGAAGCAATCGTACGTTTGATCATGTAGTCTTTGACTTATTTTCTCATTGAACTAAAGGTGCAAAATAAATTAGACTGATAAAAATATAATCACAATTCATCATTATATTACCTGCTTTCAATTGATGACTGGCTATTATATAGTAAGTGTTAACCTTAGCCCATGACTGTCCCATGTAATTTGCAAGAGGAACTTCACCGCCTCATGTAAATTGGAGAATTTAAATATTGCTTTTGTATCTATAAACAGAAATTATTTGTCAATACAAGTAGTTTTTGAAAGATGTATATCAGTCCTTGTATGATTTGATCAGAGAGCAAATCATACAAGATATGAGTGTTAAGTATCTTGATCAACATCGATGTTCCCTTTTTGCGTGTGGGTGTGTTCGAGACCTGATGCTGGTCCTGGTCCTCCTAGAATTAGACTTGGAGACTCAAAGCTTGACCAGATTATTAGTTGGTCGATTGATCATGAAAATCACAGTGTGGTCCATCTTTTATTGCTAATACTAAGCAAGATTGATCCCTATAAATTTAAGATACATGACTCAGTTTCCAAAATCAAAATAAATTCACGCACAAGTTAGCATGTTCAAAACTAAAGCGTATGGCTGATCCAAACGAGATCCTAGTCATAGACTAACTCAGTTTCATTTTTCTTAGATCTCGATATAATATGTTATCTAGGCTCCATTTTAGTTAGATCTCAACATTTTCTCTCTAGAACTTGTGTTTAATTTAATTTGGATCTACTTTTTTGAATGCTAAAGTATATTGCCTTTTCATGCTTACACTAGAATTTCACGCTAATGGTTTCTTTAAAAGATGTAAGACATGAACAAGTAATTAAACATTGAAGCAGAAAGTAATTAACAATTTAGTAAAATTGTAACTCATCAACTCAAGGACCAGTTCAAAAAATTATTACATTCTCAATAAATTAAGTAGTACATACCTAGCCAAGTTCAAAATGCTGGTAACATAAAATGCAAGTTAGAAGGAAGTAATTCTAATAACTTCAAGAAAAGGAACTTTTAGGTGTTAACGTCTATAAGAATTTCCCATGCATTCGAGGAAGCAAAAGGTTTACATTATTTTTGAGAAATAATTTAAAGGTATACTCATAATTAATTTTTGCAAAAGCCCACTTTGGTTATTTACTATAATTATTTTGTAAATTCAATGAGGTTTTTATGACTGCGCGGTCAAGTTTCAGGAATATTTCTGCATAGCTGAGTCAGTAGAGTCTTGGTTGTATTCGGACCCAAAACCTGCAATGAAACCTTTTTATTTCGTTTCGTGAATAGTAGTAAACTAGTAGGATAAGCCCAGGCTTCGCCCGGGCCCAACACTAACAATGTTATACTTTTTGTTATATGTTATGTTACTTTGTCAACGTAAAGGAGTGGATGGGTTTTCATTTTAGGTGTTGATAGTAAATTTTTCTTTTTGAAAGTAAATTTGTTAGTACTAAGCTAAGCTTGCATATTATTTTGTATAGGTATGTGGCTATGGTTTTATTGTGGATTAGAGTTATGATGAAAAGAGTTAGTTTGTATAGCTAATAGTAAATAGTTGATGAAAACCTGCATATTTAATCACACAAAATGTGGAAAGATTGTAGCGCAGTAAACAACATCACCAAAATCTGCCTTGGTAAGAGTCAGTTTGCCTAGCTATTTATACAAAATGTGAAACATTGTACTGCAGTAAACAGTTTATGAAAATCTATGTACGTATTTACACAAAATGTGGAAGAATGTACTGCAGTAAACAACACCACCAAAATCTGCCTTCAATGTAAGTATTACAACAGCGGTAGGCTAGCAAAAAAGCATTGGAGCGACCTTTGTTGCATTTCAAATCTGATGAGGCATATGTATGAACAATAAAGTGAGAGTTAAATATAAAATAGTAGTTGAGAATATGTAGACCAAGAATTGCTAAGACGTTGTACATAAATTTTGTTTTGAATTGTTAAAAAATTCCAAAATTCTGCTGGAGTGTGAGAACTATAGGCTTTACAGTATAAACAAAATCCATAAGGTTACTTTTTGACATAAAAGAAGCATTGTAATGGACAGAAATTGAGAGCAGTAAATGTAAGTGTTCATTAATTAGTAGTCTAAAAGCAGTCAACAGAAATTATATTGCGAATTGCAAATGTCATCCAGCTAAATAATTTAACAAAGAATTAGAATGCATGAATGGATGGATAAACAATGTTGTTACCCGACAAAACTTTTATTATATATGAAATTATTGTTTGTGTTTGCAGTTGTTTAGTAGATGCAGCTTTTTTGATTTGGTGCTTACATATAAAGTAACTTAGTTAAAGGGTCTTAAAAAAATAGGGTCTATGAAGTATCAGTTTCTAACCTTGACTATTATGCGGACGACTTGTTGAGTCTATGAGTGGTTTCTTGGTTGGGTTTCCATCTTGTACCGATGGGCTGCGATCTGCTTTTGCAGAAGTGATGGATTGTACCTTTCTTTTACTTCCCTCACCAATAGTAGTTGATGTTGAAGACTGTGGCGAGCCGAACACAGTCTGTTTTTGCATGTAAGATATGATAACAAAGGTGCGAGGTGGTCTATCTGGCATTCTAAGTAGTATTTTTGGTAAATGAATTTTGAACAGCTTGTTTACCAAGTGCTCTCTAATATGTTCAACAGGTAACAGCTGTTTCTGTGGGAATAAGTTTGTTGCAGAATGAGTTAAGTGAAGACTTTAAAGTAATTTGGAGTCACGCAAAATAATTCTAGAGTTGGCAGTATATACACCCGGGTAATGGTAGTTTCATATACTTGCTCTGCTGTCATTGAAAGCATTATTTCGGCTACTTTGTCCGACACCACTGCTGTTATTGATCTGCTCCCGTCTGTGACTTCAACTTCAAATTCACATCTACAATATTGTGTTTGTGCGATGATAAGGTTTTAGCTGTCAGATGTCATTATTGAAAGTGTGTCAATGGTAAGAGCTATTATTACCTTGGAATAAGCATTCTCTCTAGCTTGCAATTGATACAAAGAACTTTCTTTTTTGCGCTTGATCCGTGCTAGATGTTGACACTCAGAGCATAGAAGTACGAAGAGAAATTGGAACTCACTTGGTAATGATATTTCTCCTTCAACATAAAAACTTTGTGCCTGTTGAGAAAATAATAGAAAGATACTACTTAGTAATCACAACATAGAATAACTCGCAAGATAAAATGGTGATCCCAATATTGGTGTTATTCAGTTACCGGTGTATCATTCTGTTCTTATTTCTTGCGACCATATTATTCGTCTTACTGCTAAGAGTTACGTTACTGGTAATGTTGTTGCTAAGGATGTTATCTAACTGGTTATACTCATTGTGTGGTTCATTATTTCTTCCTGATGTCCCAGTTGTCTATCATTTTTATAGCAGAAGTACAATATATAGAGAAAATGTTTTAAGCGTATCAGCTATGTGAAGTTATGTGAAGTTCATTTAGCTAAATATTGTGTTATAAAACGTCGATAGAGGTTTAGTTTCTCTATTCATGTTAATATATGTGTTACTACATTTGTTTTATGAATTATTGGAGTTAAATCTATATAGGTATATAAATATTCGGCTAATTTTCTTGAGCTTTATTTGTGTTGGGGTACTCCTTTGTTTGCTGGTAAAAAATATTTCTCTTTGTTTACGTAATTTCATTGTTGATTTCTGGTAGAAAACAGTAATTGTCAAAAGGCTATTTTTAATACGATGTAGAAGCAAAAGAACAATCGATGGTAAGCCCAAGTCATATGTTTTAATATACTTACGGTGGACTGTGAAGGAATGGTTGAAATGGGAACTATTTGATCTTGAAAAGGTACAACATTTAGTGTCGAAGGCGATTCTGATTGTTGATACCCAATTTTTTCCTATGTATTTTTATATACAAAATACTTTCAAAATAGCATGTACATACATATATAAGCATGCCCAAGAGTCTTGGTATTTTTCTCCTAATTTTTAAGATTTTAAAATCAATTTGTTGTCTATTTTTAGCAGTACAAAATCCAATAATTATTCCCAAGATTATTATTTTGGTGAAATAACTTATTTTATTCTCATATTTACACCAAAATATAATAAGGCGATTTTTGTATATTTTTCACAAATCTATTTGGTATTTTTAAGCTAAATTGCATGTAATTGTAATTATAGCCTATTTCACGATTAGTAGCATTTTATAATTATAAAATTATTTTCAGTATTTTTAAACTAATATTTATATAGTATTTGTTGGCTTAGTGTTTTTAATTTACTTTTAAAATTATTATTACTATTTTTATAAAATAAAAAGGGAAAATAGGCTATTTGACACTTAGCCCATTTCTATTTCAATTACAGCCCTTTCACCTTTCAATTTTGGCCCTCAATTTGACCCAATTCCGCCCCCAAATTAAACCAGCCCAATCTCCAAATTACCCGACCCCTGACCCGATTAAAAAAACCCACCCGACTCCCCTTTGATCCAGGCCGTTGATCATTTTGATCAACGGCCGTAATTTACCCTTTCCTTTTTTTCCCAAACCCCGCTTGACCTAATTCATTTCACCTGAGACGCCACCTTTAAACCCCTTCGTGTCTCAAATCCTCTCGAGCCTCTCCGAAACCCTAATCGTCTCCCACCTTATCTCACCATGTTTCCACCGGAATCCATGGCGTCTCCGGTCATAGATGGTCTGTACTCATCCTTTCTCACCATCAGACCTAAACTATTCAAGGTTTTGAAGCCCGACTTCAATGGCTCTCTTCGGATCCTTCTCAGATCTGTAGATCTATGGCTTCTCCGGCCATTACCCTGGCATGTTCAAGCAATATGAGTCTTCTCGACTCAGGATCTGACTTTCTTCAAGACCTTTCTCATTTATAGGGTTTTCTCTGCAACTCTAAGCCGTTTGAGGTTCTGTACTCGCCTATTTTTTCTTAGATCAGTGCTATGTCTGGGCTTTACTTGATATTTTAAAAGGTTTTTCCCCAAATTTCTTTTTCAAAATCGCTCAATTTCAATTTTAGGGTTTCTGAAAAAGTTTCTTCAAATATCTTTCCGATTCTTTCTTCATGTGTGTTTACCTATGTTATACTCGTATACTTACTTTTCTACTATGCTTGAGTTTGCTCTCTTGTTTCCTTTCTATTATGCAAGATTCTTCTACTTTTGTTGTTATTCCTGTACTCACATGTTAATCCGTGTTGTTAATCCTTATTCTTTGCTATACGTGTTTATGGTTGAGTTCTTTGATTTTGTTCACTTTATTTAGCTCTGTTTGTGTTGTTGCTAAGCATATTTCATCTGCTTTTGTTTAAGCTCGTATCACCTCTTTCTTCTGAACTTGTTTAAACTCCGAGTTCTCTCAAACATGTTCTCATGACCTTGAGTCAGTTCTTTCTATCATGTATGTTTGTTTCTCATAAAGTCTTTGGAAGAGACTTCTGAGCCTCTTTCAATGACCTGCTCTCTCACCTCTATGTCTGACTCAATTCGAAACCCTAGGATTTGGGGGTTTCTTTGGCAAGTGATATTAGGGTTCCACTTTGGGACCCTAGGCTTTCAGACTCACTATGAGTCTGTAACTGAACTCGATTCCCTTTTGTTTGTGACTCTAAGGCTTTCAATGTTAGACACTTTTTCTGAGTAACCTGACGATTCCTTTCGTTTGATTGGTATGCTTTATATATGTGAAATTTCTCTTTCAAAAGGTTTTTACCAACTGATTGATTGATTCTGAAATCCTTTTAGTAAGGCTGACGAATTGTCACTGATTTTTCTTCGATTGAACCCTCTTTACCTATTCCTGACTTGGTTAATTCGAACTAAGCCTGTAATGTTGATTTTACTGGTTGTCTGATTGATTCCATTTCCTTTTTCTTTACAAACCAAGTACCAATGGACTTTTGCCTTAAATAAACTCTATGTATTTACCCTTTTTATGCTACTGTGAAAAGATTTTAATCAAATTTCTTTCCTCAATTGTATTCTACCCGTTTGAAATCAAATCCCTTAACTGAAGGGAGATCATATGAGACTGATTTCAAAGTTATTTCCTTACCTTTTCTTACTCGTTTTCTGCACTATAAAAGGGACTACCCTTCTGCACTCTTGACACCACTTCGATTTCAATACCTCAAACTTTTAGATCAATACTTTCAACTTACTTACACACTTTATTGCTTTGAGTTCAATACTCTTACAACATTCTGCTTTTTTCTGGGATCTTTTAGAACTTTTGCTTGCAACTTGGCCTTTTCAAGACTACTTTTACTTGTTTGTTTTCCCTGAAACTGGTATGTTCTAATTTAGCTTTCCTGCCTCACCCCTATGTGTTTATTTACAGTTTTCTGCAATCCTATTTACTTTGTTGTTCATGATTAATGTTAACTATGTGTGTTCTTTCCTTGCATCTGTTTTTTGTTATGAATCCCTACCCTTGCTCCCTTATATGTGTTTGAGTTAAGGTTCATGGCCTGGCAGTATCCAAATTACTGCCCAGGTCCAAACCTGATCCTCAATGGATCCTAACTCCCAATTTTGGCTGACAGGCTGGTCAGGGGTGTGCCAGCACTCCCAATTGCAGGGCATGACCGCCAGCCTGCCATGGCTTTCCCTTATCCCCCCTATGCACTTACACTTACTCTTAGACTCTTAAGTTCTACCTCCCTCTTATGAGCCTTGTTTTGGGACCTTGAGTTCCCTCTGAACTTGGACATCTGAGGGCTGGCCCTTCCACACTACACTATGATCTTAATTCTGCAATGTGTTTGGGGTGTAAGCACTGCCCGGAGCCCCTTTGAGACTCTTAGGAACTTTGACACATCCCAAGTATGAGAAAGGCTTTTGGAAATCCAATCCTGGAAGTTGGTTTATCTCATATTATTGGACTTTGAGTCTGAATTAGGCTGTTTGGTTGTAGCTGGAACTTCTGATGTAATTTTTTACCCTTTTTTTCTGAGACATTCGGGTGTGTAATAATTTGTAATAACTATTGGGGATGGCTAGTGTAAAGGGATGGGATGAATGTATGCAAAGGGGTAGATAACTTGCCTATAGGATTTTCTAATTCCTGCATTCACATAAACATCATGCCTATAGGTTACCTATAAATTTCTGCATCTTAGAAATTATGCCTATAAGTTCTGCATTTCTGCATATAGAGATCTTGTATCTAGGTTTCTGCATTTCTGCATATAGAAATCATGTATGTAGGTTTCTGCATTTCTGCATATAGAAATCTTGTCTCTAAGTTTCTGCATTTCTGCATATAGAAATCAAGATCATAGGTTTTCTGCACTTCTGCATATACATGTCATTAGGCAAACAATCATAGGTTTAATAATAATCAACTTCATTCTAGATATCATGCCTATAGGACTCTTGCATTTTTGCAATCATTTAAAAACCAATAACGCTTAGAAATCATGCCTATAGGAGTAATCAATTGAATCAGTTTCGCTATACCATATATGAGTTTAAAATCAGTAGTAATATCGTTTACAATCTGCAGAACTCTTGTTTATAAAACCAGTAATTCTTTCTTTAAAATCAGTATTGTTAGATGTCATGCCTATAGGTCTCGCCTAGGCAAACCATTAGGTGATTAATTAACTGTGTCAGTTTTGATAAACTACAATCAGACAAGGCTAATTCGGACTCCTCATCTGAGAAATAATCAACATGTTTTAACGCTTTAATTCAGATCATAACCAGTATTTGAAGTCATGCTATATATTTGCTCCTCTGAGTTAGGAGGCTTGTTTGAGCCTTAACTGCTATTTGTTTTTCCCCTAATTGCATATGTGTTTTGTTTGTCGCCTAGACTTTTTATCCTTTTAAAACTCTGAAAAGCCCCAACTCCCTCCCCTTTAGGATTAGTAGTCTCAAATGCCTCCGGGACTGATAGGATTGGGACGAGTAATAGCATGCAATAAAAAACGATACTATTCCGCACTTTAATACCTTAACGGGTTGGGAAGGGAAGATATGGAAATGATTACCGGTGCGCTAATACCATGTGTAGACACTCTTTTGAGGAGTGATTACCGGGTATTGCATTGATGTGATCCATATTATTTGTAAACCTAGGACCCCCTTTCTTTTATTTGTTTCTCAAACTATTTCTTTAAAATTTTTGCATTCTTCACTTTCGTCAAACTCTCAACTTGCTTGTAATATTATGTGAAAACCCCCTCTACTTGAGACTTCTATTTGCTTGTTATTCAAAGTCACAATTTGTCACGACCCGGATTTCACCCCCTCGAGAGTCGTGATGACGCCTACTGGTGAAAGCTAGGCAAGCCAAATTATCCTAATTACTTAACCTTTTCCAGTTTTAAACCATTATCAGTAATGAGTAGATATCATGTAAATAGCAAAAATGATTAAGCGGAAGACAAAATCTGACAATTTATCTTAATACAAAACTGCGAAAGTCTAAATACAACTCTACCAAGAATTTGGTGTCACAGCTTCACAGACGGTCTACGAATACTACATACTAAGTCTGAAAGATAAAATAAACATTGTTTCTGAAGTGAGTAAAGGGAACAGGATAAAGGAAGAGATAGGAGGTGACGCCAAGGCCCCCGGACGTCTGTAGGACTACCTCGTGTCGCCTGTGTGGGCTGAAGACAACACCCTCACTGCGGTCCAAGCACTCTGATATCAGTATCTACACACAGTGCAGCATGTAGTATCAGCACAACCGACCCCATGTGCTGGTAAGTGCCTAGCCTAACCTCGGCGAAGTAGTGACGAGGCTAGGACCAGACTATCAAATAAACATGTGCAATATAGCGTACAAAAATAATAGGAAGCAGATAACAATGATGGCAACAATGATCAACCAGTGATATAAATAGCAGGCAATAAGAACACCATAAATGTTTCTCAACAAAATAATAGATACAAGTGCAATCAATTTATCAAGTCCTTCAAATATAAATCTTTCGCCTATAAATCCTTCAAGTAATAATCTCTAAGATAATATGCTTTTCAATGAATATATTTCAAATATATTTCCTTTAAATAAATATCTTTCAAATAAGCATCTTTCAAGTAAAGATCACCTTGTGATGCCTCATTCACTTAACATAAAGTAGAGTATAGCTTCCAACCCAATTAGGAAATCAATAAGAAAAGATGAAGTTATTTTTAGAAATTATTTCATAAAGAACATACCCTTTTCAATTAAAGTACAATATCGAATGAATCATTACCTTTAATACGAGAAATCAATAAATCAAAACATAGTAGAAATTCCTTTTTAAGTAAAGTACAACCTCAAACGGTTTAAGAAAAATTTAGTTGAGAAATCAATTGAGTTAAAAATATAACAATTGTTGAAATTTGGAGTATTGAACATATATAACAAAAAAAATAGAATATCAAGAGAATTATAAAGGAATCAAAATCCAACCAATAACAAGAATAAGGAAAACAAAGGCAGATTTCGCTTTCTTTTCACATCTTGTTGCAGGCGTGCAACCCGATCCCACTTCCTGTATCTCGTGGCAGGCGTGCCACCCGCTCTCATTTCATGTATCTCGTGGCAGGCGTACCACCCACTCCCATTTCATTATATCTTGTGGTAGGCGTACCACCCGCTCCCATTTCATTATATCTTGTGGTAGGCGTACCACCCGCTCCCATTTCATTATATCATGTGGTAGGCGTACCACCCGCTCCCATTTCATTATATCTTGTGGTATGCGTACCACCCACTCTCATTTCATTATATCTTGTGGTAGGCGTACCACCCGCTCTCATTTCATTATATCTTGTGGTAGTCTCTGTACCGATCCCTCAGACTCTAGTAAGCTTGTCTGTGAACTGTGAGACCTATGTAACCTAGAGCTCTGATACCAATTTGTCACGACCCGGATTTCATCCCCTCGAGAGTCGTGATGGCGCCTACTGGTGAAAGCTAGGCAAGCCAAATTATCCTAATTACTTAACTTTTTCCAGTTTTAAACCATTATCACTAATGAGTAGATATCATGCAAATAGCGAAAATAATTAAGCGGAAGACAAAATCTGACAATTTATCCTAATACAAAACTGCGGAATTCTAAATACAACTCTACCTAGAATTTGGTGTCACAACTTCACAGACGGTCTACGAATACTACATACAAAGTCTGAAAGATAAAATAAACACTGTTTCTGAAGTGAGTAAAGGAAAAAGGATAAAGGAAGAGATAGGAGGTGACGCCAAGGCCCGCGGACGTCTGCAGGACTACCTCGTGTCGCCTGTGTGGGCTGAAGACAACACCCTCACTGCGGTCCAAGCACTCCGATATCAGTATCTGCACACAGTGCAGTGTGTAGTAACAGCACAATCGACCCCATGTGCTGGTAAGTGCCTAGCCTAACCTCGGCGAAGTAGTGACGAGGCTAGGACCAGACTATCAAACAAACATGTGCAATATAGCGTGCAAAAATAATAGGAAGCAGATAACAATGATGGCAACAATGATCAACCAGTAATATAAATAGCAGGCAACAAGAACACCATAAATGTTTCTCAACAAATAATAGATACAAGTGCAATCAATTTATCAAGTCCTTCAAATATAAATCTTTCGCCTATAAATCCTTCAAGTAATAATCTCTAAGATAATATGCTTTTCAATGAATATATTTCGAATATATTTCCTTTAAATAAATATCTTTCAAATAAGCGTCTTTCGAGTAAAGGTCACTTTGTGATGCCTCATTCACTTAACATAAAGTAGAGTACAGCTTCCAACCCAATTAGGAAATCAACAAGAAAAGATGAAGTTATTTTTAGAAATCATTTGATAAAGAACATACTCTTTTAAATTAAAGTACAATATCTAATGAATCATTACCTTTAATACGAGAAATCAATAAATCAAAACATAGTAGAAAGTCCTTTTTTAAGTAAGTACAACCTCAAACAGTTTAAGAAAAATTTAGTTGAGAAATCAATTGAGTTAAAAATGTAAAAATTGTTAAAATTTGGAGTATTGAACATATATAAAAAAAGAGTAAAAAATAGAATTTCGAGAGAATTATAAAGGAATCAAAATCCAACCACTAACAAAAATAAGGAAAACAAAGGCAGATTTCACTTTCTTTTCAAATCTTGTTGTAGGCGTGCAACCCGATCCCATTTCCTGTATCTCGTGGCAGGCGTGCCACCCACTCCCATTTCATGTATTTCGTGGTAGGCGTACCACCCGCTCCCATTTCATTATATCTTGTGGTAGGCGTACCACCCACTCCCATTTCATTATATTTTGTGGTAGGCGTACCACCCGCTCTTATTTCATTATATCTTATGGTAGGCGTATTACCCGCTCACATTTAATTATATCTTGTGGTAGGCATATTACCCGCTCCCATTTCATTATATCTTGTGGTAGGCATATCACCCGCTTCCATTTCATTATATCTTGTGGTAGGCATACCACCCGCTCCCAGTTACAACCCAACAATAATCACAAGGAATCCCGGCAAGGGAACACGAGCAAATAACAACTTCCCGACAAGGGAACAATGATGTTTCAACAACATCACGGTAAGGGAACATTACTGTCAAAACAAACATCCCGACAAGGGAACAATAATATCAAACAAACATCCCGACAAGGGAACAATGGTGATAATAACATATGAAGCGCAATAAACCACAACGGAGTCATAACAATTATAATACAAGACTCACGGGCATGCTTGACACCAACATATAGATACTCGTCACCATGCCTATACATCGTACTCCGCAATTAACATGTAGCAAATAAGACACAACTCCTAATCCCTCAAGCTAAGGTTAGACCAAACATTTACCTCGCTTTGCAACTCAAAATTCCAACAAGCCTTTGTCTCGTGAATTCGTGCCCGAAATTCTCAAATCTAGTCATAAACAATTCGATTCAGTCAATAAAAATTATAGGAATTAAATTCCATATGAAATTCTACATTTTCCATTAAAAATCCGAAATTGCACTAAAATTCGCCCGTGGGGCCCACATCTCGGAATCCGACAAAACTCACAAAATCCGACAACCCATTCAGCCACGAGTCCAACCATATCAAAATTACTAAATTCCGATATCGGATTGGCTTTCAAATCTTTATTTTCCTTTTTGGAAAATTTGGCTAAAAATCTGATTTTTCTTCCATAAATTCATGGATTCATGATGTAAATGCATATGGAATCATGAAATATAATCAATATAGGATAAGGAACACTTACCCCAATGTTTTCACCTGAAAATCGCCCAAAATCGCCCAAGAACCGAGCTCCAAAAATTCCAAAACGTAATGGCAAAGTGACTGATTTTTGTGGTTAAAGGTTTTTGTCCATCCGTCACTAAAAGCCATTTTCGTCACTAAAAATCTACTAGAAACAGCTTTATCAACCCTTATTCAATTGATCATAACGTTCCGTACAAATGTCCATATGTCGAAGGGTTTAATGTTCTGAAAACTAGAATGCAAGAGCTACAACTTTCGTGTTTTGCACATTTTCAGATTCTTTATAGATTTCGAGATATAAGTTTCCAAAGTAGCCTCCTCGCATCAAACATTTCTGAAAAATTTCAAAACAGTTTTACCAACCCTTATTCAATCGATCATAACTTTCTGTACAACTATTCAAATAATTAATGGGTTAGCTTTCCGGAAACTAGGATGCAAGGGATACAACTTTCATGTTTTGTAAATTTACAGATTCCTTATGTATTTTGAGATATAAGCTTCCGAAATAGGCTCCACGATTGCACAGTTGCTGTCCAAGACAGCTTCTGCAGCAGAAATTCCAGCAACCTTTTTTGTCCGATTTCCATTCCGTTAACCTTCCAAAATCCACCCGAGGCCCTCGGGACCTTAACCAATTATACCAACATGTCCCAAAATACAATATGAACTTAATCAAGGCTTCAAACCACATCAAACAACACCGAAATTACAAATCGTGCATCGAATTGAATTATGAGTTTTCAAATCTTCCAACTTCTATATTTTTGTGCCGAAACATATCAAATCAATCCGGAATGACTTCAAATTTTACACACAAGTCATAAATGACATAATGGAGATTTTCCAATTTTCAGAATCGGATTCTGACCCCGATATCAAAAAGTCAACTCTCGGTCAAACTTTTCTAAAAATCTTCTATTTTCCAACTTTCGCCAAAATGCGCCAAATTGTCCTACAGACTTCCAAATCCAAATCCGAACATGCTCCTAAGACCAAAATCATCATACGAAACTATTGGAATCATCAAAATTCCATTCCGGGGTCGTTTGCTCAAAGTCAAATCTCCGTTCAAACTTAAGAAGTCTTTAGCCTTAGATTTCTAGATTCCGTTAAATGGCGATAATTTGATCTATGGACCTCCGAATTCGATTTCGGGCATATGACCATGTCCCAAATCACGATACAGAACTACTGCAATGGTCAAACTTAGATTTGGGTTCATTTGCTCAAAATATTGTCCAAAGTCAACTCAGTTGAGTTTTAAAGCTCTAATTCATAATTTAATCCATTTTCATACAAAAACCTTCAGAACAATTATACGGACTGTGCACGCAAGTTGAGGAATTATTGATAGCACTTTTTAAGGTCTTAAAACACTGAGATGATTATTGAATTTAAAGATGACATTTTGGGTCATCACATTCTCCACCTCTAAAACAAACGTTCGTCCTCGAATGTTCTAAGAATTATTCTGAGGTTTCCAAATTGATGAATTTACTTTTATACAAATACTCGCGGTTGATCCCATATTATCGCATTCAATATAAGTCCGACAACACCATTTCAATTGAGATCATTTCCTTTATCCATATTTGTAAACTTTAAGACCAAATTTCTTACACTCCAATCATTTCTAGAAAGGTCCAATTTTCACGTCAACACACGATATTAGTTCCGACTGGCTATAGCAACTCGTGCCTACGCACCCATCAAATACGGGGTATTACATTCTCCCCCACTTAGGGTCATACGTCCTTAAATGAGAAGTAGAGTCCGCCTTCAGACACATAATGTAACTTATCTCTTTCTTTGCACATCTCAATATCCCAAATTTTTCTAACTTCCAAATTTTTCAGAAATTTTGGCAGAGTCTCCCCTGTAATTGGGACTATCCACCTATCAGAGTAATACCAAAATAACTCCTAACAATATTTTCCACAACCCGACAAAGCATCACAATCACATCTCTGGTCATAATAGTTGTTCATAATAGATTACAACATCACCAATTAACCTCATGTTAACAAAATTCTTGTTTCAAGCTTTCACTTTACTAACAACAAAGCATGAAGACCTTATAATTACTTACCCAAATTAACGATTCACAATTTAACGCCACTTGGGCACACACCTTGTAGGCTAAAACTCAATAATTACAATACAATTTGGCAAATTATGCACAGAGATATTCATACAAGAATATTCAAATAAGTCTCATAGGCATGACCAGATACGGTGCAAAATAAGATGACACGTAGGAGTACGTACACCCTAGATCAAACAAAACTGAAGCACCTCTGCCAAAAACTAGAATAGTACATGTGATAATTGCATCGGAAGCCTCAGCCTCGGGCCTGGCTGGTAGAGCATATCATCGGGGCTGGGCCCCAGCACCCTGAACTATATCTTTGGGACGGCCTGCTGTTGGCTGACCTCCACCTCTAGCGGTCTGAGCTCCACCTCTAATACCTCTACCCCCGCCTCTAGCTGGCTAGGCGGGCTATGGAACACTCGGTGCCTGAACTATGGCACGAGAACCCTGATGATGAGAGCCACTCGGTGCTCGAGGGCAATACCTAGCAATATGCGTTGTGTCGCCACAAGTAAAACAAGCCCTCGACTGCTGGGGCTGATGACCCTGGAAACTCTGAAGCGGCGGTGCACTGGTAGGAGCTGGTGGTGCACTGTAGGGTTGCTGATCAGAGTACTGCATATGGGAACCACGACCACCTGAAGTACCGTGAGAAACCTGAAGTGCTGACTGAAAAGGTCTAGGAGGATGGCCTCTATCATACGAATCCCTACCTCCAGACGAGGTACCACTAAATCGGCCTAAATGACGAGGCCTCTTGTCAGACCCCTGACCACCTCCCTGCGATAGAACCATCTCAACTCTCCTGGCCACATTGGCCGCCTCCTGGAAAGAAATCTCACCCCCAGTCTCCTTGGCCATCTGTAGTCAAATCGGCTGAATAAGTCCCTCAATAAACCTCCTCACCCTCTCTCTCTCGGTGGGAAGTATGATAAGTGCATGATGGGCCAAGGTGATGAATCTGGTCTCATACTGAGTAACAATCATAGAACCCTGCTGGAGACGCTCAAACTGCCTCTGATAGATCTCTCTTTGAGTAATAGGGAGAAACTTCCCCAGAAATAGCTGAGTAAATTGCTCCCAAGTCAAAGTTGGCGATCCGGCTAGTCTAGCCAAACAATAGTCTCTCCACCAAGTCTTGGCGGATCCAGACAAGCAAAAAGTAGCAAAATCGATCCCATTGGTCTCAACTATCCCCATGTTCTTGAGAACCTCATGACAGCTGTCTAGATAATCTTGGGGATCCTCAGAAGATGTACCGCTGAAAGTAGTAGTGAAGAGCTTGGTGGACCTATCCAATCTCCACAAAGCATCGGCAGACATAGCTGCTCCATTGCTTGTCTGAGCTACCACGCCTGGCTGAACTGCTAGAGTCTGAAACTAGGGAGCTACCGGCTCCGGAGTGCGAGTAGCAGGAGTCTAGGTTCCTCCTCCAGCCTGAGAGATAACTGGGGCTACAGGAAGCAAGCATGCCCGAGCGATACTCTCCATAAGGCTCACTAGATAGACCAGAGCATCCTAGAGTATTGGGGTAGCAATAAACCCCTCTGGGATCTGAGCTGGGCCCACCGGAACTGCTGGGGCCGGAACCTCATCATCAAAGTCAACTTGAGGCTCCGCCGCTGGTACTGCTACTCTAGGCTGAGCTTTGACCCTACCTCGTCCTCTAGCACGACCTCGCCCTCGCCCTCTGCCCCCAGTGGGAGCTACTACTGGGGGCTCAGGCTGCTGGTCAGTGGATGAGGAAGCGCGTGTTCTCACCATCTGCAAAAGAACAGAATAGAAATTCAATTAGCATTGAGAAACCAAATCACACGATAGAAAAGAATAAATGTGAAGTTTTTCCTAACTCCGTAGCCTCTGGGATAAATACAGACGTCTCTGTACCGATCCCTCAGACTCTACTAAGCTTGTCTGTGAACTGTGAGACCTATGTAACCTAGAGCTCTGATACCAATTTGTCACGACCTAGATTTCACCCCCTCGAGAGCCGTGATGGTGCCTACTGCTGAAAGCTAGGCAAGCCAAATTATCCTAATTACTTAACCTTTTCCAGTTTTAAACCATTATCAGTAATGAGTAGATATCATGCAAATAGCGAAAATAATTAAGCGGAAGACAAAATCTGACAATTTATCTTAATACAAAACTGCGGAAGTCTAAATACAACTCTACCCAGAATTTGGTGTCACAACTTCACAGACGGTCTACGAATACTACATACAAAGTCTGAAAGATAAAATAAACATTGTTTCTGAAATGTGAGTAAAGGAAACAGGATAAAGGAAGAGATAGGAGGTGACGCCAAGGCCCGCGGACGTCTGCAGGACTACCTCGTCTCGTATGTGTGGGCTGAAGATAACACCCTCACTGCGGTCCAAGCACTCCAATATCATTATCTGCACACAGTGCAGCGTGTAGTATCAGCACAACCGACCCCATGTGCTAGTAAGTGCCTAGCCTAAGTGAAGTAATGACGAGGCTAGGACCAGACTATCAAATAAATATGTGCAATATAGCGTACAAAAATAATAGGAAGAAGATAACAATGATGGCAACAATGATCAACCCGTGATATAAATAGCAGACAACAAGAACACCATAAATGTTTCTCAACAAATAATAGATACAAGTGCAATTAATTTATCAAATCCTTCAAATATAAATCTTTCGCCTATAAATTCTTCAAGTAATAATCTCTAAGATAATATGCTTTTCAATGAATATATTTCGAATATATTTCCTTTAAATAAATATCTTTCAAATAAGCATCTTTCGAGTAAAGGTCACCTTGTGATGCTTCATTCACTTAACATAAAGTAGAGTACAGCTTCCAACCCAATTAGAAAATCAACAAGAAAAGATGAAGTTATTTTTAGAAATCATTTGATAAAGAACATACCCTTTTCAATTAAAGTACAATATCGAATGAATCATTACCTTTAATACGAGAAATCAATAAATCAAAACATAGTAGCAATTCCTTTTTTAAGTAAAGTACAACCTCAAACGGTTTAAGAAAAATTTAGTTGAGAAATCAATTGAGTTAAAAATGTAATAATTGTTAAAATTTGGAGTATTGAACATATATAAAAAAAAGTAAAAAACAGAATATCAAGAGAATTATAAAGGAATCAAAATCCAACCACTAACAAGAATAAGGAAAACAAAGGCAGATTTTACTTTCTTTTCACATCTTGTTACAGGCGTGCAACCCGATCCCATTTCCTGTATCTCGTGGCAGGCATGCCACCCGCTCCCATTTCATGTATTTCGTGGTAGGCGTACCACCCGCTCCCATTTCATTATATCTTGTGGTAGGCGTACCACCCGCTCCCATTTCATTATATTTTGTGGTAGGCATACCACCCGCTCCTATTTCATTATATCTTGTGGTAGGCGTACCACCCGCTCCCATTTCATTATATCTTGTGGTAGGCATACCACCCGCTCCCATTTCATTATATCTTGTGGTAGGCGTACCACCCACTCCCAGTTACAAGCCAACAATAATCACAAGGAATCCCGGCAAGGGAACAAGAGCAATATAACAACTTCCCGACAAGGGAACAATGATATTTCAACAACATCCCGGTAAGGGAACAATACTGTCAAAACAAACATCCCGACAAGGGAACAATAATATCAAACAAACATCCGGCAAGGGAACAATGGTGATAATAACATATGAAGCACAATAAACCACAACGGAGTCATAACAATTATAATACAAGACTCACGGGCATGCTTGACACCAACGTATAGATACTCGTCACCATGCCTATATGTCGTACTCCACAATTAACATGCAGCAAATAAGACACAACTCCTAATCCCTCAAGCTAAGGTTAGACCAAACACTTACCTCGCTTTGCAACCAATTCAAAATTCCAACAAGCCTTTGTCTCGTGAATTCGTGCCCGAAATTCTCAAATCTAGTCATAAACAATTCGATTCAGTCAATAAAAATTATAGGAATTAAATTCCATATGAAATTCTACATTTTCCATTAAAAATCCGAAATTGCACTAAAATTCGCATGTGGGGCCCACATCTCGGAATCCGACGAAACTCACAAAATCCGACAACCCATTCAGCCACGAGTCCAACCATACCAAAATTACTAAATTCCGATATCGGATTAGCTTTCAAATCTTAATTTTTATTTTTGGAATATTTGGCTAAAAATCTGGTTTTTCTTTCCATAAATTCATGCATTCATGATGTAAATGCATATGGAATCATGAAATATAATCAATATAGGATAAGGAACACTTACCGCCAATGTTTTCACGTGAAAATCGCCAAAAATCGCCCAAGAACCGAGCTCCAAAAATTCCAAAACAAAATGGCAAAGTGACTGATTTTTGTGGTTAAAGGTTTCTGCCCATCTGTCACTAAAAGTCTTCTAGAAACAGCTTTATCAGCCCTTATTCAATTGATCATAACATTCTGTACAAATTTCCAAATGCCGAACAGTTTAATGTTCTGAAAACTAGAATGCAAGGGCTACAACTTTCACGTTTTGCCCATTTTCAGATTCTTTATAGATTTCGAGATATAAGTTTCCAAAGTAGCCTCCTCGCATCAAACATTTCTGAAAATTTTCAAAACAGTTTTACCAACCCTTATTCAATCAATCATAACATTTTGTACAACTGTCCAAATAATTAATGGTTTAGCTTTCCTGAAACTAGGACTCAAGGTCTACAACTTTCATGTTTTGTAAATTTACATATTCCTTATGTATTTTGAGATATAAGCTTCCGAAATAGGCTCCACGATTGCACAGTAGCTGTCCAAGACAGCTTCTGCAACAGAAATTCCAGCAACCCTTTTTGTCCGATTTCCATTCCATTAACCTTCCAAAATCCACCCGAGGCCCTCGGGACCTTAACCAATTATATCAACATGTCCCAAAATACAGTACAAACTTAATCAAGGCTTCAAACCACGTCAAACAACACCGAAATTACGAATCGCGCATCGAATTGAATTATGAGTTTTCAAATCTTCCAACTTCTATATTTTTGTGCCGAAATATATCAAATCAATCCGGAATAACTTCAAATTTTACACACAAGTCATAAATGACATAATGGAGCTTTTCCAATTTTCAGAATCGGATTCCGACCCCGATATCAAAAAGTCAACTCTCGGTCAAACTTTTCCAAAAATCTTCTATTTTCTAACTTTCGCCAAAATGCGTCGAATTGTCCTACGGACTTCCAAATCCAAATACGAACATGCTCCTAAGACCAAAATCATCATACAAAACTATTGGAATCATCAAAATTCCATTCCGGGGTCGTTTGTTCAAAAGTCAAATCTCCGTTCAAACTTAAGAAGTCTTTATCCTTAGATTTCTAGATTCCGTTAAATGGCGATAATTTGATCTATGGACCTCCGAATTCGATTTCGGGCATATGACCAAGTCCCAAATCACGATATGAAACTACCGTAATGGTCAAAACTTATATCCGGGTTCGTTTACTCAAAATGTTGTCCGAAGTCAACTAAGTTGAGTTTTAAAGCTCTAATTCATAATTTAATCCATTTTCATACAAAAACCTTCCGGAAAATTATACGGACTGTGCACGCAAGTTGAGGAATTATTGATAGCGCTTTTTAAGGTGTTAAAACACCTATATGATTATTTAATTTAAAGATGACATTTTGGGTCATCACACAATTGTAACATGGTCGGGAACCACACTAGTGGATATTGGGGGGTATCTAACACCTTCCCCTCGAGATAATTTCTAGCCCTTACTCGAACTCTGGTTTTCCAACTCAAACTCTTCTTTAGTGTCCTATTGCACTTTAACCATTAGGTGGCGACTCTTCAACCCAAAAAACCCAATTCCCAAGAGGGAACAAGTTGTCCTCCAAAATGTCATGAACCCGATTTCGCCTTAGAAAAAGGGGGCGCGACAGCATGGCGACTCTGCTGGGGACTTCTTTAGGCTTTTACTATCTCATGTTACTTGTGACTTCACTGCTTCTTTATTACCTTTATTTAATGTCTTTACCTCTTTTCTGCTATGAAACTGACTTGGCTCTTTGTTTTTTTTTCTTTAATGCTTTCTTTTACCGCTTTCCTTCAATGCCGTTGTAATTATGAGCAATTATTGTAATCATTACTTTATGAATGTGCAAATGCGTGACAACTTGTTTCATTCTTGTAATTGCATATTCAACATCATATTCCACTCGTTCCAAACAAAATACCATAGCAACGCTTATAATGAGTGGTTGCGCCCTTTCAATATTATCACCCCCTAAATTTGGTAAAGGCGTATTTGCGGTAAAACCAGTCGATCAGCGGTGCAGTCGACGGTTCTGTGCCTTTCCCTCTTGAGTTGTCCGCTCAAGGGTACCGGTCTAATACCCCATAGAAACCTTACTCTGTTCAATTGTGCATGCATCATTGTCAAACCTAGTCGAGTCAGTTATGATGTCCGCATAATGACTCTTTAAGATAGTCTGGTCCAAAGTCCACTGGGTTTCCTTGAAACCCAAACGGACGCTACCATGTCTGTGCATTTATTTGGAGAACTAAATGTTGCTCATGCTAATTGTTGATATTTAATAGCCGAGTCTGTCAGAAGTATAGCCTCACCTTTTTGTTTTGCACAAATGAATGACAAAGTTCCCGACTTTGGTATGGTCAACATACCCTCACTCTTGCTGACCTGGTGGAGGAACCTCCCATCAAGTAACCAAATCAACGAATGGAAAGAGAGAGTCATCAGGGCTAGTGAGAAGCTGTAATATCTAGAATACAGTCTGCTGGAGTTGGAAGGGAAAGTGAGGAAAAGAGTCACCGACTGTCAAAACGCTGAGGAAGGCAAAGGAGAACACCTGGCGAAGTCATTTTTACTAGAAAATCTGCGCGAGCTGGAGGATCTGATCAACGAAAACATTCAACCTAAAAAAGGTCCTTCTGGGACCAAGTAGCTAGGAGTCTTTTCTTTTGCTTTAAGAATGTAATAATGCTAATGGCCATTAGTGACATTTTATTTTCTGCAATTTTTAGTGTCGTTTTAGGATTCGTCTTATTTTTATCAATAAAATAAGGCATTTAGCATTATAAGTTCTCCAAATCAACTTGTTGCTAGGCCTACCTCGGGCACAACGAGGCTCCCAAATTAGGACACGATTTATATTCTTGCTCTATGTATTTAAATATTGCAACGTTTTCTTCTCATAACCCGCACTAACTTGCTACCTTTGTTTTTATTTTATTTTTTTGTTTTATTCCCCTCCCCAAAGGTTAGTTCGTGCACTCTGGCATCGTCATCATACTCCACAAGATCTAAGGGCCCTCTGCCTGCTCCTCCTCCGAGAACAAGAACAAGGGGAAAATGGAAGATTTAAGTAACATCAGAAAGGAGAACTCAGTTGAAAGGGTAGAGGTTCCTCAGGGTATTCAGGTTTCCTAGGAAAGTGCCTCTGAGCTCGAGCAAAAGTTGTTGAAATTTTAGGAAGAACTGGACCAAGTTCGGAACTTGGCAAGCTTGTCGTTTTCCCTCACCACCCCAGATGTCAACTTTCCCAACACTCAAAACCCCACACCTCCACAAAACATCCCGAAACCACAAAACCAACCCGCTCTCCATCACCACTTCAACACATGCCACACTTCAAACAACACCCCACTGCTCATCCCTAAACCACTAAACTCCACAAATGATCATCTCCACAATACCCCTATCTATGTGGAAACCATAACATACTATACTCAACCTATTTAAGCACACTTGAGTCTGATGACAAAGACTCTCTTATCAGGAATCTAACCATAGAGCTCAAGAAGCTGACTAGCCGAGTTCAGGGTGTTGAAAGAAGCAAGGGGATCGAGGGATTGAATTACGAAGGCCTTTGCATTTAGCCAGATGTCGACCTGCCCGAGGGGTACAAACCTCCCAAGTTTGAGATGTTTGATGGCACAGAGGATCCTAGAGTCCATTTGAGGACCTACTGTGACAAGCTGGTCGGCGTAGGGAAGGATAAAAAGATTCGCATGAAGCTCTTTATGAGAAGCCTGAAAGGGGATGCTCTATCATGGTACATTAGCCAAGACCCGAAGAAGTGGTCGAATTGGGTAAGTATGGTGTCTGATTTCATGGACAGATTCAGATTCAACACGGAGAATGCGCCAGATGTGTTCTACATCCAGAACTTAAAAAAGAAACCTACGAATTGAGCGAGTCAACGACGTGGACAAGGATAAATGGTGGGATAACAAAATTGAAAGTATACTGAATTGGTGTGGATACGAACCTGGCAAGGGACTTGGCAAGAATCTCCAAGGAATCGCTAAGCCTATCAAGTTGAAGAAACACGGTACCACTTTCGGTTTGGGGTATGAATACACTTGGGAGGAGTTCAACCACTGGTCGCCACCATGGCGCAGTCCCTACTACCCACTGGAGCATCCGATACCTCGCTTAGAGTAGACCTTCTAGCCAGCCGATGTCATATATGGGTCGGAAGAAGAGGAAGCACTGGCGGCAATGAGGAATTTGTTTTTGGAAGATGATAATATGGATTGTTGTGTCATTGTCGAGGAGGAGGGGGAGGAAGGCCCTTTTATACAAGCTGTGAGCCGAGGATCACGCCTCAACAGTTGGTCCATCAGAACCACCAGGGTCTGGAAAGCTTTGGGGTAGCAAGGTTGAACAAAGCACCATGCGTTATCTTTATTTTTTGCTAGTTGACTTTCTTTCCGCATTTTTAATATTGAAATAAGAGCTCCAATGTTCAAAACAATTATGAAATTTATCAAAGCATTTCAGTTTCTTATAAATCTTGCTCTTATTACTTTTTATCGTTTACTTTATTTACACAGCATTACTATTACTTATCTTGATGAACCGACGATTGTGACATGCAACGAGACAGTACAACAAATGGATATAGACTCAGAAGAAGATGATATACCAGAAGAGGTTGAGGAATTTGAGAACAAAACTAAGTCTAACCTGGACGAAACTGAGATTGTCGACCTGGGAGATGCAGAAAATGTCAAAGAAATGCGCATCAGTGTTCATCTGTCACCATCAGAAAATAAAGAGTACACGGAATTTCTAATGGAATATGAGGACATATTCGCCTAGTCTTATGACATGACTGGTCTCAGTACATCTATTGTAGCTCACAAACTGCCAATCGATCCGACATGTCCACCAGTAAAACAAAAGCTCAGGAAGTTCAAACCTGATATGAGTTTGAAAATCAAGGAAGAAGTCACCAAGTAAGTCAAAGCCAAGGTTCTCAGGGTAGTAGAGTACCCAACATGGTTAGCCAATATTGTTCCAGTGCCGAAGAAGGACGGGAAGGTTAGAGTCTATGTCGACTACTGGGATCTCAACCGGGCCAGTCTGAAAGACGACTTCCCCTTGCCGAACATACACATTCTAATTGACAACTGCGCCAAGCATGAACTGCAGTCATTCGTTGATTGTTTTGCTGGGTATCATCAGATATGGATGGATGAGGAAGACGCGGAGAAAATGGCTTTCATAACGCCGTGGGGGATGTATTGTTATAAGATGATGCCGTTTGGGTTAAAGAATGTTGGGGCCACCTACCTGAGTGCCATGACTACTATTTTTAATGGCATGATACACAAAGAGATCGAGGTGTATGTAGACGACGTCATCATCAAATCCAAGAGAGCGACTAACCACATGGAAGATCTAAGGAAGTTCTTCAACAGACTAAGAAGGTACAACTTGAAGTTGAATCCCACCAAGTGTGCATTCGGGGTTCCTGCCGGAAAACTACTTGGGTTCATTGTGAGTCGCCGAGGAATAGAACTGGATCCGTCAAAGGTCAAAGCCATCCAAGAATTGCCACCACCGAAGAACAAGAAAGAGGTTATGAGTTTTTTGGGAAGACTTAACTACATCAGCCGGTTCATAGCTCAATCCACTGTCATCTGTGAGTTAATCTTTAAGATGTTGAAGAAGGACGCCGCTACCAAATGGACTGATGATTGTCAGAAAGCCTTTGACAGAATCAAGGAATACCTATCAATGCCGCCAGTTTTGGTCCCGCCCGAGCCGGGTAGACCTCTATTACTCTACCTTGCAGTATTGGATGGAGCTTTCGGTTGTGTTCTGGGGCAGCATGATGAAATGGGAAGAAAGAAGCAAGCCATCTATTATCTCAGCAAGAAGTTCACCCCGTACGAGGCCCGGTATTCTCTATTGGAACGCACCTGTTATGCTCTAACTTGGGTAGCTCAGAAGTTGAGGCACTATTTCTGTGCCTATACTACTTATCTCATATCAAGAATGGATCCTTTGAAGTACATCTTTCAGAAGCCCATGCCCACTGGCAAGCTAGCCAAATGGCAAATCCTGCTGAGTGAATTCGACATTGTTTACGTGACTCAGAAGGCAATCAAAGGACAAGCACTGGCAGATCATCTTGCTAAAAATGCCGTGGATGGAGAATACGAGCCTCTAAAGACGTATTTTCTTGATGAAGAGGTATCTTTCATAGGGGAAGATATTGCAGAATCCTATGATGGTTGGAGAATATTTTTTGACAGAGCAGCAAACTTCAAAGGAGTTGGCATAGGAGCGGTCCTAGTATCAAAACCCGGCCAGCATTATCCGGTGTCTGCCAAGCTCAGGTTCCCGTGTACCAACAACATGGCCGAGTACGAAGCCTGCATCTTAAGGCTCAAGCTGGCCATTGACATGAACATTCAGGAATTGCTAGTGATCGAAGATTCAGACCCGTTTATACATCAGGTCCGAGAAGAATGGGCAACCAAGAACTCCAAGATACTCCCTTATCTGCATCATGTATAGGAGTTGAGGAAGAGGTTCACAAAGACAGAGTTCCACCATGTTCCCAGAGTTCAGAATGAGTTTGTCGATGCATTGGCTACCCTATCATCCATGATACAGCGCCCAGACAAGAACTTCATTGATCTTATTCTGGTAAATATCTATGATCAGACAGCTTACTGTGCTCATGTAGAAGAATAAGCAGACGGAAAACCTTGGTTTCATGATATTAAGGAATATTTAACGAAGGGAGAATATCCAGAACTCGCAAATCCTACTCAGAAGAGCACGCTTCGGAGATTATCTAACAACTTCTTTCATAGCGGAGGAATCCTGAATAGGAGGGCTCCTGATTTGGGATTACTAAGGTGTGTCGACGCAAAGGAAGCATTCAGACTATTGGAGGAAATTCATGCAGGGACCTGCGGTCCACACATGAACAGCTTTGTCTTAGCCAAGAAAATACTCCGAGCTGGTTATTTTTGGATGACTATAGAAACGGACTGCATCCAGTATGTCCGAAAATGCCATCGCTGTCAGATACATGCAGACATCATAAAGGTGCCTCTAAACGAGCTTACTGCAACAAGCTCACCATGGTTGTTCGCCGCTTGGGGAATGGATGTTATCGGACCTATCGAGCCTGCCGCATCAAACAAGCACAAGTTCATTCTAGTGGCAATTGATTATTTCACCAAATGGGTTGAAGCAGTATCGTACAAAGCAGTGACTAAGAAAGTGGTAGCAGATTTTGTCCGCGGCCGTATTGTTTGTCGGTTCGAAATTTCGGAGTCAATCATCACTGATAATGGTTCCAATCTCAATAGCGACCTGATGAAATCCATGTGTGAAACCTTCAAGATCAAACACAAGAATTCTACAGCTTATAGACCTCAGGTGAACGGAGCTGTAGAAGTCGCCAATAAGAATATCAAGAAGATACTAAGGAAGATGATAGAGAAGCATAAGCAGTGGCATGAGAAGTTATCATTTGCTTTATTGGGATACCGCACCACAGTTCGCACATCAACCGGGGCAACTCCCTATATGTTGGTTTATGGTACAGAAGCAGTCATTCCCGCCGAGGTAGAAATTCCCTCCTTGAGAATCATACAGGAAGCAGAACTTGACGATGCAGAATGGGTAAGGCTACGAGCAGTTAGCTCTTATAGATGGGAAAAGAATGAATGCAGTTTGCCATGGTCAACTTTATCAGAACAGAATGTCCAGAGCCTTCAACAAAAGAGTCAAGCCGAGACAGTTTACACCGGGGCAGCTGGTATTAAAGAAGATTTTCCCGTATCAAGATGAAGCCAAAGGGAAGTTCTCTCCCAACTGGCAGGGTCCATACATGGTTCATCGGGTTCTAATCGGAGGAGCCCTCATACTTGCAGAAATGGACGGTGAAGTTTGGCCGAAGACAATCAATTCAGATGCAGTGAAGCGATACTATGTGTAACTCTTATGATTTCCTGTATGATGTAATTTGAACTATGCCTGACCTAATTCCCGTTTAAGAGGGGATACGTAGGCAGCCCTATGGGTTCGGTCACAATTCAATAAAATTTTCATTTCCGCCCGCTATTGGAAACTGGGGCAGAATTTTGAGGAGGACCCTCAAAATTCCGAAGTTGATTTCAGCCATTTATCGCACGCAGCCATTAGAAGCACCAACCCAGTAAACTGGGGCAGAATTTTAAGGAGGACCCTCAAAATTTCGGAGCGAGAGAGGTTGCAATGTCTTGAACCTCGTTGCATTTGTCGGTTCATCTAAAGAAAACTATTTTAAATTATGTATTTATGTTACATTTTTTCTAAATCATGCATGTCTGGTATCAAAATTGCTTTGTTTAGCAACGCTACCCCAACGATATACAACGCCAAGCAGGAAAAGCAAAGCTCATGGGGAAACGAAATAACCTTCCCCCTTTACAAAACTCACGATTTTTCTTTGGATGCAGGCACTCAAGTTGTAAAATCATCATATATATCTATACACTCATACTTCCCGAGAATACAACTCTCGGAATCATCACCTATTTACAGTTGATATCAGTACACGACATCCACAGCAGCCACAATATACCAATCAGCTATCAGCTATCATCTATCAGCTAAGAGATTTCATTACTATTGGCCTTTTATTTTCTGCATTGCATAAGGCTACCTTTCTGCCTTCCGAGGTTAAGCTCTACCTCCATCTGCATCTTCTGCATTGCATAAGGCTACCTTTCTACCTTCCGAGACTAAGCTCTATCTCCATCTGCATTTTCTACATTGCATAAGGCTACCTTTCTACCTTCGTAGGTTAAGCTCTACCTCCATTTGCATCTCCTGCATTGCATAAGGCTACCTTTCTGCCTTCCGAGGTTAAGCTCTACCTCCATCTGCATGGTTGAAATACCGCAATCTTATTTCTCTTGCATGGCTAAAATATCGCCACTCTTTATTTATGTCTTGCATCGGCTGAAAGATCGTCACCTTCTACATTTTCATGGGCTGAAAGATTGCCAAATTGTCCAAAGGAGTCATTGTTCGGAGGCACCATTTTCATAGCCCGAGAACGCCATACCATGTCCTGAGGGCCCCATTTTATCTTTTACATATCATTATTCAAAGGTATCATGGTTCGGAGGCATCATCCTCATAGCCTGAGAATATCATTTTATAGCCTGCGAATCCTTTATCATACGCTTCATGGTCCAGGACATCATGGTTCAAGGACGTCATCCTAACCGTCCAAAGACAGCATTCACGGTCCAACGGGAACTTACATCACGTTTAAATTTATGCACTATATATATGCTGGTATTGTTCATTCGCAGGTACACCAGCTAGCAACGGCCATCTCAGCAAGAGTGATCCCGCTCCAGTTCCCACAGCCTATCAGACTCTGACCATCCTTTCTCAACTTGAACATCGCGTCCGCTTTTCGAAAATCTCCATCGGCATACTCCACTGATGAATCCCGAACTACATATAGCCTGATTCCTATAATACCAGGGATATGTAGGTAACTCAGAAACCAGAGCTCGGTCAAAACTCTTCAAAATCGTTTCATTCGGTCAAAATTGGCCATCATATCTTTACTCGACAACTCTTTCATCCTTCCCGAGTAAAGAGGGGCAGCTGTTATTACCCAATTTTTCCCTATGTATTTTTATATACAAAATACTTTCAAAATAGCATGTACATACATATATAAGCATGCCCAATAGTTTTGGTATTTTTTCCTAATTTTTAAGATTTTAAAATCAAATTATTGTCTATTTTTAACAATACAAAATTCAATAATTATTCCCAAGATTATCATTTTGGTGAATAACTTATTTTATTCTCATATTTACACCAAAACATAATTAATGTGATTTTTGTATATTTTTTACAAATTTATTTGGTATTTTTAAGCTAAATTGCATGTAATTGTAATTATAGCCTATTTCACGATTAATAGCATTTTATAATTATAAAATTAATTCCAGTATTTTTAAATTAATATTTATATAGTATTTGTTGGCTCAGCAATTTTAATTTACTTTTAAAATTATTATTACTATTTTTATAAAATAAAAAGAGAAAATAGGCTATTTAACACTTAGCCCATTTCTATTTCAATTACAGCCCTTTCACCTTTCAATTTTGGCCCTCAATTTGACCCAATTCTGCCCCCAAATTAAACCACCCCAATCCCCAAATTACCCGACCCCTGACCCGATTAAAAAAACCCACCCGGCTCCCCTTTGATCCAGGCCGTTGATCATTTTGATCCAGGCCGTTGATCATTTTGATCAACGGCCGTAATTCACCCTTTTATTTTTTTTCCCAAACCCCCCTTGACCTAATTCATTTCACCTGAGACACCGCCTTTGAACCCCTTCATCTCTCAAATCCTCTCGAGCCTCTCCGAAACCATAATCATCCCCCACCTTATCTCACCATGTTTCCACCGGAATCCATGGCGTCTCCGGCCATGGATGGTCTGTACTCATCCTTTCTCACCATCAAACCTAAACTAATCAAGGTTTTGAAGCCCGACTTCAATGGCTCTCTTCAGATCCTTCTCAGATCTGTAGATCTATGGCTTCTCCGGCCACTACCCCGGCATGTTCAAGCAATATGAGTCTTTTCGACTCAGGATCTGACTTTCCTCAAGACCTTTCTCATTTCTAGGGTTTTCTCTGCAACTCTAAGCCGTCTGAGGTTCTGTACTCGCCTATCTTTTCTTAGATCTGTGATATGTCTGGGCTTTACTTTATATTTTAAAATGTTTTCCCCAAATCTCTTTTTCAAAATCGCTCAATTTCAATTTTAGGGTTTCTGAAAAGGTTTCTTAAAATATCTTTCCAATTCTTTCTGTTCTTTCTTCATCTGTGTTTACCTATGTTATACTCGTATGCTTTCTTTTATACTATGCTTGAGTTTTCTCTCTTGTTTCCTTTCTATTATACAAGATTCTTCTACTTTTGTGGTTATTCCTGTACTCACAGGTTAATCCATGTTGTTAATCCTTATTCTTTGCTATACGTGTTTATGGTTGAGTTCTTTGATTTTGTTCACTTTATTTAGCTCTGTTTGTGTTCTTGCTAAGCATATTTCACCGGCTTTTGTTTAAGCTCGGATCATCTCTTTCTTCTGAACTTGTTTAAACTCCGAGTTTTCTCAAACATATTCTCATGACCTTGAATCAGTTCTTTCTATCATGTATGTTTGTTTCTCATAAAGTCTTTGGAAGAGACTTATGAGCCTCTTTAAATGACCTGCTCTCTCACCTCTATGTCTGACTCAATTCGAAACCCTAGGATTTGGGTGTTTCTTTGGCAAGTGATATTAGGGTTCCACTTTGGGACCCTAGGCTTTCAGACTCACTATGAGTCTGTAACTGAACTTGATTCCCTTTTGTTTGTGACTCTAAGGCTTTTAATGTTAGACTCTTTTTCTGAGTAACCTGACGATTCCTTTTGTTTGATTGGTATGCTTTATATATGTGAAATTTCTCTTTCAAAAGGTTTTTACCAACTGATTGATTGATTCTGAAATCTTTTTAATAAGGCTGACGAATTGTCACTGATTTTTCTTCGATTGAACCCTCTTTACCTATTCCTAACTTGGTTCATTCGAACTAAGCCTGTAATTTGGATTTTATTGGTTGTCTGATTGATTCCATTTCCTTTTTCTTTACAAACAAAGTACCAATGGACTTCTGCCTTAAATAAACTCTTTGTATTTACCCTTTTTGTGCTACTATGAAAAGATTTTAATCAAATTTCTTTCCTCAATTGTATTCTACCCATTTGAAATCAAATCTCTTAACTGAAGGGAGATCATATGAGACTGATTTCAAAGTTATTTCCATACCTTTTCTTACTCGTTTTCTGCACTATAAAAGGGACTACCCTTCTGCACTCTTGACACCACTTCGAGTTCAATACCTCGAACTTTTAGATCAATACTTTCAACTTACTTATACACTTTATTGCTTTGAGTTCAATACTCTTACAACATTCTGCTCTTTTCTGGGGTCTTTTGGAACTTTTGCTTGCAACTTGGCCTTTTCAAGACTACTTTTACTTGTTTGTTTTCCCTGAAACTGGTATGTTCTAATTTAGCTTTCCTGCCTCACCTCTATGTGTTTATTTAAAGTCTGCAATCCTGTTTACTTTGTTATACATGATTAATGTTAACTATGTGTGTTCTTTCCTTGCATCTGTTTTCTGTTATGAATCTCTACCCATATTCCCTTCTATGTGTTTGAGTTAAGGTTCATGGCTTGGCAGTATCCAAATTACTGCCCAGGTCCAAACCTGATCCTCAATGGATCCTAACTCCCAATTTTGGCTGACAGGCTGGTCAGGGGTGTGCCAGCACTCACAATTGCAGGGCATAATCGCCAGCCTGCCATGGCTTTCCCTGATCCCCCCCCCCCCATGCACTTACATTTACTCTTAGACTCTTAAGTTTTGCCCCCTCTTATGAGCCTTTCTTTGGGACCTTGAGTTCCCTCTGAACTTGGACATTTGAGGGCTGGCCCTTCCACACTACACTATGATCTTAATTCTGCAATGTGTTTGGGGTGTAAGCACTGCCCGGAGCCCCTTTGAGACTCTTAGGAACTTTGACACATCCCAAGTATGAGAAAGGCTTTTGGAAATCCGATCCTGGAAGTTGGTTTATCTCATATGTTGGACTTTGAGTCTGAATTAGGCTGTTTGATTGTAGTTGGAACTTCTGATGTAATTTTTTACCCTTTTTTTCTGAGTCATTCAGGTCTATAATAATTTGTAATAACTATTGGGGATGGCTAGTGGAAAGGGATGGGATGAATGTATGCAAAGGGGTAGATAACTTGCCTATAGGATTTTCTGATTCCTGCATTCACATAAACAGCATGCCTATAGGTTACTTATAAATTTTTGCATCTTAGAAATTATGCCTATAAGTTTTGTATTTCTGCATATAGAGATCCTGTATCTAGGTTTCTGCATTTCTGCATATAGAAATCCTGTATCTAGGTTTCTGCATTTCCCCCCTCTACTTGAGACTTCTATTTGCTTACTTGTTATTCAAAGTCACAATTGTAACATGGTCGGAAACCACACTAGTGGATCTTGGGGGGTGCCTAATACTTTCCCCTCGAGATAATTTCTAGCCCTTACCTGAACTCTGGTTTTCCAACTCGAACTCTTCTTTAGTGTCCTAATGCACTTTAATCATTAGGTGGCGACTCTTCAACCCAAAAAAACAATTCCCAAGAGGGAACGAGTTGTCCTCCCAAATGTCATGAACCCGATTTCACCTTAGAAAAAGGGGGCGCGACACTGATATACTTTTGAGAGTGTATTCAATTAGCATATGCTTGTTCTCCTTTGCCCTGCGATGTAATAGTAGATATTGTGGGTTTTTTAGAATCATATGGTACTAAAAATGGAATGTATTGGCGGGCAAATAAAACACATTTCATACCAATTCATTAAATTTGTTGCCTGCGGGTACAAATGGTCGATTAAGATTGACGAATTGAACCTTGTTGTCAGGCGAACCTCTGCATATCATATAGTGTACTTGTTAATGAAGAAGTTAACAAATCTAAATATTGATGTACTTGTGTGATGTAAAGTAACTTGTGAATACCTTGTTTAAAGTTAGAAACAGCTATTCATTTTGCGACAATGACAGGATATCTATGTAGCTGCTGTAGTAGTTCAGTTCCATCATTGTTAGCCAATTCCCCCCATATAGTAAACAGAAAAGGTTTTTTCCTATGATATTAAGGATGCAATGTTAAATATATATTTTGTTGTTAGAGGTAGTTAAAGTAAACATTACTTACTTGTCGTCTATGAGAATGGCCTCTTGAAATCTTCTGTTTTCGCTGCCCTGATATTTCATGGTACCGCAATTTGCCACAACTGCCACCAAGTCTGCTTTGGAAAAGCATGTGAGTATAAAAGTAGAATGCCGCTATTTAAATTTGATAATAAAGAAGCATGTTTTTTTACAGCAAAAATAAAATAGTATAAAGTCATGTTTGTTTACCGAATTCATCTCCTGGAATCTGTTTCTCAATATCGGCAAAGCACACCATGTTTAATTTTGTAGGCAACGGTAACATTGATTCTTCTTCACTGTTCTCTGTAACTTCTTCGACAATACTGAAGGTATCGACGACCAATTCGAATCTGTGCATGGGAATTGCAAAACGTGACGGTTCCCTAAGTTTAGCTGCTGAGATGAGGTACGTGTGGAAATGTTTGAATAGGTTATCATAATGTGGCACTTCAGGACCATATGTTATGATGCAGATTTGGTCTTCCTGCAATTTGTTAACATGTAACATGGAGAAAGTGCTTACAGATATGATAGAAGCTTATTACTATGTAGTTGAGACGATTGTGAACTTACTTTTTCATCTTGGACAATGGTTGTTTTGAAGTGCACCCGGTTATCTCTGCTAATTTGGGGGTGGATTTTGTCAACAACCTGTATTTTACAAGTCCAATCTCTAATAAATGGCGTGATTTCCTCGATGGTATATCGCTGCTCCATCTTTCGAGTATCTTGCAACCTGTGAGGAATGAAATTGTAGAACAAAGTAGGTGAGCGTGAAGAATTATATAAAGAAAGCAATTGAATGTTAGACATAACGCTGGGGATAATTATGTGCTCCACTGAGATCATAGCTTGTCCATTTAGTTTGGATGGTTTATTCTGTCGCAAAATTATATTGGGTAATCTGATGTTTGCGCACAAATGTAATTGATTGTTTGTGTTGCAGTTTATCAGGTATGAATTTGATGGTGCAACAAATAGGCTATTTAGCACTTAGCCCATTTCTATTTTAATTACAGCCCTTTCACCTTTCAATTTTGGCCCTCAATTTGACCCAATTCTGCCCCCAAATTAAACCACCCCAATCCCCAAATTACCCGACCCCTGACCCGATTAAAAAAACCCACCCGGCTCCCATTTGATCCAGGTCGTTGATCATTTTGATCCAGGCCATTGATCATTTTGATCAACGGCCGTAATTCACCCTTTTCTTTTTTTTCCCAAACCCCCCTTGACCTAATTCATTTCACCTGAGACACCGCCTTTGAACCCCTTCATCTCTCAAATCCTCTCGAGCCTCTCCGAAACCCTAATCGTCCCCCACCTTATCTCACCATGTTTCCACCGGAATCCATGGCGTCTCCGGCCATGGATGGTCTGTACTCATCCTTTCTCACCATCAAACCTAAACTAATCAAGGTTTTGAAGCCCGACTTCAATGGCTCTCTTCAGATCCTTCTCAGATCTGTAGATCTATGGCTTCTCCGGCCACTAACCCGGCATGTTCAAGCAATATGAGTCTTTTCGACTCAGGATCTGACTTTCCTCAAGACCTTTCTCATTTCTAGGGTTTTCTCTGCAACTCTAAGCCGTCTGAGGTTCTGTACTCGCCTATCTTTTCTTAGATCTGTGATATGTCTGGGATTTACTTTATATTTTAAAATGTTTTCCCCAAATCTCTTTTTCAAAATCGCTCAATTTCAATTTTAGGGTTTCTGAAAAGGTTTCTTAAAATATCTTTCCAATTCTTTCTGTTCTTTCTTCATCTGTGTTTACCTATGTTATACTCGTATGCTTTCTTTTATACTATGCTTGAGTTTGCTCTCTTGTTTCCTTTCTATTATACAAGATTCTTCTACTTTTGTGGTTATTCCTGTACTCACAGGTTAATCCATGTTGTTAATCCTTATTCTTTGCTATACGTGTTTATGGTTGAGTTCTTTGATTTTGTTCACTTTATTTAGCTCTGTTTGTGTTCTTGCTAAGCATATTTCACCGGCTTTTGTTTAAGCTCGGATCATCTCTTTCTTCTGAACTTGTTTAAACTCCGAGTTTTCTCAAACATATTCTCATGACCTTGAATCAGTTCTTTCTATCATGTATGTTTTTCTCATAAAGTCTTTGGAAGAGACTTATGAGCCTCTTTAAATGACCTGCTCTCTCACATCTATGTCTGACTCAATTCGAAACCCTAGGATTTGGGTGTTTCTTTGGCAAGTGATATTAGGGTTCCACTTTGGGACCCTAGGCTTTCAGACTCACTATGAGTCTGTAACTGAACTCGATTCCCTTTTGTTTGTGACTCTAAGGCTTTTAATGTTAGACTCTTTTTCTGAGTAACCTGACGATTCCTTTTGTTTGATTGGTATGCTTTATATATGTGAAATTTCTCTTTCAAAAGGTTTTTACCAACTGATTGATTGATTCTGAAATCTTTTTAATAAGGCTGACGAATTGTCACTGATTTTTCTTCGATTGAACCCTCTTTACCTATTCCTGACTTGGTTCATTCGAACTAAGCCTGTAATGTTGATTTTATTGGTTGTCTGATTGATTCCATTTCCTTTTTCTTTACAAACAAAGTACCAATGGACTTCTGCCTTAAATAAACTCTTTGTATTTACCCTTTTTATGCTACTATGAAAAGATTTTAATCAAATTTTTTTCCTCAATTGTATTCTACCCATTTGAAATCAAATCTCTTAACTGAAGGGAGATCATATGAGACTGATTTCAAAGTTATTTCCTTACCTTTTCTTACTCGTTTTCTGCACTATAAAAGGGACTACCCTTCTGCACTCTTGACACCACTTCGAGTTCAATACCTCGAACTTTTAGATCAATACTTTCAACTTACTTATACACTTTATTGCTTTGAGTTCAATACTCTTACAACATTCTGCTCTTTTCTGGGATCTTTTGGAACTTTTGCTTGCAACTTGGCCTTTTCAAGACTACTTTTACTTGTTTGTTTTCCCTGAAACTGGTATGTTCTAATTTAGCTTTCCTGCCTCACCTCTATGTGTTTATTTAAAGTCTGCAATCCTGTTTACTTTGTTATACATGATTAGTGTTAACTATGTGTGTTCTTTCCTTGCATCTGTTTTCTGTTATGAATCTCTACCCATATTCCCTTCTATGTGTTTGAGTTAAGGTTCATGGCTTGGCAGTATCCAAATTACTGCCCAGGTCCAAACCTGATCCTCAATGGATCCTAACTCCCAATTTTGGCTGACAGGCTGGTCAGGGGTGTGCCAGCACTCACAATTGCAGGGCATGATCGCCAGCCTGCCATGGCTTTCCCTGATCCCCCCCACCCCCATGCACTTACATTTACTCTTAGACTCTTGAGTTTTGCCCCCCTCTTATGAGCCTTTCTTTGGGACCTTGAGTTCCCTCTGAACTTGGACATTTGAGGGCTGGCCCTTCCACACTACACTATGATCTTAATTCTGCAATGTGTTTGGGGTGTAAGCACTGCCCGGAGCCCCTTTGAGACTCTTAGGAACTTTGACACATCCCAAGTATGAGAAAGGCTTTTGGAAATCCGATCCTGGAAGTTGGTTTATCTCATATGTTGGACTTTGAGTCTGAATTAGGCTGTTTGGTTGTAGTTGGAACTTCTGATGTAATTTTTTACCCTTTTTTTCTGAGTCATTCAGGTCTATAATAATTTGTAATAACTATTGGGGATGGCTAGTGGAAAGGGATGGGATGAATGTATGCAAAGGGGTAGATAACTTGTCTATAGGATTTTCTGATTCCTGCATTCACATAAACAGCATGCCTATAGGTTACTTATAAATTTTTGCATCTTAGAAATTATGCCTATAAGTTCTGTATTTCTGCATATAGAGATCCTGTATCTAGGTTTCTGCATTTCTGCATATAGAAATCCTGTATCTAGGTTTCTGCATTTCCCCCCTCTACTTGAGACTTCTATTTGCTTACTTGTTATTCAAAGTCACAATTGTAACATGGTCGGAAACCACACTAGTGGATCTTGGGGGGTGCCTAATACCTTCCCCTCGAGATAATTTCTAGCCCTTACCCGAACTCTGGTTTTCCAACTCGAACTCTTCTTTAGTGTCCTAATGCACTTTAATCATTAGGTGGGGACTCTTCAACCCAAAACAAACAATTCCCAAGAGGGAACGAGTTGTCCTCCCAAATGTCATGAACCCGATTTCACCTTAGAAAAAGGGGGCGCGACACTGATATACTTTTGAGAGTGTATTCAATTAGCATATGCTTGTTCTCCTTTGCCCTGCGATGTAATAGTAGATATTGTGGATTTTTTGGAATCATATGGTACTAAAAAATGGAATGTATTGGCGGGCAAATAAAACACATTTCATACCAATTCATTAAATTTGTTGCCTGCGGGTACAAATGGTCGATTAAGATTGACGAATTGAACCTTGTTGTCAGGCGAACCTCTGCATGTCATATAGTGTACTTGTTAATGAAGAAGTTAACAAATCTAAATATTGATGTACTTGTGTGATGTAAAGTAACTTGTGAATACTTTGTTTAAAGTTAGAAACAGCTATTCGTTTTGCGACAATGACAGGATATCTATGTAGCTGCTGTAGTAGTTCAGTTCCATCATTGTCAGCTAATTCCCCTCATATAGTAAACAGAAAAGGTTTTTTCCTATGATATTAAGGATGCAGTGTTAAATATATATTTTGTTGTTAGAGGTAGTTAAAGTAAACATTACTTACTTGTCGTCTATGAGAATGGCCTCTTGAAATCTTCTGTTTTCGCTGCCCTGATATTTCATGGTACCGCAATTTGCCACAACTGCCACCAAGTCTGCTTTGGAAAAGCATGTGAGTATAAAAGTAGAATGCCGCTATTTAAATTTGATAATAAAGAAGCATGTTTTTTTACAGCAAAAATAAAATAGTATAAAGTCATGTTTGTTTACCGAATTCATCTCCTGGAATCTGTTTCTCGATATCGGCAAAGCACACCATGTTTAATTTTGTAGGCAACGGTAACATTGATTCTTCTTCACTGTTCTCTGTAACTTCTTCGACAATACTGAAGGTATCGACGACCAATTCGAATCTGTGCATGGGAATTGCAAAACGTGACGGTTCCCTAAGTTTAGCTGCTGAGATGAGGTACGTGTGGAAATGTTTGAACAGGTTATCATAATGTGGCACTTCAGGACCATATGTTATGATGCAGATTTGGTCTTCCTGCAATTTGTTAACATGTAACATGGAGAAAGTGCTTACAGATATGATAGAAGCTTATTACTATGTAGTTGAGACGATTGTGAACTTACTTTTTCATCTTGGACAATGGTTGTTTGGAAGTGCACCCGGTTATCTCTGCTAATTTGGGGGTGGATTTTGTCAACAACCTGTATTTTACAAGTCCAATCTCTAATAAATGGCGTGATTTCCTCGATGGTATATCGCTGCTCCATCTTTCGAGTATCTTGCAACCTGTGAGGAATGAAATTGTAGAACAAAGTAGTTGAGCGTGAAGAATTATATAAAGAAAGCAATTGAATGTTAGACATAACGCTGGGGATAATTATGTGCTCCGCTGAGATCATAGCTTGTCCATTTAGTTTGGATGGTTTATTCTGTCGCAAAGTTATATTGGGTAATCTGATGTTTGCGCACAAATGTAATTGATTGTTTGTGTTGCAGTTTATCAGGTATGAATTTGATGGTGCAACAAATGTTTCTTCATTTCTCCCGGGGTCCTTCTGGGAAGCTGAAAAGGAGTTAGTTTTTCGCTTTTTATGTTACTATGGTAATTGTGATTTCCCCATGTTCTTAGTTATATCCTATAATTTCAAGTTGTAAAATTGAGGGTGAAATGAAGTTCAACCTTGTAGAAGGAAAGAACATGAATAAACATGGATGCCATCTGTTGCATTCTATTAAAATCTATAGACATTTTAAATTGTAACTTGAATTAAACTTAGCTTTAACAACATTAAAAAGTATAAGATGAATGGACTACCTTGGTTTTTTGGTTAAAACTTGCTGTGTAGCTGAAAAGTTAAAACACAGTGAAGGAAGACGGGAAGCAGAAGATTATTTAGAGAGACGATTTTTGGGGTTGGTTTGAATAGTGAGTGTTAGAGAAAATTACGCCATGTTGTGCACAAGTGTCAACAAAATTTACAGGTGTTGGTCATGAATTGCCGGTGTAAGCTAAAATTAATCTTGGAAATGACTTACGTGTCACCGTAGTTAGTGCATTAAGAAATCATTCTCAGCAATTAAATCATCTGATGGTAGCACTACATCATATTTAATATAGATAGGTGATTGTTGATAGTATGTTTTAAAAGGTGGGGCGTGATGCAAGGCGTTTTACCATCAGAGAGGCGTAAGCCCTGAGACGTGGGGCGTAAGTCCCACGTATTTTTAAATTTTATTAATTTCAAGAATTTTAAGATAGTATAAAATAAAAAATATTTATAAAAATTACATTAAAATCACAAAATTATAACAAATAATTTATTTAAAATATTTATAAATTATAATTCAACTATGAATAATATGAAAAGTATGAAATGTATTCGATACAAAATCTTATATGTATTTCTTAAGGAGTAATGAATCTTGAAAGGATTTCGATATTATAATTTGATTTTGTCTTAAAATTCTCCTTTTATTTAATATGCTTTCTATTTGAAAGAGAATTTATAGGAAAACATAATTCACAATTTAAATATAAATCTATTAAATTAATAAGTATTGTATCTCATACAAGTGGGAAAAAGAATATTTTAAAAAATAATTTTAAAAAAAATTACGGACTATTATATAGTAAAGACATAATAAAAGTTAATAAATAAATACTTTTTAAATGAAAGATCTATTTAAAATTAACTATCATAGTAATTTTAGTGAATAACGTACAATAACTTTTATTTTTCTTATGACATAAAATACTCTCAACTTAATGATTTATGATCAAGGAAAAAGTTATTTTGAATAGTCAATGATTTATTAAGAAAATTTGAGGATTTACAAGGTTAGTTACATATAGCTATATAAAGTTTTATTAGGCAAACTTAGTACGCTGGGCATTGGCCGTGTTCGGGGCGTAACCTCTGATGGCCGAGGTTTAAGTCTCACGGTGCGAAGTCCCACACATAAGTCCAGGGGCATTTTACGAGTGTGTCACCCCAGGGCGAGCCCCGACCGAGTCCCAATTCTGCCTTTTAACACAGAGGTTGATACAAATCAGAATTAGCTGGTTACAAAACAGAGTGGAAAACAGAAGTGTACAGTGAAAGCAGGGAAATATGTATGAAGGAACTACTGTAAGACAGAAAGGTTCAGTAAAAGCAGTGAAATATGAACTACGGTAAGAGTTTCATTTGGCTGGTAAAATTGTTTCCTTACAGAGAAGTTAACGTAAGTGACTGTAGAGGAAATGTTAGAAGTACAAAATAACATGAATTGGTTTTTGTCTGGGCACACCGTTAAAAAATTTATATCGTTTGGTTATACGGAGTGTTCCTAGCTATTCTGACGGTAGCCTGAAGAATTGTATTAGTGCTACTTTTTTGTGTAAGTACTACTCTTTTACTAAATTGCAGCCTAAACATGTCTTATTTTATTCAATGACGAGAGGAATCGACTTCATTCAAGTAAAACATATATATGTAATGGTATCAAAATCATGAGTATGCGCGCAATGTATAGCATAACATGCGGATAATGTCATATATTGTGATGAATCATGATTGTATCTGTGAAGACGAACACTATAGTTTACAATTGAAGTAGCCGACAAAGTAGGCAACACTCAAGTTTTGCCTTGGGCACTTATATTTTTGGCTGTTATTAGCTGAAGATATAGCAGAATTGTCGTTGGCAGGGATCACTGGTAGTTCCCAATTGAATGGGAAATAGTTGTATGTGAAAAGAACCTGCATAAATAACCACTACACATATCAAATGAGAAAACACATATCAGTTGTGTTATCTTTCAGTCATCTACGTTATCCATACGTTGCAGTGAACCAAAAAACTGACTTATTCCAGACAAAACATTAGGAGATATAAGGCTTTCGTATTATGACAATTCATTACAGTACCATTAAAACATGTGAATCCGGGTTTCAGTCTAATGTAATTTAACAGATTTAATGCAAATTTGGTTAATATTATGTTTTGTTGCAGGAAATGAAAGGTAACAGTAAAACGAGCGAGAAATGAGTGGTTTTCATAGTTGAAGTATCCATAATTTACTTCTAGTCGACTCGAACGAATGAGTAAGTAGGCATGCAGGATTTGCCATCCCTTCCTCTTTTACTTCGGCTTCTCTCTCAGTTGCCTCTCGAAATGTGGCAAACAGCACCTCCCAGCCATGTAACTTCAACTCAGACTTAGGGCTGGCCTTGCCTCATTCTTGAAGCTACTATTTCTGCCCAACCAAACATAGAATAAAGTGACAAAAGAAGTAATGTTGTTAGTCTGCCTTTTGAAGTTCCCTCGTATGGCTTATCTTCCTGTAGGGACCTAACGAAGTTTGGACTTTGAAGAACAATGATTTTACTTTGTTTTAAGGGTCGACAAATAAGGAGTGGACCTAACTTCATGCCCATCATAAAAGACGCAAGGATATTTGCGTTAATGTAATCGAACCCAGGTAAATCTCCCGTGACTGTGTCAGAAAAACAATTTTAGTTTTAACCCTAAAGTGTAGTCTGCGTTAACCTTGTTAGTCACGTAAATGGGTTGTTGCTTCTTTTCCTTTTACACAGGAGGAGGACAGTACCATTTGTTGAAGGAGGTAATCCAAGAGCAATTGAGCGAAGATGATCACCCTTTTGCTCCTGTGAGACTTCAAATGATCTTCTCCAATAATCCCTACAAATTTTAAGTTTGGCGTAGGCAAATTCAGATTAAACATATTGTTAAAATCAGTACCAAAAAGAAAAAAAAATCATATTTTTATCAAACTCCCTCCATTTTTCACACGCAAATCGTTTTTCTGGTGATCACGTATTACCCATTGTTCATCTGAACCAAAATGAGCCAAGTATGACTTGAAAAGTGACTTTTACATGATGACATCGTTGATGTCATAAGTTGTGCAGTTATACAGAAAGTGTAACCAACTTTTGAATCTTAAAGTGAATGTTATAGCCACTGCACCTTTTCTTTTTTAAAAACTATGTAATTCGATAAGTATTATCAGAAATACACTTTAGCGGAGCAAAATTGTCCAACATTTACAGTTGTGCAGTAAATACCAGATTACTGAAAAGACTTGAAGAGCTTTGCTGATTCATTGTATAGAAAGAAGGCAATTAAAAGATTTTAAGTTAGAAGAGCCTCCATTTGCACATAGAAAGAAGAAAATATCCCCCCCCCCCCCCCAAAATAATATGGGAATAAACTTCCCAAAGGAAAATAACAGAAAGATCAGTGAAGGCTAAAAGTAAGAGTTGTGGAGAATGGCAGAAAATAACAAATATAAGGAATCACAAAGGTGGTAACCAGGAATAGAAAGGGAAAGAGTCGATGACAAAGGGTAAGCGCTTAATTACTCTTCACTTTCACTATATTATTATTCCTCAAATAGCAAAAAATAAACTTGGTGAAAAAACAATTATTAGCGCAAAATAAAAGCTAGTTAATTTATAAAAACAGTGAGGGAATGATTAGAAGTATAGAGCAAGTTTTAACATGAAATTGATACCTTCATAAGTTCATATCTAGTAGATTTAAATTCAAAGATTGAATTTTGAAGAGAAACATAAACGATTCATTATACTCAAAACAACCAATATCGCATTTGAGCTCTAGATAATCCACATTAAATATTTCTGATGCAAGATATGAAACAGGAAATAATAGTTGAGCCTGCCGACCTTATAACATGTTTGGTGGTTGTTATGTATGCGTCATGCCCAAATAATTGATTTGCTGGCGAGAAGATGTCTCACGTGCAACCTACTTGGTTCAACTCAAAAATTTTGTTGGCTAAACATAGCATCATAAAAGAAATAACTGCGACTAAAGGCTCATAGAATGGGGAAAAGAATTGTAATAAAGTAAGCCAGAAGAACCTTGAAACAGATATACCTTATTGGTTTTGGAAGATCCAACGTATGTTGCTTCACTAATCATCCTGCATTTTAGAATTGCAAAGCATAAATAGACAGTAAACTCTCCTCCTTTTTCCGGCTTGGGACCGGCTGTGGTGCAGTAGTGTCACTGAAACACAGGCAGAGTTAAAAACTTGGTTTTTTTTATTGTTGAGCTAAAGATCATTAGGTTTCCTACGAGAAAGCTTTCTAAATAATTTCGTCGTAAACGACATTATATGTTGAATGATCATCATTACTGTCTGTTGTTGATGGTCGAATCAGTATTTTAACACAGTTTGAACTTTTGGCTCTTGATAAAGCAACGTAAAGTTGACCATGAGAAAAAACAGGTTCACGTAAGTAAATTCCAACAAAATCTAATGTTTGACCTTGAGCTTTGTTTATGGTCATAGCAAAGCACATTCGTAGGGGAAATTGTGTTCTCTTAAATTGAACAGGTATTTTTTCATCTTGTGATGTTAGCAATGGTATTCTCGGAATAAATATATATGTATTTTTTAAATCACCACTTTCAATTTTAGCACTTATAACATGTGTTTTAAAGTGACAGCATGTCAACCGTGTGCCGTTGCATAAACCTTTGCAAGGATTCAGATTTCGTAATAATATAACTGGACAATTTTCCTTTAAAGTTAACTTATAAGGCGGTAAACCGGGAGGATCTAAACTATGTAGAAAATCTTCAAACTGACTTTGATCACTCGGTTCAATAGTTTCATCTACTGCAACAAATGTTTTAGACATTTCTGGGAATTTAGTGATTAACATATTATTTAGTTCGTTGACAAAGTCATTCTTCGTTGTTAAAATAACACGAGATGCTATCATAGATGAATCGGGAAAAAATGCATGCAAATCAGGATATGTTACACTAAACAATGCATCTAAGAATTCTTCTTCGGTCGTAAAAGGAATAACAAAGGAATCAAGAATCTCTATTTTTTCTTCACAGATAGTTATTTCTGTTCCATTTCCAATTCGGAGTAAATATTCACAAAAAGAAGGATCTATTCTTGCGCGCATATTTTCAGATAAGCACAATTTTTCAAGTTTATTCCAAATTTCAGAATACAATAAGCTTTCGTGAATAAAATCTTCTTTTTTCCCATTTCGAACAACTGGTAGAGTTTGTCTAAAGTCACCTCCAAATACAACAACTTTACCACCGAACATTGTATCGACGTTCATAATATCTCTTAGAACTGCATCAAGAGCTTCAATCATATTCTTTTTTGCCATTGATGCCTCATCCCGTACAATTAATTTTGCATCTCTAATTAAACGTGCGACGGAACTTTGTTTACTAATGTTGCAGCAAAAATTATCATCTATATCAATAGGCATTTTGAACCGGGAGTGAGCAGTCCGTCCTCCTGGAAGGATAGAAGCTGCTACACCAGAAGTTGCAGTTGCTAAAGCTATAAATCCTTGGAACCGGGTAGTTGCCAATAATGCACGGTACAAAAATGTTTTACCTGTTACTCCAGGACCATCGATGAAAAAAGCTCCTTGTTTTCCAGAAAATACTCTATTAATTATTGTATTATATGCATGTAATTGTTGAACATTCAATCTCTTCGGTAAGAGAAAGTCTTTTTCACTAACAATAATATTTCTTTCAAAATGAA